>NC_140583.1:1014269534-1014938389 GCF_964204655.1 Triturus cristatus | reverse complement strand
ATTTACAATATTTAGTTTTCTCTGGCAGAAGCACAGATGGGAGATGGGCAGTTATGAGGAATGTTTCACAGTCCTATCACCCCCTCATTAACTTTAGACTTCTGAGTGCAGTTTTGTCTATGAGAACATTATGGGATGCCTAGGGCTACACTAATGTGGATTTATAGGTCTGGCTTGACACCGCTCTTTCACTTTGTCGCCACAAATGTTTTCCTCCATCACCAATCAGCAGGTGATCAGGTATGTCACTTTTTCACCCCCTATAGTTTGGCTTAATAGTGAGGTTGGGCCCCTGATTGGCATGGGTGTCATGCTCATTCATTCTACCTTGTGAGTGTTTATTACATGTTTCTCCTTAGAGGTGTATAAGTATACCTCTAGACATAGGGAACTTTAATGTGATAATGTACACCAGTATATGTATGGTGTTACATCGGTCTTTTGTTTGTGTTTATACAGTCTTGAGAAAGTCGCGGGACAATTTCCCAGTGTATGCGACAAAACACGTGTTGACTTAAGAGAAACTATAAGAATAAAGAAAGAAAAACAAGAAACTCAAAATACTGTGTTAATATTTATGCATACAATGTGCAGATACAGGTTTAGATACACTAGAGACGTGTGCTGAGAATTTCCTTTGTACTTCCCTCTAGTGCTTGACATTCATTTTTACTTTCTGGGTTGAAATTTATGCTTGACAATCATTTTCTCTTTGTGTTTTGAAATATGTACTTGACAATCATTTTTACTTTGGATTTGAAATGTATTTTGTCATTCTTTGGACGTAGTGAGCTGCTAAAACTGCACGGCTCCATCTAGTAGTGCTTTTACCTGTTTGATCTCTTGCTATTTCGTTTCCCCCTAGCACCCACATTTAATTTTATATCTCAGGTTCCTCTTATGTTGCCTTTTTGTATTGTACCTTTATTGTTTCTTCTCGTAAACATTAATTTTCCACTTTGTACAGTGCTCTGATACCCGTCTGGGTCTTGTTCGCGCTTTATAAAACTTTTAAAATAAATAAAAATGATAAATAAATTCTGAAACATTTATCACTGGTTCTTCAATGAGCAAGGGTTTATGGGACACACATTGGTTATTACATTTCTTCTCAGTCTAAGCAATCACACAGCTCCCCATGTTATGACTGACATTGACTACAGGAGTCTCTAACATTCCTTTCATTACATGTAACCCAGTTGCTAAGTGCACTTTAGTGCTACTGATTTCCCTCTCGAATGCACCCATAACATTTATCTAGTAAATTGTAATAGAGTAAGCAGCTTTACCTGGGGCACTGGTGTGTTGCATATCTATTTTCCTCTTACCCATTGCAGAATTTTGATCACTTCAGGTCAAGAAATGGCAAATATGGCTAAGAGGGGTGGCCAAGTCCAGCCTCTTCCGGGCTCTGATGGGCACAGACGGGCCAGCTCTTGGCCTGGTCTTGACAGTCCTTCTTCTTCAGAATGAATGACTGATATAGGTCTCAGCCTCGGAGATCGTGAGAATGTCAATCAATCATACAACTTTTTATATCCTGTGTCTCCTAGTTCCTTGTTGCTCAGCCTTTGTGAGTGTGATGCAATTGAATGTTCATGAGTGCATAGTTTGGATGAGTGGTCAGTTGGAATGAGTGGGGCTGATCAGCAGAATTCTGTTCACAGTGGGGCTGTACCATCTTACCTGCAACGGAATAAACCTACATAATCTACACTACTGGCTACTGGACTGATTACCTACAAGGACCCTACCTCTGCGGCCCTCAGTGACCGAGGTAGGCCGGGCTGGGCCCGGTCCCTTATTTCTCATTTGTATACATTGTAATTACTTGTCTGCATTCGTGCCCACTTGAGTAGAAGGGTAACTTGATGCAAGTACTGTGATAGCTATACTGCACCCTGGTCCTACCTGCTTTGCCAGGGACTGACTCAATTCCAGACTTTTATACGTTTTATATTGCTACATTTCTTTTTTATTACTGTGGAAAATGTCTAAAACTTTACGATCAGGAAGGGTAGTGGGAGAAAAACCTGCCCGGAAATTAACTACCATCCACACAAGAAACAAGTCAGTAAACAACCCACCTTTGAAAGGTCAATGTCAGTTATCTGAACTCTGGGATCTATCTGGTATAAAAAAACCTAAATGTGCGACTCTACATAATCCAGATACTAAAGCCCTGGAAGTACACGTACCAACTACCTCTGTGCCCCGATCTCCCCAGGTCCAGCAGGGGGCCCCCCAAACTATGGTAGGAGGGTCTCCCTTTCGGGACCCTACAGACGGGAAACTGACGATTATAAGTGAGCCAGTGCACATACCATCGATCCCTCAGTTACCCATGAATGACAGGCCGGGGGATGACCCATCTGCACTATCCATTGATTTGGAACTATGGGGACGCTACGTAAGCCCTGCTAAAGTGGAATCTCTGGAGCAATTTAAAGTTCAGGGGGGAGCCACCCCATCAGGGTTAATGCTGTATAGTAGCACCCCGTCGCTAAATAGACATGAAATATCTGACTTGCTAAACTCCTCCAAGAGCCCCGACCTCAATCTCCTGGATAATATTTGCACTGCGGAAGCACGAGAAAAGCCGATCTCTGAGTTCATGATCGCGCTGGAACAACGCCTTGCTTCAATTTTGCTGCTTCTAGGGAAATTTGTAGGCAGCTCGGACTGTATCCTTGAATCAGTTACCCAGATCCTAAAGTTATTGCTGCAGAAAGTGCCGGATGCGAGTAAGGCCTTTCCCCCTAAGCCTGAACAATCTGTATCTGAGGGGAAATTCAAAGCCATTAGAAGCGAACTAGTTAGGAAAAATGAAGAGTCTTCTATGGTCCCTCATAAGGAGATGCCTCATACTGCAGCCTCTAACTGTATCAAGAATATAGTCCTGGAGATAGAGGAGGAGGATAAAGTCTTGCCAGGCCCCAAAACGGTTCAGGAATTATTTCCTATCTTTGTCCCGGATGGCGGAAAAGACCTCCTGGCCGACAAATCTGAGGTCAATGAAGAAAAGAGAAAATATGGTAAACAAAAAAGTACCAAAGCCAGTAAGAGGAAACCAATTCGAAAGTATAGAAAGAAGAACCAACGGAGGATCATTTTCCAAAAATGCACAGAGACAAGGGAGAATGAAATAAGGAATGGGGAATCCTTATCTACTTCCTTAAAAGTGGACATGGATGTGAACTTAACCACTTCAACCTCAGTGGAGGAGGAAAATGAACAAGGCAGCCTGCCTTCCCAGGAAGATTTACCACAAATTGGGGGCTCTCTCCCAGGCTCTCCTTCTCGGAGTGCACTTGGAGGACCAATTTCTTATCCATCCGGGACTTTAAACCCTTTGGCCCCCCCCTTTGTGGTAACAATTGACTCTGAAAATTCTCGCCCTCCGGCCCGGCCTGTAAGTACGTCAAAGGCCCCTGTGGATGTGCGTGTACTAGATTTTGTTCCATTATTTGATACTGACCTCTTATTAAATAGAGCCTGGCTTCTCAAGCGTTTCAGTGAGGTTGAATGTCTCTACCACATTCAGTCCAGAGACATTGAACTGGTGACTCTGTTGGGTGGAAGTTGGGTTTCGAGTATTCGGGTGAAATTTTATTCCCCTATCATAACAAATTTGATACTAGAACAGGCTGAAAATTTTCAACGCTTAGGTATTGATATTCTACCTATCTCTACCCCAGGCAAGCCAAACTCTTTCGATAAGCAGGGGTTGAGGGGTGGTGAGCAAAACGGGGTAACCTCTCCTCTGAGAGACCTGAAAATTTGGGTTTCCAGGGGAAAACGCTCAGTATCGCACGTGAAGCCTCTCCCACTAGTTGAGAATTCCACACTCAATGATGACAATAACCGGTGGAATTGGCTCCATAGTGCATTATCAACAAAAAATAAGGATAACCCCAAATTGTTCCACCATCTTTAACCCAGCCTTAAACATAATCTCCTGGAACGCGGCCGGATTCCATAGCAGCCCGGAGAAAATGACCTTTTTATCCACTCTGGAGGCTGATATATTGTGCATCCAGGAAACATGGTGCATAGATAGGTTAACGCCTTTAAAAGATTTTTATGTTTTGGAAGTTCCGGCTGCGCCCTCTAAGAAAGGGCATGCTAGGGGGGGGCTCGCCTGTTTACTGTCAAATAAGTTTCAATGGAGATTTTCCCATTATATTGACTCCAGTAGACTTTTCCACACAATAACATTAGAAAATATGTTCCATGACAATGTAAAATACCCCATGGTAATTTTCAATGTGTATATTCCGCCTGAGGAATGTTTTAATGATAAATTGCAGCGGGTTCTCCAGTATATGGATAAGATAAAAAATTCACCTCCTTTTCCTGTAATCTTGCTTATCGGTGATTTGAATTGTAAAGTTTCAAACGCTAGTCTAAAACTCTTCAGGGATAAAGCTAAGGAGGAAGCACATTGCATCCCCCAGACGCTCTTCCCTGAAAACTTAAGGACAAATAAAAGGGGGAAGATCTTGTTAAAAGAACTAGCGATCGGGGATGGTATTATCTTAAATGGAAGATTTCCATCTGACGTCCCCGCAAATTATACCCACAAATCCCCCTTTGGGTCATCAATTTTGGACTATGCTATCGCCAGCTACAGTCTGTTTCCCCAGATTCTTGACTTAAAGATCACACCCACGACTCTGAGCGACCACAGTATATTGTTACTATCAATTTCGTTAAATTCTATGAATACGGCATCCTGGTCGCTAAATGGCAGGGAGGCTACCTTCCACTCGACATCTGGAAGATGCTTCTGGAATAATGCTGCCATTAATGGGGTGCAGGAGCTACTGACCGATACCCTTAGGGAAATAGAAGAGTGGAACGGAAATGAAATAGTTTGTTTTGAGGAATTCATGATAAAGATTCTATTGAATGCTAAAAAAACTGTCCCCCCTAGGAAAAAAGGAGAGGTAGTTCCTCTGACTCTCCGTAATCTGAATAGGGAATTAAACAAACTAATCCGTGCACAGTACGTTGAAAGGGTACCGGAACGTGGGAAAGATATCGCTAGGTTAAAAAGAAAGAGATGCAGACTCAAGCTAAAAATTAAAAGGGACAGGGAGGATGAAGTATGGATTAAATTAAGAGAATCTGCTGCTTATGGCAACATTAAAGATTTTTGGGCAATAATCGGGAAAGGATGTGGTACACGCCACTCCCCTACTCCCATAGCTATACCAGAAGATCTATGGTCCTCTCATATCCGAGAATTATATGCAGGGAACGGGACCACAGGTGTGGATAACTTCATGTACGCTGCCCCTGATGACTCGGTCTTCTTTCCCTCTGAGAAGGAAATCGAGTTGGCTATAAAAAATATGCGATCCTCTGGGGCCATGGGACCGGATGAGCTTCCGATGACGGTCCTAAAACAAGACCCTTTAACCTGGAGTAAAATCTTGTACCCCCTGTTTAGGGCATGCCATCTTTCCAAACGTGTCCCTGCATCGTGGAGAGGAAGCATTCTGGTCCCTATCTTCAAAAAGGGAGCAAGGGACAGCCCCAGTAACTATCGCATGATTGCGCTCCTCGACTCCATCGGAAAGGTCTTTGCGAAATGCCTCCTGAGATCTCTTTCTGATTGGGTCGAGGAGCGCAACATCTTGCCGTTGGAACAGACTGGCTTCCGAAGGGAACATGGCACTCTGGACAACCTGACTGCCCTCCAGGTTATTACTGATAAATATGTCCAGGTGAGAGGGGGTGTTATATACGCCGCCTTCATTGATTTCTCCACAGCGTTCGATAAAGTAGATCGGGGAACGCTGTGGAGAAAATTGGCGACGCTGGGTGTCCCTACTCCCCTGCTGGAATTGGTGCGGGCTCTGCACACTGAGACCTGGTGCAGGGTCTTAATGGGGGGCGAAAGGGGGCTGTCGGCCAAAATACCATCTCAGAATGGCCTTAAACAGGGCTGCTTATTGGCGCCCCTGTTGTTTTCCCTATACACAACTGACCTCCCTGCTGCTGTGTCCCATAGTGAGGGGATTGCACCGTTGATAGGAGGGGTGCCAATAGCCTGTCTGATGTATGCCGATGATGTGTTATTGCTTGACTTAACTCCCGTGGGTCTGGCAAATCGGCTTCAGGCTCTTCAGGACTTTGCTGGGGAGCATCATATGAAGATCAATATTAATAAAAGTAAAGTGATGTGTATTGCTGGTAGGAAGAAATGCCGCTCGACAAATTTTGGTTGGGCTATTGGAGGGCTTAGATTGGAGGTCGTAACTTGTTATACCTTTTTAGGGAAAATATTCTCGGCCAATATGAGCGAGAATCTTCATATAGAGCATTGCTCTCGCAAAGCTCTTGCCCATGGCAATGGGTTAAAGTCCCTATACCTGGCAACGGGGAAAAGACATTTTTCTAGCCTTCTAGAAGTATTTAGAGCTAAAATCCCCGCAACCATCTTGTATGGTATAGAAATAATAGAGATAAAATATTGGGACTTTTGCCACAAGACCGAGGGAAAACTCCTAAGATCCCTCTCGACTCTTAACAATGCCTGTCCACTGGCTGCCTGCAGGCTGGATTTCGGACTCAGGAGTGCCTGGGTTCAGGGGCTGTGCGCCTTAATAAGGTGGGTAGCCAGCTTAGCCAGAGCGAGAGAAGGAACCCTGCGAGTTTTACTCAAAAATGAACTTTTGGGCAATTTTAAGGAGTTCTCTAAACTTGTTAGTAATTTTAGAGGGGCTGTGAAAATCCTTAGACTGGATGAAAGCGCTCTTTTCTCCTATTCTCCCACGCAGTTAAAGCAGGTCCTTAAGGAGGCTTCGTGGGAGTATTGTTTTCTATCCGACAAAAAAACAGTTGGAGATAAAAGGAATGTGGAGCCGCTGATCTCCTCCTATAGGTTGAAACAGCCCCAACCGTATGCCCTGTGGAACTTGCCACATGGGATACGTAGGTTTTGGTTTTTATTACGTTATGACTTAATCCCTCTTCACGTGTTGCTGTCCAAATGGCATGGCACTTCACCGTTGTGCAATCTATGTAAATTAAATAACCAGGACTGTATGCATGTACTTTTGATTTGTCCTATGTTACGTAGCTTGCGCAAGCGATGGCTTAAAGTAATCTGTCTACGCCTCAGCATTGTCACTTTACAAGATTTTCTTCATGCACTTTATTGCCCACCAAATGAAATGTTCTGTGCTTATGTTTTTAACTTTTTTAAAGGATTTTTAGCTATTTATTAAATTTTCTGGAAGATTGTGCCGGCCCGGCCTTGTGGGTCTGATGGCTTGCAGTGTACCTATTACGGTTCGAATACTATGTTTTTATAATTCTTGTACTTTTGATGACTGTGTTGCTTTGTCTGTACATGTTTATGTGGCCCTCTTTGAGAGCCAAAACATAATAATAAATAAATAAATAAATACAAGGACCCTAGTTCGTTAACAAAAAGGGTGACGATTGTGAAAAGAACCACTTTTGAAGAGCCAAGAAAGTAAACAAGAAACTAACAGAAGATTACCAGGGTCTTTAAAGAAGCCTGAAATTAAGCCAGAGCAACCCCTTGGATGCCCCACCGGTGTCTTCTACAACAGAAAGCCTACACGTGTACGTTTTGGGCGTTGGACATGGTGCGGCTTATAACCTACTAGGCTACACAAACCTGTTGAATTAAGCTTATGGGAATTTGGTCTTGTACCCTAAAACACCCAGCCTACAGATATTTGCCTGCTGAATTGAACTTCTGTGCCTTTAACTCCTTCCATGCTCATGACGAGCTCAGCACATCATGAGTCACAGTGGAGCTGTGCTCATGACAAGCTGAGCTCGTCATAACGGCCGCGGCCCGCCCACGCGCGATAAATTCCCCTCCTGTGCAGGAGAATTAATCAGTGGGCGGGGTCGTGACGAGCTCAGCTCGTCTTGAGCACAGCTCCACAGTGAGTCATGACGAGCTCAGCTCGTCACGAGCACAGCGGTGCGCCTCGGACCCCCCCCCCCCGCACCGTGCGGGAATTACCCCTGCAGCGAAGGGGTTAATTTTGGTGACTGAAAGTCAGAAAAGCCAGCAGTCATCAAATATATGAAAAACAACCAGCAACATTGGGAAGTTTTCAGCACTTGATTTTGGTGGTTGGAAGTCAGATAACCAGCAGTCATCAGATAATTCAAAGAACCGGAACATTAAAAAAACCATCAGCTGTGACTGTGAGTAATCTTCAATGAATACAGCGATGTAGCTGTGGTGAGGAGCCAGTATCATGGACAGCGTACAACTCTTGCAGTGCACTGTTAATTTCAATTAAACTGTGTACTTGCAGCAAAGTGGCAGCGTATGTTTTTGAAGCTGGATGAGGTATCTGTGTATCAGGAAACATATTAACTGCAGCACTATGTGTCAGCGGTTGTTGTTTAAAGTGTTTCATCCACTATTCGGGGGCACATGTCCTGCCCCAGGGAGTATTAGCTAGTGCTGAGTTAAATACGTCAATATGTGGGCAAAACATATTGTGTATCGTTGTATTTAAAAATGATGGGCTCAGGCAAGCACTGTTGTGACTAGTAATGATCAAGTTATTGCGCATGGGGCTGCTGGTACCGTTTACCTGTGACTCTGCGAGGTGGGAGTCCATGAGTTAGCTGTGACCGCGAGCTCAGGAGGGCATGAGCCATGGCATTGCTGCACCTGTTGAGTTTCCATGATGACCGCAGCAAGCTCAGGAGGGCACAAGCCATGGCATTGCTGGCCGTGGGAAGTTTCCACGTTGACTGCCTCCGTGAGTAGAATTCTGAAGTGGCAGTCTGTTAAGAAGCAACACACTGGTAAGTTTTATAAGAGTTTAAACCACCAACTCCTGCTGCCAGCCTGTCAGCTCTTCTGGTTACAACTGTCTCTCTTGAGATGCTACCATAGAGATAGAACAGGCCAGCACATGCACATACTTTGAATAATTACAACACATCCCCCTTTCAGGGAAAACAGAAGAAAAAGGAGAATAGCAGAAAGAAGAAACTAGCAAGAAGAGAAGAAAATAATATAGTCAGAACAATGTACTAAAACAGTTAAAAAACACTGGAAAAAAACATCAATACATTTCATAGTTTTCATAAAACAAACAAAACAATGTACTAAAACAGTTGAAAACAACTCATGAACAGTCAATACATTTCATAGTCTTCATACCTCTTGGGAAGACAGTGAGACCTTGGAGGAAGAGGTAAAGAACCAGACTTGGTGGTAAACTTGAATCTAATGAGGCATTCGGGCATGAGAGAAACTTAGACTTGTCACCTTGGAACTTCACCAGATGAGACATGCTCAACTTACCACCATTATGAACTGTAACCACATTCTTATAAACAGAAGTAATTGCAAACGGTCCCATAAACTCAGTGACTCCTTTTTTATGCCACCGCGGTCTCTTGATAAGTACCCAATCACCAACCTTCCATGTCATGACCTTGGTTGAATTTCTTAACATCAAACCTTTCCTTGTACTTACTTTGGTAAGACCTGATTTTACTATTTACCTACTCCTCATGCAAAACAGGACCTTCAATGAGGGGTAACCACCCAGGATTGAGTTTAGATAACGCAACCCTCCCTCGCAACACCTGAAAAGGAGATCTCTGCAGAACAGTATTGATAGCCGTGCGATGAGCCCACCAAGTGTCCCTTAGAACACCCTTGAGGGAAACTCTCATCTCAATTGCTCTCTGCACACATGCTTTGACTACCCTGTTCATGCGCTCCACAAGCACATTGGCCTGGGGTGCATAAAGGGCAGTCTTCTGATGAATAATGCCATAATCTGTCAAAAATTCATGCATCTCCTGAGAAACAAATTGCAATCCATTATCTGTGAGAAGGAATTTGGGAATGCCCTCACTACCAAATTCATCCATAAGAAAATCAATAACTACTCTGGTACCGACAGAACTTACACATTTAGTGGAGACCCACTTGGATGAATAGTCCACCAAAAGAATGACAAATCTCTCTGCAGGATTTAATAGGTCAAAAGGGCTCATGAGATCCAACCCAAGTTTGACCCAAGGTTCCCGTGGGACTTCTACAAGTGATAGTGGAGAAGTGTTGATAACTCGGGACTTGTCACAGGAAGCACACTGGTAACACTCTTTAACTACCTTTTCAACATGGCCATCCATTTTTGGCCACCAATATCTTTCACAGAGACGTGACTTAGTGAGGTTTCTTCCTAGATGCCCTTCGTGAGCCAAGTTTATAAGCTGTGACTAAAGGGCATCAGGTGGAACCACTCTTTCACCACGTATAAGTTGACCATCACACAGGGTAAGCTAATTTTTGATGGACCAAAAGGGCAATAAGTCAGCGTCCATCATCTTGTTGTCAGGCCAACCTTCAATGACAAACCATGTTACAACAGGAAGCAACATATCTTTCATCAAAGCTTGTTCCATTCATACTCTTGAATGGCAGGTTCCTTGACCCAACAAACATTTACAGTATCAGAGTCTGGTGTATCTGCACAAAATTCAATGGGTAGTCTTGAACGGCAATCTGCTGCCTTGTTGGCAGAACCAGGGAGATATTCAACACGAAAATTGTACTCTTCTAGCCCTTCGTTCCATCGTTTGAGTCTTGGAGTAAGCCTTTCACTAACTGCACAGGAAAACATGTGAACTAAAGGGCGGTGATCCAACCTTACTATGAAAGGAATGCCCCATAAATAAAACGTAAAATGCTTTACTGCCCACACAATGGCCAAAGCCTCCCTCTCAATGCATGAGTACTGTTGCTCAGGCTTCTTCAACTCTCTGGAGGCGAATGCAACAACTCTTTCTTCACCATCATCCACTTGAGAGAGTACAGCCCCAAGACCACACAAGCTAGTATCAGTCATTCGTAAAGTTTTCTTCTTAGAGTCAAAATGGCCTAAGGTTGGCATCTTTCCTATAGCTTGCTTAACAGCACTGAAAGCTGCAGCACACTCAGGTGACCAGACAAAATGTGTTCCCTTCCTCAGAAGAGAAGAACTCTGATAGGTTCAACAGTGGAGGCAAAACCTTGAAAAAATTTGGCGTAAAACTCAGCAAGGCTGAGGAAGGACCTCACTTGCTATTTGTCAGTTGGAGCAGGAGCATCAACAATACTTTTTGCTAGGTCCAGTTTTGGTCGGATGCCCTCTCCAGATATAACGTGTCCCAAGTAAGTAAAAGAGGACACACTAATCCTACATTTCAAACGATTCACAGTTAAACCTTTCTCAGCTAGTCTGTGTAAAGTGAGTCTCAAAACACTGTCATGTTCCGAATCATCTTTGCCATTGACTAAAATATCGTCCTGGAAAAACATGATGTGGGAGATATCACCCAGGATCGCTTTCATAATGTGTTGAAAACATGCAGCTGCCGAGGCTAGTCCAAATGGCATTCTGATGAAACGGAAAGCCCCCAGTGGTGTCACAAATGATGGAAGGTGTTTGGAGTCTGGATGAAGGGGGACTTGATGGTAAGCCAAAGATAGCTCCAACACACTGAAAACCTTCACGTCACTAAGCATGTTAATAGACTCAGAGATATTAAGAAGTGGTTGGCGATCCCCCCATATCCACCTGTTCAAACTTCTCAGGTCTACTCACATCCAAATACTCTTTCCACCATCTTTAGGAGCCAAAACCAGTGGGGCCAACCATTCGGAGGATTCAATTTGCTCAATTACACCCAGTGTGACAAGCCTCTTAAGTTCACACCTCAGGGGTTCTAACATCATGTTAGGAACTTTCCTAACTTTGTGGACCACCGGTACAGATTTTTGTTTTAGTACAATACGATGTTCAAAATCTTTAAGCAACCCCCGGTTATCAGAAAAAACTTGAGGAAACTCCTCAAAAAACTTGTTAGAGATAGTATTGTGATCAACCAACATGACTTGCTCAGAAGGATACTGAGCATTAGAGTTAAGAATAATTCCTAAGTCTCTCTGATGTCTCCAACCAAGGAGGTTGTCACCATGCTTGGCGACGTAAATCTTACCAATGGTCTCTCTTCCTTTGAAGTGAATCTTCATGATGGCAAATCCAATTACATCGATGTGTGAACCACCATAACTGACTGAGTTGATATCTGGTGGAAAAAGTTGCATCTCAGGGAAGGTCTTGTCCCACAGTTCATTGCCCAGCATGGTAAAAGGAGAACCAGAGTCTGCTAGATCTACAAACAACTTTTCTCCGATCACCACTTCACATTCCGGCATGCTGATGAGGTCTGCATCCACCATGCCGTCACCTCTCACACTCAACATGGTGGTTCTCGGGGAGACATTTGTCTCAGTATTCTCGCACACATTCTCCACAGTGCGTACCCTGCCGCCAGACCTACATACCCTAGCTTAGTGACCCTTGATTCCACATTTGTGGCAGGTATTGTTTCTTGCATAGCATTGAGGGTAGTTAGAAGAGTGATTGTTACTACCACATCTGTAACAATTTATCCTTGAAAAATCTGTGGAGAGCTGGGCTTGGCTCCATGCACAACTTTAGCGACATTGTCAACAGGTGCCTCTTTTTCAGTCAATTCATGAATGCTACTGGTTGTATGAACATCGTCAGTTGATGTTTTGTGGGTCTTCATTTCCCTAACCCAACCAGAGGTGTTTTCCATTCCTTCCACAATGGCTACAGTTTCCTTGAGTGACGGGTTCACTTCTTAGATAAGAGTTTTTCTTGCACCCTAGTGCTGTTTGTACATCTGACCAATTGATCACGTATCGACGAGTCAGTGAGGTCACCAAACTCACAAGTGCGTGCAAGTGTCTTTAGGGACGCTATGCAGTAATCAACCTTTTCATTAGGTTCTTAGACTGTCATAAAAATGTATGCCTTTTCAAAACGACGTTAATACGTGGTCCAAAATTCATCTCTAACATTTTAAAAGACATTTCAAACACATCGGATGGTTCACCATCACCTTCCCCAACAAGAATTGTGTCAATGCTCTCATAAATGTTGCGTCCTTCTATCCCAAGGTTGTGAAGCAAGATCGCTTGTCTTCTATGAGCAGAACATTTTTCACCACCGATAGCAACTAAATATGAATCGAAAAGTAATTTCCATCTCTTCCAGGGTTACAGAGGCTCACCTTTTTCGCAAAGGAATGCAGGAGATTGACTCATATTAGTGGCTGCCATGTTGTATTAAGTTATATTGTAATATTTGTTTGTCAGGATAAAAGAAAAATGGCAATAATTTGGTTGTGTGCAAAATAATGGTGAAGAAACTGCATTAGAGAAAGTCACATGGTCGTATGAGTTCCAAATCCATCATTAGAATGTTCATAAAGGCAACAGCGGTATTAAAATACAACTTGAGAAGTAACAATGAGGCAGAGTCATGAAGAACGAAAGCAGTATTTGTGAAAAAAAAAACATTTGTACCTGCAGAGTTACCGAGTTATTAGTCCAGTGTTTTGCGAGAAACGGGCTCGGTAAAACTCAGTGCTGCCGTTGTCATGGAGATTGACAACATCCAAGATGGTGGCACGTAACTCTTGAGGACGTGATGATGAGTTAGCGCGAGCTCAATGCACATATCAGAATGTGTGTGCAGCATCACGAGCGTGTGTAGCGTCTCGTGCCAGAAGACTGGCAAAAACTGGTAAACAGTCCAAAATCAATAAATAATGCTGCAAAGCTCACTGGAATTCAGGAAAATCAGCGGAAAGCATCCAGGCATCATAGTCGCTCCTCATAGGTACCTTCTCAGCAGCCAGTCAACCAAAGCAGCAGAAACAGGAAAACAATATCCGTGGGTTAATGAAGAGGGAGAGTTGGTGGCAAACTTGTCCCTCGCAAGTGTCGCTCGTCGCCAGTGTTAAGAAGCAACACACTGGTAAGTTTTAGAAGAGTTTAATTCTTGTAACTCTCAACAACTAACTCCTGCTGCCAGCCTGTAAGCTCTCCTGGTTACAACTGTCTCTCTTGAGACGCTACCATGGAGATAGAACAGGCCAGCACATGCATATACTTTGAATAATTACAACACAGTCATATCATAAGACATCTGTGATGTCATTGGAAGCAGTTCAGTGCAGCGCTCTGAACTGACGCAGCGCGTAGGCTCCAGCCACTGCAATTGGCTGCATTGCGTTCTTACGTTGAGTTGCTTTGTTTTACAAGCTTTAGTCCGAATTTAAGTACTGGTGTGCCAGAAAGAAGGAAGGCTATTCTGGGGAATTTGTCTCCATGCAGACGCTCTGAGATCATCAGAAAAATACTCACCAGAGTGCTGAGATGGACATGTTGGTCCGACATTTAAGGTCAAGTCTTCTTGATGCTGATTAGGATAGCCTTGGTGTGAGGTCGCTCTCCTAACTTTTGGACAGTTTTTTTTACCGCCTGTCACATCCATTATAGTATTTTTTTCCTACTTCATGCTTATGCCTGTGTAATTTGTCTGATTACTTCTGTTGCACTTATGGTGCACCATGTTTAAATTGTTTGCTGTCTGCAGTATTGCATATTAGGAGGTGTTAGATAGAGTGTTGCACTGTGTTATCCCATACAGTGTGATCTATATTGTGCTTTTTATGGCACAAGGGATTTCTTTATGCATTGTGTGTGTTGGGTTAGGTCTCATGAGTGGACAAAATGGGCATGTGGGTTAGAATATATCCCATGAGTGTGAGAATGGATGGGTGTGAACCATTCCCAATGTTATGTTTTTCTTTTAGCAGAGATGTTGAGTTGGGTGATATATTGAGCGAGCGATGAGTTCCTTTTTATGTTATGTCGTACTTTAGAATTTGGGACCGCGTAGGAGGCAGGGCCCTACCCCTGTCTATCCCGGTATTAGTGAACCGCGAATGGTTAATGCGGTATGTACAAGTGCTTTGTGTAACGTTTTAGCTATGAATGCACTGTGTATACGCTATTATACATCACTACGTGGGTTCCATTTTAGAGCGGTGGCCATCTTATGGTTGCCCTCACATAGGCTACATAGCATGGAGCAAATACGAGCCTTTTAGAGCACATGTGCCTTTCTCTGACTTTTCTGTGACCTGGGCAGCTTGGCTCCGCTGCCCCAGGTCAGTCCGGTCTCACGAGTTCCCTGTCCCCTGGCCACCTGTGATTAGCATCAGGGCTTGACACACCATAAAGTCTTTTCATCCTACACAAGCCTCCAGCTAATCTCCTTCTCACCTGACTGTTCTTGCTTTATGGCTTGTTTTCCAAACAGGAGATGCTCATTTTTATTGGGGCCTATCGATATCTGATGTGGGATCTGAGCCTTGCTGGGTAAATAATTGCGGGCTGGCTTAACTGGAATGTGGGATGGTCATCATGACTCTGCCTTTTCGTTTGTAATGTATACATGTAATGGCCATATCGTAAACCAAGGAATGTGTGCCTGAAGCAGGATATTTTGTATTTAAGGAGAAGCCCGTTTCTGTGATTTTTAGCAGTCTCCTGAGAACATACATGCTGTTGTACTTCTAGGATACCTGTAATTGGTCTGCAGCCAATAAACTGATCTTTGACTTCACCCAGAAGACTCTGTGTTTCTGTAGGTCTGAAACAGGAAGAACCCCGAAGTCATAGGGTGTGTTCCCTTGCACCGCTGGGCTTAAAATACCCAGTACTTCAGTTGGCGCGATTTCAGCGGTACCGGTCCAAGCCAGGTTCGTGAGGAGCTTCGTGTGGAAATTCTGGAGGAAGGCCGCCACTTCATCGACCCCTGCATGTCGACGTGGTCCAAAAGTCTTTTCTGCGAGGTCCTCCGCGTCCCGACGGCTACGAAGCACTGCTGCCCTGATTAATCGCCCTGTTTTGGACCCTTGACGATTTTGGTAGAGCGAAACAATCGAGAGAGTCTTCTGGTGACGCCATTGATCATCGATATTCAGTTAAGTATAAGTGGAGCATCTCCCAATTTGTTTGGTATCCTTCGGGATAATTTTGGTTTATTTGGAGTTTGCAAACCCCAAAGCCAGAGGACTCGTGTATTCACAAGACTATCGTAATCGATAATCCTTTGAAGTTTGGAACTAGACTAGTGAGCGAAGATGCCTGGTGCTAGTGTGTTTGGTAATTGGTTTTGTTTGAGTTGTGGAAGGGATTCCCAATTAGAGGATTCATGTCCGGTTCCTCCAATTGGAACTCCAACTTCTGAGCTTTATGTAAAACATGGCGTGGGCCCCATTGCATATAATGAAGTATGGATCCGATACACCAGAAAGGACGGTGTTTTAAAATGGCCCCAAAATGGTAGTTTCGATACAGATATCTTAGATAATTTGGAAGTGAAATTGTTTAAAAAGAAAGCCCGGCCGGCGATGTTTGATTCTTTCCGCCTATGGCGAAAGGAAGCCAAACAGAAGGAAATTAAGCTAGCAAAAAAGAATAAGAAAGAAAGAGGTATGTCAATGATGCAAGCAGCTGTGCAATTTAAAGATAATGAGGAGGAACAAATGAATGAGCAATTACATAGACAGCGCAAACTAGGGATTGATAAATGTTACCCTGTTTTGTCACCCCTTGTGCAAGATGAGACAAAAGAGAATGAGAAAGATTCCCTAATGTCCCATTTGTTAAGTTCGCCACCCCCGTATGCGCAAAATGCCACCGCACCTCCACAGCTTGTAAATGTGCAGCCTCCAGTAAATATGCCGCAAGCCTTCCCGCAGCCGCCAGCTCCTCCTCAGCTGGCTCCTATCCCTGCAGTGCAGCCCTCTCAAGGGCCGCCAGTTTTGTTACCTGTTGCCCCCGCGCTTCCTGCGACTTTGCCTAGCATGCCAGCTGCCTCCTCTGGCACTCCTTCTTACACTACCCAGGTACCTGTATCTGAATCTGTTTTTCTTCCCTCGGTCTATCCCCCCGTTGTCGCTTCAACTTCTCCTTCAGCACGACAACGACTAGCTAATGTAGTGACTACTTTAATGTCGCCTCTCTTTGGGTCATCTAGTGCGACCCCTGGTTTACAGCGTAAGCAATTGCGCAGTCAGCTGCCTGGTCCTGACGAGAAAGAGGTGTTAGATCATCTGGCGCGTAGGTGGATTGGTTTCCCTTCACTCTATGATGTGGAATCAGTTGTTACCGTTTTTCACCAATGGGATGCCCCAACACAGAGGTATGTCTTTGATAAAATGTGTGAATTCCTCTGTGAGGAATTGGAGGATAATGGTGCAAACCCAAACCCACAGGAATTGTGTCGAGTGCGATTTGATTTTGAAAAAGGTACAATTGTGGGTCCCAATGTAGATAAAGCAGTTGCAACTTTACTGTCCTTCAGAAATGGCGATTGTCAGCAATCATTGTTCGAACAGGAACTCCCTGTGGGGAAAAAGGTAAAAGCGTGCCAATATCCGATGCGTGAGGTTCCCCCAGTTTGGAGACCTGCTGATCCGAATGCTAATCCACCTGTCTTAGCACATTTTCAGCGTGTTTGGGTGCATGTCCCTTGGAAGCGTTCTGAGGTCTTAGCGCTTAAACAGACATTGCCTGACCCCCATAAAAACCCTACAGGGTATTATAAGGAGTTATCCCAAACTGCAGAATCGTGCGTCATGAATCTGGCTGACATAGATATGTTATTTGGGAATGTTGTTCCACAGCCTTTATGGGGATCCATCCTTAATACGGATCATGCTGCAGAACTAGGGGGTACATGGGCTAATATCGTTGCTGCAGACGCTAGACAAGTTGGTGGCGCAAAGCCTGACCCTTTAGTAGCAGAACTCCCTGGTAGAATTATTACATACATGAAGACCATAATGCCCGCGATGCGCGTAAATTGGGATAAACTATCCGCATGTAAGCAGAAGAAAGATGAGACAGTGTCTGATTTCTTCACCAGGTTTGAAGAAACGTTTATCGACCACAGTGGTCAAGACATGAGCACTGAAGGTGGCCAACGGTTATTTGTTGATAAATTTGTGCAGAATCTACTTCCCGAGTTGGGTAAAAAATTAAAAGATTCAGAAAGTTCTTGGGCTGTTTAATCTTCAGCGCAAATACTGGCTACTGCACAGTATTATGAAAATAGAGATAAAGACGAAAAAGATAGAACAGATAAAAAAACGAAAGAACTAAAAACAAAGGTCCTTTTCCAGCAGGCCTACCCGCCACGTGGAGGACAGAATAATTATAGGCAAACACAAGGGTGCCGATCACGATCCGGTAAAAAATATCCCCGTGCGACTCGTATCCGGTCTTTTTACCGTACGAATCGTACAAGTGCCGTACGAACTGGCAATCACGATTCGCATGGTAAAAAGTCCATACGAACCGCATTGGGAATCATTCCCCACACGTCCTCGGGTCGGAAAATGTGTCCGACACGTCCTCGTACGATTCACCGTACAAACGTGAAAGGTGAAGTCCGACCGAGGAATCATGATCCATCCCGGGCGTCCGAATGTGCAACCGTATGGTTAAAAGACCGTCCGCACCGAACTCCCATAACAACCATGGAGACGTCCAAACAGGTGCCCGGTACGTGCCGTACCCCCCCAGCCCCCGTAGGTACGCGCCGACCCCCCCCCGCCCCCGTAGGTACGTGCCGACCCCCCCCCAGCCCCCGTAGGTACGCGCCGACCCCCCCACAGCCCCCGTAGGTACGCGCCGACCCCCCCCAGCCCCCGTAGGTATGCGCCGACCCCCCTGTGTGTACACCCGTGTACGTGTCGAACCCCCCGTGTACGTTCGAGTCCTACCCCCCGTGTACGTTCGAGTCGTACCCCCACCCGTGTATGTACGGTGCGTACCCCCCGTGTACGTTCGAGTCGTACCCCCCGTGTACGTTCGAGTCGTACCCCCACCCGTGTATGTACGGTGCGTACCCCCCGTGTACGTTCGAGTCGTACCCCCCGTGTACGTTCGAGTCGTACCCCCCGTGTACGTTCGAGTCGTACCCCCCCGTGTACGTTCGAGTCGAACCCCCCCGTGTACGTTCGAGTCGTACCCCCACCCGTGTATGTACGGTGCGTACCCCCAGCGCGTAGCGTACATACACGGGTGGGGGTACGACTCAAACGTACACGGGTGGGGGTACGACTCGAACGTACACGGGGGGGTTCGACTCGAACGTACACGGGTGGGGGTACGACTCGAACGTACACGGGGGGTTCGACTCGAACGTACACGGGGGGGGTACGACTCGAACGTACACGGTGGGTACGACTCGAACGTACACGGGGGGTACGCACCGTACATACACGGGTGGGGGTACGACTCGAACGTACACGGGGGGGTTCGACTCGAACGTACACAGGGGGGTTCGACTCGAACGTACACGGGGGGGTACGACTCGAACGTACACGGGGGGGTTCGACACGAACGTACACGGGGGGGTTCGACACGTACACGGGTGTACACACAGGGGGGGTCGGCGCGTACCTACGGGGGCTGGGGGGGTCGGCGCGTACCTACGGGGGCTGGGGGGGGGTCGGCGCGTACCTACGGGGGCTGGGGGGGGTCGGCGCGTACCTACGGGGGCTGGGGGGGTCGGCGCGTACCTACGGGGGCTGGGGGGGGTCGGCGCATACCTACGGGGGCTGGGGGGGGTCGGCGCGTACCTACGGGGGCTGGGGGGGGGTCGGCGCGTACCTACGGGGGCTGGGGGGGGGTACGGCACGTACCGGGCCACCTACTCTGGTCATTTCGCGCCGTACTTCGCTTTTGCGGCACTTTTTGGGTGCCGTGAAAATATTGCCGTCCGGACCGCTGTCGGTTCGAATCGTAATTCCTGGGTCGTGAAACGCTGCCTGAAAGCGTCCCGACGTCACGTCGCAGCATTCCCGGATCACATTCGTATGTGTATTTTCGTCGGTCGGTGTTTTTTACGATTCGTACGGAAATGGTGTTTCCGTGCGAATCGTAATTCCATGTTTGTAAAGTTTTACGACCGGGTACGAGTCGGACGGGGAATTCGCTCCGACCGACGGTTCGTACACGGTTTTTACCGGATCGTAATCGGCACCAAGGTGTCTATCACCAGCCCCAACAGTTTCAGAATAATCAGCAAATGAATGGGTATTATCAACCACGAATCCCTGTAGGTCCCAACCAATGTTCATATTGCAAAGAGGAAGGTCATTTTAAATATAGCTGCCCTAAATTAATGCAGTGTAACAGTAATGCGTATGGCGCAAGAGGTAGAGGTGGTCAGCAAGCTCCTAGAGGCAGAGGGCGTGGAAATGTTCTCCAGAACGCGCGTCCTCTTCCGCCTCAAAATACCATAAATAGCTTTGATCAGCAGGCCAACGCGACTGGTAATACAGCTCAGTACTACAATAATGATTATTATGCAGAAGACGACAATGTAGAGGATAATGATTACTAGGACAGCCGTAGACAGAGAGAGGGAGTTGTTTCAGTGCCAGTGGATCAGAGCGGACCTTATGTTAAAGTAACTACAGCAAATGTAACGGAGCCCTTTCTGCTAGACACTGGTGCTGCAAAGAGTTCAATTATGCATTCAAAACTCCCTGGCGCGCCTTTGTCTGGCGAAATGAATGTTTCAGTAGGTTTTTCTGGCGCCCCAGTTAGGAACCCGATTTCTAGTCCTATGTCTCTTTCTGTTGGACCTTGTGAGCTAAAAGCACCCCTCATCCTAACAACGGGTTGTGGTGAGAATTTGCTAGGATTAGATTTGCTAAAAAGATTGCATGCCACGCTGTATTGTTCTCCCTCAGGAGTACAACTTACATTAGGTAAGAAAGTGATTTCCCCAATGTATTTGTCTAAAAATGCAATGCCACCTGAATTGTCATCCCTTCCGGATGTCCTTTGGGCTACTGGTCCCAATGATGTGGGTCTCTTGGAAATACCGCCATATGTGGTAACTCTAAAGGCCAATGTCAGATTGCCACATATTCCCCAGTATAAGATCTCCAATGAAGGTCAGAAAGCATTGTTAGAAATTGTCAGCGATTTGATTAAAAAGGGTGTGATTGAAGAGACAAGAGGCAACGTTTGCAATAGTCCGGTTTTACCTGTCTTAAAAAGAACGGACCCTTCACAGCCACCTGTTTACAGATTTGTGATTGATCTTAGAGAGGTTAATAAGATTGTTGTGCCACAGTTTCCAGTTGTCCCTGATATAACTGCCTTGTTAACCATGATTCCAGCCTCCTCTGCATGGTTCTCAGTGATCGATCTGAAGAATGCTTTCTTTAGCATCCCAATTGCAGAGGAGAGCAGAGACATTTTTGGCTTCAGTTTAGGAGGCCGAAGGTTCCGCTTTAAACGATCTCCCCAGGGCTACTGTGAAAGCCCATCAATATACAGCCAAGCTTTGAAAGCGCAGCTTGATGCACTTGTTTTACCTAGTGGCGCTATCCTCATTCAGTACGTTGACGATTTGCTAATCGCCGCGGATACTGAAAAGATTTGCAAAGAAGCTACATTGTCATTGTTGCGTCATTTGTCTGCCTTTCATCACAAAGTGTCTCTCTCAAAGCTGCAATATTGTCGACAAGAAGTGACCTACTTAGGTCATCTCTTATCAAAGGAGGGAAGGAAACTGACCCCAGAATGAATTCAAGCCATTGCACAGTTGAGTGTGCCAAGAACACAGAGAGAAGTGCGTGCTTTCTTGGGCATTACTTCATACTGTAGGCATTGGATTCCTAATTTTTCCTTGTTGGCAAAACCTTTGTTAGCATTAACATGCAAAGACACACCGAATCCTATCCCATGGTCTGAAGAGTGTCAGAAAAGTTTTTGGGAATTGCGTAATGCATTATGTTCAGCTCCTGTGTTGGGTACCCCTGACTACAGCAAGCCTTTTACATTGTATGTTCACGAGAAAGATGGTTGCGCGTTATCAGTGTTAACACAGCCTTTTGGCGACAGACCGCGTCCATGCGCATATTTTTCATCAACCTTGGACCCGGTAGCGAGGGCATTGCCAAGTTGTCTGAGAGCCACAGCCGCCGCAGCTATGTCTATTCGACAGTCTGCTGGCCTAGTAATTGATAACACATTGATTGTTATCGTTCCACATGCTGTGGACACATTGTTAAACAGGACCAAGACACAACACTTAACTAGTGCGCGATTATCTGGTTATGAGCTGACACTGTTAGCAAATCATATACACATAAAGAGATGCAACACGTTGAATCCAGCTACACTATTACCAATTCCAGCAGACCTAGATGAGATTGAGCAACATGATTGTCTGTTCAGAACAGAAGAAGAGACGAAAGGGAGAGTAGATCTTAAAGATACTCCCCTGACTGAGTGTGATGGTACCTTATGGGTGGATGGTTCGTGTTTTAAGCTTCCAAATGGTGATACGACTGCTGCATATGCTATCACGACTTTGCACACGATTGTGGAAACTGCTCGTGTGCCACAAAATTCGGCTCAAGCAGCAGAATTGATTGCCCTTACGAGAGCATGCGTGTTGTCTGAAGGAATGAAAGTGAACATATATATGGATAGCCAGTACGCCTTTGGCGTGGCTCATAGTTTTGGGCGATTGTGGAAGGAACGTGGGTTCCTGACTTCGCATGGAGCTAAGATTCAGAATGGCAAGTTGGTGAATGATCTCCTTGAGTCGCTGACCCTACCATCACAAGTTGCGATTATGAAATGCAGTGCGCACAAGAAAATCACTGATGATGTTGGTCGTGGTAATGTGTTTGCTGATGAAGTCGCGAAAGAAACAGCAAAAGATGTGAAGACTCGAATGTATGTTGCAGGCCCTGCCAGATGGGTTGGTGATGTTGGAATGTGTGAAAACACAATAGAAAGTGTAAAGTCCCTTCAAGCTGAAGCCACAGAGAAAGAGTTGAGCAAGTGGAGAGAAAGTATGGGTAAGTTGGATGAGAATGGTTGTTGGATTGATTTGTCAGAACATAGGCGATGGTTATGTGGTTACTATGGCACATGGAATGGCACATATCAGTACGAAAGGAATCTGTAAGTTGTTGGCTCCAGTATGGCAGAATGCTGGAATTCCTAAGTGCGCAGAGAACGTGGTCAAGAATTGTATGGTATGCTTGAAGTACAACCCTGGTAGGGGAACCCCAACTCCAGCTGGTCATTTTGCACCTCCATCATATCCATTTGAAGTTTTGCAGCTAGATTTTATCCACATGGAAAGATGCAACAACCTGAAATATGTATTGGTGGTTGTTTGCGCTTTCTCAAAATGGATAGAGGCCTATCCTCTAAAAGATAACACTGCTCTGTCCACAGCCAAAGCCCTTGTGAAGGAATTTTTCCCTAGGTTTGGAATGCCAAGAATGGTGTGGAGTGATAATGGGAGTGAGTTTGTGGGCCAAGTGATGAAGAATGTGTGTGAGGGACTAGGTATAAAGCAGAAATTTCACGCTGCAAATCACCCCCAATCAGCTGGATTAGTAGAGCGCTACAATGGCGCTCTAAAACTCAAACTGGCCAAAATCCAAGCGAGCTCAGGTCTTAAATGGCCTGACGCTCTGCCTCTAGCACTCCTGTCCACCAGAATGACTGTGCATTCACGAGTGGGACTTAGTCCCTACGAGGTCGTTTTTGGCCGCCCGGCCAATGTATGGGGTGTGCCAAGACCGACGAAATTCAGTGAAATTGAACATCCAGTACTGCTTGATTACTTGTATGAATTGACGGCTAAATTATGTGTTTTACACCAACAGGTGCACGATACTCTTCCCCAGGCCTCTGAGGCTCCAGGACACCCTATCGACCCAGGCACGTGGGTCTTGGTGAAAAATGTTCAGCGCAAGAGCAATGATGAGCCTCGTTGGATCGGCCCTCATCTCGTGCTCCTATCCACAAGATCAGCTGTTCGAGTAAAGGGGAAAAAGAACTGGATCCACGGCGCCCACGTGAAGAGGATACCTTTGCCTCTGCCGTATGACCAGTGGGTCCAGGAGGGTATCGCAGACTCTGAAACAGACACTGTACCTCGTTTTGTACCATTCAGTGATGCATGCATAAAAGGCACAACTTCAGCACAGGAAAGTGACGATATTTTGCAAGAAGCTGTGCCACCGTCAATTCGATTGGACACCACAGAGCCTGAACTCTTGTTTCAAGATCAGACAGTACCTGGCCGTTTTCATTATAATCTAAGACCAAGGCCTATGGACAAATAAATATTCTTTCTCCTTACCCTTTTTATTTTTTGATAACCAGAGCTCTCCCATCTGAAGGACTTTCTTGATTTTTGTTTTTCGAGCCACCATCCGGGTTCAGCCGCAGGGTCGCGGTGCCAAGACTTTGGGGTACAGCCCGAAGACGTTAGGTCGACGGTTCTGGTTGGTCTAGGGCGTTCCCTGGACTGACAGGCGTACTCCTTAGCAGAAGATACTCACCCGCCGCGAGCGGCACAATTAGAGGATGGAGTTTTTTAAGATGGAGAGACCCGCTGAGGAAATGAACTTTAAAGCAAGAATGTGTAAAATAATGAAGAGCAAACGTTTTGTATTCTTATGCCTGTTTGTATTATGTAGTATAGTAGTGTTTACTGTAGGATTTGTATTCTTCTCCACTCAAGAGCCCATTGCACCCACTGTACAGCCTATACCTCCTCCTACTATCTCCTCACACTCTTTTCACCCTCTGCCTGAACATGAACAAGCTAGATGATCAGAGTTTGTGAATAACTCGTTTATACAGCTCCTGCACCAGCACCAACTAGTCATGAATACAACCAATTGTTGGGTGTGTGGTTTAATGCCACATACCATTAATAAAGGTATTCCTTATCTTGTGCTGCCGTATAGTTACAATGGATCGTCATGGGCATTCCAGACCATGTTTCTCTATGCACTAGATGCGTACTCCTCGCGACAACCGCGTTCCATCAGACCTAGCACCAATAACAAAGCTTTAATGAAAGGAGTTGCCGATATGAGCAGAGATATCGATGCATACTCATCTATTCCCAAAGAAGAGTTGAGAGCTTATGAAGGGTGGAACGCAACGGGGTATAGTATTAGTCTGGGTGAAAGACAGCGAAAAATCTCATCCCCAATCTGGTCGTACCCCACATAGGTCGGTTCTGTTTACAAGGTAATGGTCAGAATCCTAGAGCTCAACTGGGAAGAAGTGACTGTACTGAGACGTACACTTTTCCATCACAGTTTTCCCCCGCGTTTTTGGCTGCCAAGGGTACATATTTTATCTGCAATGACCGAGCATATACATGGTTGCCCCCTGATTTCTCGGGCACATGTTATATTGCAAATCTGCTACCGCCAACATTTACTGCCGCCTCTGACTATCACAAGACCAGAGTTGTGAGAGGCGTGATTAGTAAGGAGGATACTGCCGGTCAGGAAGCGGGAGACTTCTTCTTGGGTTTCTTGCCGTTTTGGGGACCTATGGTTAATAGTAGGAACCTGAGACAACTGACTCGTGTGGTTGAATCCACTGTTAATGTTACGGCTGGTGCCCTTGGTAATTTGACAGCTGAGCTCCAAGTGGATCGCCTCATGACTTGGCAGAACCGCATGGTTCTAGACGTCATACTTGCAGACCGCGGTGGGGTATGTAAGGTTATCCAATCTAGTTGTTGCATTTTCATACCAGACAACGCTCCAACAGTTTATCAAGCGATCTCCAAACTACATAAAATATCTGAGTCCATACACGTGGATAAAGGAGATTGGTCACTGGTGGGGTGGTTCTGGGAACTGATATCTGCCTGGGGTTGGAAAGTTCTGATGGTCATTGGAATGATCTTAGCCATCCTTTTCCTGTTCTGTCTGTGCATACAGTGTGCTCCTGCGATATGTGGCCTCTGTGCTACATTATGTGTAAGGAAACCTGTATCGAGGGACGAGCTAAGTAATAGGATGATGCTACAGCAACATCTCCATGACTTCGTGAATATTGACCTAGACTCGGATTGAAATGAGTATAGTTATTGCCTATGTAAGGGCAAAAGGAGCGTCTTTAGAATTTGGGACCGCGTAGGAGGCAGGGCCCTACCCCTGTCTATCCCGGTATTAGTGAACCGCGAATGGTTAATGCGGTATGTACAAGTGCTTTGTGTAACGTTTTAGCTATGAATGCACTGTGTATACGTTATTATACATCACTACGTGGGTTCCATTTTAGAGCGGTGGCCATCTTATGGTTGCCCTCACATAGGCTACATAGCATGGAGCAAATACGAGCCTTTTAGAGCACATGTGCCTTTCTCTGACTTTTCTGTGACCTGGGCAGCTTGGCTCCGCTGCCCCAGGTCAGTCCGGTCTCACGAGTTCCCCGTCCCCTGGCCACCTGTGATTAGGATCAGGGCTTGACACACCATAAAGTCTTTTCATCCTACACAAGCCTCCAGCTAATCTCTTTCTCACCTGACTGTTCCTGCTTTATGGCTTGTTTTCCAAACAGGAGATGCTCATGTTTATTGGGGCCTATCGATATCTGATGTGGGATCTGAGCCTTGCTGGGTAAATAATTGCAGGCTGGCTTAACTGGAATGTGGGATGGTCATCATGACTCTGCCTTTTCGTTTGTAATGTATACATGTAATGGCCATATCGTAAACCAAGGAATGTGTGCCTGAAGCAGGATATTTTGTATTTAAGGAGAAGCCCGTTTCTGTGATTTTTAGCAGTCTCCTGAGAACATACACGCTGTTGTACTTCTAGGATACCTGTAATTGGTCTGCAGCCAATAAACTGATCTTTGACTTCACCCAGAAGACTCTGTGTTTCTGTAGGTCTGAAACAGGAAGAACCCCGAAGTCATAGGGTGTGTTCCCCTGCACCGCTGGGCTTAAAATACCCAGTACTTCAGTTAACAAGTCTATGGTTGGAAGACCATAGTGTGCTGTAGTGGAAAAATGTGCGTTCCTTTGTCCAGCAAGATGTGGTTGTGGTTGGAACATTTGTCTTCCTTTGTCCAGCGAGATGAGTGCTGTAGTGGGAACATTTGCATTCCTTTGCCCATTGAGATAAGTGCTGTAGTGGAAACATTTGCTTTTCTTTGTCCGGCGAGATGTGTGCTATTGTGGAGACATTTGCGTTCCTTTGTCCAGCGTGATGAATGCTGTAGTGGGAACATTTGAGTTCCTTTGTCCAGCGAGATGGGTGCTGTAGTGGTCCTGCAGTAGAGTTGTGAGTTCTACAGTGTGTGCTTATGTGATTTAATTATTTGCATCCTAATATATATATATATATACCTGGTGTTCTCTTTGGGAGCACAAGATATATGTGATACTTATATGTGTGATCTTCCTTTACTATTTAAAGAGGGTAATCATTTTTCATCTTATGTGATCTTAATTTACAATTCAAAGGATATAATGATTTTATTCAGTGTGACATCATTTTTATATCATCTTTCTTTTTAATTCTAGGAATGCAATGATTCACGTATGTGATCTTATGTGACCTGATTTTACCACCTAAGTAATGAAATAGTTAATGTAATTTAATGTTATCTTTTCTTGTGATTTAGGATTAGGTACTTACATTTATAGGAGGTGTGGAATGTGTATTTTTTTCTATTTCCTAATGTTTTATTGTTTCCTCAAAGAAGGAGATGTATTATATCCTGTGTCTCCTAGTTCCTTGCTGCTGAGCCTGTGTGAGTGTGATGCAATAGAATGTTCATGAGTGCATGGTTTGGATGAGTGGTCAGCTGGAATGAGTAGGGCTGAGCAGCAGGATGCTGTTCCCGGTGGGGCTGTACCATCTTACTTGTAACTGAATAAATCTACATAATCTACACTACTGGACTGATTACCTACAAGGACCTACTTCATTTACAAAACAACTCACTTTTCCTGGAGTTTCTTCCTTTTCATGCTAGCACATCAGTAGCACCATTTCATGCACTGTATCTCTAAAGCCGCCATCTTGTAGATGTCTTAGCATAGATGAAAGACAGACAGGCCTGGGATTCTCCAACCAATCATAGTTATGTGTGAGTCTGGGCTGTCAACTAATCAACAGCTAAGCGGATTAGGCACTTCTGCAGAGGGATTTGAGCAACCTCTACTATACAGGTTACATTTCTGAATGGGCGAACTAGGCCTTTAATCCTTTCAATGCCAATAAAATAAGTGATGTGAAGTTAGTGAACAGTGACTTGCACTAATTAATTTCTAGAGACAGTTCAGTTTGTGCTGTAATATAAATGGTGGGAAGTTTCCACGTCGACTGCCTCCGTGAGTAGAATTCTGAAGTGGCAGTCTGTTAAGAAGCAACACACTGGTAAGTTTTAGAAGAGTTTAAACCACCAACTCCTGCTGCCAGCCTGTCAGCTCTTCTGGTTACAACTGTCTCTCTTGAGATGCTACCATAGAGATAGAACAGGCCAGCACATGCACATACTTTGAATAATTACAACACATCCCCCTTTCAGGGAAAACAGAAGAAAAAGGAGAATAGCAGAAAGAAGAAACTAGCAAGAAGAGAAGAAAATAATATAGTCAGAACAATGTACTACAACAGTTCAAAAAACACTGGAAAAAAACATCAATACATTTCATAGTTTTCATAAAACAAACAAAACAATGTACTAAAACAGTTGAAAACAACTCATGAACAGTCAATACATTTCATAGTCTTCATACCTCTTGGGAAGAAAGTGAGACCTTGGAGGAAGAGGTAAAGAACCAGACTTGGTGGTAAACTTCAATCTAATGAGGCATTCGGGCATGAGAGAAACTTAGACTTGTCACCTTGGAACTTCACCAGATGAGACATGCTCAACTTACCACCATTATGAACTGTAACCACATTCTTATAAACAGAAGTAATTGCAAACGGTCCCATAAACTCAGTGACTGCTTTTTTATGCCACCGCGGTCTCTTGATAAGTACCCAATCACCAACCTTCCATGTCATGACCTTGGTTGAATTTCTTAAAATCAAACCTTTCCTTGTACTTATTTTGGTAAGACCTGATTTTACTATTTACCTACTCCTCATGCAAAACAGGACCTTCAATGAGGGGTAACCACCCAGGATTGAGTTTAGATAACGCAACCCTCCCTCGCAACACCTGAAAAGGAGATCTCTGCAGAACAGTATTGATAGCCGTGCGATGAGCCCACCAAGTGTCCCTTAGAACACCCTTGAGGGAAACTCTCATCTCAATTGCTCTCTGCACACATGCTTTGACTACCCTGTTCATGCGCTCCACAAGCACATTGGCCTGGGGTGCATAAAGGGCAGTCTTCTACTGAATAATGCCATAATCTGTCAAAAATTCATGCATCTCCTGAGAAACAAATTGCAATCCATTATCTGTGAGAAGGAATTTGGGAATGCCCTCACTACCAAATTCATCCATAAGAAAATCAATAACTACTCTGGTACCAACAGAACTTACACATTTAGTGGAGACCCACTTGGATGAATAGTCCACCAAAAGAATGACAAATCTCTCTGCAGGATTTAATAGGTCAAAAGGGCTCATGAGATCCAACCCAAGTTTGACCCAAGGTTCCCGTGGGACTTCTACAAGAGATAGTGGAGAAGTGTTGATAACTCGGGACTTGTCACAGGAAGCACACTGGTAACACTCTTTCACTACCTTTTCAACATGGCCATCCATTTTTGGCCACCAATATCTTTCACAGAGACGTGACTTAGTGAGGTTTCTTCCTAGATGCCCTTCGTGAGCCAAGTTTATAAGCTGTGACTAAAGGGCATCAGGTGGAACCACTCTTTCACCACGTATAAGTTGACCATCACACAGGGTAAGCTAATTTTTGATGGACCAAAAGGGCAATAAGTCAGCGTCCATCATCTTGTTGTCAGGCCAACCTTCAATGACAAAGCATGTTACAACAGGAAGCAACATATCTTTCATCAAAGCTTGTTCCATTCATACTCTTGAATGACAGGTTCCTTGACCCAACAAACATTTACAGTATCAGAGTCTGGTGTATCTGCACAAAATTCAATGGGTAGTCTTGAACGGCAATCTGCTGCCTTGTTGGCAGAACCAGGGAGATATTCAACACGAAAATTGTACTCTTCTAGCCCTTCGTTCCATCGTTTGAGTCTTGGAGTAAGCCTTTCACTTACTGCACAGGAAAACATGTGAACTAAAGGGCGGTGATCCAACCTTACTATGAAAGGAATGCCCCATAAATAAAACGTAAAATGCTTTACTGCCCACACAATGGCCAAAGCCTCCCTCTCAATGCATGAGTACTGTTGCTCAGGCTTCTTCAACTCTCTGGAGGCGAATGCAACAACTCTTTCTTCACCATCATCCACTTGAGAGAGTACAGCCCCAAGACCACACAAGCTAGTATCAGTCATTCGTAAAGTTTTCTTCTTAGAGTCAAAATGGCCTAAGGTTGGCATCTTTCCTATAGCTTGCTTAACAGCACTGAAAGCTGCAGCACACTCAGGTGACCAGACAAAATGTGTTCCCTTCCTCAGAAGAGAAGAACTCTGATAGGTTCAACAGTGGAGGCAAAACCTTGAAAAAATTTGGCGTAAAACTCAGCAAGGCTGAGGAAGGACCTCACTTGCTATTTGTCAGTTGGAGCAGGAGCATCAACAATACTTTTTGCTAGGTCCAGTTTTGGTCGGATGCCCTCTCCAGATATAACGTGTCCCAAGTAAGTAAAAGAGGACACACTAATCCTACATTTCAAACGATTCACAGTTAAACCTTTCTCAGCTAGTCTGTGTAAAGTGAGTCTCAAAACACTGTCATGTTCCGAATCATCTTTGCCATTGACTAAAATATCGTCCTGGAAAAACATGATGTGAGAGATATCACCCAGGATCACTTTCATAATGTGTTGAAAACAGGCAGCTGCCGAGGCTAGCCCAAATGGCATTCTGATGAAACGGAAAGCCCCCAGTGGTGTCACAAATGATGGAAGGTGTTTGGAGTCTGGATGAAGGGGGACTTGATGGTAAGCCAAAGATAGCTCCAACACACTGAAAACCTTCACGTCACTAAGCATGTTAATAGACTCAGAGATATTAGGAAGTGGTTGGCGATCCCCCCATAGCCACCTGTTCAAACTTCTCAGGTCCACTCACATCCAAATACTCTTTCCACCATCTTTAGGAGCCAAAACCAGTGGGGCCAACCATTCGGAGGATTCAATTTCCTCAATTACACCCAGTGTGACAAGCCTCTTAAGTTCACACCTCAGGGGTTCTAACATCATGTTAGGAACTTTCCTAACTTTGTGGACCACCGGTACAGATTTTTGTTTTAGTACAATACGATGTTCAAAATCTTTAAGCAACCCCCGGTTATCAGAAAAAACTTGAGGAAACTCCTCAAAAAACTTGTTAGAGATAGTATTGTGATCAACCAACATGACTTGCTCAGAAGGATAATGAACATTAGAGTTAAGAATAATTCCTAAGTCTCTCTGATGTCTCCAACCAAGGAGGTTGTCACCACGCTTGGCGACGTAAATCTTACCAATGGTCTCTCTTCCTTTGAAGTGAATCTTCATGATGGCAAATCCAATTACATCGATGTGTGAACCACCATAACTGACTGGGTTGATATCTGGTGGAAAAAGTTGCATCTCAGGGAAGGTCTTGTCCCACAGTTCATTGCCCAGCATGGTAAAAGGAGAACCAGAGTCTGCTAGATCTACAAACAACTTTTCTCCGATCACCACTTCACATTCCGGCATGCTGATGAGGTCTGCATCCACCATGCCGTCACCTCTCACACTCAACATGGTGGTTCTCGGGGAGACATTTGTCTCAGTATTCTCGCACACATTCTCCACAGTGCGTACCCTGCCACCAGACCTACATACCCTAGCTTAGTGACCCTTGATTCCACATTTGTGGCAGGTATTGTTTCTTGCATAGCATTGAGGGTAGTTAGAAGAGTGATTGTTACTACCACATCTGTAACAATTTATCCTTGAAAAATCTGTGGAGAGCTGGGCTTGGCTCCACGCACAACTTTAGAGACATTGTCAACAGGTGCCTCTTTTTCAGTCAATTCATGAATGCTACTGGTTGTATGAACATCGTCAGTTGATGTTTTGTGGGTCTTCATTTCCCTAACCCAACCAGAGGTGTTTTCCATTCCTTCCACAATGGCTACAGTTTCCTTAAGTGACGGGTTCACTTCTTAGATAAGAGTTTTTCTTGCACCCTAGTGCTGTTTGTACATCTGACCAATTGATCACGTATCGACGAGTCAGTGAGGTCACCAAACTCACAAGTGCGTGCAAGTGTCTTTAGGGACGCTATGCAGTTATCAACCTTTTCATTAGGTTCTTGGACTGTCATAAAAATGTATGCCTTTCCAAAACGACGTTAATACGTGGTCCAAAATTCATCTCTAACATTTTAATAGACATTTCAAACACATCGGATGGTTCACCATCACCTTCCCCAACAGGAATTGTGTCAATGCTCTCATAAATGTTGCGTCCTTCTATCCCAAGGTTGTGAATCAAGATCGCTTGTCTTCTATGAGCAGAACATTTTTCACCACCGATAGCAACTAAATATGAATCGAAAAGTAATTTCCATCCCTTCCAGGGTTACAGAGGCTCACCTTTTTCGCAAAGGAATGCAGGAGATTGACTCATATTAGTGGCTGCCATGTGGTATTAAGTTATATTGTAATATTTGTTTGTCAGGATAAAAGAAAAATGGCAATAATTTGGTTGTGTGCAAAATAATGGTGAAGAAACTGCATTAGAGAAAGTCACATGGTCGTATGAGTTCCAAATCCATCATTAGAATGTTCATAAAGGCAACAGCGGAATTAAAATACAACTTGAGAAGTAACAATGAGGCAGAAAGTCATGAAGAACGAAAGCGGTATTTGTGAAGAAAAAAAACATTTGTACCTGCAGAGTTACCGAGTTATTAGTCCAGTGTTTTGCGAGAAACGGGCTCGGTAAAACTCAGTGCTGCCGTTGTCATGGAGATTGACAACATCCAAGATGGTGGCACGTAACTCTTGAGGACGTGATGATGAGTTAGCGCGAGCTCAATGCACATATCAGAATGTGTGTGCAGCGTCACGAGCGTGTGTAGCGTCTCGTGCCAGAAGACTGGCAAAAACTGGTAAACAGTCCAAAATCAATAAATAATGCTGCAAAGCTCACTGGAATTCAGGAAAATCAGCGGAAAGCATCCAGGCATCATAGTCGCTCCTCATAGGTACCTTCTCAGCAGCCAGTCAACCAAAGCAGCAGAAACAGGAAAACAATACCCGTGGGTTCATGAAGAGGGAGAGTTGGTGGCAAACTTGTCCCTCGCAAGTGTCGCTCGTCGCCAGTGTTAAGAAGCAACACACTGGTAAGTTTTAGAAGAGTTTAATTCTTGTAACTCTCAACAACCAACTCCTGCTGCCAGCCTGTCAGCTCTCCTGGTTACAACTGTCTCTCTTGAGACGCTACCATGGAGATAGAACAGGCCAGCACATGCACATACTTTGAATAATTACAACACAGTCATATCATAAGACATCTGTGATGTCATTGGAAGCAGTTCAGTGCAGCGCTCTGAACTGACGCAGCGCGTAAGCTCCAGCCACTGCAATTGGCTGCATTGCGTTCTTACGTTGAGTTGCTTTGTTTTACAAGCTTTAGTCTGACTTTAAGTACTGGTGTACCAGCAAGAAGGAAGGCTAGTCTGGGGAATTTGTCTCCATGCAGACGCTCTGAGATCATCAGAAAAATACTCACCAGAGTGCTGAGATGGACATGGTGGTCCGACATTTAAGGTCAAGTCTTTTTGATGCTGTTTAGGATAGCCTTGGTGTGAGGTCGCTCTCCTAACTTTTGGACAGTTTTTTTACCGCCTGTCACATCCATTATAGTATTTTTTTTCTACTTCATGCTTATGCCTGTGTAATTTGTCTGATTACTTCTGTTGCACTTATGGTGCACCATGTTTAAATTGTTTGCTGTCTGCAGTATTGCATATTAGGAGGTGTTAGATAGAGTGTTGCACTGTGTTATCCCATACAGTGTGATCTATATTGTGCTTTTTATGGCACAAGGGATTTCTTTATGCATTGTGTGTGTTGGGTTAGGTCTCATCAGTGGACAATATGGGCATGTGGGTTAGAATATATCCCATGAGTGTGAGAATGGATGGGTGTGAACCATTCCCAATGTTATGTTTTTCTTTTAGCAGAGATGTTGAGTTGGGTGATATATTGAGCGAGCGATGAGTTCCTTTTTATGTTAACAAGTCTATGGTTGGAAGACCATAGTGTGCTGTAGTGGAAAAATGTGCGTTCCTTTGTCCAGCAAGATGTGGTTGTGGTTGGAACATTTGTCTTCCTTTGTCCAGCGAGATGAGTGCTGTAGTGGGAACATTTGCATTCCTTTGTCCATTGAGATAAGTGCTGTAGTGGAAACATTTGCTTTTCTTTGTCCGGCGAGATGTGTGCTATTGTGGAGACATTTGTGTTCCTTTGTCCAGCGTGATGAATGCTGTAGTGGGAACATTTGAGTTCCTTTGTCCAACGAGATGGGTGCTGTAGTGGTCCTGCAGTAGAGTTGTGAGTTCTACAGTGTGTGCTTATGTGATTTAATTATTTGCATCCTGATATATATATACCTGGTGTTCTCTTTGGGAGCACAAGATATATGTGATACTTATATGTGTGATCTTCCTTCACTATTTAAAGAGGGTAATCATTTTTCATCTTATGTGATCTTAATTTACAATTCAAAGGATATAATGATTTATTCAGTGTGACATCATTTTTATATCATCTTTCTTTTTAATTCTAGGAATGCAATGATTCACATATGTGATCTTATGTTACCTGCTTTTACCACCTAAGTAATGAAATAGTTAATGTAATTTAATGTTATCTTTTCTTGTGATTTAGGATTAGGTACTTACATTTATAGGAGGTGTGGAATGTGTATTTTTTTCTATTTCCTAATGTTTTATTGTTTCCTCAAGGAAGGAGATGTATTATATCCTGTGTCTCCTAGTTCCTTGCTGCTCAGCCTGTGTGAGTGTGATGCAATAGAATGTTCATGAGTGCATGGTTTGGATGAGTGGTCAGCTGGAATGAGTAGGGCTGAGCAGCAGGGTGCTGTTCCCGGTGGGGCTGTACCATCTTACTTGTAACTGAATAAATCTACATAATCTACACTACTGGACTGATTACCTACAAGGACCTACTTCATTTACAAAACAACTCACTTTACCTGGAGTTTCTTCCTTTTCATGCTAGCACATCAGTAGCACCATTTCATGCACTGTATCTCTAAAGCCGCCATCTTGTAGATGTCTTAGCATAGATGAAAGACAGACAGACCTGGGATTCTCCAACCAATCATAGTTATGTGTGAGTCTGGGCTGTCAACTAATCAAACAGCTAAGCGGATTAGGCACTTCTGCAGAGGGATTTGAGCAACCTCTACTATACAGGTTACATTTCTAAATGGGCGAACTAGGCCTTTAATCCTTTCAATGCCAATAAAATAAGTGATGTGAAGTTAGTGAACAGTGACTTGCACTAATTAATTTCTAGAGACAGTTCAGTTTGTGCTGTAATATAAATGGTGTACTATGTATGTGGAAAGAATTAGAGAAGCGGGATGATAATAAAAAATTGTGTAAGATTCTGAAGGAACTGATGGGATACGTGAACTGACCCCCAAAATATATAGAAATGCAAAATAATGCTTGGTTAGAGCAAAATGCAGTGATCCTGATGGGTTCAAACAAGGGGGTATATTTAAGCAGAATGGAGAAGCGTGGCGTTAAACAAACATTGCTAACATCACACTTCTCCATTCTTAAAATGCAGGGATGTGCCTTATTCACAAGAATGCGGCTCACATCTGCATTTCCCGCCTTCGCTGGCGCTGAGTTTAGCTGCCTAGCGCCAATGCAGGCACCCTTTCACCATAGTGCAAGGGTGTCTGCTTGGGGGAAGATTATGTGCAGGAAGGTACCCTTTTCTGTACATAAAATATCTTTAAATACCGTTTTTTAACCTCTATGTGTGCTGCTTAATGCAGCACACATAGAAGTTGCAAAACTGCATTTAAAAGAAATTATTGTTTATGTGCAGGAAGGAGTACCTTCCTGCACATAAACAATCATAGGCAATTTTCTGTTTCTATATGAGCTGGTGGTGGTGCCGAGAAGACACTGCCATCCATATTATGATATGCATTTTTTAAGGCCTTTCTATGGCGGCCTGCAGAAATTACATTGCCATACACAAGATGGCAGGCACCGTGCGGTGACTGTCACGTTGTGCATCTTTAACATTGCGGCGGGTGCTGTTTACAGCACTGTCCGCAACAATGTTAAATGGAGGAATGTGTCTACCAGTGTGGGGGGCGCATCCTAATTGACCTCGTGGGACTGCCACACCTCTGGCGGTCGGTCCCATTTTCCGTTACGGTGGCGGGCGGATCGTAATGGGGCCGCAGGTTTTCCCTGGTATTAATTTTGGCGCTGCCTCCTATTTACACTGCCCTTGTAAAGGGGAGCAGCATCAAAAGCAATGGATGTTGCAGTGGAACGCCAACCACAACACCCATTGCCCTCCCATTCACGCTAATTACAGCTTGACTTCTTTAAAAGGCTGAGTTCAGCCATGATAAGAGGTTTAACGCATGTAAAGTGACTTTGTGGTGGCGATAGGGGCTTTTAAATATGCATCAATGTTGCTTTTGTGAATACAAGGTATCACTTTTCCTGGGTGAAATGTCTCCTAATCCAGTGTAATCTCGTGTAATTTTGTAAATTGTGCATTACTCTGATTTTGCAAAATTCCTAAATCTCAACCATTATACCATGGAGGTTTTTTAGCACGGAAGCAGGAAAAAATGAGAAGGACCAAAATGAGAGCAGGTGTTGTTTCCGATGCTTCTACTTTCATGAAATTGTTATTTTTCCCCAGAATGCATCACTGTGTCCCAAATAGGTGCAAGGGTGAAGTTAATGGTCAAATATATTGTTGAAAGGCAGTTTTTTGGTGTAGTTGTCCATAATGTTTGCAGATTTTAATACATTACTTGAAATCAAATTACATACATTTTTAACTGCCTTTAGGTATTAGCCCATTCATGTTGTCATGTTGAGACTCAAGTGTTGCTAGATCGGTGCCCTTGATAAGGCAGAAAATGTACCAGTTAAAGGCCGGATTGTTACTATAATGTCTCCAGATACCTTCCACTGTATGCTGATTATATTGAAATCAACTACAGGGTTGTGGTGAGAGACGAATCCATGCGTGGCAGCCTCACATTTACACAAGTCACTAAAGAGAGGGACAAGGAGCCTAAAAAGGTCCGGTACACTTGCTCCCAAGAACAAGCATGCAGTACACAAGAGGGTAGCTGTCCCTAAAAAGGTAACGGAGTACAGGTAGGAGATTACAAAAATATACTTGGTATAGAGACAGAATATCGAATTGTAAATGTCAACTTGCACTAATATCGAGTGCAAAATATAGTGATACAAAAATATCGACTGTCAGAATATCTTGGTTAAGAATATCGAGTCTAAGGTAAGTAAAATTATTTAAAGAAAAATCAAAGTCATTAATATCGTTTGAAAAAATATAGTTCTTACAAATATCGTTGTTTTAGTTAGTGTTATGTATTTTAGTATGTAATTTAAATGTATGTGTTCTATTTTTTTGTCTAAGTATTGCATTTGTTTTTTAATATCTGTGTTAAATTTTAAGTAATTATAAAAAAAAAAAAAAATTCAAGTAAATTTTGTGTTTTATTTTAATAGCGGGTTGTGGGTTTATAGGGGAATAGGGTGGGAAGTAATTTAATTATAATACATTTATTAATCATTTTTAGAAGTTATTAATTTTTTTAAATTACATATTGCTTTTTATTTCCGTAGGGGAATAGGGTGGAAAGTAATTTAATTATAAATAATTAATTAATAGTTTTATTAATTAATATTTATGTATTTAGTAGTTTATATTGTTAATTGTGGTAATTAATTTATTATTAATTAGTTATTGATTGGTTGTTAATTAATACTAATAACATTTTAATGATGTTAATTGTGTTCTTTTTTTAGGAGCAGGTTGTGAGTTTATAGGGGAGTAGGGTGGGAAGTAATTTAATTATGAATAATTAATTAATATTGTTTATTCATTAATATTTATGTATTTCATATTTTATATTGTTAATTGCGGAAATAATTTATTATTGATTGTTTATTAATTGTGTCATTTTTTAGGAGCGGGATGATGATTGATAGGGGAGTGGGGTGGGAAGTAATTTAATTGTATTAAATTTTGAAATATTTTTTACATAATATTTATTTAATGTTATTTTATAGTGTTAAATTTGTGAATTAATTTATTAATAAATGTTTTTAATTTGCTTGGTAATTGTAAAAAATGTATTAATTAATTGTTAATAAGTTATATTAATTGTGTCATGTTTTACAACATTGGTGGTGTCATTTATAGGGGAATATGGGGGAGTAAATTATTTTTAATTAATTAATTACTTGAACATTAATACTTATTAATGAATTAAATATTAAATATGCTAATTGTGGAATAATTTTGATGTGTGACTTGGGTGTATAGTTGTAAATGTTGGGTAGAATAAAAAAAAAAATTAAATAATGATTTGCTGTTAATTGTTATTAATTTAGTAATGTAAAATTAGTTATGGAAATTGTGTAAATATTTTTAGGTGTGTGTTTTGGTGTTTATTGGGGAAGAGGGTGGAAAGTAATTTAGTTTAAATTAATTAATTATTAGTTGATCATTAATTTTCATTTATTAATTGATAAATATTTTTGGAAATGTTTTTGATTTTATTTTGTTTGGGGATTTAGGTTCAATAGCTGTTATGTTTGGCTTTATCGCCTTTGCTATCCAACACTTTCCCTACTGTTGCACTTGCGGGAGTGGGAATAGTAAATTATTCCCCTCTGCTATCCAACATTTTCCCTACTGTTGCACTCCCTGGTGTGGGAATAGTAATTTTATCCCCTCCGATATCCAACATTTTCCCTACTGTTGCACTCGCTGGAGTGGGAATAGTAGTTTATCCACTACGCTATCCAACACTTTCCTTACTTTTGCACTCATTGGAATGGGAATAGTAAATTATTCCCCTCCGCTATCCAACACTTTCTCTACTGTTGCACTCTCTGGAGTGGGATAGTGAATTATTCCCCTCCGCTATCCAACACTTTCCCTACTGTTGCACTCCCTAGGGTGGGAATAGTAATTTTATCCCTCCGCTATCCAACACTTTCCCTACTGTTGCACTTGCTGGAGTGGGAATAATAATTTTATCCACCCCGCTATCCAACACTTTCCCTACTGTTTCACTCTCTGGAGTGAGAATAGTAATTTTTATCCCCTCCGCTATCCAACATTTTCTCTATTGTTGCACTTGCTGGAGTGGGAATAGTAAATGATTACCCTCCGCTATATAACACTTTCCCTACTGTTGCCATCCCTGGAGTGGGAATAGTATTTTTTACCCGTACGCTATCCAACACTTTCCCTACTGTTGCACTCCCTGGAGTGGGAATAGTAATTTTTACCCCTCCGCTATCCAACACTTTCCCTACTGTTGCACTCTCTGGAGTGGGACTAGTCATTTTTATCCCCTCCGCTATCCAACATTTTCTCTACTGTTGCACTTGCTGGAGTGGGAATAGTAAATTATACCTCTCTGTTATCCAACACTTTCCCTACTGTTGCCATCCTTGGAGTGGGAATAGTAATTTTTACCCTACACTATCCGACACTTTTCCTACTGTTGCTATCCCTGGAGTGGGAATAGTAATTTTTACCCCTTTGCTATCCCACACTTTCCCTACTGTTGCACTCCCTGGAGTGGGAATAGTAATTTTATCCCCTACGCTATCTAACACTTTCCCTACTGTTGCACTCATTGGAGTGGGAACAGTAAATCATTCCCTCTGCTATCTAACACTTTCCCTACTGTTGCTCTTGCTGTAGTTAGAATAGTTATTTTTACCCCTACGCTATCCAACACTTTTGCTACTAGTGCTATCCCTGGAGTGGGAATAGTAATTTTTACCCCTCCGCTATCCAACACTTTCCCTACTGTTGTACTTTCTGGAGTTGGAATAGTAAAATATTCCCTTTCGCTATCCAACACTTTACCTAATGTTGCACTCATTAGAGTGGGAATAGTAAATTATTCCCCTCCGCTATCCAACACTTTCTCTACTGTTGCACTCTCTGGAGTGGGATAGTGAATTATTCCCCTCCGCTATCCAACACTTTCCCTACTGTTGCACTCCCTGGGGTGGGAATAGTAATTTTATCCCTCCGCTATCCATCACTTTCCCTACTGTTGCACTTGCTGGAGTGGGAATAGTAATTTTATCCACTCCGCTATCCAACACTTTCCCTACTGTTGCACTCTCTGGAGTGAGAATAGTAATTTTTATCCCCTCCGCTATCCAACATTTTCTCTATTGTTGCACTTGCTGGAGTGGGAATAGTAAATGATTACCCTCCGCTATATAACACTTTCCCTACTGTTGCCATCCTTGGAGTGGGAATAGTATTTTTTACCCGTACGCTATCCAACACTTTCCCTACTGTTGCACTCCCTGGAGTGGGAATAGTAATTTTTACCCCTCCGCTATCCAACACTTTCCCTACTGTTGCACTCTCTGGAGTGGGACTAGTCATTTTTATCCCCTCCGCTATCCAACATTTTCTCTACTGTTGCACTTGCTGGAGTGGGAATAATAAATTATACCTCTCTGCTATCCAACACTTTCCCTACTGTTGCCATCCTTGGAGTGGAAATAGTAATTTTTACCCTACACTATCCAACACTTTTCCTACTGTTGCTATCCCTGGAGTGGGAATAGTAATTTTTACCCCTTTGCTATCCCACACTTTCCCTACTGTTGCACTCCCTGGAGTGGGAATAGTAATTTTATCCCCTACGCTATCTAACACTTTCCCTACTGTTGCACTCATTGGAGTGGGAACAGTAAATCATTCCCCAATGCTATCTAACACTTTCCCTACTGTTGCTCTTGCTGTAGTTAGAATAGTTATTTTTACCCCTACGCTATCCAACACTTTTGCTACTAGTGCTATCCCTGGAGTGGGAATAGTAATTTTTACCCCTCCGCTATCCAACACTTTCCCTACTGTTGTACTTTCTGGAGTTGGAATAGTAAAATATTCCCTTTCGCTATCCAACACTTTACCTAATGTTGCACTCATTAGAGTGGGAATAGTAAATTATTCCCCTCCGCTATCCAACACTTTCCCTACTGTTGCACTCATTGGAGTGGGAATAGTAATTTTATCCCCTACGCTATCCAACATTTTCCCTACTGTTGCACTTAATGTAGTGTCAAATGTAGTTTAAATAAAAATATTGTAATATTTTAATTTTTTATATATATATTTTATTTTCATTTTTATGTTACAGGTGTATATATGTATTTATGTATTTATAATTTTTAATGTTTCTAACACTTTAGAATTTATTACAATAATTATTTAATAATATTATTAAGTATATATATACTATTTTATATATGTATGTTTCATTGATTTTTACATTATATTCATTACTTATAATTTTTTACATTTTCTAATAATTCTAAATATGTTTTTATTATATGTATTATTTAATTTATTTTACATTATATTTTATCCATTTTTTTTAAACGATATTTTTAACAACAATATTTTTTTCCCCGATATTTTAGTACTTACCGTTATAAAGATAGGATGTCGATATTTTTGACAACGATATTTATGTCCTAATATTTTGATAACATGATATTTGTGTAGTCAATATTCTGTCAGTGATCCAAGATACTTGGGGGGCATCACCTCCTAATAAGGCAGCCTCCCCTGCAAAGTATCTATTTGTAATCTCCTACCTGTACTCCATTACCTCTTTAGGAACAGCTACCCTCTTGTGTATTACAGACTCTCAATTACACCTCACTCTGTGAATACAACCTTGGAGTTCTGTAAGAAGGACGAGACACTTCTCCTTGCCCATTCATTTCACAAGAACAACACCAGCTATTGCTAAAGGTCCCAGGATACTGTTCAACACTCAGGCGCCGATTCCGGCCGCAAAATGTACGGACCGACACGGACCAGCGCGTACGACCCGTGCAGTACGATGCAACGTGAGTGAATTACAACCGACACGTACAGAATACAAGCCGTACGACCGAGCCGTAGGGAAAATAGTGAACCGGCCAGAAAACCGACGCGATTTTCACTGACCGACACAAACCCGGAATTAACCCGACCGACCCGTACCTGCGATATCCGATCCGCGCATTACGATGCAATGCGTGTATAACCAGACTGACTCGCATGGAGACCAAGCCACACGACCGACATGCACAGACAACCGGGCACACAAGCAATAGAGACTGCCGCGTATCAAACACAGAAGATAGGAAGCGTGAACGAGGCGTAGAATCCCGCACTAGACAACAGCAGCATCAGTTTCCGTCACATGAACGTCTCCTTCATGCCTACAAAACCCAAAGGAAAAAAGACAAAAAAAGGACCAAACAAGCAATGACAAAGCTAATAAATAGCAAATAAAAAAAAATGGGACAAAGATACACCCACAACTCCAACTATATAAAGGACTACAATCACTGCCGTCATCCCTTGCAAACAGGAGACACAGCCAGCAGCAAACACCATCACACAGCAACCACAGACACACTCACAACTCACACATCACACAACCCACACACCATCGGCACCTCATCCTGAAGCACATACCTCAGCAAAACCAACACCAACCCCCCTCACTTGCACCCTCACACACACATCACTCACCACCACCACCCATCACCATGCCCCCAAAGAAGAATCCAAAGTTCACAGATAGTGAGTTAGAAGTGCTGGTAGACAAGATCATCAGAGTAGAGCCACATTTGTTTGGTACATTGGTCCAAAGGACCCCCATGTCACAGAAAACCAAGATGTGGGCGAGGATTGTGGAAAAGGTGAACACTCAAACACCAGCAAGGCGCACAAAGGACGATGCTCCCCCTCCTGATTGTCCCATCAAGACCTCTCTGAAACATGCCCACATGACAGGGAGTGGAAAATGACTGACAAGATGGCTGACACTGGGTCCTGCTGTGGGGAGCACAAGGCCCTGCTAGGGGTTGTGTGCAAATCAGAAGCAGGACACCACTGACTGACATCCTGAAAGACAACTTGCATTCCGTACAATGGAAGTACGTTTCATGATGGGAAGGAGGACTGACAGTCCTGACCATACTTACCAGAATGTGGAGACACCCCCCCCCCAACACAAACTCCACACAACTCACCGGGTACAATGCATTGACACACACCTCATTAAAATATCAGCAAAAGATACCCCGTACTGGGTGCTGCTGTGTGAAGCACAGGGGCTCTCTTTGGACTTGTAGCCAAACAAACACCAGGATTTCACTGTCAGCCATCTTGCCATTGCTGTCACACCCCCTCACAGGGAAGCAGAGTCAAGAGGAAGGAGGTATGGGCATGCTGGGAAGGGGGGTGTAGCCAAGAGTATGATGGGAGTCACAGTCACAGACAATCTACAGTCACCCACATGGCCCAGCAAGATCAAACTGAACCATACTCTCCTCACAGGGAGTGGGAAGGGACTGACAAGATGTCTGACACTGGGCTATGTTGTGGGGAGCACAAGGCCATGCTGGGAAATGGGCAACAACAAACACCAGGACTTCACAGTCAGCCATCTTCCCATTGCTGTCACACCCCCTCACAGGGAAGCAGCGTCAAGAGGGAGGAAGTATGGGCATGCTGGGAAGGGGGTGTAGCCAAGAGCATGATGGGAGTTGCAGTCACAGACAATCTACACCCACCCACATGCCCCAGCAAGCTCACACTGAACTATACTCACCTCACAGGGAGTGGGAAGGGACTGACAAGATGTCTGACACTGGGCTCTGTTGTGGGGAGCACAAGGCCATGCTGGGAAATAGCCAACAACAATATCAAACTCTGTCCGTGACAAGCTGGGAAAAAGCAGTGTACAGACAGGCATCTGTTCGAAAAGTAGAAAATGTAATGTTTGTGAACCATCGATGCATGTAGAAACATAACTCCCATTGTGTGTCTCTTCCAAACACAGGTGGTGCTGGGCACCCAGCACCAAATGATGAGGAATCTCAGTCCCAGACTCTGGTGGACACTGAGCTCTCTGGTCTGACTCTCTCTCTGTCGTCTTCAGATGACGACGATCAACCTGGCCCCTCCAGTGTGAGCCATCATGCAGCACCTGCAGCATCAACATATGCACCCCCTGTACCCACGTCTTCAGCATCTGGACACTGACAGGGCACCCCCGCCAATACGTACAGACCAAGGCCAATCAACACCCACAGCACCGGGACACAGGACCCCCCGGAAGCTACAGCAAACACCACCAGCAACACCACCCAAGGGGTCCCAGTGTCACCTGTGCGTCCAGCTGCTGGACCTACCCGTGTGGGTAGGGGTGCTGGGAGGGGTGGGAGGCAGAGGGCGCACCTTACAGAGGGGTCTGGACTGCATGATGAACCCCACCTGGCATGCATCATAGATGCGTACCAGGATAGCACCGGAGGATTTGGCCAGGTAGTGGGGATCCTCAAGGACATGCAACATGAGCAGGTCGCCCACCATGCCCACATGGAGGCAAAGTGGGGTGCCATTACTGCGGTGCATCGGGACATACTCCAATGCCTCTGCCAGATCAACACCAACCTGTCCACACCTCCCTGTGTGGCCACAACATCTGTCGCAACACCATCTGCCAGCGCCACAGGGAGGGAGGAGGACTCTGGCGGGGAGAGTCCCCTGCACCGCAGAGGCCTGCACCTGAGGACCCCCCCCCGGAAGAAGAGGGGTCGTCCGAAGAAGGACATATGAGAGGCAGATGTCCCAGCACATCCTCCAGGGCCTCTAAACCTGTTCTAGACAATGTCCTTTGTGCGCAACCCGTTCACCTTGTCCAATCACACACAACTCGCCCACATGACATGGAGGGTTCATGTTGGGCGAATGTAGCAGATGACTGTGGACTTTACTCTGGACATCTCATCTACCAGCACTTCCAACTCTAATGTGAACTTTGGATTCCCAAACCAATGTACAGCACCCACCATCCTGTGCACTTACCTCACACATGTTTGAAAATAAACTCACCAGTACACCATACTTGCCTCTGTTGTGATTCCAACTTGTCATGTTCAGGGAGATGTTGATCTGCTACACAACACAGTGCATACCAAATACTGCAACAATGTGACCAACGTAAGGTGAGTCATGGTGATGTGACACATGTGAGGGAGACACACCACTATGGCACCACAACACATACTCACCATGGCCATGTTACTCCTCCCACACAATGATGTTGACCTGAAACACATTGGCATGCACAGACCCAACACCAACCCCAGTCAGTGGTAACAAGTCCACAGGTGAGGTAAGCAGATGTCACTCAGATGTGGGAAGACAGACAACGCACATAATAAAGCATAGCACAGGTTCATTACACATCAGCAACACGCTTATTCCACAATAGTTGCACGGTAATTCTACGTAACAGTGGACACACACTCACAATGTGTGGGAGAATTGAAGTCCAGGGATGTGTGGTACATCAGTTGATGGGAATTATCAACTTCCACACTGGTGTTGGCTTCTGGGTGTTGGGGGTCAGTGTTGACCAAACAACAAGCAAAGTACCCTGGGAAGGACAGATACAAGACACAGTCAAAAGCACAGAAGAACAGGAGAGAAATGCAATACACATGCACAAAACATGCCGCAAGACACATAAACAAGTTAGCAGTACTACCCTATTGTGGAGTACACACCACCTGAATGGACACATCACTGCACGCATCCAGTCAAGTGGCACACAGACACACTCAGACAGCAACAGAGCAGCCACAACACATTCCAGGCTACCTCTATACATTCACATAACAACCCTTGAAACTCACATTCAGGTGAAGAAGTTGTTTATGAGCTGTGAGCGGACGTCACCCTCATCCTCATCATCACTGGCATCTTGGCCCAGACCGGGATCCTCCACAGGTGCCGGAGGTTGATCATCGTCATCCTGGATGAGAGGCACCTCCTTCCGCACTGCCATGTTGTGTAGCATGCAGCATACAAGGATTATTTTGCATACCTTTGCAGGCTCATATGGGAGGGCCCCTTCGGTCTTGTCCAGGCAGCGAAAGCGGCTTATCAGGATGCCGAATGTCCACTCAATCACCCTCCTGCTCTGACCATGTGCCTCATTGTAGCGCATCTCAGCTGGTGTCACAGGGTTCCTGAGGGGTGTCAGCAACCACGGCATGTTGGTGTATCCGGAGTCACCTACACACACAAAAATGAACAAGTATCTGAGTTTTGTAGGAGTGCGGAATACAATATTGCCAAACACACACAATGATAAACAGTCAGTACACACTGACTAGCCAGGCATGCTGAGCTGGCATCTGTGACATCAGCGTTGCAATGTGACTACTCCTCATAATGTAGGCATTGTGTGCAGAACCAGGGAACCGTGCACACACATGTGTGATAGACATGTCAGCAAGACATACCACCAGAGAATTGATGGAGTGGTAGCGCTTCCTGTTCCGGTATGCCTGCTCATGTGCCTGTGGTGGTATCAGGGCCACATGTGTCCCATCAATAGATCCGATGACGTTCGGCATCCTCCCCAGTGTTTAAAAGGCATCCTTTATTTCAGGGAGTTCAGCTGGGCTAGGGAACTTGATATACAGGTCTAGGAAATGCAACATCCCCTCCAAGACATCGCGTAGCACCCGACTAAACATCGTTTGCGACATACCACCAGCAGTAGCCACAGTGTACTGGAAGGTACCAGTAGCAAAGAAGTGCAGGGCTGCCATCACCTTCACCTCTGGGGTCAGTGCTGTAGGGTATGTCCGGCCAGGGAGCAGATGTGGCACCAACTGCTCCGCCAACTCCTCAATCAGTGGCCTGGTGAAGCGGTACCGTCTGATGCAGTTGCGTTCCTGCATGGTTGCAAGGTCTGAGAATGGTCAATGGACAGCTGGTGCCCTGCAGTACAGAGATGCACAAAGGAAGATTGTCAGTTCATCCACCCATGTGGCCATGACCAGGCTCAATATCACATGCTAGATCATGACATTACACAATGTACTGAGGTGTGTGCTGTTGGGCATGGACACATATGTCACCTACATGACCACCACCTCACATCTCAGTTCCACATGTCCACATGAGTCCCATGTAGTGCAATGGCCAATCATCTGGCTGTGTCACCCAACCTATGTACTGCTGCAACGTTCAAAACACACACCACAGTGACAAGTGAGGCCTGATATCTCCCAGGCATCACAGATCTTTGCCATGCAGAAACCCAGGGTCCCTGTATTGCCACATCGACACAGCAATGGACATAGCGTAGCACGTACACACCACAAGGCAAGCGTAAGTCCCACAGGTAGTGGCCACTGTTGTTCCTGCCAGCCCTACATGTACGTCTCTTAGACACACACACACCATCAAGGTTGATGCATATACCACATGGATGTGGAGACTGTCACCCATTTGGCACATTTGATCAGACACATCTGATGCACCACATGCACACAGACTGTGGGTGCACATCAGTATTGTGGCTACAGGTCTCACTGTGACGTACATGCCATCGTCCCCAGGACTCAGGGTGTATGTGACATGTCCTAAACATAACCAACCTGAAACTGTGTCCGTGACTCATGCCCATTACTGTACAATTGCACATCACAGTGGTAATGTGCCCAACACACAAAGGATTCTGCCCCCATGTACACGTGCACAGCCTGGGAGTGGCTGCACAAAAGTGCCACTCAACAAACTATATGTGGCCCCCCCAAACACCCAGGGAATGCAGCCTTACATGCCATGGGACACTGTGTGGCCAATGCTGTAGTGTGGTAAGTGTGCACAGGATTCCCTGGCCAGAAAATGTGTGTTTCATCCATAGAATAGTCACACCAATGATGTCTGACGCGGGTGACAATGCGTACGCATTGCACAGTTCATGACCGAGCCGTGCGTACGCTTTGCCATTGCCTGCAATGAGGTCTGACGCGGGTGACAATGCGTACGCATTGCACGGTTCATGACCGAGCCGTGCGTACGCTTTGCCATTGACTGCAATGAGGTTCGACGAGGGTGACAATGCGTACGCATTGCACGGTTCATGACCGAGCCGTGCGGTATGTTATGTTAAAAAGACATTTATTCAGCGCATGTTCACCAACAGGTTTCTTGGCGCTAAGCAGAGTTAGACAGTTGCATAAAGGGAATAGAGAGGGAAAAGACGTTTTTAGTTACGAGCTTGAATGAACAGCCAGGTCTTAAGAGCGGACCTGAACTGAGCATACGAAGAGGATGAGCGAAGATCAGAGTGAAGGGTGGTCCAAAACTGAGGCGCCAGGAATGAAAAACAAAGACCACCGTGTTTCTTGCGCTTAAAGGAACAAGGCATCAGAAAATTCATGTTTGAGGAGCGTATTACAAGAGAAGGGGTATAGCGTGACAGTCTAGACCTAATAAAAGTCGGGCCAAGATCCCAGAGGGCTTTAAAAATGGTGCATCCTAGTTTGAAAAGGCAACGTTGAAATACGGGAAGCCAATGAAGATCCTTCAAAAGGGGTTTCACATGGTGAAATTTAGGCTGACCGTATACAAGTCGTGCGGCTTGGTTCTGTACCAGTTGAAGTTGATGTAATTGATAGACGGGAATGCCGGCGCAGAGAGAATTAGCGTAGTCAATACGCGACATCACCAGGGCAAGGACAGCCTGAGTCCGAGCCTCAAAGGTCAAAAATCTGGTAATTTTGCGAATTCTTCGAAGATGGAAGAAACAGGCGGATACCACAGATTTAATCTGTGCTTTCATCAAGAGATCGCTACTGATTACAATTCCCAGACTCTTGACTGATTTTGCTGGAGATGGAGGACGACCCAGGGAGTCAGGACAAAAGTTGGAGTTCCAGGGGTTCCCTGGGCCCCCCGTGAGGATCGGCTCAGTTTTATCTGGGTTTAGCTTAAGCTCGCTGGCACTCATCCAGTTGCTAATAAATAGCATGACGGATTGAACATTTTCAATAGAGGAAGGAGAGGAGTCAATGTGAAAAACTAATTGGAGATCATCGGCATAGTTAAAAACAGCCACCTCTCTATTTTGGAGGGCCGAGATTAAAGGGAGAATGTACAGATTGAAAAGGGGGGGGGGAGAGTGCCGAGCCCTGGGGGACACCGCATGTCAATCTCTTTTTCTGAGCCAGCGGTCACAGAGAAATGAGGAGATCCAATCCAACGGGGGACCCCGAATCCCGGCGCTCTCGACCCGATCGACCAAAAGAGCATGGTCGACCGTGTCGAAAGCAGCCTAAAGATCTCAGAGTACCAGGGCTTGCGTGGAATTCAAGTTGGCCCCTCTACGAAGTTCATCAAGAACCGCCAGAATAACAGATTCCGTAGAGTGTTTGGGTCTAAACCCCGCTTGATGGGGGTCTAAGTAAGATGACTGTTCACTAAAGGAGCTGAGACAGTCAGCAACATGGGTCTCCAAGATTTTGCCCAAGAAAGGCAACAGTGAAATGGGGTGGAAATTGCTGAGGATGGAGGAATCAGAACCTGTTTTTTTTAAAATAGGAACCACCTCAGCACATTTGAAAAGATTGGAAACAATGCCCCAAGAGAGGGAATTGTTAAGGAGAGTCATAGGGGGCGCCGGACAGGAAAGATAAACTTCTCGAAGAATGGAGGAAGGACAACTATCTGAGGGGGATCCTGACTTCACTCTTTTGAGTAGAAAGAAAAAGGCTTCTTGCGTGATAGGAGGAAAACAGTCCAGGCAATAGGGGTTGATATTAGGAACAGAAAAGGCCACAGAAGCAGGAGGATGGTGAATGCTTAATTTGATGTTGACAATTTTCTCGATAAAATAATCATTAAGTGAGTCACAAAGAGATTGGGAAGGGGTGGGTTTGACAGCAACACGATCAGGTGTGACAAGTTCATCCACTATTGCAAAGATGTCTTTGGACCTATTGGTGGATGCCAAAATTTTAGATGAGAAATATTCAGATTTAGCATTAATGATAGCGTTTTTATAATCCTTAAGTGCGGCAGTGAATAAGAGCTGCTTGTGGGGACAGTAATCCTGTCTCCACTTACGCTCAGTTTGACGCAGAGCCAGTGTCATGGACTTCAGCTTGTCCGTACGCTTTTCCATTGACTGCAATGAGGTCTGACGCGGGTGACTATCATGAATACGTGTCGGACAGGCATGGTCCGAGACAGGCGTACACCTTGGCCATTGAATCGTATGGAGACGGGTGCATGTGTATTTTCAAAATACGCGTTGTACAGTCAGTTGAACGAGCTGGGCGCACCCATTGGCTCCAGACTGTCATGGAGACGGATGCGGATTCAAAACTTGTACGAGTTGTGCACTGGAAATTCAGTGGGATGCCTACAACAATGTTGCAATTTCAAGTGTTCCATGAAGGTGAAGATTTGAACGCTGCGGAAGGCATGTACGAGTCGTACTTTTAAATGGATTGTCCAGATTCATAGAATGCAACCGTGTTGGACCTATCACTTGGGACACATGGCACTGATTCTGCCTCTGCAGCACAGATATAAGGCGGGCTGGCCCCCAGGGGGCTCACTTGCCTGCACTGCATGCTACTGGACCACATCCCTGCTACCACTGCTGCTATCTCTGCATCCTCTGGCTCCTGCTGTGGCACGTACTCTGGAGAGGGCCCCAGCCTTCACTGAGGAGGAGAACCAGGCCCTGCTGGACAGGCTCCTTCCACAGTACAGCAAGCTCTATGGGAAACCAGGGAAGCAGGTGAGTGTGTAGTCCACTGCCTTCCTGATTATGCATGTTGTCTGACTAGCAGTACTAGCAGTGTGTACACCAGTGGCAAACATTCTCACTGACTTTTTTCATCCCCCAAAGTGTGTAGGTACATGTATTGAACAGGTGTCCTGCTGCTAAAGTGCATTATTGCAAGCTTAAACTATCCAGGCATTGCTAACATGTCAGACATGCAGGGCATTTGTCCTTCACCATGGTTCCACTACCTGTGTAACTCATTTCCCTTTGTGATGATGACAAGTATATCCAAATGTGTGCAGCACAAAAATGGGGCATGTGTGTTAATGTACTTTTCACTTTGTCATCCTTACAGGTTGATTCCCACCAGAAGCAGGAGATGTCTGACCATCACCTGGGCCGTTCGTTCGGTGGGGGTCTACAAGCGCCGGATCCGCAACTGCCAGAAGAGGTGGCAGGACCTTCGGGGCTAGACCCGGAGGATAGCTAGAGTCCAGCTGAAGCTGTCAACTCCACGCAGGAGGGGCAGACACCGGACCCTGACTCCCCACATGCTCCGTATACTGGTGGTGGTCATCCCGGACCTGGATAGGCAGATGAAGGCCAGACAGCAGCAGGAAGGGGGTAAGTCCATGCCTAATCTGTGTACTATGTCTGACATGCTAATTGCAGTCTTTTGGCCTGGTCACACTTCCACATTACGTAGGTCTTGTAGTCCAATACTCAGGTCCCTCAATTGTGTGATGCATCCTCCTCATCTGTTCCACAGATGTGGCCCCTACAATCTGTTGCTTGTGTCACTAGGGCACTGTGTCCCTGCAGTCAGCTATGCTTCATCTACCGGACAGCATCTGTTCCCGTGACTCTGTTGTGGGTCTCATGGGTGGGTCAATTGTTTACACAATGCCTGAGATCTGACATGTGATCTATGTGTGCCCTTGAGATGTGTTCCAATTGCTGGTCTGACTCGCCACATGTGGCTGGGGTATTCCAAACAAACCCATGCAGCAGGGGACTCCAATTTTGGGGCCTCAGGAGTATGTATATCAAGTATGTCACACTTGCTTAGCCACCTGACTACTGTCCAGGGCCAAACACTGTTTCACGTAGACCTGGCCAGTCATGCCTCCTCAAGGGCATTTAGAAACACTCTGTAATCCCACTCCTGTGTATGAAATTGCAGGTTGTGCTTAGTGACATGTGCCCTCAGGTGTCTGCCTCTGTGTCATTAGGGTGTGGCTTGTTGTTACGTACAACTGGGTTGTCCATGATTCAGAGGGTCAGCAGGACATCTGAGATGTGACTGTGAGAGACAAGACCTGTGTGACATATAGGTATGTGACCATCTGACAGCGCACAATGGTGTATGCAACTGTGTCCTTCATGCAGCTGGGTTACATGCATGGCAGACTGTGATGTGTTAATGTACAGGGAGTTGTGTTTGCAGAGACTCATATGTCTGATTTGCATGATGTGGGGTCTTCTGGGTCCTGTATATGCTGTTTGCAGGGGATGGGCAAGTGCGCCGGTCATCTGCAGAGTTAGCTTTAGCCCTGAGCTAGGATTGTGAGTCAGTGCATATTGTTGTTGTCTGGATGCCCTGCCCCTGTGACAGGAGACAGTGTTGACTGACTTCCAGGTCACCCCAGTGCCATGGCACTTAACTTGCTATGAGTGATCCTGCATTGTGTTCAAGTGTGCACCATGCACCCCATTGTGGCATTGCCCATCAGGACATGAGAACATCATAGTGTGTGTTGCTGGCATGCATCACAAGCATGTGAAATTAGTCTCTGCCCATCCCTTCATCTGGACACCTGTACTGAGTCAGTAGCAAGAGATGTGCTGTGTGTATAGTGACATACTCCTACATGTTCACTTGCATGTTGAACTAATGTGTGGGTGGTGCATGTCGGCACATTGGGGTGTTAGCATCCAACATACAACAGACATATGTGTGAAAGTCAAGGAGGGATATGTGTGCCATGGTTGATGTTGAGAATGACAATTGGCTTATTCTAAACAGTGTTGGCACTTTGAGCTGTGTTCAGCTGATGATGCCAGGGCTTGCCCTGTGATGTGATGTACTCACTGTGGTGTGTGCAGTCGGTTCAGGTGACTGATGTTGTTCTCTTACTTCCTATTCCTATCCAGCTACATCCACGGCCACAGGAGGGGACAACTCCAAGGACCAGGAGGAGCCACAGAACCTTACAGGGACAGAAGGAGAGGAGTCGGGAGGACCCAGTGGCACGGAGGGCGAGTGGAGCCACACAGAGCAGTCGTCAGCACCATCCCCCCCCAGCTGAGGGCCACAGCAGATCTGAGGATGACTCCCTTGTGGAGGCGGGTGTCAGCAGCCACCAAACCCCAGCTAGTGAGGCTGTCCCCGCCACCACCACCACCACCACCCTCCCATTGGCTCCCATCTCAGAGGTCCGTGTAGGCTCCCATGTTCGTGAGCATGTCTCCTTTGTGCCAGGCACCGCACCCCCTGCCCCTGTGTCGCCTGCTGCCCTGAGTGAGGTGTCTGTGGACTTACTTAGACAGATCCATGTAGGGCAGACGTCGATGCTGAAGGTCCTCCATGCACACACAAGTCTGTTGACACAGCTGGTGTCACTCATGGAGGGCATTTCCTCACGCATGTCTCCCCTACAGAGGACCAATCAGTCCGTGGCCTCCTCCCTGACGGCAGCAGTGTCCCTCCTACAACAGTCCCGCACCCCTCCTTCCCCTGCACCACCCACGATTCCTAGCAGCCTAAATGTCCCAAGCACACAAACACCCAAACCAAGGTCTAGATGTGCACACAAGCAAGCAAAGGGGACTGATACCACACTCACAGGGGCTGGTTTGCAGACACACACACAGTCATCCACAACCACTCCGCAGTCCTCTGAGACCTCTCCCTCCCAGCCCCCTTCTCTTGCATCACCTGCAACCCCATCTCCCCAGAAGCTCTTCCTCTGTGACCTTGGCCTCTTCCCCACCGACCCAGCAGATCCTGATTACAAGGGGAAGAGGAGGTCCCCACACACAGAGGGGAGTGCCCCTCACACCCGGACACCCTCCCCCAGGCCCAGTCAGACTGAGACCCCCACCCGCAAGTCCCCCCGGCGCAGGAAGAGCAAGACCCCCCCCGCCACCACGCAGCTCCAAGGCAAAGTCTCCGTCCTCCATCCCCCAGGCCACCACTCCAGAGGTTCCCCCGCCACTCCCTGCCCCGGGTTCCCCCACCCACAGATACACCATCCCCAAAATGCTAAGGCCATCCCCCCTATTCACTGATGTGAGAACCGTGTCCCCCCCGTGCTGCCGACCTCACCTGCCCCCCATTCTGCTCCCATGGATGTAGGCACTGCAGTGGTGACCCAATCCACTCCATCTGACCTGCCCACTGGAGTTGTGCCAGCACCCACCCCATCTGACTTGTGCCCCACAGTTGTGACATCACCCACCACTTCAGTCAGCTCCACTGCAGTTGCAAGTGTCTCGCCTGCATCCACCACCTCTTCACTGCCTCCTTCTGCTGTGCCCTGATCCTGTCCCTGCGGTGCCTGGCCTGCTCCCATGTATGCCCCTCCGAGGGGATGACCCCGGTCCTTAGCAGTACAGGCAAGCAAGGTGTGACAGTTGTCACTCTAGTTCACTCCTTGGCATTTGGACATGGACTGGCCATTGGCCTTTTGTTTGAACGGACGTTTAACTTTTAATATGCTGAATAAAGCTTTTTTCTTTATCCCTGTGAACTTGATTTAGCTGTACATTATGTTGATGATGTTTAACATGCCCTTGCACCTGTGATACTTGGTTTCCAATGTTGAATACTGATGTGTTGCTGTGAGGTACTCCATGTGGTCCATGAGATATGTATCCTATTCTGGTGGGTATCCATGTCATCCTTTGCAGCTACCTGGGTGTGTCATGATCAACTATTTGTGGACATCTCTGTGAACATTTCATTTGCATGGTTACATCTCTGGCTTGCACCCATGTACATATGATGTGCTTCCCATTGTCCAATTTGTCACTTCCACAGACTTTGTGCGCATCACCACTGGACCTACAGGTGTGGGCGTCATTGGTATAGGAGCAACTGGGTCCTCTGTGCATCTTGCTAGACATATGTTTTGGGTATGTGCAGATGACTTAGGGGAGACTCACGTACCCAGGCTGTTGTGACCAGAGCCTTCATTGTGTGGTAACTGATGGCTGACTGACCAAGTGCTCTGCAGACATGAGTGAGACGTGCTGTGAATACGTTTGGCACAGTTGGGCTTCCACAGGAGTTGGGTCCCCTCAAGTAAGTGTGTTGTCCCGTGACATAGCCTGGGCCCATGGTGTGTGTTGTATGAGAATGTGTGTGTGTCCACATCCCTGTTCATACACAGGCAGTGTTCCCTTGATATGTTCCTGTTGTTGATGCTTGCTGAGTGGTACTGGGTTCATCCCACTACTTTTCCAATGGGCTACCAGATGTGTGGGTGCATGACACTCTACTGTTAATTGGTGTATCATCATTGGGATTTGTCAGTTCTGAGTGGTGATGATGTTGTCAGACACAGATGGGACAGAGTCAGGGTTCCCCAAGGCACCTATTTATTTGCAAAATCATGTAGTTGTCCCTAGGTGGTACCTTTCAGTGATTGAGACATTTGTATGTGTGTGTGACTGCTCCCACTTGTCGGTTTCATGGCTGCAATGTTGGCAGGTGTCAGCATGTGTGCCTTGTGGTTCTCCTTGGCTTATGCATTGTCCTGGGACTGTGGCAGGGATTCTGAAGGTTACTTGAGGTCATGGCCATGTACCGCATACTGTGCAGTATGTCTGTCATTCCACTGGGTTGTAAGCTGTCCTTGTGTGATGTGTCTGTACACCTTAGTTCCTCCCAACATTCCTGTGTTTGTCATGGGTGCATGTGCAATGTCACCTGTCCACGTGGGCTTCACAGATGCACATTGTTGGAGTTCAGGGTGTGTGGTGTTGAGGGTGGACTGATGTAAATGTTTGCATGGATGGTCCCCTAGCTCCCGTTTGTCCATGGATGAGGGGCCATGCTGAGTGATTTTTGTTTGTGTATGTGTGATGTACGTTTGTGGAACAGGACACATGTCTGGGTTTCCCAGTTTGTACGACATCTGCCTTTGTAATCACAGTGGAGGTGTTATGCATGTTTGTGTCACCCCAATGTCTGGTCCCTGGGGCTAGTGCTGTTGTGTGTCAGTCTCTTGCTGTGTTAGTTGGTGCTCATTCCAGCTTGCGTCTCATGAGTCTTTTGTGCTCCCTCTCATCTCCCAATGCCTGATTGCCCACTAAGGGTGTCCCAATGATGGTTTACTTTTGTATGGCAATGTGTCCAAATATGTGTCAATGTGGTTCAGCCCCCCTCATGTGTTGTGTAGTTGCCTGGGGATACTATGACACACACACACACCTGCTGTGTCAGATGTGCAGTGTGAGGTTGCCTGTTTGTGTTTGTGCATCTGCACCAGTGCATTGGTATTGCTGTTGTGGGCCTTTGTCTGGATGTTGTTTCCGTGATTTTCCCTGCTGTTCCTGTGAGTCATATCACATCATTGTGCACATTCATCCTGGTTGTTAGGTGCCATTGCTGGCATGGAATGTGAGTTTGTGAGCTGACACCTACAGTCTACACAGGTTATTTTGATTAGTGTGTCTATTTTCGAGATGTGTGCATACTTGGTGATGGTCACTTCTGCTCTTGTGTCATTGTACAGTGTATGCATGGTCAGCCCCCATGTGTGGTAATTGTCTGCACATGGCCAAGGGTGTGTTATGTTTTCACAGCACTGTTAGCCTCACCACATCTCTGTGGGAATGAGACACAACCACTAGTTTGCCCCAGAAGTGTTTAATGTGTTGGGAGTAGGGATCATACATGCTGTTTGTTATTTGCAGCTTTGACCATGATGACACTTACCTTTGGTCACTGTGATGAGGGGGGGTTTAGACCCCATCACCACAATGCTCCACATCTGCTGCAGTTTGGAAGCCCACACTTAACTTCTGTTCTACACAGTGAGGGGGTGTTCTTTTTCCATTGCCACAGTGCTATAGTGATGCTTGCCTTGCGTATGGCACATTGATTTGTTGGTCACACATGTGCTGTTAGTTACATTGTATGTTCGAAGTCATAATCACTGTTGTGGGCATTTGTCACAGACTACACACTGTTGTCATGATGTTAGGGGGGATGTATTTTGCTGACATACCTGATGTTGGAGTATGATGGATGTGTGGCGCATCACCCATCCTATGAGTGGGGGTAGCAGGGGTGATGAGCAACATAAGCCCTATGGCTGGGGGTGGCAGTAGTGCTGGGTAACAGATCCCCTATGAGTGGGGGTGGCAGTAGTGATGGGCAACATGTCCCCTATGGGTGGGGGTGGCAGGGGTGATGGGCAACAGGTCCCCTATGAGTGGGGGGTGGCAGTAGTGATGGGCAACAGGTCCCCTATGGGTGGGGGTGGCAGGGGTGATGGGCAACATAAGTCCTATGGCTGGGGTGGCAGTAGTGATGGGCAACATAAGTCCTATGTCTGGGGGTGGCAGTAGTGATGGGCAACAGGTCCCCTATGAGTGGGGGTGGCAGTAGTGATGGGAAACAGGTCCCCTGTGGGTGGGGGTGGCAGTAGTGATGGGCAACAGGTCCCCTATGAGTGGGGTGGCAGTAGTGATGGGCAACAGGTACCCTATGGGTGGGGGTGGCAGGGGTGATGGGAAACAGGTCCCCTATGAGTGGGGGTGGCAGTAGTGATGGGCAACAGGTCCCCTATGGGTGGGGGTGGCATGGGTGATGGGCAAGATAAGCCCTATGGCTGGGGGTGGCAGTAGTGACGGGCAACATAAGCCCTATGGCTGGGTGTGGCAGTAGTGATGGGCAACAGAAGCCTTATGGCTAGGGGTGGCAGTACTGCTGGGCAACAGGTCCCCTATGAGTGGGGGTGGCAGTAGTGATGGGCAACAGGTCCCCTATGGGTGGGGGTGGCAGTAGTGATGGCCCACAGGTCCCCTATGAGTTGGGGTGGCAGTAGTGATGGGCAACAGGTCCCCTATGGATGGGGGTGGCAGGGGTGATGGGCAATATATGCCCTATGGGTGGGGGTGGCAGGGGTGATGGGCAACATAAGCCCTATGGCTGGGGGTGGCAGTAGTGATGGGCAACATAAGCCCTATGGCTGGGGGTGGCAGGGGTGATGGGCAACAAAAACCCTATGAGTGGGGGTAGCAGTAGTGATGGGCAACAGGTCCCCTATGGGTGGGGGTGTTTGTGGTGCTGGCCATGCAACCCCTATGGTGGGTTGTTGTGAGTGGCCAGGATGTGGATCCCCTGTGTGTGTGTGCCATTTTGCAGGTACGTGTCATTTGTTTATGTGGTAGGTGTCTGACTTACCACCTGCTCCGTCGGCGTCGGTTTCTGAGCTGGTCATAGATGTAGAGTAGTGGTATGACCTGCGCGATGGGATTCATGATGTGTTTGTGTCGTACACGCTGTTTGTTGCTCCGTCTCGTACCCACTGCAAGCTGGTCCGTCTCGTAGCCGTGGATTGAGTTGTGGCACGAATCGTAGCTGATATGCTTGTTTTCCGAATGCTTTGACGTCCCGTACGTGGTGACCCGTTCAGCGCGTAGGAAGTACGCATCGTACTTGTCAGGCCGGAAACTGCTATGGATACTGCTTCCAGGCGACTCGATTCAGCGTTAGGAGTTACGGCTCGGACGGAGAATGGAGCTTGAATCACAGCGTACGTGTCGGTCGGGTTTTTGGCAGTTCTGCGCATCGTACTTCCTCTGCAGGACAGACCGGCTACGGGTACGTGTCGGTCACACGATAAGGCTATGGACAGCTCTCGGAGAGCTGTCCGACCCGGTATCGGAATCGGCCCTTCAAGGTCAGCCTAGCCTTTTATTCCATCGGGCTTTACCAGGTGGGCTGAAGTCATTGAAGGATGGTCATGAAAGCCCAAAGCAGCTGCTGGTGGTTCCATTACTTTCTCTAGCAACCAGACACTAAGTGCAATAGGCAGAGGACGCCTCAAGAGAGAAGAGGAGAGGGATGCAAAGAGATCAGAGAGGAAGAAGAATAAGAGAAAAGAAGGGGACAGCAAGAATAGATAGAGGGAAAGAGGGGGATAGGGTGAGGAGAGCAAAGGTCGGCTGGGTTAAGCATTTTTGCCAGTGCTGCTTTTGGCTCCCTGGTCTGGCCCTGTAAACATTGACCTCTTCTTTGTGGCACAGTTAGCTGGAGTAATGAAGACAGCTATTTTCCCGCAAATCATTACCAACAACCATTTCATTAACGTATACAGGTTAGATATATCTATGATACCTGTGAAATGAATTCCCACAGTACCATAGTTCATTGTTCCTCTCCTTTTCAGTATGCGTTTTCGTGCCCGGGAACAATGTGAATGAACAGAATTTAAGAAGTTGTTATTTGTAGCACACGTTTTTTCACTATTTGTATTGCGAAATGCATTCTCGAACTTTGCGTTAAAAATAACGGTAAGTGCCATACCACCATTTTGTTTATTAATGTGTATTTACACTTAATATTTTGCAAATTTTATTTAAATTCTGCAAAAGGAAATTATGCAAATTTCACCTATGCCTAAGGGCATTTTTATGTATTTTGTGATGCAGGCAGTGCAGCAAGTCATCTTGCTGTACTGTCCTGCATTAGAGGGAAAGGGCAGGAATGCTCTGTTTGTATCGAATATGGTGCATTGCTGTACTTTTACCTTGCACTGATGTTGTTTTGGCAGCCTAGACAATGCAGGCACTCTTGCACCACAGGGTGTCTCACTTGCATTAAGGATTGTTTTTGTGCAGGAAGTCATGTATTCCTGCACAAAAACAATCCTCAGAGGCTTTTTTCTCTTTCTATGTGTGCTTCAGGATGCATCACAGCACACAAAAGGCAAAGGAGAAATGAGGAGAAATTAAGATATTTCTCTTGATTAGACCTCCTGGGGGAAGGTGTAAGATTTTTGCGCACTCCCAGGTTTACAAGTTCTTTAACTCTGGTAATACTCAAAAATCATGGGAGTTGCGTTTGAAAACCCAATACAATGCCCATGACACGCCTCCAGCTGCGTAGCCTTACTTCAGATTTTTGAAGCCATTCAAAGCCAAACAAAGTGGCTTTGCATGGTTTAAAAAATCTGACTTAGAGGTGTGTATTACGCATCTACCAAGTTGCGTGGTGAAAGCATGATGACTAGCTCTCCTAAATATGCCCCCCAGGTCTAACTTTGTTCTTTTCTCACTCTTCTTAGACACACAACTGACTTAAATTTCTATTTCCATTCATGTTGCAGTAAAAGACATGAGATTGATCTGTTAAGTACAGTAACAGTTCCTCAAACCAGAGAACTGCATCCCCAAACATCATATTTTTTTGGAACTCGAGGTCTCTCACTTCGTGATTCAGTGGGTCTGGGGGGTGATCAAAATCACCCAAAAAAGAAATGAAGTGAGCCAGCACCGCCTTCTCTCAGTTGATCACCTCTGTTCAAAGCGCAATGTTACTTCATGCAACATTGTGGCCTCTCTTGGTTATGAACAATGTTGGAGGTAGGCTGGGAGCAGTCAAGCTGAGCCTGTAATAAATTAAACAATTGGGGTGCTAATACTGCCCTGAAACTAAAGGCTCCATATTATTCTGGAGGACACATTTTGAAAGGATGAAACAGAACGTGTCACAAAAATATTTATTCTTTTGTTTGATTTTATCAATCTTTTAGTAATACAATTTTAAATTTTTAAATTTTTAAACCTTCCTGTTGCCGAAGCAGCTGGATTTAGAAAAAAGAAATCACGAAAGAAACAAGATTAATTTATACAATATTTACATCACAACAATTATACATGCACTGCTAGCATTCCATAAACAGATCACATACATTCTGATCCATTCATACAATCACACAGGCTTGTTCATTGAAACACATAAAGGAAAACGGTTTTTGACAATTATAGGACCACAGAGTAGATTTTTGAAGCAACAAGCTTAACTATAAACAGTTCCTAATTTTTAGTATTTGAACTTCTTGTGGTCTCAATATAAGGTCTACGCGTTTCGAGACCCTTATATCACTGGGTCTCTCTTCAGGACCTGTAAGGTAAGGAGAAACCTGTATAAGTTTTTGTGCTGCCCCTATACCTCTCTCTGCGAACTTTTTAATGCGAAACTCGGGAAATTTACCTTTTTTCAGATGGAGACGGACGTGTAGAAAGTGATCTAAGAGGGAAGGAGTAAAACAGAAATGTGTGAGGACATCCGTTGCATTCTAATTACGTTAAGATGAATTTAGTTTGGGCAATGACTTACTTTTTGTGGGTGGAGGGGCGTGTATCACTCGACCGAAATTTGGTTGCTTTGCGCTTAGGGAGAACAGGAAGGGGACGTTTTGGGCTGGTCCTCAATGGGAGACTGAGGAAAGAACATAAATGCTTTCAATATTTTAGTGCCTTGTATTTACAGTAATAGTGTGAGTTCACTGGGGGTGAAACAGAGTTGTTACCTTTAGAGGGAACCTCTCGAGGTAATGTCGTTTCTGTCCGCTCGGTTGTAGACGCTGAGAGTCGTCTGGAATTCTCAACCGACACTGTGGAGAATCGACACAAAAATTAATTAAAATTGTGCCGATAACGTTCTCGCTGAGGTCTAAAGTTGCCCGGCGCTGCATACCTGCTGAGTCAGAGGATTTGTCCGCACTTAATGATCCGATCGCGACCGTGCTGGTAAGCCGATAAGCCAATTGCTTCCGCGATAGAGTCTCGGTGTGGATGACGTTTTATGCGTCTGCGTGCTGATTGGTTGGATGGTTACGCATAGAAAGAGGACTACTGGGAGCGACGTGAGTATCATTACCGATGGTTTAATGTGCGTCTCCATGTGCCTTAGTTGAGATTGAACAACAAAAAGGGACTAGAGAATGCGGCGCATAAACCAGTTTAAGTGATCTTTTATGCATCTGCGTGCATTTTGATTACAAGGAAACATGGTGACCCGCTGATGTCACTTGTGTTCCAAAAGTCATTCGATGATGAAACAGTATATAGCATGGAAAACTTCAACACTTCTCAGTACGTAGTTGGCAATAGTCTCATTAAATTGTGTTGAAAATAAAATGGTGGTCCTCGTTTGGCGTAGTTTATTTAGAAAAATTGATGTGAAGACATGAAATGTTCTTCAGAGATAATTGGGCTACAATGGGAATGGGGTTGTGGAGTCTCCAAATGATGTACCGTAAAGCTCAGTCGTTTAACTAATTTAAGTTGTATAGTTCAGAGAGTTCATTCAGACCATTGGTGGCAGAGTTGAATTTAAGAATTAGCATGGCTTCTGTCCTCGACAGTTTCTGTTCAAGATCACCACCTCTTGCATCTTTGCTTACTTTGGCAATAACTGTCCATTTTAGGTCTTTGATTTGGTGGTTGTTGATTCGCCAACGGTTAACCAATGGGGCTGTTATAACATTATTATTGATTCTAGACTTGTGTTGTGACACTCGAATTCTGATTTCTTGGCTAGTCCTGCCTATGTAGACCAGGTCACATGGACATCGTATAGCATAGACTACTGATTTACTTCGACAGTTGGTGAAGGATTTGTGTTTCCAAAAAATCTGATTATATTCAAAAAGATCTCCTTCTATTGTCGAATCACAGCAGATGCATGAGCCACATTTATGATGGCCTTGGATTGGTTGTAATCCTACATAGTCCCGAACCGTCATGGGTTTATCTTGTGGCATTGCTGCTCGAATGATTTGGTTAGCAATGTTGCGATCCTTTTTGAATGCAAATAGAGGATTTTGTTTGAGTGATGCATTTAATAAAAAATGTAGATGCATCACTCAAACAAAATCCTCAACAACCACCAAATCAAAGATCTAAAATGGACAGTTATTGCCAAAGTAAGCAAAGATGCAAGAGGTGGTGATCTTGAACAGAAACTGTCGAGGACAGAAGCCATGCTAATTCTTAAATTCAACTCTGCCACCAATGGTCTGAATGAACTCTCTGAACTATACAACTTAAATTAGTTAAACGACTGAGCTTTACGGTACATCCTTTGGAGACTCCACAACCCCATTCCCATTGTAGCCCAATTATCTCTGAAGAACATTTCATGTCTTCACATCAATTTTTCTAAATAAACTACGCCAAACGAGGACCACCATTTTATTTTCAACACAATTTAATGAGACTATTGCCAACTACGTACTGAGAAGTGTTGAAGTTTTCCATGCTATATACTGTTTCATCATCGAATGACTTTTGGAACACAAGTGACATCAGCGGGTCACCATGTTTCCTTGTAATCAAAATGCACGCAGATGCATAAAAGATCACTTAAACTGGTTTATGCGCCGCATTCTCTAGTGCCTTTTTGTTGTTCAATCTCAACTAAGGTGCATGGAGATGCACATTAAACCATCGGTAATGATACTCGCGTCGCTCCCAGTAGTCCTCTTTCTATGCCTAACCATCCAACCAATCAGCACGCAGACGCATAAAACGTCATCCACACGAGACTCTATCGCGGAAGCAATCGGCTTATCGGCTTACCAGCACGGACGCGATCGGATCATTAAGTGCGGACAAATCCTCTGACTCACCAGGTATGCAGTGCCGGGCAACTTTAGACCTCAGCGAGAACGTTATCGGCACAATTTTAATTAATTTTTGTGTCGATTCTCCACAGTGTCGGTTGAGAATTCCAGACGACTCTCAGCGTCTACAACCGAGCGGACAGAAACGACATTACCTCGAGAGGTTCCCTCTAAAGGTAACAACTCTGTTTCACCCCCAGTGAACTCACACTATTACTGTAAATACAAGGCACTAAAATATTGAAAGCATTTATGTTCTTTCCTCAGTCTCCCATTGAGGACCAGCCCAAAACGTCTCCTTCCTGTTCTCCCTAAGCGCAGAGCAACCAAATTTCGGTCGAGTGATACACGCCCCTCCACCCACAAAAAGTAAGTCATTGCCCAAACTAAATTCATCTTAACGTAATTAGAATGCAACAGATGTCCTCACACATTTCTGTTTTACTCCTTCCCTCTTAGATCACTTTCTACTCGTCCGTCTCCATCTGAAAAAAGGTAAATTTCCCGAGTTTCGCATTAAAAAGTTCGCAGAGAGAGGTATAGGGGCAGCACAAAAACTTATACAGGTTTCTCCTTACCTTACAGGTCCTGAAGAGAGACCCAGTGATATAAGGGTCTCGAAACGCGTAGACCTTATATTGAGACCACAAGAAGTTCAAATACTAAAAATTAGGAACTGTTTATAGTTAAGCTTGTTGCTTCAAAAATCTACTCTGTGGTCCTATAATTGTCAAAAACCGTTTTCCTTTATGTGTTTCAATGAACAAGCCTGTGTGATTGTATGAATGGATCAGAATGTATGTGATCTGTCTATGGATTGCTAGCAGTGCATGTATAATTGTTGTGATGTAAATATTGTATAAATTAATCTTGTTTCTTTCGTGATTTCTTTTTTCTAAATCCAGCTGCTTCGGCAACAGGAAGGTTTAAAAATTTAAAAATTTAAAATTGTATTACTAAAAGATTGATAAAATCAAACAAAAGAATAAATATTTTTGTGACACGTTCTGTTTCATCCTTTCAAAATGTGTCCTCCAGAATAATATGGAGCCTTTAGTTTCAGGGCAGTATTAGCACCTCTCTTGGTTATGGACACTCTGGAGAATCTGAGAGTTGCAATTTGTTGGTCAGCAAGTGTCTGGACCCTACCACACCCTACCACTACACTCATAATTCTTGCCTCCCCCACAGGAGGAAGAGACGTAGGAAACACACAGAGGATATGTACACGCCCATAGCACCACCGGAGTATCACCTTTTTTGATGCTCTGGTGGTGGTATCCCCTGCACCGTATTTACAAAGTAGCTTCAAGCCACTTTTGTGGCTGAACACCACTTTGTAAACATGCTACCCTTTCACGCAGGTACCTGCAAGAAAGGTGCATGCAATGCGTGTTGCTGTGAGCATTACACTGCAACACCCATTGCTTTATGCCCCGGCCCCAGATTCACAAGGAGGAGTAAATCTGTGTCAGCACCAAAAACTAAATCCAAGCAAGAGCTGGCATTAGAATAGCGCACAAGGAGAAATGCTTTTATTTCTCCTCGTTTTGCTTTTACTATGTGTGCTGCATTCTGCAGCACACATAGAAGGAGCACAAAGCCATTAATGATTGCTTATGTGCAGGAAAGTGTTCATTCCTGCACATAAGACAACATGAGCTGCGCCGTATTGTAGTAAATACAGCGCATCTCAGAATTCTGAAAATGTCAAAGTGCGGCGCTGCTAAATTTTGCGCAATTCCACGCTCCGACATTTTGCTATTCATATGCCCCACAGTTTGTAATTCGGGAACCACGACTTATATAGAAAGACTAAATAAAAATAATGGATACACAAATTTTATTTTTGTAGATGGTATTACATTAAGGCCCACATAAAAGAACGGGCTGGCCTTACCAACATCCAAATTAATTAAATGTAAAGTAAAAGATTTCAAAGAAAAACTGAAGCCCCTGAAGTATCTGACCAAAACTGATGAAAGAAAGTGTGTGGAATATGACTATAGATCTTCAAATACACTCCCTTAGGCTGTTTACATATCTCAGCTTAATAGGCGCTCCATGTCACGTGATCCAGGCCTTGCATAACCCTTTCTGTCATGATTTATGGAGCAGAATATTGCATTGCGTGACTTGTATTTTAGGGTTCCCCTATTACACTATAGGCCTATAGTACCAGCAAGCAAATTTGTACTGATTAACAAGCTAAGACTAACGCACACTTTCACAAGTGACAAAAGACCACTGGGTACGTGTGAACTTAAACAGCACAGCTCTAATCAGTGAGCAGCCTACCCGTGTTTACTTGTAGGGCAAATGGCATCTCCCACCTGGCCTTCTAGAGAAGTTGATCTAAAAGTTCAGAGGGTTAATCCCTCGATTCCACTCTATGGAAGACCTGTATTTCAGTAAGAGAGATCGAAATAAGTTCCTCACATCTAAAGCAGAGTCCAAGTTTAAAAAAAAGCATGCTATGTCAGTATTTTAAATTTAAGAGCATTCATTTTGTGGCTGCAAGATTTTTGGATCACACACGACCGTCATCCTATGACTGGCACAGATGAACTTTCATTCGTAAGGGACCTGCTGTGAATTTGCCTATGGTTGCAGAGGGATACAGGTCAGGTGTGTCACTTTGGTCAGTAACAATTAATTCTCTGAATTAGTAATTTAGGACCCTATTCACAGAACTAACTTAAGACAAAATCCTAAACTTACTACCATTTTGGTATTCACAGAAGGCACTTACTCATTTCGGTATTCACAGAAGATAGGAGTCCTAACTTTAGGACTCCTAAATGCCTTCTGTGAATACCGAAAGTCTTAAAGTTAGGATTTTTCTCAGTTTAGGAGTAGTAAAGTTAGGACTCCTAACTTTAGTACTCCTAAATGCCTTCTGTGAATACTGAAAGTCTTAAAGTTTGGATTTTTCTCAGTTTAGGAGTAGTAAAGTTAGGACTCCTAACTTTTGGACTCTTAAATGCCATCTGTGAATACCGAAAGTCTTAAAGTTAGGATTTTTCTCAGTTTAGGAGTCCTAACTTTACTACTCCTAAACTGCGAAAAATCCTAAGTTGAAGACTTTTGGTATTCACAGAAGGCATTTAGGAGTCCTAAAGTTAGGAGTCCTAACTTTACTACTCTTAAACTGAGAAGAATACTAATTTTAATACTTTTGGTATTCACAGAAGGCATTTAGGAGTCCTAAAGTTAGGAGTCCTAACTTTACTACTCCTAAACTGAGAAAAATCCTAACTTGAAGACTTTCGGTATTCACAGAAGGCATTTCGGAGTCCTAAAGTTACGACTCCTAACTTCTGTGAATACCGAAATGAGTAAGTGCCTCCTGTGAATACCAAAATGGTAGTAAGTTTAGGATTTTGTCTTAAGTTAGTTCTGTGAATCGGGCCCTATGTGTGGTTGTTATTAATTGGGTTACCGGTTGACCTGGGAGTGTGCCTTGGTCAAGGAGCAACCAAAATCCTAGGCAGGATAAGGCACAAGCAAACCCCAAATTATTCTGTGCTCACTCTCTGGTGGCTTGGCAAATATCAGTCAGGCTTAACTTGAAAGCAATGTGTACAGAATTTGTGCAACACTTCAAACAGTACAACAGTGAAAACACCACTCTAAAAGATCCCACAGAAGGGTTTAGAAAAATAGTGATTTTTCATGAATAAAACATGATGAAAATGACAAAAATGCACTCACTAAAACCCAAGATAAAGAATTTGAATGTTTTAAGCTGAAAAAGCACCAAAAAGCACAAAGTGCCAACGAGGTTTGTCTGGTCACTCCAGACAGGTACAAAGTCAAAAGTTCAGGCAGTCCACGATGGAGCATGGACCGGCTACAGGGACCCAGTTAGGCCCTCTGAACAAATTACCATACATTTGAGTTGCAGAGCATTGTGTGGAAGGAGCGGGAGAATCATTATCCTATCAAAAGCGATTCATAGGTTCCGAGATGCGGTGAGGCAGCGTTGTGAGGTCCTGTTGTGTCATCGTCTAGGATCTCATCAACAGGACTTCCGATGCAGAGTCTGGCCGTAGAGGATGCAGCATGCAGCTGGCAGTGCGTCGGTTCCAAAGAGCTGTGAGGCTGTACTGCAGAGTCTGGCATGTTTGTCGAGGCTGCTGTCAAGAGATGGGGGGACCTGGGTCAGAGATGCGCTTCGCCTTCGGCAATGCATCGATTCCGAGGACTGCAAGGGTGATGCGAACCTTCTGCACTGGGTCCAATCCACGCACCAGCAGCGATGCAGAGTCTGGATGCAGATGCAAAGTTGTTGGAAGCCTGTTGTGTCCCTGAGGCTTCAGATCAGGCCAGCCAACTAGTCCTTGGAGTTATTTTGGGTTCTGGGATAAGAGATGCAGGTCCAGTATTTCTCACACAGGCAAGAGGGCAGAAGGCAGCATGTCAACACATCAAAAGCAGACATCCAGCAGAGTAACAGTCAAGCAGTGTTGCTGTTCTTTCAGCATCACAGCAGTTGTTCTTCCAGGTAGAGTGCCTACTGGTCCACAAGTGTACTAAAGTGGTGGTGTCTGACGTATTTCTTTTCTACACAGTTGTGTTTTTGATGTGGGAGAAGCTTCTAGAGGCATGCTTTTGAAGTGCACAGATGCTCTTCCCTGACAGCCCTGGCTCCAGTTGGACTACAGAGTATACAGCCCTTTGTGTGAGGACATGATGCAGCCTATTCAGGTGTTAGTGAGGCTCTTCCCTCTCATCCTGTCACTGATAGCACCTCAGTCATACCTAAGCTCCATTGAGTGTGGCTGTCTAAGAGGAATACACAATCTCCAACTACCAACTACACCCAGTCATATGAACAGAGACAGGCTGTACATCAAATGGCTCGCACAAGAAAATGGTAACTTTCTAAAAGTGGTATTTTCAGATTTGTAATTTAAAAGACAACTTCAGCATAAGTTAGGAATTTAAATTAGGATTATAGAGACACCAAAGAAGGGTAGCTGTTATCTTCCCATTTGAAATGTATACTTGTAAAATGTACTATGGTACTCCCAATGTTATCCTATGGGAGATATGGACCTTGCAGTAGTGAAAAACTCATATAAAATGTGTTTCACTACCAGGGCATGTAAAACACACAAGTACACTTCCTGCTTTTTAAATACATTTCATTTCACCCTGCCCTCTGGGTTGTCAAGGGCCTATCCTAGGGAAAACATATATGCAGGGCCACTGGATTGTTTGTGGCAGGGTCACAATATATAGCGGGGTTCAGTAAATTATGTGGCAAGAAATGGAAAATTGTGTGGCATTATGCGACATATTTTGTTATAGTAGCACTTCATTATTTTGTTACATTTAAGCTTGTTAACACTGTTTGGGCATGAGTTATGCCTAATTAGAACAAGTTTAGCACCCAGATGTAGCAATAAGCTACAGAAAGATGACTAGTGAACCTTTGTGAAGGGACCTTCCACTGAACGGCAACATGTGTCACTTCGTTTTTACTAACGTCTGAACCCTTTGAGTTAGAAACAAAATTTGTTTTTGTTAAAATCTGCAGATTATGCAGCAGGTGATGGATTATATGGCAAATGCGGAAAACATACAATTTTGTGAAAATCGCCGACGCATAGTCACATAATTCCAATGGCCCTGAGGAAAGTGATATTGAGGCATCCCCAATGATGTTTTTGCCCTCAATGTAACTCCTATGTAGTTGATCCACGATTAGATCATCCTTTTATAAGATCCTAAGCACTCTGCAGTCATGATTCATGTATCCATGTTTGGCTGATCGGTAGTGGCGTGTCTATTGTAATCATTGTGTGCTCTCTGCGCTATCATGAACCGATCCAGAGGTGGGGCGGGGTCGAGCAGCAGTCTCCTCCGCTGAACCAGGAAGAGTGTCCGGCCCCGATCTCGCCTTCACAGCTTCCCAGCCTGCCTCGTAAAGGAGCGCGATGTCTGCAATTCCTCGTGGCGATCCCGCCTTTCCTTGGCTTTTCCCAGCCACTCCGATTGCGAGGAAGAGAGCTCCGCGCGCCGGCTCACGTTGTGATCCTGCTGCGTGCCTCGGAGGGACCTGCCCTTGCTGCCCCTCCGGTTGTCAGCAGCCCTGTCAGATGGATGCAGGGGTCTGATCCAGCCTCGATGGAGACAGCCCGCTGCCTCATCTGACTTACCGGGGGTCGACTGCAGCCCCGACCGGTGTCCGCGGAAGTCCGATGACTCAACCGCAGTCCAGAGTCAGTGTCCGAGCAGATCTGTGTCCGTGATGATGATTATGCAGATGGCGGTCAGTCGTCCCTTCCAGAAGACATGTCCAGGTGAGCAACGTATTCCGGAGTAATTTCAAATACTGTGTTAATGGATCCTGTTACGCTTGCGGTTTTGGTTCTGTTTCTTGACTGTTTCTTGACTGCCACTAACAGGGATAATCCGATTCCGGGATCCCAAGTGCACGGAGCTCCTCCGGAGAGCTCCTATCAGTCGGCCATCTTGTTGTCAGAATGTAATACTGTAATATTATTAGAATTGTAATATGTAATACTATAATGCAATAAGCAATAGTATAATGAAATATATAACATTCTCATACAGAAGTTCAAAGGGGCTGAAGTCAACTAACTCCCTTCCTCGGTACCTTCCAGCAGGTGATCAAAAGTCATGGCAGGAGGACGTCCCACTCCCACCTCATGGCTCTGACAGGCCCATAATCATGCAATTCAGGGCCCTGTTGAACCTTTCAACACGTCCATTGGCTTGTGGGTGGTAAGGAGTGGAGAACTTGTAGTTTACCCCACACTGTTTCTACATGGCATTCATATACCTTGACATGAAGTTGGTACCGCAGTTAGATGCCACCTCCTTGAGGAAGCCCACACAGGTATAGATAGACCATTCATGTCCTGGCCATCACAGGTGCAATCACTGTTCTTGGAGGGATAGCCTCTGGATACCAAGTGTCAAGTTCCTTCAAGAACAGGACAAACCTGTTGCCTATGGCTGTCTAGGGTCCAGAGGCCCAATGACATCAATGCCCACCCTTTCAAAGTGGGTGACAACAACAGGAAAAGGTTGCAGGGGAGCCTTCTCCTTCCCTTTTGACTTGCCACTGGCTGGGCAGGTAGGACAGGACCTGAAGAAAGCATTTGAGGCCTTCCTCATTTGAGGTCAGTATAAATGGGTGATAAGACTGTCAAAGGTCTTTTTCTGCCCCAAATTACCTGCCAGAGGAACATCATGAGCCAGCTCCAGTAGGAATGCCCTGTAGCACTGGGGGACCACCAACACACAGATTGAACCAGGCTCAGGAACCTTAAGCTCACTGTACAGGAGACCATTCTTTTAATAAATTAGGTGACCACCAGAGGTGTCACCAGCGGCATGGGTCTCGGCCTTCTGCCATAGACCCACAAGAGTAGGACAATTCCTCTGCCTCCATCCGGACTGTGGGAGTTTCAGGAGATGATTTCCCATGTCCATTGCCCTTCCTCTTCTTGGCAGGCTCCTGAGCCATTTTTCCAGGCTCCAGGACCTAATGACTTCCCTCTCAGGCTGCCATTGACTGTGTGGTCAGGCACACCCACTAAGGCAACCCTAACATTTCCAAGTGGGACCTGAGCTCACCTTCTTCCAGATGGTATGCTCCAGGTCATTGCCAAGCAGACAAATCCATAGGCATGGATGGAATCACAGCTATCCTTAGTGAACCTGAGGTCCCCCTCACTCAAAGGAAACCAAAACCACTGGATAGCGACTCTCATAGTTGTCAGCTACAATAACTTGGTGGAATAAATTAGAGACTGCCTGCTCTCTGGTCACCAGATGACATGTGACGGTTGTAATGCTGGCTCCAATGTTTTTCAGAGCCTCCAACTTATGCCCATTGATGGTGACCCACTGCCTTTAGTTTCCAGTATTACTAGGCATGTGAGTTCTCAGCATCTCGCCGTCACCCAGAGACACCTGGGTAACCTTTATTATGTTCCCCACACTATCTAGGGCAATCTCTTCCCCAAGCACTACACTAGCCAACCCCAGTGACTGCCCACTGGTGGAAAGCTGTGCTCCCTTGGGACACTTGGCAACCCTTTTGAAGTGCCCTTCCTGTTGGTACTCATAGCACTTAGGGGGTGCCCTCTCTGAAGACTTACTGTCAGGGAGCCATCTCTTGTTATTCTCAGTTGGGGGATGGGAGTCCTGGCCCGAGGAACTAGTTTGGTGCCCTTTGGAGAACTCCTTGTGTTTATTTTTATCTCCCCCTCCACCTTCTGATGAGGAACCTGTCCACCCTTGTGTTGATCCCCCAGATACCTTCTTATAGACCCTGGCACTGACCAGTGGTCTGCCTTCTTAGCAAGCTACCTAGGGTCATAGAACATACTGTCAATCAGCTGTAGGCGCAGATCTGCAAAACATAGACTGAACATGTGCTCCTTTGCAATTAAATTGTACAGCCTCTGATAATCCTTTAATTCACTACCCTTCAGCCAAACACTAACCTTGGTCGTAGGACTACGCTACGATCACATAGTTTGCGTAGTTTGCGCAACAACAGCCTTTTTTGCTTGCTCGCGGTCCTCAACGTCAAGTTGGCGACCGCGAGCGAGCAAAATAACATCCCGGCGAGACTTTCTTCTCGTTCGCGATCAGCAACATCAACTTGCCGATCGCGAGCGTGGAAAATAAGCCTCCCGGCGAGATTCTCAACGTGGGGAGGTCAGGTTTCTCATTGCGAGTGGTCGCGTATGCTCGCGACCGCTCGCGATGAAAAAGTACCAGTCCGCGTTGAGAAAGCTGCCGACCGAGTACAAATCTACTTGAGCGGCAGAAAACGACTGCTTGCACTGTGCAAGATGGGATTTGCAATGATTGCACAGTGTGGACATGCATCCGGCACTATGCAATCAGTGCGAACAGCATTTTGCACGGTGCACTACGCAGTTCGCGTAGCTACGCGTAGCTCGCGTAGTGCAAAGTGCACTTCACTTAACACCCAGTGCCTTGCAAATGGAACCTACACAATCCATCTAGTTCTACTGGGGCAATTTTTTCCTGTCCCTTAACTGTTCCTATACTTTTCTGGGGTCAGGATATATTTCCTGATAAGGACCTCTTTCATGGTGGGATACCTCATTCTGTCCTCACTCTCTAGGACCAGGAGGGTGTCGCTCTCCTTTCTAGGGATATGCCTCCACAGACTAGCCCACTGATACTTCTCAGGTATCCTATGCATCTGTTAGGCAATCTCATAAGCCTAAAACCATTTATCAATATAATCTCCCACAACAAAGGTCAGGCACCTGACCATTGGGGATGTGGAACTTTGTGTCTTAAGAGGGCACTGAATGAATGCTGCCACCACCACTGTTGGACTCTGACTGTCTGGCCATGATATCCATCTGCTTATGGCACCTCTCATGAGCAAACACTCCAAGGCAATTCTCTCCTCCATGGCCATTTTCCTCTCTTCCATTTTGAGCCAAGACATTTCCAGCCTTTACTCTCCTTCCACCTTCTTTTCTGCCACATTCTCTGGAGACAGGTTGCGGTATGACACACAGCTCCCTGCGCGTGAAGAGATGTCCAATCCTGGGAATATGTGATCTCCTTCCTTATCTGGTTGCAGTCCTAGACCCTCCTGTGGATCTTGTTCTGATCCTTCCTCCTCCTCCTCATCATGTGTGGGTGACTGGTGGGCCTTTGCCCTCAAGGCCTTTTGGAGCTCTGCCTTTTTGGTACTCTTCTTAGTGGGCAGCCCACTCTCCTGACAAAACTGTGAGCTGGGCCATGTTGTAGCTCTCCAGGTTAGCCTTCTCAAACTCAGTCATTGCAGGTGAGATCACAGGCACAACAGTCAGAGAAGGAATTTAGATAAAAATTAAAAAGGGAAAATTTGAAGTCAAATTGGTCTTAGATATGGGATGGTAGTGTACACCAAATCACTATATAACACTGCACAAACACAAGTTCTATCCTCAATGCAGAACACCAATGTTAGAAATTGGGTTACTAGTTGACAGGGGTGTGAGCCATGATTAAGCAGCAGCCACAAACATAGTCAGAGTAAAGCACAAGCAAATCCCAATTTAACCTGTGATCACCCTCTGGTAGCTTGGCACAGAGCAGTTAGGCTTAACTTGAAGGCAACGTGTAAAGTATTTGTGCAACACTCCGAACAGCAAAGCAGTGCAAACAACACAAAGTTGAAATAGCACCAAAAAGTGAAAAGCACCAACAAGGAATATCTGGTCACGTCAGCCTTGTACCAAGTTACAACTTTAGGCTGACCGTGATGGATTTCACGCTGGCTGCAGGACCCAGCTAGACCTGTTAAACAAAGTACCTTAAATCCGGGTTACAGACTGTTGGTACATCGTTGAGGTTCAGGTCAACAGGGCTTGCAATATGAAATATAGGCATTGAGGATGTGGGGTGCAGCTGGTGATGCGCCTGTTCCAAAGAGCTGTGAGGCTGTCATATTGAGTCTGTCATTGAGGCTGCCTTCGGCAGAGATGAGGTCGGTGATGCATCGGTTCTAATGGCAGTGAAGGCGATGCGAATCTTCTGCGCTGGGTTAAATTCACGCAGCAGAGGTGATGCGTTGGTTCTGCTTGAAGACGCGCCGCTCACCAGAGAAGAAGCGTTGGCTACTCTGGTAAGCACTTAAGACCCACTTCCAAAGGTCCAGGACTGGGGTGGCACCACTTGGCATTGCATTGCATTGCAGACTCCCAGAGGACAGAGTCCAGGTTGCATTTCTGATTGGGTAAACTAGGCCTTTCAGCGACTTGCACTAAGTAATTTCTAGAGACAGTTCAGTTTGTGGTGCAATATAAATGGTGTACTAGTTATGTGGAAAGAATTAGAGTAGAGGTATGATATTAAAAACTGTGTAAGATTCTGAAGAAAATGATGGGGGCGTGACCTGACCCCAACAATATATAGAAATACACAAAAAATGCTTGGTTAAAGCAGAATGCAGTGAGCCAGATACGTTTAAACAATTTTGCTTACGTGAATACAAGGTATCACTCTTACTGGGAGAAATTTCCCCTAAACCAGTGTAATCCTGTGTAATTTTGTAAATTGTGCGTTGATCTTATTGTGCAAAATTCCTAAATCTCTGCCATTATGCTATGCCGTTTTTTTAGGCATGGAAGCACGGGGTAAAATAAGAATGACCAAATTGAGAGCAGGGGTTGTTTCCGATGCTTATGCTTTCATACTAATATTTTTTTTATCCTCAAATGCATCACTGTGTCCAAAATAAATCCAAGGGTGAATTTCGGGCTCAAACGTACTGTTATGAGACATTTTTTGCGTGTAGTATTCCATAATTGTTGCAGAATGTCACAAAATTGCTTGAAATCAAATTACATACATTTTGCAAGCCCCTTGGTATTGGTTAATTCATGTTGTCATGTGGAGACTCAAGTGTTGCTAGTCTGGTGTACCACTAAAAAGCCGGCTTGTTACTATAATGTCTCCAAATACCTTCCAAGTGTATGCTGATGATATTGCAAACAACTACAGTGTTGTGGTGAGAGACCCATCTGTGAGTGGCAGTCACACAATTACACTTCACTGTGTGAATGCAACCATGGAGTTTTGTAAGGAGGACGAGACACTCCTCCTCCCCCATCCATTTCAAAAGAACAACACCAACCATTGCTAAGTGTCCCAGGACACTGTTCAACACTCAAGGTCAGCCTGGACTTTCACTCCATCGGGCATTTACCTGGTGGGCTGAAGTCATTGAAGGATGGTCTTGAAAGCCCAAAGCCGCTGCTGGTGCCTCCATTACTTTCTCTAGCAACGGATAGGCAGGGGCCGCCTCAAGAGAGAGGGGGAGAGGGATGCAAAGAGATCAGAGAGGAAGAAGAATAAGAGAAAAGAAGGGAACAGCAAGAATAGATAGAGGGAAAGAGGGGGATAGGGTGAGGAGAGCAAAGGAGATCGGCTGGTTTAAGCATTTTTGCCAGTGCTGCTTTTGGCTCCCTAGTCTGACCCTGTCAACATTGGCCTCTTCTTTGTGGAGCAGGTAGCTGCTGAAGTAATGAAGACAGCTATTTTCTGGCCAATCATTGCCAACCACTATGTGTGCCTTTGTAAGAATCTCTTTAACTGATCTCATTAATGTATACAGGTTGGATATATCTATGATACCTGTGAAAATAAATGCCACAAACCATTGTTTATTTCTCCTCTCTATTTCAGTATGCCTTTCACGCCAAGCAACAATGCAAATGAACAGAATTCAAGAAATTGTTATTTGCAGCACATGTTTTTGCACTATTTTTATTGCGAAATGCATCCTTGCGCCTTGCGTGAAAAAAACTGCTATGTGCTGTGCCAGCATTTTGTTAATTAATGTGTAATTGCACTTAATATTTTGGCCATTTTATTTAATTTCTGCAAATGGAAATTTGCAAATTCTGCCCATACCTAGGGGCTTTTTTATGTCTTTTGTGGCGCAGGACAGTGCAGCAAGTCATCTTGCAGCGTTCCCCTGCGTCACAGCGAACGGGCAGGAATGCGCTGTATGTATCAAATATGACACATTCCTGTACTTTTCCTTTGTACTGGCGCTGTTTTGGCAGCCTAGCATCTAGGCAGGTGCCCTTGAACCATTGTGTGCCTCAATTTCATTAAAGATTGTTTTTGTGCAGAAGTGGCAACTTCCTGCACAAAAAACAATCCTGAGAGGCTTTTTTCTCTTTCTATGTTTGCTGCAGAACACATAGAAAGAGGAAAAAACAGGAAAATTATAAATATTTCTCCTCGTTACGCCTCTCCTGGGAACATTTCTAATTTGTGCACATTCCCAGGTTTATAAGACCTTGTAAATCTGGGAATGCTTTCAAAACCAGGGAAGTTGCGTGCGAACACATAACGCCCATAAAAAACGTCTTCAGCTGCGTTGCCTTACTCCAGATTTTTGAAGCCATTCAAAGCCATACAAAGTGGCTTTGCATACCTTCAAAATTCGGACTTTGAGGTATACACTGCGCATGTACCACATTGCGTGGTGCAATCATGATGCAAAGCTCTCCTACATATGCCCCCGAGTTCTTACTATGTTCTTTTTTCACTCTACCTCTACACACAACAGACTTAAATTTCTATTTTCATACATGTTTAACTAAAAGACATGAGCTCAATTTGTTACGTACAGTAACAGGTCCACAAATCAGAGAACTACACCCCCAAGCACATCATATTTATTTGGAACTAGAGGATTCTGATTCAGGGGGTCTGGGGGATGGGTGATCAATATAACCCAAAGAGTGAGCCAGCCCTGCCTTCTCTCAGCTGATCACCTCTCTTCAAAGTGCCATGTTACTTGACGCAACATTGTGGTCTCTCTTGGTTATGGGCACTCTGGACAATCTGAGAGTTGCAATTTGTCATACAAGTGTCTGTACCAGACCAAAGTACTCGTAATTCCTGCCTCCTCACAGGAGGAAGAGAGATGGGAGACACACAGTAGTTTGTACTTCGAGAACCACAACCTACAAAAAAAGAAGAAATTTAAAAAAATGATACACAATTTTTTTTTTTTGCAGATGGTACTGCAGTAAGCGAGTTTAATAACCCTCAAAAAAAGAATGGTCTGACCCCTACCGGCATTAGAACTAATGAATTGCAAAGTAAAAGATATCAAAGAAAAACTGAAACCCCCTGCCATATCTAACCAAAACTGATGAAAGAAAGTGTGTGGAATGTGACTTTAGATCTTTAAATAGACTCCCACGGGCTATTTACATATCTCAGCTTAATAAGCGCTACATGTCACGTGACCCAGGCCGTGCATAGCCCTTTCAGCCATGATTTATGGAGCAGAATATTGCATTGCACGACTTTCATTTTAGGGTTCCTCTATTATACTATAGTCCTAACGTTCCAAAAAGCAAAATTGTACTCATTAACAAGCTGGGACTGACTTTCAAGGGGAGATTTACTAAGATTTTGCGCCGTGTTTGCGTCACAAAAGCAACGCAAAACAGTTCAAAATCTTTTTTTCCTTATTAACTATCCAGAGCTAAACTTGTTTAGCGTTAAACTTGTTTAGCGCTGGAAATAACGTAAAAGTAATGCAAAGCAGCACATTGCGCTGCTTCGCATTACTTTGCGCAAAGGGGGCATTCCAAGGGTGGTGCATGGGCATTCCCATGCAACCACCCACGGCTTCTCACGCTAAACCCAATTTACTAAAAACAGTAGATTGAGTTTAGCGTGAAAAAACTGTGCCCTTTTCAACTAGGGTCAAGGAAGGAGAAATGCTTTTCCGACTTTGCATGCATTCCGCACTGTGCAGCACGTATGCACAGTGGTAAAAGCTTTGCATTGTGCCTAGCATAGTATTTTAAACAAGAAGGGTACACTTCCTGTACAAAACCTAAGCTACACTCATGCACACACCCTAGGGGAAAAGGGAGGAGAGACCCATATCTTTTAAAATATGGCGCTCTCCTGCTACCTCCCTGTTGCACAACGCAGCTCAGCCTCGCGGGCAGCTGCGCTGCGTTGCTTGGAGAGTTTGTAAATCTCCCCCTCAGTGTCACAGGTCAGAAAACGCCACTGGGTATTTCTGAACTTAGAAAGCACAGCTCTATTTAGTAAGTAGACTGTTCAGCTTGTAGGGCAATTGGCATCTTCCACATTGCCTCCTAGAGACTTTGATCTGATAGTTCAGGGGGTTAATCCTTTGATTCCAACTTCTGGAAGACCTGCATATCAGTATAACAGCTAGGAATAAGTTCCTCGCATCTAATGTAAAGTCAAAGTAAAAAATAAATAAAATAGCATGCGATGTCAGTATTTTAAATTTAAGAACATTAATTTTGTGGCTACTGGGTTTTTGGATCACGCAGGATCGCCATCCTGTGACTGGCACAGATTAACTTTCTTTAGAAAGTAATCTGCTGTGAGTTTGTTTGTAGCCGCGGAAGGATATAGGTCAGGTGTGTCACTTGAGCCAGCACCAGATCATTACCAATTAACACTTTTTGTGAAATGGGTATTTTAGTATGGTTGCTAGAAACTGGGTTACCAGTTGACTGGGGAGTGAGCTCTGGTCAAACAGCAACCACATTCCTAGGGAGGATGAGACACAAACAAACCCCAAATTAATCTGTGCTCACACTCTGGTGGCTTGGCAAATAACAGTCGGGCTCAACTTGAAAGCAATGTGTACAGAATTTGAGCAACACTTCAAACAGTACAATGGTGAAATCACCACTCAAAAAGATCCCACACAAGGTTTAGAAAAATAGAGTAGGAGTAGTTTTTGATGAATAAAACAAGATGAACACAACAAAAAGCCAATCAGTAAAGCCCAAGATATTAAATTTTAAAGTTGTAAGCTGAAAAAGCATCAAAAAGCACAAAGCGCAAACAATGGATATTTGTTCGCGCCATATCGGAGCAAAGTCACAAGTTCAGCCAGACCACGATGGAGCATGAGCCGGCTACAGGGACCCAGTTAAGCCATCTGAATAAATTACCTTAAATCCGGGTTGTAGAGTATTGTGTGGATCTGAGTTGCAGAAGCGCCATGCAGCCGAAGTGATGCATAGGTTTTGAGTTGCGGTGAGGCTGCGTTGCGAGGCCCTATTGTTTCATCCTCAAAGATCCCATCGACGGGACTTCTGATGAGGAGTCTGGGCATCGAGTATATGGTGCGCAGCTGGCAAAGCATTGGTTCCAAGCTGCTGTAAGGTTACACTGCGTAAGTCAACCGTGGTTGTCGATGCTGCAGTCGATGAGAGATGCGAGGACCTGGGTCAGTAATGCGCTGCTCCTTCAGCAATGCATCGGTGACGAGGACCACCAGGGTGATGCAGACCTTCTCCACTGTGCCCAATACACGCAGCAGCAGCGATGCCTAAGTTCTGCTCCAGGGTGAGCTTCTCAGCCGAGAAGAAGCATCTGTTCCTATGATAAGCACCTTAGGCCCACTTTAAAGGGCCCAGGACGTGGGTGGCACCACCTGGCAGGGTAGACTCACAGAGGGCAGAATACAGGTACAGATGTAAAGTTGTTGGCAGCCTGTTGTGTCCCTGAGGCTTCAGATCAAGAGGCCAGCCAACTAGTTCCTGGAGTCACTTTAGGTTCTGAGGTCAAGAGATGCAGATCCAGTCTTTCTCACCTAGGCCAGAGGGCAGAAGGCTGCATGTCAGCAAGGCAAAGCTGGAGTCCAGCAGAGTAACAAAACAGCAGGGCAGCAGACCTTTCCGCATCACAGCAGTCCTTCCTGGCAGAGCATCCACAGGTGCAAATGTGTACTGTAGTGGTGGTGTCTGAGGTCCTTTTTTATACACAGTCGTGCATTTGAAGTGGGTGGAAGCTTCTCGAGACATGCCTTTGAAGTGCACAGATGCTCTTCCCTGACAGCCCTGGCTCCAGACTGACTACAGGGGGGATGAATCCCTTTGTATGGGCTCAGGAAACTGGCTATTCAGGTGTTAGTAAGGCTGGTCCCAGCTCCTCCCTCCAATCCTGTCAGTACCAGCCCCGTCAGTCACCCCTAAGCTCCCATTGTGTGTCGCTGTCTAAGAGGAATACACAAAGGCCAAATTCCACTTGTGGATCACTTTTGCATTGTATTGAAAACGTCTGTCAATAGAAGCAGCACTAAAATGTATGTTATTGTTATATGGGTGTATATTTGGATTTCCTCCAAATCCGCCTCAATTTTTGGATAGAACAGTGCACTACCTTGTGCTTCATCTTTGTATAATACTCATGAACAGGCACTAATTCTGTTGAAAAAGCCTGTTGTTTGCTTAGTTACAGATTGTTGAAAAATCAGGTGCTTCATGTTATATATCAATTGATACCATGCCAGGCAACTGATACTCAGTCCTGATGATGATCCCATATTTTTACGGGATCGAAACGTTGTCAACATACACTCTGACCAGTCTGCTTTGTAGTATTTTTATTCTGGGAGCAGTAGTGTTTTGCTTTTAAGAAGAAGGGACCTAAAGGTGTTATATTAATGTTGTTCACTGTTTGCTTGCCGGTATAAACCTATCTGTTTTTATTGTGAGTTTTTAACACCTGGTTATATGTTCATTATTGTTTTTTTGCTCATTGTTTGTTTCAGTTCATTGTTTGTTTGCTCTCCTGGTCTTTGATTTTTGAATTTATTCCAGCTAGGGTAATTCAAATTCTTGTTCGAATTGTGGTAATAGAATTGAAAACTCTGATTATTGAATCTGTTTATGTAAATGATTTTTGTATTCATTAGGGCTGTATTTAATTTTTTGTTAAGGGGCTGTTGTCTTCAGAATTACTCAAGTACCCTTGGTCCCTTATGATCTTTGGGTTTCCCTTGTGTACATGTACAACATCTGGAAGGTGGCAGGGGCGTTCTTCAACCTGAAGGGCATTACCCAGAAATTAAAGTGCCCTTCAGTGGTAGAGAACGCAGCTCTCTCTTCACGGCAATCTGCCAGTATCCAGACGTTAAGTAAAACATGATGAGGAACTTGGCAGCTCCTAGTCGATCTATAAGCTCATCAGCTCTTGGGATGGTGTGTGCGTCAGTTTAGGTGACCGCTTTGAGCCCACCGTAGTCCACACAGTGCATAAGTTCAGGTGTGACACCTGGAGGGGCAACCTTTGACACCAGCACCACTGGGCTGGACCAAGGGCTGTTTGAGGACTCAATAACCCCTAAAACCAACATCTTTGAGACATCCTACTTAAGGCTGGCTCTCACCTTGTCAGACAACCTGTACATTGTATTCTTCACAGGCATACTGTCCCCAGTATCAATATCATGGGTACCCTATGCAGTGAGTCTTGGGGTAAGTGAGAATAAGGAGGTAAACTGCTCCAGCAACTGGTGGCAGTCTCTCTGTTGGTCTAGGGTCAAGGTAGAGGAGAGGCTGAAACCCTTGTCCTGGTCCTTGGAAGAAAGGAGGTTGAGAGAGGTTCACTCTACTCTTCCATCCCATCATCAGTGAATAAAAGCATGGTTAGCACAGACCTCTCGAAGTGGAGATTGATGCGATTCACATGTAGGACCCTTAAAGGGTTTCTGGGAGTCTTGAGGTCCACCAAGTAGGTGACATCAATCTTGCGCTCCTGCACCTCATGAGGCCCAGACCAGAGGTCTTGTAGGGCTCCGTCGCCCACAATGTTGACCAGCCTGAAAATCAGCCAGCGTGGCATTCTGGTCATAACATTGATTTATGTCCTTCTGGCTGGCTTCCAGATTGTCCTGCACTGGTTTCTGTAAGTGTGTTGTCTGGTTGTGGCATGCTAGCATGTCACTGACTACATTCTAGAGTGGTTTCCTAGGAACTTGCTCTCAGCTCTCCTTCACCATACTGGGAGGTTCTCTCTGTAGTAACTCTTCTCATGCTTCTTAGGTGAAGGTAAGTTTGTTTGCAGTAACCTGGCACTATAAGGACATCACATGTCTTCACAGCATACTACTCCTGTTTCTCCACCCACTACCAACTATAAGAGAATCTTATTCTATAAAGGTTCTGAAGTGACATCATTAAGGCTCTTGGTCATGTCATCATGCCTAGAGACCTACACAATATAACAGTGTAAGGGAAAATACTATCCAACAATATGTAATGCAAATGTAATACTATGTCATGCAATATGTAATTCTATAATGCAATATTTAATAATATAATGCAACATATAGCACTCTCAAACAGGAGTTCAAAGGGGATGAAGTCAATTCCCTTCTGCGGTACTTCCCAGTGGATGATGAAAAGTCATGGCAGGAGGACATCCCACTTCGGCCTCAAGACTCTGACAGGTCCATAATCATACCATTCAAGGTCCTGTTGAATATTTCAACAAGCCCATTGGTTTGTGGATGGTAAGGAGTGGAGACCTTGTAGGTTACCCCACACTGTTTCCATGTGGCCTTCGTATACCCTGACATGAAGTTGGTACCTCGGTCGAACGCCACCTCCTCGGGGAAGCCGATATGGGTAAAGTTCCCCATCAATGTCTTGGCCACTGTGGGTGTAATCACTGATCTTAAAGGGTTAGCCTCCAGATAAAAGGTGGCAAAGTCCTCCAGGACAACCCTTTTAACTATGGCTGTCTGGGGTCCAGAGGCCCAAAGATGTCAATGTCCACCCTTTCAAAGGGGATGCCAAAACAGAAAAATATTGCAGGGGAGTTTTGTTCTTTCTTCCTGACTTGCCACTGGCCTGGCAGGTAGAAGAGGACCTGTAGAACGCATCTGAGGCCGCTAGCGAAATGCCTCCACAGACTAGTCCCCAATCCTTCTCAGGGATCTTGTGCATCTGTAAGGCAATCTCATAAGCCACAAACCACTTAGCAATATCATCTCCCACAACAACGTCAGGCACCAGACTGTTAGGTATGTGGAACATCTTGTCTCCAGAAGGCAGCAAAGGAATGCTGACCCCCATCACAGCTGGACTCTGCCTGTCTGCCCTTGATGTCCAGTTCCTTAAGGCTCCTCTCATGAGTCAAACACTCCAAAGGAATTCTCTCCTCCATGGCCAGTTTACTCTGTTCCATTTTGAGCCAAGCCGTTTCCAGCCTTCATTCTCTTTCTGCCTTATTTCCACCAGTTTCTCTGGGAACAGGTAGCAGGAGGACAAATTGCTCCCTGCGTGTGAAGGACATCTCTGGGAGTATGTTATCTCCCTCCTCTATAGATTGTGGTCCAAGACCCTCCTGTGGGTCTTCTTCTGATCCTTCCTCCTCCTCATCATGTGTAGGTGACTGGTGGGCCTCTTCCCTCAAGGCCCTTTGTAGCTCTGCCTTTTTTGTACTTCTGTTAGCGGGCAGCATACTCTCCTGACCAAACTCCTTGAACTGGGCCACAGTGTAGCTCTCCAGGTTAGCCTGCTCTAACTCCATCTTTGCAGGTAAGGTCACAGGCACAGCAGTGAGAGAAAGACTTTAGAAAAAATCAAAAGGGCCAATGAGGGAGAATTCAAACTTGAATTGGTCTTAGATATGGGATGGTAGTGTACACCAAATCACTGTATGGCACAGCACAAACACAAGTCCTGTCCTTAATGCTGATCACCAGTGTTAGAAGGTGGGTTACTGGCTGAAGGGGGGTGAGCCCTGGTCAAGCAGCAACCACAGTCCTAGTCAGAGTGAAGCACAAGCAAACCCAACATTTACCAGTGCTTACCCTCTGGTAGCGTGGCACAGAGCAGGTAGGCTTAACTTGAAGGCAATGTGTAAAGTATTGGTGCAACACTTTGAGCAGTAAAACAGTGAGAACACCACATTAAAAGATCCCACACCAGGCTTAGGCAAATAGAGTAATTTATAAGAAACAAAACAAGACCTAAGTGACAAAAATACAATCATTAAAACTGGAGATATTGAATTTTACAGTTTTAAGTTAAGAGCGCACTAAAAGTGCAAAGCGCCAACAAGGGAGATCTGGTCACACCAGACCGGGACAAAGTCACAACTTCAGGCCAACAGTGATGGAGTGCAAGCCGGCTCCAGGGACGCAGATAGCCCTGCTACACAAAGTACCTTAATTCTGGGTTCCAGAGTATTACGTGGATCTGAGTCAAAGAAGTGTCATGCAGCTGAAACAATGCATTGGTTACGAGATGCGGCAAGGCTGCGGTGCAAAGTCCTGTTGCATCATCTTCAAGGTTCCTGTCAATGGGGCTTGCAATGTGAAGCTCGTGCATTGAGTATGAGGGCGCAGTTGCCGATGCGTCGGTTCCGGAGAGCAGCGAGGCTGTCCTGCTGAGTCTGTCATCGAGTCCGCCGTCGGCGGGAGATGCAGTCAGTGATGCATTGGTTCTGAGGACAGTGAGGGTGATGCTTATCTTCTGCTCTGGGTTCAATTCATGCAGGAGCGGTGATGCATTGGTTCTGTTGAAACTGCGCCGCTCAGCAGAGGAGAAGCGTTGGTTCCTCTGGGAAGCATCTTAGGCCCACTTCCAAGAGGCCAGCACTGGATTGGCACCACTTGGTAGTGTAGACGCACAGAGGGCAACATCCACGTGCAGATACAAAGTTGTTGGAAGCCTGTTATGTCCCTGATGCTTCAGATCAGCAGATTTCCCAACTATTCCTTGGAGTCACTGTAGATTTAGGGGTCGAAAGGTGCAGGTCCAGTCCTTCTCACTCAGGCAAGAGGGTAGAAGGCAGCAGGTCAGTGCAGCAAAGCAGAAGTCCAGCAGAGTAATAGACCAGGAGAGTGGCAGTCCTTTCAGCAGCACAGCAGTGGTGCTGTCCGAGGTCCTTCTTTTATACACAGTTCTGCCTTTGAAGTGGGGAGAAGCTTTGCCCTGACAGGCCTGGCTCCAGCCTAACTATTGGGGGTGGGTATGAAGCCCTTTGCGAGGACAGGACACAGCCAATTCAGGTGTGAGTGAGCCTGGTCCCAGCTCCTCCCTCCCATCCTGTCAGTGATAGCCCACTCAGTCACACCTAAGCTCGCATTGTGCATGGCTGTCTAGGAGGAATACACAAAGCACAACTGCCAACTACACTCAGTCATGTGACCAGTGACAGGCATTATGAGTAAATTAAATGTGCCAATTGGGGATAAGCAAATGTTAACACCTTTCAGGGAAAGAGTTTAAACACTTATGCACTGATTAGCACTGGAAAACCACAATCCTACAGATGGTCTGAAGGCAAAAAGTTTTGGGAAACCATGACAAGTATGTTAGGTCTAACAATGGTCCACAAACAACACAAACCTACAAGTACCAGCATGTTCAGTGTAGTGGCTTGGAAAGTCATCACTGGCAGAAGATGTCACAGATAACCTGCAGCTATTAATGCTATGTAGTATTGTTTGTACAACTTCCTGCTAGCAAACACCTGTACCGCTTTTAAAATGATATACAATACTTGACTTTTTTTAATGAAGAATTTGTATTAAAGCATATGGCGAGTTGGTATGGTTTGTGGAATTATAATTTTTGTTCTGAAAAAATAATAAACAAATAACGTTTGCACCATCTTGCTGAGACACGATCAATTGGCCTTGCTGAAGTGTGTCTTTTTGTAACAAAGAGGTGACAATATATCTTGTGAATAAACCAGTTTTCAAGGCAGTTTCCAGAATGGCTTCTGCCAACACCAATCAGAAAATAAAACATTAATTTCATTTCTATATTTCATAAAATTAATAGAAACTCACACATGTCCTTTCAACAAATTGTTTAGCATAGTTTGTTTAAATGAGTTTCCATGTAAGATATTGCTACATTAATAGATAAACATCTACTTCAGAAATACCTCTGGAATGGATGTAAGTGGTTATGAAGACAGCTCACAGAAGTATGTGAGTCTAACAAAGGGTTGTCTACCTATCACAACAGTGAAAATGACAGGTGTTCGAAAGGGAAAAGCTTAGGCTAGCTCACCAGGTACAAGAGGAGAGAAAGCAGAAGAGACAGGAGCAATGGACTCAGGAAGTGAAATTGAGAGAAGGGAAGAAAGGAAAATGGAAGGAAAGCGAGCTTGAGAGGGAAGGTTTTGCCCTTAAGAAAGAGAAGCTTAGGACGGCAGCAGGTGAAGCACCATCTGGGAAGAGCAACTCCACCTCCAGTTTGGACCAGCTAGTGACCAAAGTTTCAAGAGAACTTGTATATGTGGAAGTCCAGGATATCTTGAAAGTCTTTGTGACCAAATGGTCTACGATCACATCAAGAAAGCTCTAATTAGGTGGTCTGGACTGAAGGCAGCTCAGTACCTTCAGAGGTTTCCGGACTGCAAGAGAGCACATATGGTTTTTGAACAATGGATTCATAGTGTATCGAGTGACTGAATTGAGTGGGTGAAAGGGGTGGAAGTCATGGATTTCTACCCTTAATCAGTTAATAGTCATACAAGGACTCAAAGACTCAGACAATGCCAGAAGCAACACGTGAAGACCGCTCACAGGCTAAGAAACCCTAATTATGGAAGGGATCTTCGATGGTGCAACAGACAATTTATAAATTGCACTAAAGGCCTCAATAAACAATTCTTTTATCTGTCCCCTTCATGGTAAACAGAATGTTTTAAGAACCATAAAAATTACTAGATCGAGGCTAACGACGCCTGTGACCCTAGCAAATTCCATTCTGTTATATCTACAATCCGGGAGCCTTATAGACCGTTTTAGGATATTCTGCACATTTTCTACTTGGACTTGAATAGGAGAGACGGAGGTGTATGCCCTTGACTTCCACAGGAAACTCTGTGCCCGAGATGTCCTTGTTTCCTCCTAACTGCAACAGGAGGTGGTTCTAATTGCTCCAGTTTTAACCAGTATGTTTGTGAGAGTTACAAAAACTGAGTCTCGATAAAGATGGCTATATAAAGTTCCCATCGAAACGCATCAACGCTTTACTAAAGGAACATAATCTGTGAAGAGACTGGGACCTCTGAGTGCTCATTATTTATATGGTATCGGGTCTCAGCCCTAAAATTAAGTAATCATGAATGTGGGCCAACTGGATAAAACTGATGAATAAAGAGATATTTTTTTGTGAATATAAGGGATGGTTTTGGGCGTGTAGTTATACTGTTCCCTCCATGAGCGATGTTAGCTTGAATGAGTGAGAGCTTGGTGTCTAACAGGGCATATAATGAACAGTATTAGTTTTAGAGCTCTTTCCAAAGGAAAAAATAATTCTGACTCAAAGAAGAGTGCCATACTCCACATGAGAGATGCTAAGAAACTCACAGTGATGGCTGACAAGTGGTTACCTAACCGAGTTCACAGTGGGCTAGAACAGTATGGTTCTAAGCCAAAAGTGGAGTGTAATGCTTCATAGACTAATTCCAAACATGACAGTGCGAGCCAGGGCACTTTCCAAGGGGTGTAGGAAGTGTAAAGGTGAAATTAGAAACGTAAGGGTTTGTGCAGTAGGGACAATCATGAGAGACCATACCTTTATACCTTATGAGAAGGAAGGACAGGGACATTCTTCCAAGTCCAATGTGGTGACTCACTATACATATCATCAGGGGGACCATAAAGAAGGGATTGTCAGGTGAAAGACTCTGGACCAGCAGCACCAGTGATAGCGTGAATTTGTGGGTGAATGGACCCGAGGGAGCCCTGTTGCACTAAGTCAATTGGCCATGGACATTTGGGAGAGAGATCTAGTTGCTCTGAAGCACATTCATCCTAGAACAATGGGGTTTGTGCAGGAGGGCAGTATAAATGGGAGGCCCTGGTAAATGTAGGGATGAGAGAGAGCACAATGCTGGTTGTCTATCGGGCAATGATTTGATTTCCCTGGCTTGTTGCCAGGGTCAGAAATGCATTTGGCTTGGACAGCGTCAGCTATGTTGACCACAACACAGGTTGCATGGCAGTCTCAAAAGGAAAATGGAGGCATTGCCGATTTGCAGGGACCAGGACAAGTAAGTTTGCAGGAAAAGGCAGACTCCAGAAAAGCACTGGCCTTGCAGTTCATCATTTCTACTCCAGAGGTAGAGGTGGATGAGGTTCATGAAGTGGACCAGGTACTGGAATCTGGGTTACTTTTAGAGCTGCATGGTTTGCTACTTGCTGGGCATGCCCAGCATGATTTCCACAAGGCACACTAGGAGTGCCCTATGCTTGTTGGACTTTCTAAGAAAGCCAGGAACAGGTCAGCCAAGGCATGGTCAACAAGCACTATGTTGGCAGGGAGGATCGCCTGATCTATAGTAATACCATGAATTTTGAGCCAGGTACTAGCAATAGGCTAGTGGAAATGAATTTCCTGTTGCCACTGGCACACGAAGTGCATTTGGCAAGGCACTTGGGCTTTAGAAAAACACAATATAGTTTGGCCTCTCTGTTCTACTAGCCAGGGATGCACATAGCTAAAGAGATGTTCTGTGGAACCGGTCCACCTTGTCAAGCCAGTGGTAAGTCGCGAGGCAAGACTAAAGCACCGTTAGAACCTGAGTCTTTTTAGTGTACATATGAGGCCACTTGCGTATATCGTCTTTCACTATGGGATCTCAATAGCCACCCATGCTGATGTTCAGAACTGGTCTTTTCCGTCACTCAAAATCAAGACTCCCCTCCTTCTTCTTCCCTGGGACCTTACCTTGAACTGAACGGGGACAAAACTGAGCTTATGCTCTTGGGTAATAATTTGAACCTGAGTCTGAGACTGGATTGGCTGAGCTATCTAGGTTCTGCTATGCCCCCTAAAACTGTCATTAAGAGCCTTGGTATGTGGTGAGATAAATTCTTCAAGTCTGACTATAAGTCAGTTAAGCTTGCACCTGCTATGGCATGCTCAGAATGCTTCGGAAGATTCTTCCTCTTCTTCCTGTCACTGCAAAGAGGCTGATAGTCCAGGCCCTCATCCTTCTCCACCTGGAATATGGTAACTCTCTTTATTTGGGAGCTCCAAAGGCCACAACAAGGAAACTCCAGGTGGTATAGAAATGTGCATTGCGGTTGCTGTTCAACATACGTAGGCACCAATCTGCCTGACTAGCCTTGAACTCTCTTCATTGGCTCCCAGTGGTTGAGTGGATCAAATTTAAATCCCTCTGCATTTCCCACAGGGGACTTTCAGGCTAAGAGCCTCTGATCTCTTATTTCCTGCCTTCCTCCTACCTTCCTCAAAGAACCTTGCATTCCTCTAATGCCAAAGTACCTGAAGTTAGAAAAGAAAGATCCGGAAGGCGTTCTTTTTTCATAAAATGCAACCAGGCTGTAGAATACCCTTCCCCTGTCTTTACGTTCTTTAAATCAGCTGCTTCCCTTCCTGAAAATGCTCAAAATATGCCTATTCCAGAATATCTCCCTTCAATAGATGAAAAAAAACAAAAACCCTTCCGATGCTTCTGTGCCGCTCTATCAGCGCTAGGATGCCTATGGTTAGCCATACACTCTATAATTGCTTCATAGATTGATAGATAGTGCCTCAACCAGATGTATGTGTCGTGTTTGAACAGGTGGGAATAGACATAGCAGGAACATTTTATCACCCCCTTGCAGTCAGGCAGCAAGTATTTCTTGGTTGTGGTAGTTCATGTTACCAGTTACCCTGAGGCGATACCCTGAGGAGAATGACTGCAAAGGTGGTAGGGAGGGCTCTGCTGGGAACCTTTCTAAGGGTTGGATTTCTAACAACTGTAATATCAGACTTGGAAACACCTTTACCTCTGCATACATGAGAGAGATGTGGGAGCAAGCTGGTGTGGCCTCCCATTTCTCCATGACTTACCACCCACAAACAAATGGTTCAGTGGATCAGTTCAACAAGACACTGAAGAGCACAAGGGGGACTCAATCAGAGAACCAAATAGGAAGTGGAATCTCTCCTGCCATGTATTTTGTTTGCTTAGTGTAAGATACTGCAGAAGGGGGTTGTGTTCAGTGCCATTGAGCTTCTATATGGTCACCCGGTACAAGGCTCACTCACTATAGTCCTGAAAGAGTGAAGCGGAACCTCAGAATTTACATAGAAGGCATGGTGGAGTATGTGATTGGTGTCGGAAAGCTGATGGCACAATACATGAGTCAAGCAAAGGAAAACTTTCAGGCAAGCCAAGAGCTAATGAAGGCTGGTATGGTTATAAAAGTAAACGGATGTATTAAGGCAGAGGTTGCTAAGATGTTGGACCTGAACGCCACTGAAAGATCGCATAACCTGTGGTACTAGTTTCAAAGCAAAGGTCTTCTGAGTTGCAGTTCTGTTTGGACTACCGAGCTCTCAATAAGGTGATAAATACTGATGAAGATCCTATTATGGGAGTGGATGAACTTGTGGATGGGTTAGGTGCTTCAGAGTACTTAAGCACCTTATATCTGATCAGTCGCAATTGGCAGATTGCCTTAGCACCAAGTGCCAAGAAGAAGACTCACATTTTTTATGCCAGGGGGTTATATCATATTAGAGTAATGCACTTTGTATTGCAGAATGCTCGTGCCAATTTTCAGTGGCCGTTGAATCATGTTCTCGCAGTTTTGGAAGAGTTCTGTGTGGTCTGCAGGGAGGACATTGGATGACCATCTGAGACGCCTATGACAAGTGTCCTCTCTAGTCTTTCTTAGCCATGATTTGGGTAACAGGCACGTTTACCCGTTATATGCGAGACACAGTCTGTAATGGAGTGGGAGGTGCCCACTACCCAGACTCAAGTGAGCGTCTTTTGAGCACTACGGGGTATTATAGGAACTATGTGGCTAACTATGGATGTAAAGTTGCCCCATTTACTTCACTGACCACCTGTAAGCAGCCCCTGGAGGGGGCTTAGACTGAGGCTTGTCCAACGACATTTGAGGAGCTGAAGAAGGTGCTATGAAATACACTTGTACTGAGAGCACCTGACTACAGTCAGCATTTCAATTCTCTGACTAAGGGTTCGAGCTATGTTAGCTTAATTGGAGGACCAACGTAGAAAGCGGATTAAGAACTTAATTGGTAGGAAGTTTGTTCCCATGAAGAGGAACTAGTCAGTCATTAAGAAGGTCTGCTTTGGAATAGTGTGGGCCTTATGGAAGTTCTGCCTGCAGTTGTTTGGCACAGGGGGGCGCATTTACAAAGAAGTAGCACAATCCAGCACAGAAAACAAAGATGGTGCGCTGTTTTAAATTGTATGAACACAGTAGAACTGCACCATATCTTTAAAGAAATTATTATTATGATTCAGGAATTGTAAAGCGCATAGCTACTCTCGGGCATCCCAGCGCTAGCAACTGAACAGAGAGCCGGATGGAGTTATATGGCCGAATGTTGGAATAACCAGGTTTTTAGAAGTTTGCGAAATGGAAAGAGATGGGGTTCAGCGCGAAGGTGTGGGGGTAATGTGTTCCAAAGTTTTGCCACATTATAGGAAAAGGATCTTCCTCCGCTTCTTCTCCTCCTGATTTTGGGAACGACTGCAAGATTGAGATTAGCTGATTGCAGGTCCTTCTTTGGGTGATAAGGGGTAATGGGGATCTGTTGATAGGTGGGCCCGTTCCCCACATAGCCTTATGGCAACGCAGAGAGCCTTGAATTTTATTCTTTTGGGGATGGGCAGCCAGTGTAGGATTTTTAGGGCTGGCTTGGCTGACTGGGTTTTTGGGATCCCAAGCAGCAACCTGGCGGCACAGTTCTGGGCAACTTGGAGTTTCCCTAATGTTGCTTTAGGAGCCCCTAAGTAGAGGAAGTTGCCATAGTCCAGTCGAGATAGGACCAAGGCCTGAATCAGGATTCTTTTTGCAGCCATTGCCAGGAGAGGGAAGACCTTTCAAAGTAGTCTGAGTGTACCAAAGCAGGCCCCTGTCACCTTCAATGCTTGGTGGTCAAACTTAAAATAATTGTCTAACCAGACACCCAGACTTTTTATCCTGGATTTGGGAGTTGGGGGGGGCTAGGCACTTGGGCCATATCTGTATAAGATCCATGTTGGAGTGGTTGCCTAGGAATATTAGTTCTGTCTTTCCTCCTTTAAGTTTGAGACAGGAGTGCTCCATCAAAGAGGCCACTTTCTCCAGACATGTTTCGAAGTCGGAGAGGAAGTTATGGGGACCGTTAAGAGTTATGACCAACTGTGTGTCATCCACATAGGTGACAATTTTAATCCTGTGAGGCAGGAAGATATCAGCGAGTGGCCGCATATACACATTAAATAGTGTGGGGATCAGCGAGGATCTCTGCGGGACTCCGTAGCTGAGCGCTAATGTCCTTTGCATTGCGTCCCCTGAAAAGACCTTTAAGGTTCTGTTATCTAGTTATGATTGTATCCAGGAGATTACTCCATCTTGGATCCCTAGCCTCCTGAGTCTCTCTACCAGGATGGCAGAGTTAACTGTGTCGAATGCTGAACTTAGATCAAGAAGGATGATGGCAACTGCTCCTCCTTGAGCCAAGATTTGTTTAGAGTCCTCGACCACAGAAAGAAGAGCAGTTTCGGTTTTGTGTTTGGGACGGAACCCAGTCTAGGTGGCATGCAGGAGGTCGTGGGTTTCTAGGAAGTAAGAGAGAGTTGCGTTTACATGTTTTTCTAGAAATTTTTACACTCTCCGGCAACAGCGAGATTGGGCAATAGTTACCTAAGTCATCTGGGTTTAGGCTAGGTTTTTTCAGTAGGACCTTGACAATGGCTTGTTTCCAGGGACCAGGGACTAATCCTGTGGCGATGGAAAGATTTACAATTTCCAAAATGGTGGGTGTATCACCTTTCCTGCTTTATATAGGATATGTGGGGGGGCTGGCTCTAGAGGGGAGCGTGGTTTTATTTGAGAGAACATTTCTGACAACTTATCCAGATTCAGATTTGCAAATTCCTTAAGTACGTGTTGTGGATGGAGTGTGGGCTTGTTCATTGATAGAAGATCACTGGGAAGGGGGGAACTAGGGAATGCAGTATAAAGCTTTTTAATTTTTCCCTGGAAGAAATCTGCCAGTGTGTTACAGCGTTCTGGGGAGGCCTCTAGGGCTGATTCAGATTTTCAGAGCTCTAGGAGATCCTTTGCGGTGCAAAAAATGTGCCTGGCAATATTAGCGACTGTGGTAATGATGCCTTCATAGTAGCTGGCCTGTACTATTTTTATTTCCTTCTGATAGACTTTTATGGATTCGCTGTATTTTTTTTGCGCAAGTCCTGATAGTCTTTCCTCCATTCCCTCTCCAGCTTTTTACATGTCTGTTTAAGTACTCTCAGTTCCGGGGAGTACCATGGAGTCTTTGTCTCTCTGGAATTGTGGCTGAGTTTAGCTGAGGTGACCATATCAAGTGAGGCCTCAATCCACCTACTAACATTTTCCGAGGCTGCAGTAAGATTTAAGTTATGTTTAGGTTTGAGATGCCGAGGGCAGCTATCCAAGTTTAGCCCAAGGGCGTGCTTTCCTCTTAATGGCTTTGATGCCCGGGGTTCACAATGTAGGGCTTATGCCGAAAGGGATAAGGAAATGATCTGACCAGGGAATGCAGACAGGATCATTCACCAACAGTTTGGTGTTGTTAGTAAAGATGGGGTCTAGTGTATGGCCTTTTGTGTGTGTGGGGCCTATACGTTTTTGGGCAAATTGAATAGCTAGAATGTCCTGGGTGACCTCTGATGCATCCGCCTTATTGGGGTCATCCAAATGTAGGTTGAAGTCCCCCATGAGAGTAGCCGTGACCTCAGGAAGAAATTTAAGAAATTGACCGCACCGACCTGGGTGGGTGGGAGATAGAGTGATGTTAAAAAAAAAAAAATCGTAGTCCCAATGATATTGGGTTCAACCCTACTTTTAGGAGAGTTTTTGTGAATTATTGCAATGCCTCCGCCTTTCCTTTTATCGCGATCATTCAGCTGAAGATTAAAGCCAGCAGGCAGAGTTTGTACCAGATCAGGTTCAGATTCATTATGTAGCCATGTTTCTGTCAAAAATAGTGCGTCTGGATCCTCATCTTCCAGAAGCATCTTTATCTCCAGGGAGTATTTTGGTAGGGATCTACAGTTGAGGAGGAACATTTTAAATGTTTGGTGATGCTGAACTCCGGTGGTATTTCCAGGTGCAGGCAGAAGCTAAAGGTGCACTGAGTGCACCCGGGCTCCTTGTTCAATGGGAACATCGTATGCCGATAGTTCTTAATAATAGGTTTCCTTAACCTTAATAATCCATGACGTGAGTAGGCAGTTCTACCTAAAGATGGAGGGGCATGGGTTCTGGCCCCTGGTCCCGGCCGGACGCAGACAGGCTTGCCTTAGGCGCACCTTCGGCGAGCCAGTGGTGCATCCGTGCTGGCATGCGGCTTATGTGGTGGGAGACCCGGAAGCTCATTCTGTCCTCCGCCTCCGCCCACCTCTACTCCCTCTACTCAAATGGAAAGCAGCAGTGGAATGGGGAGCGATCGGGGAGAAGCCTTGGCTGGCTCGGTAAGTGCAAAATGACAATACTTGTTAAAACCAGTTAAAACCAATTAGTAGATACAAATTTAAAAAGACCTTGAAAAGAAACTCAGCTCAATGGATACGGCAACGTGCAGGATCAATCCATCCAGCCGCTGTGCGTCCGCGCTGGCATGCGGCTTATATGGTGTGAAAATCTGGCATAGTTCTGCTCTCTCTATGCACTGGTAATCTTTGGACAGCCTAGCGACAATTCAGGCACCCTTGTGCCATAATATAAGGGTGGCCACATTGTGGTCAGGATAAGTTTTGTGTAGGAAGGGGTGCAGCACACATGCAAAAAGGAAATAACAAGGAGAAATAAAGATATTTTTCCATGTAATGCGAGCCTCAGGCATGTGGACCATTTTGGTATAAAACCCTGTCTATTAATATTGTTTTATAGAGTGTGTGAATGCCTGAATGGGTTTTGGCATTAGTGTCTGCCTATTGTTCCAAAAGGTGGTCTTATAAGGCAAAGAAAATGAAAGCAGCTAGGTTTTGAGCAATTTTCTGAATTGTGTGAGATTAGACTGAGCTTTAAGGTACAGCTTGTTCCGCAATTTGCAGGTGGAAGAAACAAAACTTCTACCACCCTAGGATACTTCATTGATCTTAGGCATTACCACATCTTTGGCTAAACATGATCGCAGATATCTCCTTGGGATGTACCAATGGAATTTCTTCCTAAGTATCATGAAAGACTTTATGAGCCAAGCACTTTCTGACAGGCAGCCAGTATAGATCAACAATGGTAATGCAGCCTGGGTGGAGAACATGCAAAGTGCACATGATGGTTTGGCCTGCCTGAGACGGCCTGCCAAACTGTCATGTTCACTGAAAACAGTGCATGCCACTGCCATGGTTTTCTGTTATCCACCTGACCCTGCCCCCAAGTCTCCGGGACACAAAATAAAACGATAATAAACGCGATTCATTATCGTTTTATTTTTATTTTCTTTGGGCTGCTGGAAGGGGGGGAGAGGGTGATGCTCCTCCACCATGGCAAAATTGCCACTTCTGCCTCTGTGTCATTAGTTGCTGCTGCATTTAGGTCATTCTAAAGAGTGGGTTGTAAATCTAAAAATAGTTCGTAAATTTTGTTTCATTGATTTTATGCCAGGCATGAGATTTAATTATCTGTGGGGTCTTATTAACTAATATACTTTTAGCAGGGATTTCTAAGGTAAAGCTGATCGCTTTATGATTCGACCAATTCAATGGCTCCACAGATTCATAATTTAGGTCCGGGTTGCCAGAGAGAATGCCATCCAAAGTATGGCCCGACAAGTGCATGGCGATTTTAATCAATTGTTTAATATCAAAGCCGAGCATATTGTTAGTTAATTGTTCAGTTTCTTAGGGGCATATTATCAAGCCAGGCGATAAAATTATCGCCGCTTTAGCGGCAGAAAACTGCCGCTAAAACGGAGATAATGGGCTTGATAATATGCTCTATGGAATTCCAATTGAAGCCCATGTTAGACGTCCTTCACATTTAACAAGGGCTTCAATTGGAATTCCATAGAGCATATTATCAAGCCCATTAATTTTATCGCCTGGCTTGATAATATGCCCCATAATTTGTTAATTCCTTTAAATGAAAGCTAAGATCACCTAAAGTCATGAAGTTGGGGAGCTGCATATATGACTCAGTAGAATTCAGATGCAGGAAATTAGCTCTAGGGCTAGGACAGGAGGCCGGTAAATTAACAAACCGTTGATAGCATAGTTATTAGGAAGTTTGCATTTAAAAGTAACTACCTCACAACCAATTTGATCGACAGACAGAATTTCGAAATACTTGCGGTAAAAATGATGGCTAACTCCCCTCAGGGGTATATTATCAAGAAACGGCGTTAAAATTATCGCCGCTTTAGCGGCATACAACTGCCGCTAAAGCGGCGATAATGGGCTTAATAATATGCCCTGGAGAATTCCCATAGAAGCCCATGTTCTGGTGTCAACATGGGCTTCTATGGGAATTCTCTGTGGCATATTATCAAGCCCATTATCGCCCCTTTAGCGGCAGTTTTCTGCCGCTAAAGCGGCGATAATTTTAACGCCTTGCTTGATAATATGCCCCCTCCATGTTTATTAGTACGATCCAGCCCAAATATAGTGTAGCCAATGGAATAAAGCCTGCCAGGTCAGGACCAGAAGTCTGATCGGCCCATGTTTCCGTGATTAATGCCATATCTGGGGAATCATTATCCATTAAATCAGAGATCTCATATTAATGTCTAAATAGGAAGCAAGTATTAAGCAGAACGCAAGATAGTTTTACTTGGCAGTCTTGAATTCCAATCTTGAGCAAGGGGGAGCTCTTTGAGGTTGGTTAGAGGCACTAGATAGGGAAGAGAAGTTCATTTTTAGTGAAAAATGGCAGTTTTCATAATGAAAGCACTCAATGTCATTGTCAACGTTAACCCGTTCCCCGCTCATGAGGGAACCACTCCGTCATGAGCCACGGGTGTGCTGTGCTCATGACAGAGTGGTTCCGTCATGCTGCGGCCGTTGGCGGCTGCTCCTCCCACGCGGCGCTAATTCCCCGGCTGTGCGGGTGATTAGCGCAGTGGGTGGAGTCATGGTGGAACCACGCCGTCATGAGCACAGCTCACCCGTGACTCATGACGGCATGGTTCCATCATGAGCACAGCGGCGCCGTCAACCCCCCCAAACCCCCCCAGCGCTGCAGCGGAATTCGCGCCGCAGCGAAGGGGTTAAAAACATTGGTTATCATCTTGCTATTGTATTTATCATTATCATTGTGTTTATCATTATTTATTTATTTGTTTATTTATTTTAATTCAATACAAATGATTTGAAATCAAACAAAAAATTTGAATAAAATATTCCAACTTGATTTACTAATCCCACAAAGCTGTTCACTCGCATAACTCCACTGGGTGAAATGGCACGCCATTGGCACACCGGTTATGAACGACCACTGCACAAACCCACTCTGCAGCCACTTTTGTAGACTGATATCGAGGGTCCTTACTAGGGGTGTGGCTAAACACTGAGAGCCGTATTTATGGGATTTTGCCATAGGGAAGCGCCTCAGGCATCCCTGCTGCGCTACACTGCCCTACGACAAAGGAAAGGTCAGGAATGGGCTGTATCTCTATGATACAGCGCATTCCTGTCCTTTTCCCCTGCGCCGGCGCACAATGGGCTACCATGTACCCTGGTGCAATGGTGCCTGCGTTGCAGGATGATTGATTTTGTGCATGAAGGGACCCTTCCTGCACAAAATCAATCCATTCAGGCGCTTTCCTTTCTCTATGTATGCTGCACACATAGAAAAATTAAAACAAGAGGAGAAATGTTTTCATTTCTCCTCATTGCGCCTCCCTAACGTCACCCCTGGAGTGGCGTTAGGTTCTGACCCATTCCCAGGTTTACGATGCCTCGTAAATCTGGGAAATGTGTCAGGTTCCATGGGTGTTGCGTTCGAACACCCACAGCAACACCCATGGAACATCCCTTTATGCAGTTTTCTGCATGAAAGGGCACATATTTATAAGGCCATGAAAAGCCACGTAAAGTGATTTTACGTGGCCTTATATATATCAAGATCAAAAAAGTGACGTTCCGGGGGTGCAAAAGTGAGGCCCTGAGTGCCCTGTTGTATCGGTTGCAGACACTGTGCCAACGTGCTCTGCGTGACTACACACTGAGCGTGACGCAGCACTTCGGTTTAAAACAAGTGCTTGAACAGAAAGTACTAACTGGATTCCAGCGACCCCCAACTCTTAGCACAGGCTTCCATGTGCTAGGTGAAACATTGGAAATAAAATTAGAAAATTAAAATATAAGTGAGAATGGTTAAAATCATACAATAAAAATAACAGGCCGATAGCCCTTTCAATACATGGATTTGCATCAAAATCCATGCGTGGTTGCATAGGAATTTCCACACATTACCCATGGAATGCCTTCCTCATGAAAAGTAACAAAAGCAGCACAATGCGCTATGGCGTGTTACTTTTTCTTACAAAGTCACGCAAATCAACATTTGCATTGCTTTGTAAATTCCACATAGGATTTTGTGTCAGTGCTGCTTTAAAAAAGTGACACAACCAGAACGTTAATCTTTGTAAATCTGAACCTAGGTTTGGAGTGCAAATTAATAATAAGCAATTGACGTGGTTGATGGCTATAAAGGAAGAGAACCCAAAGTGGTTGAGATGGTCTATTTCACTGCATAGGTTAGATTTTGTAATGGAGCACAAGGTCGGATTAAACAATGGGAATGCAAAGGGACTTTCATGTAGATTTTGCAATCTGACAACCCAACCTCTACAGATTAGGACAACTCTCCAGATTAGAAGTTGATTCAGGCTAATCTCGTCTGTGAGGCTTATCTGTTGGGATAGAAAAGTGCCCTGCATGGTAAAAGACATAAACCTCCGTCTCAGTGCCCTGGCTGCATGGATAGCTGGATCCCTGGTAATGATTTTGGTAATGGGTGAACACCGATCATGCATGTGCACCATGTCCTAGGCCTCTCTCGTGGTATTAAGGTTTGGTTAGACTGGGAATGGCACACCAAGTGCTACCATCAAGTAGGTAGAGGGCAATTGCAGGTACCTGGAGTTAAGTGACATGAGCACAGTGGTGGCAGCATACCCATTTTGTATTTAGTAGCATCAGTTGTGTGAACAAATCTTTTTTACCTCTGTCAGTGGAGTGAAGCTTACTGGCCAACTCATTTAAGTCCTGTGTACATGTACTTAACACACCCTTGGACTGCATGGATTGTGTGTAGCACTGGACAGCCCATGATACATACGTGGGTGTGGGTGTTTTGCTGCCTTGCTTTACTCCGAATTTACCAAGCCGGACTAACTAGAATCAGTTTCACACAGTTTAAAACATAAAATTATGCCTAAGAGACACATTCCACAGGTTCTCACCGGATAAGAACCAATCGAAAATCTGTCTGCCCCATATATTTGTTCGCAGCCTCCTTCTCCTGAACAATATAATGGCAGATTCTACCATCGGCGCTGCCTTCGCGATATCCCGCAAAGGAGTATCCACTCCTCGGTCTCCCATCCCGTGCAGGTGTTGAGAATTATTGTCCAACCAATTAATTGCAAGAAATATGATCTTCATGCAACAAACTATCAAAAAATAATTTTTAATGAGAGCACGCTGACTCGGGTGCCTGAAATAGAAGGAACGTTATGTACACCAAGCAAAAATATAAAGTAACAATTAAAATGGAGTCGGGACCTTAGCCCCACTCATATCAATGTTAAGAAACACATCCTTGATATAGCTACATTAAAAACATATAACTCACTCACTTCCTTGAGTCTAAATGTAAACTAACATGTGCACACATATAAGTAATGGTGAAACATGTTGGAAGTTAACATAGCATTAAGCACAAATAAATGAGGACCACTTGCGTCACTATGGGGTATATTATCAAGCCAGGTGATAAAATTATCGCCAGTTTAGCGGCAGAAAACTGCCGCTAAAGGGGCGATAATGGGCTTGATAATATGCTCTATGTAATTCCAATTGAAGCTCATGTTAGATGTCCTTTACATCTAACATGGGCTTCAATTGGAATTCCATAGAGCATATTATCAAGCCCATTATCGCCGTTTTAGCGGCGGTTTTTTGCCGCTAAGGCGGCGATAATTTTATCGCCTGGCTTGATAATATGCCCCTATGTGAGAGAGAGAACAGGAAGGCAGAGAAGAGAGAACATGGTAAAACTGGAGCACAGAGGTGCCAGAGAAAGCCTGCCTGAAGAAGAATCCCTTATAGGGGTGTCATGCAGGAGACACTAATATCACTGCACGTGGAGATCGCGCGGAGAAGTTCAATAGACGTGGGACTTTATTAAAACTCTGCCCGTGATTTAATATGCCATCCTTAAACTCCTGCTTAGCCAGCTGTAAAACACGAGGGTTCTCTGGAGGTTCTGTGAAAAGGCCAAAGAAGCCCCTGGGGTACCAGGAGCTGGTAAAAGCAGGGCTCTGTAATTGGTCTGTCAGCAGTGATGGTGTTCAGTGCTGCTAGCAATTACAACCAGTGCAAACCAGCGCCTCTATTAGGGAGTCTATGAAAAGATGGGCAAGCAGGCATATACTTCACACCCATCTCCTTGGTCACATCTCAGTGGTGCCGGCTGTGCCTGCAAATAATGTCTGTTAATCCTTCAGCATCGTCAGACCTTCATTGTTTGTACCCATTGCTAAGACCCAGCAGCAGGGAACAAAAGGATATCAGTGTAGTACAGGAGGTGCAGGAATGTTACGAGAGGGAGTGTGTGTGTGCGCACACATGTGTGTGTTCACGCGCGTCTGCGTGGGTGTAAGTGTGTGTGCACGGTTGTTTGTGGATCTGGAGTGCTGAAAGAGGGGGGGGGGGTGCTGACTGCCAGTATTGAGGTGTATTGGAAGAGCAAGGTGTTGGTCACAAAAATAATTTTACAAAAGGGCTGCTGTATGTATGGAAAGGGGTGCATTGAAGAGCTGTGTGCAAGACACACCACTCAGATAATGAGAACTCAGCGTCAAAACTAAGGCGCACCGATAGAGCTTGTGTGTTTGGAGGGCTCAGTAATGGAACAGTCAGAAAGGCTTTGGTTCAAAGGTTAGGGGCTTTCACAGAAATATGGGGCATATCAACAAGGGCTTTATCTCTGCTTTTTTGGCTTTAAAAGCCAAAAAAGCAGAGATAAAACTAGCGCCCTATCAGCAACAGGGTGCTAACACGCAAATTCGCATGTTAGCACCCTTTTACTCTACGCTTCCCCTTGCATCTCTAATGAGATGCAAAGGGGGCGTTCCAGAGTAAAATAATAGGAGAAATGCTAAGCAACATTTCTCCTAATATCAAGGATATCGCTAACCCTGTTAGAGATAAAAAAAAAAGCAGCGCTAACCGCGGTTAACGCTGCTTTTTTACGTCTGGTATTTTTCTGACTTAGCCATGATATCCTAAGTAAGGTGGATATCATGGCTAAGTATGTCTATCCCTATCAGTAAGCTATCGCCAAACCTTGTGGGATTATCGCTGTATTTCCAGCGATAATCTCACAATTGGCAGCTTGCGCTCTGAATTTTATCACTTTGGAGATAAGCGTTGCTGATAGCACGCTATCTCCGCGATAAAATTCAGAGTTGGCCGGTGATATTTATCCTCACGCTAAGAGCGCTGAGCGATAATTATCGCCGGCCCTTGCTGATATGCCCCCAATTGTGTATTTGTGGAGCTGTGTGTATGTCACTCTACTCGAATAGGAAATGTTGCATTTCTCTAGCATAAAATCTATCTATCTAATCTATCTATCTATCTATCTATCTATCTATCTATCTATCTATCTATCTATCTATCTATCTATCTATCTATCTATCTATCTATCTATCTATCTATCTATCTATCTATCTATCTATCTATCTATCTATCTATCTATCCATCTCTCTATCTTGTACCTATCTTTACATTTATATCTATTATTAAAGTATTACACTTTTCTGCCTCTTCCTCTCTCTAATTCATCTCTATTTCGAGCTTACCTCTGTTTCTACCTCATGCTCTCATGTACCCCACCATGCTGCTTCTCTATACATTTCCTTCTTCACATCTCTACCTCTCTTTACCCTTCTAGGTAATGCCGAATCCTCACCTGTCTCCTGACCTCTCTTTCTCTACCTCTACCTCTCCCTCTTTCTTTGCCTCTCTCTATCGTTCTTTGGAATTATTAAATCTTTCAGTCTTTACCTTAACATCTCTACCAACCTGTCTTCTCTCTCTGCCTTATCTGTGTCTCAACCTACTATCTCCTTCTACTCCTCCTCTTGCTGTACTGTCCTCTTTTCCATGGCTTTCTTTCTCCAGTTCTCCTTCCATTTCTCTTAGACAGGAGAATCAGCGGTCACTCTTGAATTGAATTGATTGAATTGCAGTGGGCACTCTCTAGACACACAAAAAAAGAGAGGAGTAAAAGCTAAGGGAAAAACAGAAGAAATCATGAGAAACTCTTCGATTTCACCCAATGGCATGGTTAAACTCAGATGGGCTTTCATTCGCCTTGTTGCAGCGAAAATACCTGTTGGAGGGCGCCATTTATTTATTATGAACATTCAGCAAATAAAGTTACAATTTCATTATGCAAAAGTCGCACTTTAATATTAAGCACCAGTCCACAAAGCACCCACAAAAATCATCTTTACCATGTAGTTTCTCCAATGAGAGGAACAGGGTAGCTTGGACACTGGTGGCCATATGTATGAGTGGGGTTGTATCGCTTTTGCACCACGCAATGTGGTGATTGGACGGCACAACCCCCAAATGCAATTTATCAAGCCACGCAAGGCCACTTTGTATGGCCCTGAGTGGCTTGATAAATTACATTTAGGAAGGCATTCTATGAGCGTTGCTTGGGTGTACCCACGTAACTCCAATGAATGTTGATGCATTCCCATATTTGCAATTGCTGGGAGACCTGGAAATGCGACAAAATGCTATGCCTTCCCAGGTGAGGCATAACAAGTAGAAATATCTTTTCTCCTTGTTATTTCTCTTTCTATGTGTGCTGCATTCTGCTAGTACATTTTTAGTTAGCTGCAGATTCTGTTGAGAGAGGTCCGATACGAACTGAAGCATCACCAGCTGCACATCTACGCAATGGCAACCCATATACATGTAACTATGCCTAGAAAGCTGGTGAACACAGCGTCGGACCAGCATATAAATCAATCAGGCTGTGCCTTAATGACTGGTCCGAAAGGTCAGAATATGGCAATTTTTTGGGGCTGTTTGTTGGCCAGCTTTACGCTCAGATGAGCCAGCTTTTACTGTTGATTTCATAGGGCCCGATTCACAGAACTAATTTAAGACAAAATCCTAAACTTACTACCATTTTGGTATTCACAGAAGGCACTTACTCATTTTGGTATTCACAGAAGGCACTTACTAATTTTTCAGTTTAGGAGTCCTAAAGTTAGGAGTCCTAACTTTACTACTCCTAACCTGAGAAAAATCCTAACTTTAAGACTTTCGGTATTCACAGAAGGCATTTAGGAGTCCTAAAGTTAGGACTCTTGACTTCTGTGAATACCGAAAATACCCTGAAGGAGGGCCAGGAGCCCACCCCGGCCCCCGTCGAAGGTGGAGCCGGGGGAGCGACGTCGCGCCCCCCCGCCAAGATGCAAGCCGGGGAGCCCGACAATGCCCTGAAAGGGGGCCAGGAGCCCACCCTGGCCCCCGCCGAAGAAGGCGGCGGGGGAGCGCCGTCACGCCCCCGCGATGAGGTCTGTAGGGGCCCAGGACCCCATCCCCAGGCCCTGAAGCCAAGCTGAGGAGCACCGTCGCACTCCCCGTGAAGGTGTGCACGGGGGGACCAGGAGCCCACCATGGCACCCGAGGCAGCACGCAAGAGTGCTCGCTGATCAGGGAGCCAGCGGGGGCAGCCGGCGGGGGCAGCCGGGGGTGGACTCCCTGGGCTGCCCTCCAACGTAGAGGACCAGGCGGGGGTCCCGGGTGGGACTGGGACCCCAAAGGGAAAAAGGTGGTTCCAGGGGCCCGGGTGGGACCGGGTTTCCGAAAAGCAACAGGAGCAGCCGGGGGTGGGCTCCCCGAGCTGCCAGCACGTACCTGGGGGTCCAAGTGGGTCCAGGCCCCCCAACGAGGTGAGAACGCGGCAGATGACCAGCACCACCAGCGCGGCTCTCCCCGGCACAGCGGGAGAGCCGCTCATCTAACATTCATGGAGCCAGAGGAATCGCCCCATAATGCCTTGCAGGAGAGGACTGGCCTGCAAGGGCAAACAGCGTTTTCTTGGCTTGGGGTGGCCTCACGAGGACAGGCTCATCACCACACGTGTGCCAGGGTGCAGAGGGAGCTGCAGGAGCGATGCAGTCTCCCCCAGCACCATGAAGAAAAGTCCCTCCCTAAGTCTCCTGGGGACGTGAAAAGAATAACCCCTTAAGGGCTCAGCCAGCATTCCAACACCTCCTGGGCTGGAATTTTTGTTCTACAGCTGGGGGTGTTTGGAGAAGTGCATCAAGGAGTGAAGGGCTGAGTTGCGGATGTCGGGAAAAGGGTATTCCCTGGAGATGAAGAGGTGTAATTGCACTCGAAATGCAATTACTAACGTTAATTCTTTTAGAGGAACTGAAAGTCACATGTGTAATGTGAAGTACCTGTGTAAGGTGATGTCATAAGCAAAGTGGGGTTATGTTGCCAGACAACCCTGCTAGGGTGTCCGACTGTATATGCGTAATCCTGGGATTTCATCTGTGATGTCTTATGGGGCTGTAATTGCAATGCATTCTAATGATCCCCAAATGTGATGAGTACTGTCGTTCTAAAGTGATGCCCAAACATGTATTCTTGCTGCTGCGCTTAGGTGAAGACCCCAGGCTGCTAGCCCTTAAGATGAAGAGGTGTATACTTCATGGTCAGTAGGAAATGCTCAGTAAGGGTCATGTGCCACCAAGGCAGGGTTACCTATTTTAAATGCTTGTTGAGATAATGGGGTGAGTCGCCACTGATATGGTGCCAGTGCTCAGGGCTCTCGCTCCAGGTTATGTTCAACTACCTGCATTGGGGGCAAGATGATGTGCATCATGGGAGTGGTGGTACTAGACCCCACCCCCCCTGTGGGAGGGGTGGAGATGTTATGCAATGTCACAAAGTAATTCCAACAGCTTATGTATATTTGTACATTGGTGCATAGTATTGAGTAGTGTGTGTAATTAATAAATGTACTCTTACTTTTATAATGCAAAGTAAAGACTGGACAATCAATTATTGAGTGTTATTTCTGCGCACCTGCAAATGGCGATTAATAGCCCATACCACCTCCCTTGAGTAAGCCTCAGACTGCTCTGCAACGCTACCCTCTGAGAGTCAGGCGCTACAATTGGGTGTTTGGTTCCCAGTGAAGGACCAATGTAGCCATGTTATTTGTGCAGGCCTCACAGATACTGCCTCGTTTTCCAGCACTGCTGAAAAGTGTAAAGGGGAGAAACCAATGCATTCAAAGTTAAACCAGTAAACAAATCAATTCAGACTTGGAAGGACCACTGACTCTGAATAAAATTTTAGGGGATTTAAGCCAAAAATAACTGAACATACAGGCACCTCATGATGAGGTTAAACAAATACATGGGAACTAATACAAAATTCATTCTGTGTAGTAACCTAATCCGATGAAGCGTAAAAAGAATAAAGAACTCCAAAAATAACAGACAAGCAATGACTGCTCCAACATCCAAATCAGTCTTCATTAGTAGGAAAACGAAATCAGTTAATCTGTCCCTACACTACCACTAAAGTGACATCCCTACTTAGCATTTCAAGGAAAATGTGTCAGCTCGTGAAGACTTCCTAAGAAGTACACTCACGTTGTATGGGTCAGTAGCCAAAGCTACAAATTCATTCTAAGTCTCCATCCTCAGTATCGATCCTTTCCCTCTTCCCCTAACGGCTCTCTGCTCACATCTGCTCTTTCGGCCTCTTTTGCCTCTCCTCCCTCTTCTGCTTCTCCTCCCTTTGGGCACTGTCCCTAACACAAAACGTACAATACAGTGTACACGCACTCTGTTTACATGACTCCTTCTTTCCTTTCACAGTGCAGGGCAGAAACATCAGACACCCCACAGGAGGTGGAGCCAGCATTGTGGTAGGCAAGTACAGCCCTGGAGCACTTTGTTGACAGGATTCCTTCTCTTCATTCACTGTGCAGGGCAGAGTCATCCGCCGCTCCCTTCAGGAGGTGCGAGGTTATTCCTACATAGAGTGCATTGCTGTAGTCAAGCTGACTGGTGACTAGTGCTTGAGTGACAATTCATCTGGTGTGGACGGGGAGCCATCTGAAGATATTGCGGAGCATACAAAGAGTGAGGAAGCAGGTGGAGGAGACTGCATTGATCTGCCTTCTAATGGAGAGCTTGCTGTCCAGGATTATGCCAAGGTTGCAGGCATGGTCTGTTGGAGTGGGTGAGGGTTCTTCTTCCGAAGGCCACCCGGTGTTGCTCAATGGGGAGGTGTTGTTCCCAAAGATCAACACTTTTGTTTTATCCGTGTTGAGTTTCAGGCAGTTATCTTCATCCAATCGGCTGCACTCGTCATGCACCTGCAGAGGTTGACCATCGAAGGAGAGGGGTTTTCTGATAACGAGAGGATGAGCTGGGTGGTTCTGATGATGGTGGCCAAGGGGGTCAAGTATGTGTTAAAAAGTGTAGAGCTGTGGGACGAGCCTTAAGGGATGCCAAAAATGATGTTCTTGAGTTCTGAAGTGAAAGCTGGTAAGTGGATTTACTGGGTTCAACCAGAGAGAAAGGAGGTGATCAATTTGAGGGTGTCTCTGTGGATTCCAATGTGGTGAGTTCTTCTGATGAGGGTGAGGTGGGACATGGTGTCAAATGCAGAGAGGTCTAGGACGATCAGTGCTGCATTTTCTGATGTCATTGTTAGCAGCTATCAGGGCAGATGCAGTGCTACGGTTGGTGCGTAATCCAGATTGGGAGGTGTCTAGAAGGTTGTTGTACTCCAGGTGTTTCGTGAGTTGGCGGTTAATGGCTTTTTCGAGGACTTTGGCAGGAAAGGGGTGCACAGAAATGGGACACTAGTTCTTGAGTTCACAGGGTTCAGCAGAAGGTTTTTTGAGAAGGGGTTTGACTTTTGTGTTCTTCTATTCTTCAGGGAAAGTAGCTGAGGTGATGGATGCATTGAAGATGAAGGTGAGCTTGTTGCTGATCATCTTGCTCCCAAGGTTGAAAAAGTGGCGGGACAGGGGTCAATGGGTGCTCCTGAGTAGATAGAGTTTATGATGACTGTTGGGTCATGTGTGAGGAGATGTTCCCAGGTGGTGAGCAGGTGGTCAGGATTAGCATCTGTGGGAGGGAGATGGCTGATGAAATCGGCGGAGGTGGGTTGGGGATCAAGTTATTGTAGATGATGGAGAAATTGTCGTGGAAGAAATCCACGTGGTGTTGCAAAGTTGTTGGAAGGGAGTGATTATGTTTTTCGATGTCTGAGGGGGTTGGAGAAAACTGTGACGATGTTGAAGAGTTCTTTGCTGTGGATAGAACAGGCTTTGATGTGGTTGGCAAGGGCACTTCTTTTCGTCTCCTTCAGGAGAAGGTGGTAATTGAATTGAATTGGATTGGATATTTATAGAGCGCAACTTTCACTCCCCTAGGAGCATCTTGGCGCTAAGCGGGTGAGAGCAGAGTTTCACGACACCAGGAGGGAGAGAGGATGATGATTTTATCGAATAAGTGCTTGGCACTTTGCATCAGTGGATAAAAATATCCAAGTTTTAAGATTTTTCTTAAATAGTTGCCCAGAGTCAATATGCGCCATTTTCTTTCCAGTCATTTGCAGTTGTGTTTGTGTTTGGCAGTTCTGAGTCTCGTGGTGTACCAATTTGACTGTCTAGAAGATGTGTTGGGTTTGGTGGGCTTGACAGGGGTGACTCTGTTGGCGCACTCGGTGATCCAGGCAGAAACGTTCTTGACAGCCTGTGTTGGGCTGGTTACGGGGTCAGGCTTGGAGGTGCATGGGCATTGGTCCACCGGCTCTCTGACACTTTGTTTTAGCTATTAAGCTAGGTACTTGGCTGCTTGGTGGTGGTGCTGTGGGCTCTTGTGATGGTGAAGTGGATGATGGCGTAGTCTGTCCAGGTGAGCTCTGTGACATGGCTGTACTTGACTCTGTCGGTGGCTGTGAAGATGGGGTTGAGTGTGTGTCCTGCAATGTGTGTGGGGTTGGTGAGTAGTCGGGTGAGTCCAATGCTGTTCATGCTTTCGAGTAGGTTGGTGATATTTGCATTGTTGAGGCCACAGAGGTGAAAATTTAGGTCTCTTAAGAAGATGTAGTGTTTCAAGTAGATGGCTAGTGGGGTGATGAATTCATGGATGGCGTTGCAGAATCTGGGGTGAGGTCCAGGAGGTTTGTAGGCGAGTGGGGCTCTGATGATGGTTTTGCCATTGATTAGTAGTTGGAAGTTGAGGTGTTTTATGATGGGGGTACTTTGTCTGCCGTGGTGGTGCCGTGGATGGTTTCATAACACTACACCCTTCAACTGAGTAAATGAGAAAGGACACCGATTGGAAAGCAGGGTCACATGCAAGCTACCCTCACGCAATATAATGCACAATTTTAAACCAAATCTTGGCTTGAGCCCATGACCTCTATTCTGCGCAGTGAAACAGGACACACACTGTTCTATCTACCTCAGTCAGTTTGAAGTCCAGCTATAAAAGCCTGGATTTTCTGAAGTCCCTACATAAACATGGGTATGTCTTGATCAAAGTCACTAGAGTTGCAGATATGCAGCTGTAAGTAATTACCACATAAATATGGATTTGTTGCATTTGACCATGATCCAGCATCTTTGACATAATATATGGATCAAATTTGAAAAGGTTTGTACCAGAAACAGATCAAAGGATATTTGAAAGGCTGAAAGAGGATAGGAAACCATATACCAGACAGTTTAAGCTGAGGTTTTTCATGGGTGAGAGAAGGGACATTTCTGTAGAGATTCAGGTACTTAGTTTCAAAGCAATTTTTTGTGGTGCCTATTCATTTTAATCTAACCTGTGATTGGATAATGAGGTAGTGGAGAGCGTTTAGGTTAAGTTTGAGGGGGTCATATTTTATAGGGTCGCAGTTTATTATGTTCTCAGCTTGCCTCAGCCAGGGTGAATGCTTTTTGTGATGCTAACACGCCTTATGTTGGAGTATTCCAAGAGTGGTGACTTTTTTAGCAGAACCATGCCAGCTCCTCTGTTTGATTAATTTGAAGGAGATGTAGGATTTTGTCCAAGGCAAAAACTAAGGGTTGTCTTTTTAACCACTCTAGAGACTGTGAAAAGAGCTCAGCATTCATGAAATACCAATATTTCTTAAACATCTTAATTGGAAGTTGGAGCAGGATATACTTTGGGTGACCCCCACCCTCAGTTTGGAAGACCTTTGAATCTATCACTAATTTTCAGTTAATTTAAGCCCATGTGATGTCAAACATTAATAAATTATTTGTGATGCTTTCAGAAAAAGGCGCTTGCAAAACAGCCAAACACTCTAGCTGCCAGGCATCCTCCAGCCAAAGAGTACAAAAAAACTTTGAACAAGTATGGCTAAAGCCATCTCATTTTGCACTTGGATCGTAATTTCATTTTTTATAACACAATGAGATAGCAATTTGTGCACTGACTTTCAGTGAACATAATAGTATTTTGTGATCTATGTAATAATAGGTTGGATCACAAAACACTGAATCATAGTGGGCCGTCATTTGATGAACCGCATGAATATTAATGGAGGCGGTCACAAATTGCGACCCCCATGATTCACTGTCATCACAGCAATGGGGGCCTGCTTGGGTCAACAGACAACCAAGTCTATAATCGCTTTTAAATAGACCAATCATTTTTTTAAATGCTAGATGTTATCCTTAAAGGAAAATGGAATAGATTTAAAAGAATAATGAAACATTTTACACATTTTTGGAAGACAAGGCAGTAGTTCATGGGACTGCTTCCTTCTCTTAAAAATGTTTTGTCAACGCCCACAAAGGTTTGCAAATGAGTTACCACTTCCTTTGCAGTTTCAGTATATTATCAATTGGCAAATGTATTTCTTTTGTAAAAACATGAATACATCCCATTGAGAATTGCTATTTGGAAGAGATTCCCTAAACACATCCCTTCCAAATAGAGAGGAAGCTACAGAGAAACATTGTAGAGAGTGAGAGAGAGATCCAGAGAGAGGGAGAGTGTAATACAAGATGGAAAAAGAGGAACATGTGTTGAAAGTTATGTGACAAGAAAGGGTTAGGATAGAGTAGGGAGGTAGAGGAAAAGAAGTAGAAGAGAGAAAATATAGTTGCTGAAGTGAAAGCGTGGTAGAGAGGTACATATATAGATATAGGCACAGAGAGTTGCAAGGAGAGAAAAGAGGTTTCTAAAGGGAGGTAGAATTGAATTAAATTCAGTAAAGTGGTTTCGGCCCACAGTGCAAAACATAGCTGCTTTTCACACATATGATTAATAAATATAAATATAATTTAAAAAGTTTTAAAGGAAGCTAAAATACAGTGTGCTCTAAAAAACATCAAATAAGTCAGACCCAATTAGTAAAAAGATGTAAAACAATAGCTCTGAGCAGACAGTCAAGAAGGCTCACAAGGTAATAAAAACAGGATAGCAAATATTGACCGTGAAAGTGTTCTGGTTACACGTTCTGGAGCTTTGTGTGGATGTCCCAGCTGACCCTCAAGTATAGGCCTGTTACCCTGGTCACGTGTCCCTCAAAGTCTCTTAGCAAAAAGAAAATTTGGTCCACTTTTGATCTTTGCATAGGATCTTAGTTATAGTAATAGACCTAACTTTGCCGGAGTGGCTACAGACCAGCATAACATGTTCCAGATCCTCTTTTTCAATGCATAGGCATTTGTCCGAGACTGCCAAGTTGCATCTGTTCCTATTTGAATTTGAGAGCAGACCCCTTCCCTCGCAGCCTTTCAAGCTAGGGGGAACAATCGTCTTTCTATGTGGTTCACTATGAGAACAATATATTGTTGAGCGTATGGGTATAGTTCAAACATGCCAACACAAGGACTTGTTTTTAGTTTTCCAAGGCCACGTTTGTTCCTTGGAGTTTTGGGATTTAAGATTGCTTGTTTATTATGTAATTTTGCCTCATGAGTGATTACAGATTTAAGTTCAAAGATGGCGATATACCCAGATTCTCCGCTTCCTTGTTACATTGGATCACGTAGCTGGATCTAGGCTGCATGGAGAAATGTTCTTTTCAGGCGTTATCCACGAGGTGAGTAGTTCTTGAACTCAACCTTCCCAGTCACTATTTCATGGGGGCTATCTGACAATTAGACTTAATTGAGGAGTAACAGACATCCACCTCCAATGCTGCTGAAAGTTTGTTGATAGTTTAAGTAATGATTCCCAAATCTTCCTCTCACAGCATCCTACGCATTCTCTTGTACTGTCGAGCCCCCACAGCTCTGTTCCATACGATATTTGGCTTCCCACTTTGCTTGGAAAGCTTTGTCAATGAAGCTGGAGAACCTGTGACTTTGCTTATACACCGACTTCAGAATTGCGTTTGTGGTGGCTTCTGAATTTCCAATGATGGTTTGTATATGGGTTGTCCATTTTAGTGTTTTGATAATTATCACTGCTAGATTTTTAAAGGCTGCCACTTCCTCCAGCTTCTCTTGGTTTATGAAAAATGAAAACTTCTTTTAATGCTTGCCTCTGAAGATCATTATCTTTCTTTTACTGGTGTTAAGTACCGGGGGGCATATTAACAAGGCGGCGTTATAAAATTATCGCCGCTTTTGCGGCCGTTTTCGGCCGAAAAGCGGCGATAATTTTATCACCTTATCAGCAAAGACACGATATCGCGTGTTTTGCTGACTTAGCGCCCGTTTCCAGCACGCCTAACTTTGCATTGCTAATGAGATGCAAAGTAGGGGTGGCTGTGAAACCAACCAGGGAAAATATCGCGAAGGCAGCTTCGCGATATTAAAAAGGAAGTGTAGTGATTATTTAAATTGCGTTAAGTATGCCTTAACGCAGGAATTTAACGTCTGTTAAATTCCGGACTAAGGCATACTTAACATGGGGGTGGATTCTGTGGCAAAGACCACAGGCCCTATCATCTAGGACATCGCCGTTTTCCACCATGGAAAACGGCAATATCCACACTATCTCTGGAATTTTTATCGCCTGGGCGATGCGCGTTGTTGATAACGCGCAAACCAGGCGATAAATTCTAGAGATAGCCGGCGATAAATATGCAAGCGCTAAGCGCGCTTTGCGATATTTATCACCGCCCTTGTTAATATGCCCCCAAGTTATTTACCTTGCAGTCATTTACCTTAACCAGTAGTTGGGCCTGCCGTGTTTTCACGGATTTTGCTATAAGAATGGAGGCATCGGAGTAATGGAGGTCTGGGATCTTAAAGCCATCCATTGATGGAAAAACTGCTGATGCTTTGATGACTTGCTCATATATATTGTTAATATACAGAAAGAACGAAGGTGCTTCCAAAAGAGAGTCCACATGAGTCGTTGTGCCAGAATATATCATTTGAATTGGTGACAAAAGCACCATCTCTTTGCCACAGCATACACAGTTTTTCCCATAGGCGGTGTCTTGAGATCAGATCAAGAGCAGATGAAAAGTCTTAAAATGCAACAAACAGGGCCATTTTTGTCACTGGGCAGGTCTTGTGGAGAGCCCTCCTCTGAAGCCACCTTGTATCGGGAAAGGATATTCTCATTACAGAACCACTCGTCCAAGGCCATCAACATTAATGTAGAAATTATTTTGCAGTCAATGTCTATTAAACTTATCAATCTGTAGGACTTTGGGTCACCTTTTTGTCCTTTCTGATATATTTGAACAATAATACAGTTTAAGCAGAAAATAGGGCACCAATGGAACACTACAATTGCTCCGAAATCTACTGCAAGGGTGTCCACCCACCATTTTGTGTCAGCAAGAAAGTTCTCTAAAGTAATCATATTAGTACCCGACGCCTTTCAACTGGGAAGGTTTTTCATGGCTTCTCTTATTTTATATTTTGTGAACACTTCTAGCTGGCTGGAGCTTGGCGCACTATGGCTGGCTCCGGCGGCAACACCGACTGCCAGTGCCTGATATTAATACACACTGGAATCCAGTGGAGAGGCCCTGGAAGGGCGATTGTACTGCTCCCTGTCTAACTGTAAACTCACTAAGAGGGCTACAACTCTTCATGGCTTGAGGAGGAGCTGCAGTGTTTTGATAAAGGGACTGAAAGGCAAGGGTGGTGAGGGGCAGAGTGCAGAAGAGGAGAGAAAAGTTCAAACTGTATGCAGGAGGCCAAATGAATTGTATTCCGTGGTCTCCTGGGACAGGATTCAAATGAGAAGAGGACTAGAGGTTACCAGCAAATATTTCCCTGCACTAGGTCAACATGTTTCTGCCCTTAGGAGACCACAACAGGGCTTCTGTGGCATTCTTCCGGACCAATTGATTAGTTACTCTGCATGAAAAATCATAAATAACTGTGAATAAGTATACTGGCCACCAGGATTCGTTAGCTTGTAAGATTAAGTGCTGGCCCGGAATTGTGGGAGAGATTGGGTCCACCGTTTCATCGAATAAGTGATGTATATAGTCACTCTCCAGCCTTGTAGGTGACCCCACTGTATGCATGGCTGCATTTCACTCAGTGTCCCCCATTGTGTGGGTGTTCCTCTCGCCAGGACGCCCAGACAATGGAGGACACAGGAGTGGCTACATATATATATATATCACATATTAGAAGAGATGGTGGACCCAATCGCTCTCACAATTCCGGGCCATTGCTTAATCCCACAAGCTACCAAATCCTGGTGGCCAGTATGCTTTTTCACACTTATTTATGATTTTTCATGAAGAGTGATTAATCAATTGGTGCATGGTTTATTAAGCTCTATTGACAGAGGATTGTTATCTCTTTCCAATTTCCATTTTATCTTCCTGTATACAAACCTATGCCAAACCATAATCCTGATCAGGCTATAATCTATTACAGATTAGACTCTGCAGCCATTGTAGGTACGTAAAATGGAATCTTTTTTTTCGTATGAGGTACAAGGCCTTTAGCCGATGAGAAGTGGGCCAAACATTACTGAAAGGTGGGGTAGAAGGTGTACTGAAAGAGATGAAAGGTAGATAGAGGTTTGATGGAATGAGCAGAGCTAGTGCTGGTGTTGGGAAACAGGGATGTCGCGATAGGTGGAAAGAAAGGTGAAGACATAGAGGTAGAAAATAAGAAGTGAACTAAGGTGAGAGACAAGAGACAAAAATATAATGTAAGGATGAGAAAGAGACTTAAAGTGTGATTTTGTTATGTTTATTTAGATGGCAGAATGTTACAGCCCTGAGTTGTTAACTGAAAAGGGTATGGTGGTTCTACTTATCAGCAGGCATGACCACAAATGACTTTGCATGGTTGTGTTTGAAATGTCAATGTTTTGTGATCAAACAAGCTGTAGAATATGACCTTCTGGTTGAAACGTTTCAACAGTTTTCCAATGCCAAGAACTTTCCCAGATATTGATAACTTGTCGGTCCCCTATGTTTTTGGGACATTGACCCATAGATTTAATTCTTCTTTTTATTTTCTAATAGTTATAGGAGTTACGGTTTGAGGATCTTATGTCTATTTTTGTTAATGTTTAGAAGATTTATGGCTAGAGACTGTGGATGGTAGTATGCAGAGCTGAACAACAAAGTTTGAGGAATTTTTTTAAACGGCCATATTGACAAGCCCCTATCGCCACCACAACATCACTTTCAGTGACGTAGTGGTGGCAATAGGGGGTTCGCCTTATTTCCAAGGCAGCGTTAAGCCACTTAACGTGGCTTAACGCTGCCTTGTAAATAAGGCCCCCTTTCACGCTGTATTTAGCGTGCAAGGGGATGGCAATGGGTGTTGCGGAGGGCATTCCACAGTGGCACCCATTGATTTTGACTCTGCCCCCTATTTACAATGGTGGCGTAAATATTGGTCAGCGCCAAAATTAAGACCAGGGAAAACCAGGTCTTAAACAGGCGAAATGAGGGGAAATAAAGCATTTCTCCTCGCTTTTGCTGTTTCCATGTGTGCTGCGTTGTCCAGCACACATTGGTAACAGCAAATTGCCATTGATTGTTTATGTGCAGGAAGGCAACCCTTCCAGCACATAAACAATTTAAAAAATGATGTTTTGCAACTTTTATGTGTGCTTCATTAAGCAGTACACACACACGTTACACAACTTAATTTAAAGATTGTTTATGTGCAGGAAGGGGGACCTTCCTACACATAAACGGGGCATATTTACAACAACTTGGGATGAATATTTTTTTAATCGCCGGCTATCGCTGAATTTCAACACCGAGGTAGCGCATTATTATCAATGCTTATCTCTGAGGCGATATCAAATCCAGCAATAGAGGCGAAAAGCGCGAATATCGCTTGAAAACCAGAGATAAACTGTGGGAGATAATGAAATCCTTGCTGATATGTCCCTGTGACCTTAACCTTGCAATCCACCTCCCATTATGTAGATGGCTTAGTTGACTTTCAAGCAGGTGTTAAAATCGATCAGGGGTCTTAGCGCGATTATTCTTGTCGCTAAGCGGGTCTGCTGCAGGCTTGTATATACCGCGAAGCCTTGTTAACGACTATTTCCATGTAGTTTTGCTCCAGAATGCCTACTTTGCATGTCATTAGCGATGGCATACAGGGCGATAATAAACGGGAGCAAACTCACGGACACTAGCGCTAACAAGGCTTAGCGCGAGCTTGTTAATAGTGCGATGTAAATATCGCCGCTTTTCTGGCTTTTAAAGCCAAAAAAGCGGCGATATGGCCCTTGATAATATGCCCCAAACAATCTTCCCCTCAACGCAGACTCCCTTGTACTATTGTGCAAGGGTGCCCGCGTTGCTGCTAGGCTACTAAGTTTAGCACCAGTGCAGGGGGAAATGCAGGGCTGCATCATATTCTTGTAAATATGGTGCAGCCCTGCATTTCTGAACTCGCGGAGTGCAGATTTAAGCCAGGAAGGCTAACGCCGCACTCCGTCACTTCATTGTAAATCTGCCCCAGAATATCCTCCATAGCTCGCAACTGCCGTGGAAGGGAATTCTAGTCATTTGTGGCCAGATAAGGATAAGAATCGAAATAAGAAAGGAACTGGCGGAATCCAGTGTGAAGTAAAATAGACAACATAAACATTCATTATTCTACAGTTTTCTCTCAGGGGCTTTGCCAAGACTGCTTTAAGGTTTCACAACAATTTCAAAATAGTATCATCAGTTGGTGAGTCCTTTGATTCTAGACCAAATTTGGATTTTCACGCAGTACTTCTCCAAAGAATTCCGCAATAGGTTTCCAGTGACAAATGAATCTTCTGAGACATACCATTTGCCAGCTAAGAAGAAACTTGCCACAATCAAATTTGCACTGGCTAAATATTTCAATGTGAATATTTTGTGCAGATTGGTGAAAAGGGAGGATAAAAACTTACTAGCAACCCAAAAAGCAAACGCTAAATGATTTAACCCTAACCCCAGATATTTTATGACTGTATTTAAACTATCACTGGTGATCCACCAAACCACTAAGGCGTCAGAGGCTGTGCTTCCATTGCCTAGGACTGACCCACTCAGTACATATAAAGACATGGACTTTTTGCCAAAAGTATATCCTCTGACACAGCGGAACACTTTGAGTGAAAATGCAATGCATATTTGTCAGGGCTATTCACTGGATAGTATAGGGAACATAATAGCCTTTTCCCAGATTGAGACTGATATGCCTTGCATAGTAGATGCAGAAATGGTCAGGTAGAAAACCGCATCAGAAGGCCCATGGTGGTTGTTGATTCTGAAAAGTTCATTCTCCCTTGTCAGATGGGCCTATGGCAAGGAAGGAGGAACCAGTTTAGGCTCTGCTGTCAGAAACACTAGGGTTACCATGACTCCAAGTGAGGGTGGGAGAGGACTGTGAGTGTGATGGTATGGAACACGGCAGATTTCCTCTTTCACCTTCACTTTAAACAAGGTGCTTTAGTCTACAATAATTCCTGATCTACTGCCAATTATAACAGTTTGTTGATAGTTTAACCCGGAAACTGTGAATAATACATTAAGTGGCTTAAAATACATTATTGAACTAAAAAGAGTTGTAAGCTTTCATTTTGTTAATATAGGTCACTAATGGATCTGAATCCATGACCTTTTTTATTGTTGCTGATTGAATTTGAAGAGGGTGTACTCTTTGTTCCATCGTTGCTTGTCAAGGTTCTGAATATTTTAACAGCCCTGAAGGACCATTGTTTATTTTTCTTTTGATTATCTCATCTGTAGGTTACAGAACACTTGGAGGCCATTGTGTGAAAGCTGCATTATTCCATCCTTTAGACCGAACTTAGACATCGAAATGGATTCCATAATATATACAAAAGGACGAGAACAACATTTACTAAGCAGAATAATGGGATGTTGTGCAACTTTGTGTTTTTAATGTGTTTATCATAAAAACAAACAATATACACATTTGAAGGAAGGGTATCAGCCTAGGTACTTATGTGGATTCCACTCCATCATTTAGAGCGCCCTCAGCATGTTATGCCTTTGGATAGATCAGGCAATATTTATGACTCGTACCTGTCCTTGATGAGAACGAAGACCATTGTGCAGATCATTTGACCATTTTATCACTGTATTGTAAAAGCAGATGTTTTATGTGCTAAGATGTGACAAGTGCGCTTTTGAATATTTGTTAGATTTCTATTGTGTTGTGTTGTTTTTTTGTGCTTTTGTCTTTTTGTGATTCATTGTTGCATTGAGTTGTGTTGTACTGTGGTTGTTGTGTTGAATTATGTTTACTAGTGTTGTTATGTTGATTTGTGTTTAGTTGGTGTTTTATCTTCTGTTGTATCCTTTAGAGACATAATCAAATGCTTCAACATTTCCCACCAAAATCAGCACATTTCTTTACAGTTCCAGTCGCAAACAATTATTGACCACTGTCTTCAGTGGGTCAATGGACCACCCCAGCTCTTCCACGCTACAAAACACTAGTCATCCCAAAAAAGTTGCAGAGACCTGTCTTAAATTAACACTTACGGCGCTCACTTTATACCCAACCTTTATTTCTTTTCTTGCTCAAATTGTCTTAGTCTCAGAACTGCTCATCAAAACTTTCATTTTAAGAATTCTTCTAGAAAATATAAAGGGATCATTTACAACTAGGTTTGCTACTAATATGGCTGCAGATGGTACCCTATGAGGAGCTGAGGTCGCAAGTGAGGAGGACTTGATTGTGCACTTTTCACTAGGACTGACCACATTTCTTCCACTGAGTCTGGTGAATGGTGAAATTAAATACAAGGCAAAGTTCAGTATCATTTGTTTTAAATCCACGATAGCCAGAAACCCTCCCATGAAGAGTGGGACTTGTGGAGTACCCTAAGTCCTGATTGGTAGCAGGTAAGCACTGCTAGTGGCTCAGTGGCTGTGCATCATTCTTACCCCACAGCCAGAAGTCCGGTACCTTCGCTCTCTTTCATAGCCTATCGTTACCTCGCCAATTTATATAACTCTAATCTTTGTAACTCATCTATCACCCTATCTCTCTGTTACCACCGCCACTTCTTTTTCTCTCTATCTAATACCATCACTCTACCTCAAATCCCTCCTTACTACTCTCTTTATCTCTTTTTACCTTGACCTCACTCTTCCTTTGCTTTTCTCTACTCCATCTCTTTCTCGAGTCTTGCAACTCTTTTGATATCTTATTTCTTAATCTCTCTGTTGCTATCATAAAATGTTCCTCTTCCCACTATCTCAACTCATTGTTTCGACCTGACTCCATGAGTAGACTTGTATCCTGTACCTCAGATCTTGCTCTTTCTTGCAGCTCACGACCTCACTTCCTAATTTCAACTTAATCTCTCCCTACATCATCTTTTCTGTTTCCTTCACCTCACAACTCTATCTCTGTCCATCACTTCCCTCTTCAACTTTCATCTCCAATCCTAAATCACCATGCTGTTTGCTATTCTTGAACTTTCTCTTTACTATACCTTTCTTTCGATGATTTACCTGCCCTTTTCAGCTTTTCTCTGTCTAACTTATCTCTCCAATCAATCAGTGGATTTGTAAAGCGAGGCTAATCACCCAGGAAGGTATCCAAGAGCTGAGTAAGAGGCAGCTGCTGAAAAAATAAGTTGAACAGAGTGTGTGACAGTATTCCTCAAGCCGGAATCCCGCTGTGCTTTCCCAGCGCCATCATTAGAACAAATCTGTCTTAAGTAGGCATTCCTTCAGCACGCGAGTCATTATGATGACTTGCCTTAGGGCCAGGCGCTGGATTTTGGAATAGGTTAATTTACTATTCCAACTCCAGTATGCACAACAGTAGGGAAGGTGTTGGATTTTATATCCAAAACCATTCAACCAATGTGCCCCCATAAGGCAAGTTGTTATAACGACATGCGTGCTGAACGAATGCAGACTAAAGACACGTTGGTTCTTTTGCCGGCGCTGTAAAGGCACCGCGGGATTCCGGCATCGGTCTGAAGGATGTTTCTCGTTGAACAGCCAGGTCTTGAGTGCCTTCCTGAATTCCTGTAGAGTTGTAGAGGTTGGGAGGAGCAGAGGGGCGTCATTCTCTTTCCCTGTCAACCACACCTCTTGCTAACTTCTTCACCACTTACTCTCTTCATTTCTCCTGCACGCTCCTCTTTGTCTGCCTATCATTCCACGACCTCAGCAGAGCTGTGGTTCACTATCTGTCTAGAGAAGTGCAGAACCAGTGGGTGCACAAGTGCAGAAAAGAGATTCATTAGGAACTTGTTAAAGTTCACAAGACAGAACGTTAAGCGCTCTCTTAGAAGTGTTTTATTTCCTCTTTTTCAGTGTGAGCAACAATTTTATGGGGCGAATTATTTGTGATGTGGAATATCTGCCGTTTCATCTTAGATGTATAACAAATCATCTGGATTTCAGGAAGGCCCTGAAGACTTGGCTTTTCCAGTCTAATTAATTATTAACTCTCCCCCGCGCGTAGGCCTCTGTAGGGCATTTGATTTCAGCGCCAGGACACCCTAGGGTAACAGTGCGCTCTAGAAATATCAATAGCATTGACATTATCTTCACAATTTCAAGTCATGTGTGCACATGCTCTTCTACATGTTTGCATACACTTGCGTGTATACTTGTGCTTTTTTGCATGAATGCAATGTTATTTGGACAGCACTAATCACGTTGGAGAGCATCCAGGCTTAACAAGGAGCATATGGCACCTCCGATATGATTGACAATCGTTTAGAAAGAATCAGATCATTCTGCATAGAGCTATTAAACGTCCATTGTGTCTTCCATGTCGCGTAATTTCCCAATTGGGAGAACAGACTGGATAGGACCTTGTTTCCAAGCAGTGCTTAATTTGAGCTAGTGGGCCACTGCCACTCATTTTTGCGGAACTGCACTTATTTTATCTCATCAGGTTCTGACCTAGAGCAAGAGAGAGAAAAACACAAAAATGATGTGAAAGCAAGACAATGCAGCATTGGTATGTGGCACATCCATATTTAATCGGAGCGGTTGCAGGCTTCTGATCAAAACCTTGTGCCACGACATTTATTATTTCACAAGTTAAGCACTGGTTCCAGGTCAAATATTATTTCGCAGTACAAAGGATGCCCAGATTCAACTCTAAAATTATTAATTTTGCAGGGCTTGTTGTTGCTGACGTCGCCTGCTGAATAATTTCAGTGGTCAACTTTTTTTTGGTTTATTTGCGGCTTCGAATGTTTCTAGGCACAGTGATTTATTCAAATCAAATCAAAGTAGCTTTATTCGGGTATTAAGATCCGAGTCATAAAAGCTAACAAGTACAATAAAACCATACAACCGTTAAAATCACAGTAAATACAAAAAAAACTTAGCATAAAACATCAGCTAAACTTTGTACATTTATGAACATGCAAAAGTGGTTATACAGTACATCATGGCAATTACTAGACAACTTAAAACTCACTAGAGCCTAAATCCCAGCAGTTCCTCAGCCTTAAAGCAACCTTCAGAAAGCTAGGGGGCATATCAACAAGGGCTTTATCTCTGCTTTTTTGGCTTTAAAAGCCAAAAAAGCAGAGATAAAACTAGCGCCCTATCAACAACAGGGTGCTAACACGCAAATTTGCATGTTAGCACCCTTTTACTCTACGCTTCCCCTTGCATCTCTAATGAGATGCAAAGGGGGCGTTCCAGAGTAAAATAATAGGAGAAATGTCGCTATGCGACATTTCTCCTATTATCAAGAATGTTGCTAACCCTGTTAGAGACAAAAAAAGCAGCGCTAACCGCGGTTAACGCTGCTTTTTTACGTCTGCTAATTTTCAGACTTAGCCATGATATCCTATGGAAGGAGGATATCATGGCTAAGTTTGCCTATCCCTATCAACAAGGTAACGTGTGATTATCGCTGGGTTTCCAGCGATAATCTCACGTTAGCCTGTTAGCGTGTAGATTTTTATCGCTATTGAGATAAGCGTTGCTAATAGCTAAGGGTGGGCGTAGTTCGCGAAGTAGCACTTCGCGAAGCTACGCAAAGTGAAGTTCGCACTACGCGAGCTACGCGTAGCACTTCGCGAACTGCGAAGTAACATGTTCGCACTGTGCAAGATGTTGTTTTCAATGATTGCACAGTGCGGACAAGCAACCGGCACTGTGCAATCATTGAAAATGGCATCTTGCACAGTGCGAGCTGTAGTTTTCTGCTGCTCGAGTAGATTTTTCCTCGAGCTGCAGCTTTCTCAACGCGAACTGGTAGTTTCTCATCGCGAGCGGTCGCGAGCATACGCGACCCCTCGCAATGAGAAACCTGACCTTCTCGCGTTGTGAATCTCGCCGGGAGGTTTATTTTCCATGCTCGCGATCGCGAACAAGGAAAAAGTCTCGCCAGGATGTCATTTTGCTTGCTCGCGGTCGGCAACTTGACGTTGAGGACCGCGAGCAAGCAAAAAATGACCGCAGCACTACGCAACACTACGCTACGCGTGTTCGCACTGTGCTACGTGCAGTTCGCGTAGTGCGAAGTAGCGCGAACTTCGCAAACTACGCGAGCGTAGCGTAGTGCTTCGCCCAGGCCTACTAATAGCACGCTATCTCAGCGATAAAAATTCACGCTAGCCGGCGATAATTATCCTCACGCTAAGAGCGCTGAGCGATAATTATCGCCGGTTGTTGTTGATATGCCCCCATGTACGCTAAAAATTTTATCCCCAGAAAGTAGCTGTAGGCACATAAGAGTAGCCCTTTTCAAAATTGGGGTGACTTAAACCTTCCAGAGCATTACATAAAAGTTGCAAACAATAGTTAAATTAAGTGTATCCTGTGGAGACCTATTGTTGCAGCTGCACAAGAATGTATACCTCCTATACAGTGATTTATTTATTATAATTATGTACGAGTTATTAGCAAGATGAAAAGAAATACTACAGTCTACCACGTGTCCATTTAGCTTTGTTTGTAACATGGACTATGAAGTTACTTACATAGCGTCATGGTACTAATCGTGCATGAATGCATAACTGACTGAAATCTTGTAGGACACTAAGAAGCAGGATGCACAAATTAGGATTTGAAAATAAGCACAGTATGAAAATTATTCAATCAGGTCTTATTTGTAGAGTGCAGCTTGTCACCCCAGAGCGTCTGCAGACACTTGCTGCTGGTCAGTGGAGTAACAAATGCCCCTGCAGTGCTCCCCCCGAGCTTCAATGGGCCACCTCAGCAGAGTACCCTGTCCTGAGAGCTCCTGAGTGAGTCTGCAGGGGGGTTCTCAATGTACTTTGCAGAGGCCCCCCCCCCCCAAATTTTATTACATCATTCCTACAGGTCTCAGTGGAACAGCCAGGTTTTGAGTCCCTTCCTGAACTGGGTCAGCTTTGGTGCCGTGCAGAGGTGGTGGGGTAAGGTGTTACATGTTTTGGCCACGAGGTGGGAGAAGGAGTGTCCTTCAGTGTGGCTGTGACGAATGCATGGAATATCTACAAGAGCTTGGTGTTCTGAGAGTAGCTTCTTGTGTGGCTGGTGGAAGTGTAGGTGTTGGTTCATGTAGGCAGGTCCTTGGTTATGAAGTGCTTTGTAGGTGTGGATCAGGAGCTTGAAATGGCATCTCCTTTGAACAGGGAGCCGGTGGAGGTCCTTCAGGTACTAGGTAATGTGGGTTATTTTGGGCAGGTTGAGGATCAGTCTGGCTTCTGCATTCTCGATGGACTCCAGTCGTTGCAAGCGTTTGGTGGTGGTGCCACCAGGCAGTGTATTGCCGTAGTACAGTCTCCAGGTGTTGATGCGCAGCCACTTGAAGATCTTGCGGAGCTTGTGTAGCGAGAGGAAGCAGGCTGAGGAAACGGTGTTGACTTGACGTTTCATGGACAGTTGGCTGCTGAGGATGAGGACGAGGTTGCAAGCATGGTCTTTTGGAGTGGTGGTGGGTCCGAGTTCTGATGTCCACCAGGAGTCGCTCCATTAGGGTGGTGTGTTGGCTGATGATAAGCAATTCTGTCTTGTCAGTGTTGAGCTTGAGGCAGTTGTCCCTCATCCAGGCTGAGACCTTCTTTATACAGTTGTGGAAGTTGGTTTTTGCCGAGGTCGCGTCAGCTCTGTTAGAACCGGGGTCTCTAGTTGGCAGGGGTATGCACCCTAGTTTAGGTAGGGACCACCGTTTCCGACAGGGTAGCTTGGCGCAGAGCAGGTAGGCTTAACGCAGGAGGCAATGTGTAAAGTATTTGTGAAACACCAACCAACAGTAACACAATAACCCACACACAAAAGGTACACCACACCGGTTTTATATAAAAATAAGAATCTCTTTATCTAAAACTTTAGCAAGATTAAAAAATGAGAAAGGTTCATTATAGGCAGTGGGGGGTTTGTCAGTAAACAGGGATGTCTGTGAGCAGGTTAGATCAATAAAAACAAAATATACATAGGCTCAGGACCTACCTGTATAATACGTTCCAAGCGTCCTTTGGGGCAAGGAAAAGGGAAATAACCCTGTAGGCTCTGTTAGTCTGTTTGAACAATGTCCAGGAGATTATTCGTCAGCCCTTAGTTGTGGGGGAAACCCCGTGGACAGAACGAGTTGTAGGGCTCAGGTTAAGGAGGCCCTTCTATGCTGGTGCTGTCCCTAATGCACAGGGCCTCCCCCGCTATTTCTCCAGGCTTCAACTATCCTGCGGAAACCCTGGAGGCACAGCCAGCCCAGCACTACCTCCGTTATTAATATCTGTTTGAAGGGAAATGTGCCCCAGATATTTCGTAGTCTCCAGCCGGCCCTTTGGTGAAAGGCAGAGTCCCTGGTGGGGTATTACCGTTCCCGCTGATGCGCCACAGAGTATGCCAGTAGGCCGATAATTACCAGGCAGACCCACTACTAACCCTGCCCACAGTCCCGGTGCTTAAAGACTTCAGGCCCCCTTACGCTGGGACAGCCAGCTCACAGCCTGCACCCCGCCCAAACAGTACGGCAGACAGGGACTTAGGGCGCACGCTGAGGGGTTACCTGCAGTTGGGGCGAAGCGGGCGCCATCGTGAAGTTCCTCTCTCCCCCAGGGCACTCAGTCCTCAACGCAACCTGCACGCAGTGGAGCGGGGAAGCCCTTTCTTTTCTCCGCGCGGTCTCACTACTGATCGAGCCCTCGTTGTCAGGTAACGCCCGCGCGGTCACCAATCACAGCGCGGCTTACCGATGACACTGGTGGTGACGTGGCATGGTGCTCCCGAGGCTCCCAGGCCGTGGCAGGGAGTACGAGGGAAAAGAAAGAAGTTTCCAAAGCGATCCTGGTGCACTTTTTCGCCCAGACTGCAGCGGTGACGATCGGGAGGCAGTTTTAGAGATATCCTTTGAACAAAGGCAGTGGCAGTGAATACCAGAGCACGGCGCTCCCTATGCAACAGCGCTCACACTCTACAGCTTGTCTAGGAGCCTAGGTGGCGGCGGTGATGACTGAATCACAGCGCTCTTACCCCACAGCGCTTTACCATGCCTTAGGGGCCCCTGACGGCACCGGAGGTTATCAGGGCTTCAGCGCTTCAGTCCCTTCACAGCGCTACCACGTGCAGGCAGATCCTGTGCAGCGGTGGGGATTTGGGGGTGAATCAAATATCCCCACACCCCCAGTGCTACAAAGGCAGTTCAGACAGCAAGTAAACTTGATGATCCTTATGAATCCCCACTAGGCAGGGGGATAGGCAGTCCTTATAGTCCTGGTGGCTTTTACAATCCCCAGTGAACAGGGGATTAATTAGCCTCTCGGTGGAGACACTCTGGTGATGGTATTCCTGGTCTCCTCTAGCAGGGCAAGATCAGCAGGCAGGCAGGAGCAGCTCAGCTAACTTGGGGCAGCAGTTCCTAGGAGCAGTCAGTCCCAGTAGTGTAACAACAATGTGAGGCCTGGACCCTCCCTTATATACCCTGCAGTCTAGTTACTGGAAGGTGGTAGACGTCTCTGGAAGGGTCTGGGGGCAGGGGGTTTCTGGAAGAGTCCAGGGAGTTCTGGGATGTTCCCTGCCTTCCCTGACATGGCTGTCACAGTGACGAGAGACAGGGCCGTTAAGGTTACAATGGGCAGCCATTCACAGCCCCTTCAAGGGGAGAAGGTGTGAATCACCCCTCCCACCTCCCAACCCAGGCAGCTATCAATATGTAGATGGGAGGGGGGAGTCTGCAGTGCCCAGACTCAGTTTAGGCAGGAAAATATCCACTTTCTAAAAGTGGGATTGCTAAAGGAGTAGTGCCCAAACCCCATATATCATTGGAAAGGGTTCCCCGCCCCGAGTCCAACAAGACCAAACATGGCAGACTTATTAGGTCCCTGTCAGAAATGATCCCATAAGGGGGGTTCCCAATGTTAGCCTATGGAGGGTTAAACCTCCAGCGTCGCAATGTTTTAGGGGAGAGCACCTGCACCTCAGCACTGTTTAGCAGTGGTGAGGCGCCCAGAGGTCTAAGTCCAACGAAAAGGTACGGTGAAAATGGGAGGCACAAGGGCAAAAATGTAGGGGGAGACCACCCTAAGGCTGACAGGTCCAACACGCTCTGAGAGATAGGACAAGCTGGGTGTCATCAGTGTTGGAGATGATGTTGATGTGGTGAGATCTGACGATGTCCACGTGTGGTGTCATATCTATATTGAAGAGGGTAGAGCTAAGGGATGAATCTTGTGGCACGCTGCAAATATTGTGTTTGGCCTGTGATGTAACAGGACGGAGTCAGACTTTCTGGGTGCGTCCTGTGAGGAAGGATTCAACAGCATCATCAGTGATGCCAATCTTAGAAGGCAATTGATGAGAGTGTGGTGGGAGTCTGAGTCAAAGGCTGCAGAGAGGTCAAGCAGGATCAGTGCGGCTGATTCTCTTCTGTCCATTAGGTTGCAAATGTCTTCTGTAGCACTGATCAGGGTTGTCTCTGTGCTGTGGTTGGTTGTGAAACCAGACTGTGAAGGTTCAAGAAAGTTATTTACCTCCAGGTGTTCAGTGAGTTGGAGGTTCATGGCCTTCTCCAGTACTTTGGGTGGAAGGGAAGCAGCGAGATGAGTCAGTAGTTCTGGCGCTCTCTGGGGTCTGTAAGGGTTTCTTGAGGAGTGGTCTGACCTTGGCATGTTTCCAGGAGTCTGGGAAGGTGGCCCTAGTTAATGAGGTATTGAGGATGGTGGTGAGCTGGCTGCTTACCCCATTTCTGCTGATGTTGAAGAGCTGATGAGGGCAGGGGTCGGTGGCTGCTCCTGAGTGGATTGTGTTCATTAGCTTGGATGTGTCCGGTGTGCTGAGTTATTACCATGCAGTGAGTTAGTGGCCAGCGGTGGTGGTCGGCTGATGGCTGAAGAAGAGCTGGTGGGTTGGGGGTTGAAGTTTTTATGAATGGTTGATATCTTGATGTGGAAATTGTGAGCGAGGGCATTGCAGAATTCCTGTGATGCTGGGGTGGCGTTTTCGGTGGCTGATGGGCTAGTGAACTCTCTGACAATGGTGAAGAGTTCTTTGGCTTGGTTGGAGCTGGCGTCGATTCTGCAGGTGAGGACATTCCTTTTTCACAGCATTCATCTGTTGGTAATAATCGTTAAGTGCTGTTTTGAAGGTGGCTCTACTGGCAAGGCTCTTGGTCATGCGCCAAGTTGTTTGCATTAGTGCTAAGTCGTGCATAGTTGGGTAGTTGCGACTTGGTCGGCGGCATTGGTGACCCAGTTGTTGAAATTATGGACTGCCAGGTTCAGGTTAGTGGAGTCTTTGGGCTGTGGGGTGTGGGTGAGGGCAGGTCCCGCAATGGTGAAGTGTACGATGGAGTGGTCTGACCAGGTGAGTTCAGAGGTGTGGCTGTATCTGATTCTGTTGCTAGACGTGAAGAGAGGGTTCAGGGTATGTCCTACTTTGTGTGTGGGGTCTGTGGCTAGGTGCTTGAGTCTGATGTTGTCCTGTCTTTCCAGGAGGTCAGTGGAGCTTATGTTGGATCCGTCGTCCAGGTGGAAGTTGAGGCCTCCCAGGAAGTCATAGAACTTGGATTCAATGGCGAGCGGGTAATGAATTCAGCGATGGTGTTGCTGAGGCCAGTTCATAGTCCTGGCGGTCTGTATGTGAGGATGTCTCTGATGGTGGTTCTGTCGTTGGTGCTTGGCTGGAAATTCATATGTTCCACGATGGGCATGGTTTCATTGCTGGAGATGGTGCAAGTGATTGATTTCTTATGTATGATAGCAATGCCACGTCCTGGTTTGTTGGTGAAGTGCTTCATTTTGTAGCTGATGGGAGTTGACTTGGTGATGTCCGGGGTCGCTGCTGGGGTGAGCCAGGTTTCTGTGATGAAGGTCAAGTCTGAGGTGAAGGTGGAGTTGGTGTCCCAGATTTTAGTGGAATGCTTGCTGAGTGATCTGGCGTTGAGCAGGAGGCAGGCAAGTTTTCCAAGGGTGGTCTTGGCTTCTGCTGGTGGTGTCTTACTTGTTGCTGGTTTGGTGAACAAGCAGCTGAGGCAGGAGAAGGGTCCCTCTGTGGAGTGGGGTGATGTGAGGCAGCAGTTGTTGTGTCCAGGGTTGAGGGCACGAAGGCATGTGGCAGCAGAACTGTGAGAGTGCGGTGAGCCTGGGGTCCTAGTGCTGAACGTGGAGCAGGCATGCATGGGTGCAGACAAGCTTGATAATATGGGGAAGTGATGCTATTCAACACAAAATGATATATGGGCAAAATATGAATAACTGGGTTGCTTTTCATTTCTGGATTCATATTAACACAGCAAGCTCTTGTTTTGTTTGAAATGTCTCTTTTATGTCAGTCAGAACCACTCAGCACAATGCATCCATATAAATACAGTTCCCCTTCTATAAGTCTTGAGTGGAGGCTGATCAGAAACCTTGGTGGCTCAACCTGTTAAAGACCTTACTACGGTATTTGCAGGGAAACCATCTGCTGTAAAGCAGTCTGTCAGCAAGGCACATGGCTTTGTGCCCATTAACATAGCAGATAATGCTGCCTATCACACTGCAGGTCTAGTTTCCCAGCCTTCTGCTGCTCATGCTGTAGGGAAATCAGCATAAGGACTTCATATGAGGCACAGCGCCATAGACAATATGGCAGGCCTTGAGATAACTGAACGTTTTCAAGTTCTTCTCAGTACAGAGGAAGCAATAAATATTATTCTTTCAATATGTTATACTAATTTAATCAATTCTGGAAGGTTTAAAGTCTATGTTGCCTGATCCTTTGAGCTGCAGATTGCAAAAAATGTTATCACTTGTTCATCTGCCTCACCTCCGCCCACCTTTATGACATTCAAAGGGCATATTTACAAGCCCCTATCGCCACAGGAACGTCACTTTTTACGATGCTCCTGTGGAGATAGGGGCTTCACCTTATTTACAAGGCACCCTTTCACTCTGTGCTTAGCGTGAAATGGCAGGGCAATGGGTGTTTCTGTGTGCGTGCCACCGCAACACCCATTGATTCTGATGCTGCCCCCTATTTACAATAGGAAAAACCTGGTCCTACCCTGGCACAACGAGGAGAAATGTTTCATTTCTCCTCGTTTTTGTTGTTTTCATGTATGCTGTATTGTGCAGCACACAAGAAAACAGCAAAATACCAATGATTGTTTTTGTACAGGAAGGTCCCCCTTCCTGCACATAAACAATCATTTTTTTAAAATGATGTTTTGCAACTTCTATGTGTGCTGCGTTAAGCAGCACACATAGATGTTACAAAACAGCATTTAAAGATTGTTTATGTGCAGGAAGGGGGATCTTTTTGCACATAAACAATCTTCCCCTGCACACAAGCACCCTTGCACTATGGTGCAAGGGTGTCCATGTAGGCGCTAAGCTGCTAAGTGTAGCATCAGCACAGGGGGAACCGCAGCGCTGCACCATGTTCTTGTAAATATGGTGCAGCCCTGCGTTTATGAAGTGGCACAGTGAGGCGTGAAGCCAAGAAGGCTAACGCCTCACTCCGATACCTCCCTTGTAAATATGCCCCATATGGCCCTGAGCTGGAATGGAGCTGTTGTAGGCCTCTCCTGGAAAGCCCTTCACTTGAAGCATTTGTGGCCTCAGTAACCCTTAAAGGTCTAGATATTTCACCATTATCTTAAGAAACAAAGCTGGCTCTAGTTCCCTACACGCGTCACCATCTCCTTAGAGCATGCAGATGCTTTCAGTCTCCATCGCTACTCATTAGCAGAGTGCTTGGTCTGCAATTCTGATGACTGAAGTCTTCTAGTAATAATAAACGACCTGTCGTAAAGTAATCAAACAGTTGGGAAGCATCCTTTGGGAACCATCCAATTCTTCTCAATGAATGAATTAATACATTTGATGTATACTCCTTCCGACATAAGGCAGAACTCTCTCAGATGGAATTAATTTTTCACTGATGATATATGTTATGATAGGACAATACAGGTTTACAGAGTCAGACAGTAGAGGAACCACAGTAAAAGTGCCCCTATGGAGAAGGCATACAATCATGGTATTGCTCATTCAATTTTCCCCAAGATAGTATTTGTGCCACACAGATGATGAATTCTATTGCAGACCCTCTGCCAAAAACAGGGAGAATATATTGCAGACCACTATCAATTACGATGAAACAGATGGCATTCACCGTGAAGGTATCTTCAGGCGGAAAATCCCATTAATGACAAATAAGATATGGAAAAGATTATCTGTGTCACCACTTTCAGGCTTGGCTAGAGAAGGGAATTTTACCCCTTGATTATGAAATGTAGCAAAACAAACTAAAGCGTGCTATTTATTAGGAGACCCATATAAGGACGCCTTTAATAACTATTTAGAGTGTTTATAGGGCCTTGTGGAGCGCTGGGTGAAAATAAGAATGGAGAAGTTAGAGTTAAAAAGGTGAAGTGAGAGATATGCTTCCATTACTACTCCTTAGGGTGTCGGGCGCAGTTAAAAGTAAGCTTGAACACTTATATTATTATATAAGACCTTAGATGGTTGCAGTTTGTTTGCGGTTGCAGAATGGTTGTGGTTATCTGAAGCTTGGGTTCATTTAGTCCCACAGTCAAATCCCTGGGCTTGCAGAAAGCTGCCTTCTCAGGCGTGAAATATGGAGTCAGGGTTACTTACAGCAGTATCCGTAGCAGAAAGACACACAGTATCTCTTTAATAATTCCTACAAAGATGGAAAAAATGAATGCAAACAAAATCCTATGCCCAAGACAACAGGACATGAAACATAAATGAAATAAAATAAAAACACGGTTTGACAGGGGAGTAAATATATCTAGAAACTGATAGTTCTTGACCAGTTGCTCTCAACGAAACATGGAGCACGGGGGTGATAATGTAGCTTAAAGTGGCAGTGTCTCAAGAGAAATGCTGTCTTATCTCAGGGGTATAAAAAGTAAAACCTTGATAAAGAAATGCTGGACAGCCAACTTCTGGATACGCCTTTTTGCCACTCCTGGAAGCGACAGAGCAGTTGCTAAAAGATAGGAAGCTTTGAGCAGCCTCGTGACCCTATCCAAGGATGCAAAAATGGCATGGATTGATGAAATAGAAATAGTGAGTTTAAAAGACAAATCAATGAAGCACAAAAGGAAGGGCGAAAGACACAAACTAACGAAACAGAAATGGAATTATGATGTCCAGTGAGTGCTTTCGAGGTGGTCGGGTGTTGGGGGTGAAGGGGGTGATGGTGGCCCCCTGCAAAGTGTGATGAGGCCCACCATGAGTCTCCCATGTTTTACAAATGTTCATTGGCCTCCTGCTGAATGGAGGCCCCCTTAAGGATTGGGGGAGGGGGGCCCTCTGAAGGCATGCCCCTCCCCCTGCATTGCACGGGCTGCAGGTACCTGCTCTACACCCATTGTTTCACAGCCAATGGGCAAAACAAGCCATTGTACAAACTTAGCGTGGCGTTAGCTCCGTCAGCAAACAAGACAGTGAAAGCAAAAGCGGAGTCTGATACATATAGCGTGGGAGTGTGTCAGGGGTAGGCCTCGGCTTCTAATGGCCTGTTATCCCATTCTAGAGCTGAGAATCTTGCATTTACCTTTGACAGCTATCTCCTATGTCACTAGTACTTCTACTTCTCAACTTAATAGAGCAAATTACCATGTTCCAAAGCGTGATGTTAATGGGGGTTGTTCATGTGGTTATTCATTCCCACACATTTTCCTTCAGTGGAACTCCTGACACATGTTCTGTTTAGTTAGTCAGGGGAGTGTAAGAGTGCCAGCAATGACATTTTTTAAAGGGCCCATTATTTAGGCAGCAAGAGCTAATTCACGTTATTTTCTATGTGCAAATAGTAATTGCTATCTTAATATTACTTTTTCATTGTCGTGACGGACATATTTTATTAATATTAACGCAACATTACCATTAAAGCTGCTATTATAAGCAATATTACCACTAAAACTCTTTTCTGTTATTTTATTTTAATCTTAGTAGTAGTAGTAGTACTAGCAGTAGTAGTAATAGAATAGTTAGTGGCATTTGTAGTAGCAGTAGAACTACTGCTAGTAGTAGTAGCAGTGGTAGTAGTAATGCTAGTGGCAGAATAGTCATAGTAGTGGTAGCAGCAGCAGTAAAAACAGTAGAAGTAGTAGTGGTAGTTGCAGTAATAGTAGAATAGTAGTTGTGGCAGTAGTAGTAAGTGTAGTTGTAGTAGTAGTGGTATTAGTGGGAGAACAGTAGTAGTAGTAGTAGTAGCAGCAGCAGTAGTAGAGGTAGTGGTAGTTGCAGTAGTAGTAGAAGAGTATTAGTGGCATTTGTAGTAGTAGTAGCACTACTACTGATAGTAGTAGTAGCAGTGGTAGTAGTAATGCTAGTGGCAGAATAGTCATAGTAGTAGTAGCAGCAGTAGTAAAAGTAGTAGCAGCAGTTAAAACAGTAGAAGTAGTAGTGGTAGTTGCAGTAATAGTAGAATAGTAGTAGTGGCAGTAGTAGTAGTGGTAGTTGTAGTAGTAGTGGTAATAGTGCCACAATAGTAGTAGTAGCAGCAGTAGTAGAGGTAGTGGCAGTTGCAGTAGTAGTAGAATAGTATTAGTGGCAGTTGTAGTAGTAGTACTACTTCTACTAGTAGTAGTAGTGGTAGTTGCGGTAGTAGTAGAATAGTCATAGTAGTAGCAGGAATAGAAGTAGAATAGTAGTAGTGGCAGTAGTAGCAGTAGTACTGGTGGCAGTTGTGGTAATAGTGGTACTAGTGGCAAAATAGTAGTAGTAGTAGCAGGAGTAGTCTTAGTGGCAGTAGTTGAAGGAACACCAAAAGTAGTAGTATTAATAGTGGTAGTAGTTGTAGTAGTAGCAGTAGTGGCAGCAACAGTAGTCCTGTGTTGTTGTTATTATGACTACTCTCGATAATAAAATTAATATCAATAACCAGTAGTGGCTGCTGTGCAATCAGAGTGGCGGGCGGGAGGGAACGGGGGAGGGGTGGACGAAATCAGAAAAGAATAAAGGAAAAAAAACGTACCTCAATCAGGCCCGCTGCTCTTCGTGTCCGAGTCCTCGCTGCAACACAGGCTCCCAGTCTCCACTGCCGCCAACCCCGACACTGCTCTTATGTGTAAAAACAGCATCAGGATTGGACTGAGAGCTGTGGAATTTTGCAGCCAGAGAGACTGGGAGCCTGTGCCTGCTCGCTACAACCCAGCTGGGTTGGTGACAGCACAATGCCGATGTCGGTTTGGCTGGACTGAAAAGTAGGGGTGGGCGGAATTTGCGAAATTCACTTTTGCAAACTATCGCGAAAATGTTGAAAATCTCCGCAAACACGCTGGAAATATCGCGAGGACGGGGAAGTTTTTTTCCCGCCTGTTCGCGGTATTTTTTGCGTGATCGTAGCTCGCCAACTTACCCATGCGGTTGCTCACGGGCGCGGCCATCTTGTTTTCACTTGTCCTGCCCGCTCGCATTCGATATGGCGTGCCCGCGTCCTCACGCTCTCGCTCGCGGTGGAGAATGACGTGTTCGAGATCTCAATCTTCTCATAGTCTCGCGGTGCGTGATCGCGAGAAGAAAGACGTGATCGCGCGACAAATGACGTGATCGCGCGACAAATGACGTTAATGCGGGCGCGAACTGTCGCGAGACAGCGCAAATGGCTACCAACAATCCAACATCTCGTGGAGAACGTGACCGGATCGGGAAAACTTGTCGGCGAACGCGGGGATTCAGGTAAGGCGATCTCGCGCACGCGAGAATGTATTTTTTTACAGCGCGAGCAAGAAAACAATTACCGGTAAGATGTGGATTTCGGAAATTTTGACATTTTCATGCTTTCCGCGGAACGCGAAAATGCCAAATTATCGCAATTTCCGCGAGCGGAATGGAATTTTGGCCCAGGCCTACTGAAAAGGCTGGCCAAACGGATATGCGCACTGATAGCAGTGCTCACTACTCCCTCTACTGACTGCCCCCACGATGGCCCCCGCCCCCAAGACTAGAACTTGAAAAATAAAACAATAATAAACTTGTTTCATTAAAGTTTTATTTTTAGAGTTTTGTGGCAGGCAGGGGGGGTGATGCTCAATAACACCTGTAATAAAGCACATATGTTCGGCATCCCCAGGCATTCCTCAGTAACACTCAGAACGACACGGTGTGCAGAGTGAACTGGATTATACTCCCTACTATGATCAGGGATACACCTGCCCTGAGTTCATGCATGACACTGCGAGATGCCCCTGTGCAAACCTTGTAGATTCTTCAATGCCCCCTCCTGCCGATGCAGGGCTGTACCTTCATCCTCTATGCACCAACTCGCCGGATCCCTTATTTTATCCCTAGCAGGCATGGTAGTTCTGCTGTTTCTTGCTGCTGATTGTCATTATGAGATGCCCCCTGGAATACAGTAGTGTGAGCCACTGGCTTGAGCTGTATGTCTGGCTCTGAGTCAGATCAACGCCTCTGGAAGCTTGAAATCTAAAAAGAGCTGAGCCTTCGTGTGGCTTTTGACAGCCAGGCTCGTACTCCAGTCTCTCGCTCACCCACCTATCCTGCAACAGGAAGAGCTGCCTTGTGCTCCTAACTGGGTGTAACGAAAAATGCACAAAGTCGAAATTATCTGGGCTCTTTGTGACAGTCTGGATGCAGCCGACCTCTGCACGTCATTTGTGTGATGTGAAGACTGTAACTCCGCGGACTCTCCCAGACCTTTGTAGTATTAATGAAAGCATTTATCTTCACTGAAGGTATGGTAGATCCTCCAAGAATTAAACACACAACCTTAATCTTCCCTGAAAAATGACAGCGAGAAAAACGTACCATCTAGTGGCTGAATTGCTCAATGTAATATTTCGAAAACTGGGATCAACCTAGGATTTCCCAAATTTCCCAAATGGTTTGTGTTTTAGTTTGCAGTTTTTATACAGCACAAACTCGACCCAAAGGTATTGAATCAACTTACTTGAGCACCATTTACATTACACAAGGACACATTGGGCCATATTTATCAAATAGTTGCGTCACTCTTGCGCCACACAATGGGGCACAAGAGCAAAGCAACTACTAAGTCAGATTTATCAAGCAATGCAAGGCCACCTTGTTTGGCCCTGCGTGGCTTGAGAAATCTAGAGCAACTCAGCGCAGATCGCTGCATTGCGTTACTCTGCCCCAGGGAGGCGTTCCAGGGGTGGAGCGTGGGTATGACGATACATCCACCCATGAATTTTGGCACATCCCCAGAATTACCAATATTGGTAAAACTGGGAATAGGTCAGAATGCAATGCCTCCTTAGGTAAGGCATAAAGGGGAGAAATAGCTTTATTTCTCCTCCTCTTTTCCTCTTTCTATGTGTGCTGCATTCTACACCATGTATTGAAAGACGAAACTGCATCAGAGTATGGTTTTTGTGTAGGCATGCCTTTATGCACAAAAACAATCCAGCTTACAACGCAGCACAAGGAAAAGACAGGAATGTGCCGCATCCAACAATATACAGCACACTCCTGTCTTATCCTTGCGTTGGAGCACATGGTGCAATGGTGCCTGTGTTGTAAGCAGCATTGTTTTTGCGCAGGGGCTCCTTCCAGCCCAAAAACAATCCTGTGAGGCATTTTCCTCTTGCTATGTGTGCTGTAGAATGAAGCACACATAGCAAGAGGAAGTGATAAGGAGAAATAAGGATATTTCTCCTCCTTACGTCTCATCCAAGGGAGGCAAAGCCTTTTGACGCATTCTCATGTCTACCACGAATAGTAAATCTGGGAATGCGTCAAAATCCATGGATCCCACGCTCCACTCATGGAACGCCTCCCTGGGGCAGAGTAATGTAACACAGCAATTAGCACTGTGTAGCATTACTCTGGATTTATCAAGTCACTTAGGGTCACACAAGTTGGCCTTGCATGGCTTGATAAATCATACTTAAGGGTTGGGTCGCTTTCTCCCCTTGTTGCGTGGCACAAAAGCGACGCAACCCTATCAAAAACATACCCCTTAATGATTTGCCCAGAGTCACAGAATGTTGAGCCAACGCCAAGCCTGGGACTTCTCAAGCCCAAAGTCGTCAGCTCTGGCCGTTACGTCACACCCTTTCCACTAAGGTCCTACATCATTGCTTTTTTTCACTAGGCCTAACCTTCCGCCATCATTACGTTAGTTAGCTCCTTTAAATATATCATTTCAGGACGTGCACTGTACAGAAACCTTTCTTGCAGATTGGTTAATTGACAGACTATATTGTAACTCCATCTGTAATAAAAACCAAAGCTAAAGGGTGCGCGTTTCAGATGACTTGCCTCGCGGCTCACTAAAGGGTATCGTTTTGAGGGCGAGGGGTGGGTGCACAAATATTACTTAGTTCATGTTTAGAAACCGTCACTTCTGCGTCATATCATAGGAATATACATTTTTGAATTCTGAAAAGTGTGTATCATATTTGAATATGATGTGTGTGGCCAGACTTACATGCCAAATATGTTGATGGCTTGCCTCATGTTGGCTCTTAGAGCCAAGGCAGCCCCTTGGCTCGGCTCTTGCTTGGCGCTCTCTATTAATTTACTGGCTTGCTCATGCTCACCACTAAGGCACGGCGCGCGGATCCTTTGAAGGCTTTCACGGAGATGAGCGCGCGCCTCTCTGCCGCCTTGACCTTGTGGCTGAAGAGGCTCGCGGCAAACACTCAGGCTCGTGTTTTTCCACGAACTACACTGTGCTTAACAAGACATCCGTCTTCATCCACCCGACAGGGGCTCCTTAGCTCACAGGCCTCGCAGTGTGTAAACAGTGGCGGAAGCTCAGGGGTGAACAAGGTCATTGATGTGCTCGGATTGCCTGGATGCAATAATTCTCTCTCCGTGGTGCGTGAGTCTTTTTCTCTGATGCCCGAAGGCGGATTTATGTGCTCAATGCTTTGCCTAGCTTCGTAAGCACATTTCCATATTAAATACTGACACCGGACGTTACATTTCTGTGGCATCACAACCTCAACACCGCCCCCTGCAGGACGTTTAATGGTTATGCTATACAGCATACAAGCATGCAGAAGAAGCTTGATTATGCAGACATCTTCAAAGCAAGGAGCGAGAAGTGATTTTACAGAGCGTCATTGAAATGTACAGAGGGATGAGCGAAAGAATGTGGGGGCATTTCAGCAAGGGCCGGCGATAATTATCGCTAAGCGCACTTAGCGCTAGGATAATTATCGTCAGCTATCGCTGCTTTCTATCGCGGAGATAGCGTGCTATTAGCAACGCTTATCTCCAAAGCGATAGAAATGCAAGCGTTAGCTGGAAAACAGTGTGATTATCGCTGAAAATCCAGCGATAATCGCACTGTGACCGGCGATAACTTGCTGATAGGGCAGGGTGGTTTTAGCCATGTAATCCACCTCCCATTGGATTACATGGCTAAATCAGATTTCAAGCAGGCGTGAGGAAAGTAGCGATAACCGTGGTTAGCGCTACTTTTCTTATCGCTATGCTTGTTAGCGATTCCCTTGATAATTGAAGAGATGTCGGTTAGCGACATTTCTCCAGTTATTTCGGGACGGAACGCCCACTTTGCATCTCATTGGAGATGCAAGGCTGGGCGTTCAGTAAACAGGCGCTAAGGCATGGATTCATGCGTTAGCGTGTCCATGCTGATAGGACCATAAAATTATAGCTGCTTTTCATCCGAAAACGGATGCTAAAGCGGCGATAATTTTATCGCCTCGCCTTGCTGATATGCCCCGTGGAGTTCTGACAAGGAATGAGGAACTCGAGTGAGGTTGACAGCTAGGGGTGAGCAAGCATTTAGTCAGCTCGCTTTCAGGAAAAAATAATTAATTAGGAAATATGGAGCCCTAACGAAACAAATGTGTAAAAAACACAAACCAACTTCTAAGGGTAAAGACATTTTGAAAAATAAGAAAGAAGTTCTTCAAATGTAGGTTAAAATTTAAAGAATAGAAAGACATTAGATTTTGAGATGATTTGTTTGTGGCAGAAATAAAAAGAAGTTCAAAAGTATAATTGCGATCAATATCCATAGTTACAAGCAAAAGTCAATGAGCCACGCTATAGCTGTAACAGTGCAGGAGTCGGAACAATTTCTAGTTGCCATCTATGGGTCGGATTTACTAACATTTCATGCAAGACAGGACAGCAAGGCGACTAGCTGTCCTGCGTTGCGTCGAAGGGAGAGAGAAACGCAGCAGATTCACAAAGATATGGCACCTTTCTGCTGCCTCCTTGCGCTGTCGCACTGTGTGCTGTTTAACGTCAATGTAGGCACCCTTGCACCATGTTGCAAGGGTGCCTGCATTATAGGCAGGATTGTTTTTGTGAAGGAAGGAACACATTCCTGCACAAACACAATCCTTAAAGGCATTTTCCTGTTTCTATGTGTGATGCAGAATGCATCACAAATAAAAAAAGTAAGTAACAAGGAGAAATAAAAAATATTTCTCCTCGTTATGCCTGGGTTTGGGAGGTGTACCGTTTTGAACATTGCAAGGTTAACAACTCTATGTAAATCTGGGAATGCGTCAAAATCCATTGGTGGATTTGTGAGAATACCCATACTCCACCCATCAAACGTGCCTGCCGCATGGTAGTGCAAGCCTTAAAAAATTCAATGGTAGAGGACAGGCCAAAGAACATCTTGATACACTGTCAACTATGACCAAGAAGAATGAAGACAAGGAGAAGGCAAGCCTTCGGAAGAATGCACAGAATTGTGGAAGAAGAAAAAGACAGAGCCAGAAGCAGTGCAGCACGGACACGTATGTGTGGTCCAAAAGAATAGAAAGTCGGCTGTACAATACAATACAATCCAACACAAAAACATGTCCAGGTACCACACAGGAGCCAACAGATGAATCCCAACCTGCCTATTAGCAGAAAAAAACATCTAAGATTATGTCGCATAAAGAAGCTTTGTCCCGGGCCCTGAAACCATGCAAGGACACACAGAGCACCAGAGAGAGATGCACCAATCAACTATAGAAGCAGGCCCTGCAACAACGGGTGGCTCAAAAAAATGAGAATAAAACAGCAGTCCGCTGTCTTTTGCCCATATTCCTGGCCTTTGTTGTTAGTATAGATAGTGTTAAATAATAATATTTTGCTTTTGTGCAGCACACTCCCGAACTGATGTATTTCAAGATGTTCTCATTTGATGATGAATGAAAAGAGGCACAGTAAAAAAAGTAATTGCCTAGGATCACACAATGTGGTCAAGCGGAAGCTGGGATTTGTGTAAGGTTTCTTTGTTTCACGTTGTGCAATTCAGCCACTACACAGTGATCTCTTTCTCTATCCAGTTTAGATCAAAGCTCAGTGCTTTATGTTAAATTATTTGAGGTGATAAATGATGCACTGTATCAAAGACATCCAGGCTATGCATGTTTCATAAGGATTGGTGGTGGTGGTGGTATGTGAGGCAAGTGATTTTTTTATGCAAAAGCTGAAATGAAAACTAGAGCCATTTGCCCTGCATAGCTAAAAGGCGTTCTTCATTATCATCCATTCTTGATAAATTGATCTACCCACTCCCTACCATTCAACTATTTATTAATTGGGCATACTGTCCCATCTCCAATCTCCATTGGTCAGTTCAATGATTGGATATGGTTCTATTCTGAAAAATATGTTGCAAAAAGCACCATATTTGCAATTCTTTAAAATTATTTTGTGGAGGGAGAACATGCCTAATCCCCCTTGCCGTAGTAAAGGTCACTCGCTGCGCTTGACCGCTACATGCCGTATGGGGGCTAGTCTAAACGCATTAGCTAGTACTGTTTTTGGTTCCCAGTGCTACCCTGCTTCTAATGATCCCAGGTGCCAGAGAACGCAATGTCCAGTGAATGGTGAACCATGGAAGACAACAAAGGCAGCAGATGTAGCCACCTATGAAGCAGGCACCAGAGGAGCCAGACAAAAGGAAGGCAAAGAACCCTGCGCAACCAGTCCAACACCAAGCGCCATCAAGTTAAGACCATCCTAAAGGATTCTGGGTGCTAGGCCAACCAAATGATCAACAGAAAGAGCTGACTAGGAGAAATTAGAATGCAAGGCAGAAATGAAAGGCCGTAAAGGAACCTATACTGATTGAGAATTGCACAAAAAAAAACAATATTGCAGGCTGCTACACCATTTGGAAAAAGAATAAGCAAACAAGAGAGCCGGTAGCTTTGCAGTGCATGGAAACACCATACATAGACGGTGCCTCAATAAAGGAGATATATGAAGACAGTATGATAAAATTTTGACTACAAATATACTGCAGTACAAAAATTGTCAAAATGTCAACAACCAAAATATCAACTAAAATATAGGGGGATTTTTACACTAAAATGTCAGAGCGCAGTGTTACTCCAAAATTGGTAACGCCGCGCTCCAACATTTTTTTACAGCAGGGTTGCACCCTATTTACAAAAATATGGTGCACCCCTGCGTTTCACCCAGCTCTGGCACTAAAAAAGCTGCCTATCGCCAATGCAGGCACCCTTGCGCCATGTTGCAAGGGTGCCTGCAATGCAGGGGCAATTGTTTATGGGCAGGAAGGGACATCTTCCTGCACAAACAATCTTTAAAGGTGATTTGCGGTTTCTATGTGTGTTGCAGAATGCAGCACACATAGAAACAGCAAAACACAAGGATAAATTGATAATTTCTCATCGTATCGCCATCCTAAGACCAGGTTTTACCTGGCATTCAGTTTTAGTGCTGCCCCTCATTGTAAATATGGGGCAGCGTCAAAAAGCAATAGCGGCAGAACGCCACTGCAACACCCATTGCACGCCCCTTTCACGCTAAATTAAGCATGAAAAAGGGCCTTATTTACAAGTCAAGTTAAGTGGCTTAAAGCCACTTTGTAAATAAGGAGAAGGAGATATCGCCACCAGACCCTCTCACAGGGATGTTCTGGTGGCATTACCCCTTGTAAATACGCCCCATAAAGTGTTAGAAATGGGGGTCTCTAGTTGGCAGCAGTTTGCATTCTGTCCAAGTAGGGACCCTTATTCTAATCATGGTAAGGGAATCATACAGCCAAGATAACCCCTGCTTACTTCCCTTGGTAGCTTGGCGTGAGCAGTCAGACCTATCTCAGAGGCAATGTGTAAAGCATTTGTACATACACACACAGTAAATCAGTGAAAACACTATAAATGGACAACATACCAGTTTGGAAAAATTACTAATATTTATCTGAATGAAACTAGACCAAAACAACAAAACTCCAACATGCACAAGTAAATATATCACTTTTTAGGAGTTCAAAACAAGTTTAGTCCATGGGAACCTATGGATGCATCACTTTAATAACAAAGTATCTGGGATGTGTCGAAATAAAACACAACAAGCATTGGCATAGCCAATAGGTCTCACCTTTAGAACCTTCTAAGTATTTAGCCATGCAACACATTATCCCGGGTGCTATAACATCTACTGTTACTTCATGATGCCGCATAAATGTGGTGGTGTGAGAAGCCTCAGAATAGCTTGCAGCGCTGGGGCAGAGTGCTTAGCAGAGCAATCTGCAGCTGTAACAACTTTTTAGTCACCACATCGGATTCCAAAGCAAAGGAAAAACTAGAAATCGAGGTGAAAAAGAATTCTGGCATCCCAAAATCATGAAAAAAAAGTCTGAATTTAGAATTTATGGTTAGAAATGCCATAGAAAGATGTTGCCCATTTGTAGCTCTTTAATTAGCAGGTGTTCACGTTACACAACTCATTGGTATTTATTTTACCAACCTACTAAGAATGAAAGGCTGCATAAGCCCGCTGGTTTTCAACCCTGTGTCCCACAGATGACATAAATGCGAGTGCTCCAATACACTGGACAGTTCAAGACTCCTTGCTCACTGGAAGTATTGGGAGCGCAGAAGAATTACATGGCTCCCGAGATAGTCTCCTCCTTTTAAATGCACCTCTCATTACTGTTGTTGATTCTTAAGTGTGCCAAATACAAGAAACTCGCAGCAAGAATACCTCATATCTAGGGTGCCACCTGATCGGTTTTCAACAGGCCTAATTTTAGTGTTGTATGTATTGGATTAAAACCCCCAGCATGCAGCGCACTCCTGGCTACATAAAATTTACAAATACTCAACAAACGTTAGTATTTTCTTTTTTTAGAGTCTTGTTATTGGTGCATTTAGTTTAGCACAATTTACATTTTATAATATGTATGACTAACAAAAAACAAACAACTGTCCTGCAGTTCCCCCGGGGCACAAGCAGGCATCCACTTCTGTGAGGACAGCTGATCTCAGCAAAAAGACAGAAGTGGATGCCTGCTTGTGCCCCGGGGGGACTAACATTAAAAAATAAAAACGCAAAGCAGCATGACTGTACACAGTCCCACGGACACGCGCATGCTGTTTGCAATGGCCAAATGGCGAGTGCAACCATCTTTGTCCATTGCAGATGCGTGCATGAGAACCCTTGCTGAATTGATTCCAAAAGGTGCTCTCCTGGCGAAAGCAGCGCATACGCTGCATTCGCCAGGCGAGACCTAAAAACAGGCGCAGGGGAGGTGAGGTGCCAAAAAAGCAAAGTGATGAGTCTGTTTCTTACTCTCAAGGGAGGTGATGCATCAGTGCCTTTCTGCATCGCAGGGGTGGTGATGCTCTTGGTTCCTTACTATCATAGGAGGTGAGGCATCGGTTCCTTACTGTGAAGGGAGGTGATACATCGATCTCTGGCCACGCGGCCTCGGTTCTTTACTGCTGGGCTACGTCGATGAATATTTTGGCACACAGGGAGGATATGTCGAAAATCCTGAGGTGCTGGGTCAATGTGGTGGCAGAAGGATAGGCGCTGCTTCGATTTCCCAGCTGCAAAGCAGGTGATGCGTAGATTTCTTCAGCCGCACAGAAGAGCCGGCGTCGGAGTCGGAGCGTGCGCCATGGATGTGGTGACACGGTCTTAAGACTCGGGCTGGGGCGATCTTTCAGCCACACTTCAGGCGCTGTGTCAATTCTTCGGCTGCACCACGGCAGTGCTACATAGGAAAAACAGTCGCTGAGAGGCGATGCATGGATTGTCTTGGTTCTTAGCAGCAAAACCACCTCCCAGGGCCCAGAACTGGAATTGGCACCACTTAGCAGGTCAGAACGTCCAGCAGAGTAGTTCAAGGGCTGCAGAGGAAGTCTTTGATGACCATGAGACTTCTTAACAGGAGGCAAGCACACACAAGCCCTGTAAAAATCTTGGAAGCAGGATGTGGAAAGCAAAGTCCAGTCATTTCATTGCCCAAGACAGAAGCAGCAGGCCAACACCGCAAAGCAAAACAGCAGAGTTTATCCAGCTCTTCTTCTTAGCAGTGTCCTTTAGTCCCGAAGTGTTCTGACGTTATGGTGTTTCAGTTCCAGGACTTACACCAGTTTCTGCCTTTGAAGTAGGCAAACTTCAAAGGAATGTCTCTGTAGTGTACAAGACCATGCTTTCAGACACACTACAGGGGGTTGAGACAGCTTAGTGTGAGGACAGGCACAGCCCTATTCAGGTGTCGGTGACAACTCCTCCCACCACTCTAATTCAGGAAAACCCATCAGCCTCGTGATGGGCCCTCAGGATATGCAAGGCACACCTCAGCTTCCTCTATGTGGCTGTCTAGAGTGAATGAACTAACAGCCAAACTGTCACCCTCCTTCAGACGTGGATTCCACAGGCAGGCAGAGGCACAAAATGATAAAGGAAGAAAATGCCCACTTTCTAAAAGTGGTATTTTCAAACATTCAATTAAAAACCAACTTAACTAAAAGATGTTTTTTAAAATTTTGACTTCAGGGACCCCAAACTCAAATTATGTATCTTTTCTCAATTGGAAGTTACACTTGTAAGAGGTTACAAGAGAGCTCCAATGACAACCCATGGGTGAGATGGTCCATGCAATAGTGTGAAACAAAATTAGCCGTATTTCACTATCAGGACATGTAAAACACACCAGAACATGCCCTACCTTTTAAATAAACTGCACCCTGCCCACAGAGTTACCTTGGGCTTAGCTTAGGGGTGCCTTACATGTAATAAAAGGGAATGTTTGGGCCTGGCAAGTGGATGCACATGCCATGTCGAAATGGTATTTCAAAACTACACACACAGACATTACAGTGACAGGTCTAAGACAGGGTTGCAGGCCTACTAATGTGGGTGGCACAATCAGTGCTGCAGGCCTACTGGCAGCATTTGATGTACAAACCCTGGGCACAAACAGTGCACTTTACTAAGGACTTACCAGTAAATCAAATAGGCCAATCACCAATAACCAATTACAGACAAAACTTACACAGGGAGCACTTGCACTTTAGCACTGGTCAGCAGTGGTAACATGCCCAGAGTTCTAAAACCAGTAAAAAACTGAAATGCAGCACACAGTCAAAAACAGGAGGTCAGAAGCAAATATAAAAGACAGGGGAATCACACGCCAAAGATGCAAGGTCTAACATGTGTCTCCCCAGCTGAAAGTGGGAAGAACTACCCAACCTCATGGGAGTTCTCTTCCCTAAGGCTGAAGAACCTGGATAGACCATCAGCATTGTCGTGCTCTGTGCCAAGGCAGTGCTCTCCCGTAAAGCCCATTCCCTGTAGGTAGATGGATCACCTCTGCAGATTTGGGGTCTCATCCATCTGAGGAGCATGTGGTCTGTCTGAACCCGAAAGTGAGTCCCAAACAAGTAGGATCTTAGCTTCTTCAGTGGCCAGACCACAGCTAAAGCTTCCCTTTCAATTGTACTCAACCTCTGTCCTGAGGAAATAGCCTCCGACTAATGAATACTAAGCAATGAGCTAGTCCCTCTTCATTCAGCTGTGAAAGCCCAGCTCCCACACCATGCTCTGAGGCATCAGTGTGCCTGACAAACTCCTTGGAGAAGTCAGGAGTCTTGAGCATGGGCACAATGCACACGGCCTCCTTCAGGGTATTAAAAGCGGTCTGGCATGCCTCAGTCCAGATCACCTGACATGACTGCTTTCTTGAAGTCAGCTCAGTCAAGGGGCAACAATGGTGTAGTACCCTTTGACAAATCTGTGGTAGTACCCGGTGAGACCTAACAAGGATCTCCCCTTTGTCTGGGTCTGGGGTGCCCAAACCACAATGGTGTAGATCTTGGGTTGCAAGGGTGCCACCTGGCCGCTTCCTACCTGGTGCCCCAAGCACACCACAGACCCCTACCCTATCTAGTAATTACTGGCCTTGATAGTTAGACCTGCCTTCTGCAGGGCTTTCAAAACTTCCCAGAGGTAGTGCAAGTGGTCCTTCCAACTGGAGCTGAAAACAGTATTTTGGAAAAGCCTTTGGGTCCCAAAACTTCAATCTGAAACATAAGCATTGCCACTGGAGTATTTGGGTGTCTCGTCTCAGCCACTGGTGAATGACGGAGATGCCTAGGGCTAGGACTGCAATAGCCAGAATACAATAGGGCTGTATAAAACCCGTGGCACTGGTTCACCAACTTATCACTTATCTTTTTAACCCTTCACCTGCAGTCAGATACCTGGCCATGCTTTCTCCAGGACTTGAACCCTCATCCTTCTGGCTGAGAATCAGAGACCATAATCACTCAAGAAGAGATTCTTGGGAGTCCCTACTGACACACATCTGTTGTGAAGGTCAAACAGACCTGTACCCTGAACTCCCCATAAGTGGGAAAGGCAACACTGTCTGACACATGTACATGCCACTGAAGTAAGCATAGCAGGTGGCACACAACCCCGAACTTCCAGCAGACACAGTAATCAATCAGACATGAGGGTCAGTAGCAAATGAACATACTGCTAGTGCAAAAAGGATAGACAGCTCCCATTCCCGTTCCAAGAAGATGCAGATCTGCTAAACATGAGACTGTAGAGGTTGAAGTCCACTCTCCTAACATTCCCCGCCACTGGGGAAGGAAGAAGCACAAACAGCACTGAAGAAGAAACAGAAGGGGCAGGAACAGAAGCTCAACACAGGCTCCCTACAGGAGGACCGTGAAATCATAAAGGCCCCAATTAATAAGAATGCTAAAACAGGGTCGGTAAAGGAGTCACTGGGCAAAGAAAATAGCCTGCTTAAGCACTACCAGAACAGAAGAAGAGTATACAATACTGCAGCTGTACCACAAATACCTTGAAGTACAGTGGTTCAACAGTATGAAACAGCAGGGAACATGAAACTGAAGAGTTGAAAATGTGGAGTACATGTCAGGGCTGCCAAATTTGGCACTTCGGAGCTGGTGCCCAGATTTACTAAGGGCTTGCATTGCTGTTGTGTCATGCAAGGAGATGCAAGCCCTTAAGTGAGAGTCACTATCTCTTGCGTGGCATAGTAAATCTGGAGTAATGCCAGCAGTGCAGGTCAGTGCCTTGCTTTACTCTCCCCTCAAAAGGCATTCCATGGGTGGAGCATGGGTGGTCCCATGTATCCAGCCGTGGTTTTTGGAGCATTCCTAGATTTACTAATGCTAGTAAACATGGCAGTGTGTCAAAATGGTACACCTTCCCAACAGAGGCATAATGAGGAAAAATATCTTTATTTCTGATCATTATTTCCATTTTCATACATTCTGCAGCACACGTGGAAAGAGGGAAAAGCCTCAGAGGATTGTTTTGTGCAGGAAGGTGTCTCTTCCTGCAGAAAAACAATTCTGGCTGTAACGCTAGCACACTTGCAACAAGGCATCAGTGCAGTTAGAGAGCAGGAATGTGCCATATCATTGTAGATATGGCACATTCACACTCTGTGCATTTGACACAGCACAGCAAGTTGCCAAATGTTAGTAAAACTGCCCCCAGGTTCAAGTCCCAGGACCGGATTCTGAGCAAATCATATAATCTCACTGAGGCCAAAAAAAACAAAAATGAATGTGTCCTTGTGTAATGTAACTGGTGCTTTTGTAAATTTCTCCAACACCTTCAGGTCGAGTTCACACTATATATATATTTTAAAAAGATAGACAAATCCTCCCTAGCCCCACCCCCCACACTCCTTCCTTACTGTCAGAAATAGGAGGCAGGACAGCAAGTTCCAAACAATTGGTGAAGCCTGCTATCTTCTGGTGTAGACATAAACAATGGCTGGGTCATAACTGGGGTGGCGAAGTGAGCTATAGAACGATGATGGATTCAATCCAGATCTGTGACTGCGGGTGAGTGTCTGAAAAGTTTCAGCGCTCCATCCATCATCTCCTTGTGTTGACATAAACAATGAGGACAGCGCAACCCACTGGGGAATCTATGGGTAAAAGGAGAAGAGTCAAGCAGAGAAAAAAAGAGTATGGGCTTGACTACGAGTTTGGTGGTCGTGATGTTGGCTACCATGCCAGTGCCCCGCTCCAGGACTGCCAAACTCGACAGCCGTCTGCCCACAAGGGAGCCCTTTGGCATTCCCACAGCGGTGGCTCTAAAAAAAGGCACCACAATGGAAATGTCAAAGCCTGCACGGCATGGACTGTAAAGTATATGCTATACAGTATAGGGGGTGACTGCACACAAGGTGACCCCCAGCAGGCACCCCATGGCCCTAAGGCAACAGGGGCCCCTTATGTTTCCTCACTGCCAGAGTTTTCATGGCAGCCTCCCCAAAAAGAAAACTGTGGTGGTGAGGAAACTCCTAATGTGCTCTGCGGTGCCACAGCGGCAACTGCAGCATATTAGGGCCTCTGACTGCCGCTCTGCCTTAGTGGGATTCATGATCCCCGCCTGTTAGGGCTGTCCAGTGGTAGCCCCACCACCGTACTCGTTATGCACTGGGCGGACCACTAGTCTGGCGGGTTCTGTGGTCCGATGGACTGCCTAACTCGTATCGGGCCCTTTACTTGGAGTTTTAAAAGCAAAATTACCCAAAAACATAAAAAGGGGATATTGTTGCAATTTGATTTCTCCTTGGTGAGGACTTTGAAGCAAAAGAGAATTTAAGTAGAGAATGCATTTTGTGCTCTCGATAGTCCTTTCTAATTAAGATGGAGGGGAAATATTTAAACTGCTACATTCAATTGGGAAAATATTTTCTATACAGGCATTGTCCTTAAGCTGAGAACCAATAGTGTGTGCTCTTGAGCTTTGGAAGCACTGGAACACCAGACTTAGGGGCTGATTTACAAGCCCCTTGCGACATATTTGTGCTGTCGTTGCGTCACTTCTGTGATGCAGCGGCGGCGTAAACCATGCGCCACGTTGCGACTTATTCACATGGGCAGATGCGTCACGTTGTAAAGCACTGCGCCACATGAAACCTGCGCCAAGTTTCATATGGGCATTCCGTCGCAGGGTGGGCGTTCCGTCGCAGAAAAGCCTCGTAAAAGTGATGTAGTGAAATCTACAAGATTTCACTGAGTCAGTTTTACGATGCCGCTGCGTCAAACCATTACGCCTGCTTGGAGCAGGCGTAAGGAGTGACGCACCTCATTAAGTATGGGCCACCCCTGAGCATTGCTGGAGTTGCGTCGTGCTTGCGACACGACTCCAGCAATGCGCCGCCCTTACGCCACAAGAACAACACACATCTGCCTATCCTTGCGCCACAGTGTGCCGCATTGTAAATGCGACGCATCCGTGGTGGTGCAAGGAAAGAATTGCATGTTGCGTCTATTCTGGCGCATCCCTGCTGATTTTCAGAGATGCGCCAGTCCTTGTAAATATGCCCCTCCATGTTTTATAACAGCCTCACCTCACTCTAGATTTTTTTATTGTTTCAACTTTTTCTTCTTTGCAGGTATAATCTCTGCTTGGAACTGTTACAGGGAATTCGAACCTCAAGATCTCTGTCTGTATTTTGTTTTCTAGCTGTAAAGCATGCACATACTTGTTTTCTAAGATTTATGTTTATGAGATGTAAAGTGAAAACTGTAAAAGAAGCACTTAAATGTACAATGACTCCACCTACTCTTGCCGGAACATAGCATCTTTTATCATAGTGCATTGGATTTATAAATTTAATTTGTGTTCATAGTTCATAGATTTGAAGTCCTCTAGACAAGGTAAAAATCTAACTTTATTATAACTGAAACTAAAATATTGAGTCTAGAGGATGCTGGATGAGGATGAGCGAGGAGCAGAAGTGGTGGGCAAGCAAGATGAGAATAAATGAGGAGCGATGGAGCAATGTAATTTAGGTTCCACCCTTATATGTTACAAGAAGGGCAATAATATATGTGCACCTGACCTTATATTTACAGTGTGCAACAAATGATTAACGTGTGTGACACTAACGCATTACTGAAATGTATTCACTGTAGAAGCTAGAGATTTATAGACATGTGCACTAATGTTCAGTTTAGCATGAAGATGTATTCCTTACTCACATTCTACATTTATACTTTTAAGTTATATTTGCATGTAGTCTAAAAGTTACTTTGAAAATGTAATCATTCATTCCTTTGATCAAGTTTTGGAGTTTCCTAGAAGTTACACGTGTGCAGGTATAACCACGCAATGTAAGTGAACATTGAATGCTTAGTTAAAGTAAGCCTGACTAGAGGCCTTCATTTGAAATGTATTTTGCTCTGTCAGTTCTTTCTTTTGCAGGTGTGTTCTCAAAGTTTCAGTAGCTAGAGAAAAGTAGTATTTTGTATCTGTATTGGATTCTTGATAGTAAGGCCTTAGAAGCAAAAATAAGCAGATGATGCCTCCTATTGATCATGTATTAGGAACAAAGGGATGTTGAAGGTTACAGCAACTGTCCTAGATCTGTGGTATGGGAAAGTCTGATAATGTTACAAATGTTCAACAAGAGGTTAGAGGTGACTGGCTCCTGGAGGGGCGGGAAGAGATATGACTGTTGCTGAAGTTTCTGTATGTTTTAATTAATGTGCACACTGTTAGGAGTTAGAGAATATTTCCCTTGTTATCTTACTCAACTAAGAAAGATCCATCAGAGGAGAGATTTTTAATCATGCTCCTGGGCGCTCTCAGTGGTGAACAATAAAAACAAGTAGGGATGTGAGTAAGGTGAAATCCCGAGAAGGACCCATGAGTAGGACCTATTAGTCCATGAAGAGGTCAACTTTGCTTTTGTACCATGTTTAGGATGAGTGAGTAAAACAAGCACTGGGTGTGGAGGATAACAAGGAGGATGTGTGTTGAGTCAGGAGGACACATGAGAAGGAAGAGTGGCAAGTTGAAAGAGTTTCATAAGCAAATGAGTGAAGAGAACAAGAAGAGCAAACAACTGAGGAGCATGGATGAGGAGGGCAAGAGACGGGTGGAAGATTGAAGAGGGTGAGGGAAGAGTCTGAGTGCAGAATATGAGTGATAAATATTTGTTACATTGTTTTATTGCTATTTGCCTCTTGTCACTGTCTCCCACAATCTTGTGTTCATTACACTATTCATTTCATTGTTCGCGTAATGCTTCATTTTACAGTTCTGTGCATATATGTTTGCTGCTTTCACCTGCTCCATTTGTTCCTTCTCTTTAACCTAGCAACATTTGCCTTTTTCTATCTCTCTTCCCGTCTTGTTAACCCACTGAATAGCACTATTTTCTTTTGTCTCCAAGGCTGTCTTCTTCCCTCCTCTCATTTAATTGTGTCACAATACATAAATAGCAATTGTCTTGAAAAACTACGTAAAGTGTCAAAAAAACGTATAGGGCACTGTTTGTGACACTATATTGACCTCTTTGAACATGTTGAACTTAGGCAGGTGGTAGGCCAGAACGTCTACATCTTTCCCCTGATCAGCTTGTAGGTTCTCCCAACTACCTCCCCCAAGACACCATGCTAGCCATCTCCACATTTCTGGAGCCCCATTTGTAGGTCCCAATGGGGCTCCCTCTCCCCAGAACCCTTCACATCAACTCTCCCTTCCCTCTAACATCCCTCTCACTACATATATCCCCCCACCTGAGGTGGTGGCTGCTCAATGCACAATCAAACAAACAACCCCTGTTTACACAAAGGTAGCATGTTTTCTGATGCAAAGCTGGGTCTACTCTTTATCACCAAAACAGGTTTAGAAACTAGGCAAACCCCAATCCACCATGACGATGTCACCAGTGGATAGGGATTTTCAACCAGAACTGGCCCGAGATGCTGGGAAAAAGACTAGAAATGTCAAAACATCTTTACTGGCTGTGGTGATTGTCTTACTGCAGCCATCCCAATCAGCACACTTGCCTCAGACAAGCTCCCCATTTCCAGTGGCTGTCAGCACACAGACAGCCAGAACATCACCATACTGGGAGGCAAAGACGCATTAAAAAACGCAAGGGCCTTCTCCATCTATGCACCCAGGATCAGGAACAGCACTCTTCTATCTATTAGGAAAGCCCCAACGCTGCTCCAATTCATGAAAGAGCTGAAGACACACCTCTTCCAGGAACATTACATCTCTATTCAGGAATAGTGCATTCCTGCTCCCAGAAACCAGCTACATCCGCAAGGATAGTTTGACTCTATGTTTGCCTTTGACTCTGAACACTGCCCTGCTGCATTTTTTATAAGGTTGTGTTATACACATACTACATCCATACATACATAATGGAATGGCGGGATCATCTCTACAAGATGGCTGACATGGTTCCCGAACCCATACCTCCCTGAACCCGCAGCTGTTTCATAAAAGTGAACAAAACAAGTGTCAATAATTCATTGACTTGCTCCATCTCTGTGATTTCGCACTGAATCACCAAGCGGCATCACTATTCTTGACCTCATTTATCTTTGCTAAGTCAAAAGAAGCGTCTTTGTTTTCCTTCCAAGTAATTAATTCACAATTAAACTCGCCTGATGAAGCTGCTCGAAGAGTTGTGCAATAAAGTCCTTTGTTTCAAGTACATAGAGTCATTGCACCTTACCCACCAATGAGGCGTCTCAGTAGCGAAGTAGTCATAGCGACAAGCTCCACAGATTTATGTAGCCCGTGTAGAGGTGACGCCATCTCACCTTGACGCCGGCGCAGAGCTCTTCATAAATAATACGTGATGAGATAAGGAGCGCCTGACACGCGGGATGGCGCAGCACTTTTTTCTTAGGCTGATGGCTGCGCTCGCGCCTGGTGCGCTGCCCTTCGTGGTACGGTCATTTCGTATCACTGGACACATTTAGAACAATTGTTTCTGATAAAGAGGCAGGTTCCATGGCCAAGGGCACTGCTGATCCTCAGTACGCTTCGAAGGCGGTAGATTTAAAAAACTCACATCTGAAACGGTTTTTGCGTTCTGTTTTCTCACTTAGGAAAAAATTCTCCATGGTCTCTTCACTGTTTCTTTCAGACTTCACTACAATTTCGGGTGAGGGTGGTAATAGGCTAAGGAGTAAATTTTCGCATACCTGTGAAACTGCAAACTACGAGGTTGGCAAAGAAAGTCAAATCACGAACCCTTGAAATACTAGCTCCTTACGTTTTCCAATACGTGGCTTGCCTGATCATTTAGTAGATTAAAGCCCAGTCACTAAAACACAAGAGCAGACAGATTTTGAGTTTATATTTTGAACGCTTCATCACGGTGGAGGTGAGGGGGGGGGGGGGGATTTTTGCTGAAACAGAGCAGCTGTCATTTCAGGAAAAATGTCAATGCAACTTAAAGAAGGGATTTGTGAGAAAACAAATATCAAATGTTCCTGACTTGTTGTGAGCCATCACCCTGCACATAGGAGTATGTCTGTGATGTTCTTGGCCAGGGCTGCTCTGCATTGCATGACAGTCGTGGGCAGGAGAAACCGGCTTTAGACGCCCTGGCCTCGTTTTGGTGGACCCTTCAACGTGCTCCAGCTAGTGTCCCTGTGGAGGCTGCGGCATTAACAGAGGGCTTCTGATGGCAGAGCAAGCTCAGGGCTCCTAAAGAGACGAGGGGCCAGATTTGATAAGACCTTGTGTTGCTTTTGCATCATGCAAGGCAACGCGAGGGCTTAAGTGAGATTTACTAAGCTACCTTGCTTATTTCTGCGTGGCTTAGTAAATCCAGAGTAATGCAAAGTAGCGCAAATCACTGCTTTACTTTACTTCGCATTGGGAAGGTTTTCCATTGGGGAACATGGATGCTCCAATGCATCCAATCATGGATGTTGGGGTATTCCCAGGTTACAGACTTGAAAACCTGAGAATGTGTCAAATTGGGCTGCCTTCTCAACAGAAGCGTGAAGAGGAGAAATATCTTTATTTCTGCTTCTTATTTCCCCTGTCTTTGTGCTACATTCTTCCGATGTCTAAAAGGGTTGTTTTTGTGCAGGAAGGTGTCCCTTACTGCACAAAAATAATCCTGCCTGTAACACAGGCACCCTTGCACCATGGCAAAAGGGTGCCTGCGTTGGCACTGGGCAGCACTCATTTTGCCAGTGCAGGGAGAGAGTAGGATTGTGCTATATCCTAGCAGATATGTCCCTGTCACTCAGCACAGCACAGAAGGTTGTTTTGCTGCGTAGTGTCAAATTTTGATAAATCTGGCCCCAAAAGTTTCTACATCTCTGTAATAAACATATTGCAAGGTGATCTAGGGGCATATTTACTAAGGTTTTGCAGTGGGGTTGTGTCACTTGATGGTGCAGCCCAGCGCAAAATCTGTTTTTGCATTTACCAAGACATGCAAAGCCACTTTTCACGGCTTTTTATGGTTTAGTAAATTCAAAGAAATGCAAGGCAGTGCATAGGCATTCCACGAGAGGCATTCCATGGGAGGTGTATCAGTGTTCCCATTCTTCCACTCATGGATTTTGGTGCATTCCTGAACTTACAAACATTTGTAAGCCTGGGAATGCTTTAAAAAGCTACACTTCCCTGAATCAGGCATAATGAGAAGAAATATATTAATTTCTCCTCAATACTTTCTCTTTCTCTCTGTGAAGCATTCTGCAGCACAGATAGAAAGAGGAAAATGCCTGTGAGGATTGTTTTTGTGCCAAAAGGTGTCCCTTCCTGCACAAAAGCCTCAGAACCCTTGCAATATGGTTCAAGAATGACTTCTTTGGTAGTAGGCAGCCACAGGTGTGCCAGTGCAGGGTAAGAGCTGATGAGTATCATGTCTTAGTAGACTTCATGCTTTTCAGTTCTCTCCTATTCATGCAAGGTAGCACAGCAACTTATCTTGCCGCACTGCGTGAATTAATAGCAAATCTGCCCTCTGATGTTTTCTTTCGGTTACTCTTTTCAGCCAACTCTAAAAATCATGGTCTTGCTTATTTAAAAACAATTTGTTGGACTATGGAGAGAATTCATTAAAGTCAGGTTGGAAAGTGGTATCTGAATGCAATCAGAACAAATCAATCAAGAGCAGCTCTTGTTCACGGCACTTGTGTTGTTTGCACTATGTTTTTTATGTGAAATGGATCCTCGCAACAATTTTGTACATTAGTACGCACATTGCACCAAAATCTCAAAATTCTATATTCGAATTTAGTGTAATTTTGCCAAAATTTCATTACATTTCACAAAAGCAAATTCCACAAACTTCTCACAATTCTAGCTAAATGTAATTGTGAATGTTAGAATGTGGGGGTCGACAGAGTGACTAGGAACTGAACTGCTTTTTTTGTTTAGGAGCTAGTTTGAAGCAGCAGTGTGGTTGTGCGACAGAGCACTACTACACTCTGGCTTGTTTATCCTACTGTGATCTCCATGATTTGTGCCATGTCATACAGTGCATGTGCTTAAAGATTTGATGTCAATTTGGAGATTACTTTGTTTACAATATCAAAAAAGGTGCATGTAAGCTTCTGTCTTCTTTACATGTGGTTATGGCAAGTCTGCCGGGAGTGAATAAACCCCCCAATTTAAATTTGTGCTACTATATTGTATATTTTGCCATGTTACATCTGTCAGTTCTCCAATATTTCTATGGACAAAACAGCTGTAAACCCCTTGATCAGGTGATGGTAATACAACCATACTGAGAGTTGAAAATCAAGCATTACTGCAAATATTCTTAGTTACCTGTAAGCACTGATATGATAGTGTTAGGAATGGGATTCCTGCTTGGCTGAGGTATGCACTCAGGCCCAGCAGGAACCACCACTCTAATTGGTGTAAGCTAGTACACACTAAAAGAGAACCTTTGGTCATTGTTAGAACTGGGGGTCTCTGAGGTAGGTACCTTAGTCCAAATAGGGACCCTTGCTTCTAGTCAGGGAAAGGAGGGACACCCTCTTAGATAACCTCGGTAGCTTGGCACAAGCAGCCCGGCTTATTTCCAAGGCAATGTGTAGAGTATTTGCAACCACACTCCCAGTAACACAGTGATAACACCACAAATAGAGACAACACTGATTTAGGAAAATTGCAGTACCTTTATCAAGAAGTAGAAAGATGAGACCAAACGATAAAAATATCCAGCATATGCGTAGTCGTAATATTTCACTGGGCCGATTATTAGGCCAACAATCACTTGTAGGTTCTTGCGGTATTAATGAGCAGTTCACGATGGTCTAATGCAGTCCTAATGCAACGCTATGCAGTTCGTAATGCAGTTTGTAATGTAGAAATAAGACAGTCCTTAATGCATGTACTAATGCGGTTCGTAAAACACGTAATAATGCAGTCCGTAATGCAAGTACTAATGCGGATCGTAAAAGCAAGTAATAATGCAGTTCGTAATGCAAGTACTAATGCGGATCGTAAAAGCAAGTAATAATGCAGTTCGTAATGTAAGTACTAATACGGATCGTAAAAGCAAGTACTAATACAGTTTGTAGTGCAAGTACTAATGCGGATCGTAAAAGCAAATAATAATGCAGTTTGTAATGCAAGTACTAATGCAGATCAAAAAAGCAAGTGATAATGCAGTTCAGCACCGATCGCGGTGCTAGTGAATGTCTCTATGCCACTCTTGGCTGATTCGCGGTCAGCGACTGCCAAAATATGCCCCCGATACTGTTACGAAGGAAACAAAGTGCAGCTCCACAATCCGACCCCGGTACTACCACACCTCAGCGAGTACGGGCCACGATACTGACTTGAGCGGAGGCTCCCGCTGCAAAGATGGGAAAGTCCGCACTCCGCCCCAGGTGGCGACACACGCACCCTCACTGAGCGTTACCTGGGGGTGTGCAGTCTCTCTCTCCTCTCCTCGTGGCTTGGGCGTCACGCTGTGTGGCTTTGGGTTGGCGGCAGCTGCTCCTCACAGTGAGAGTCGGGCTACCAGGCGCCGGCCTCTTAGCTGATCAGCTCTCGGCCCGAATCCATTGATTCTGGGCAAAGGACCTCGGACCCACAATGGTGAAGGCCCACAGGTCTCTCCTTGGCAAAGGCAGGCTCGGGCCAGCAGCGGTGATTTTTCACAGCTCCCCCTTGGGACGACAGTCCAGGCCGATGGCGATTACAATCACAGCACTTCTGGTCACGCTGTCGATCGAAGCAGAGCGCAAGACTGCTCTGGGCCACACGGTCACGGGGCAATTCTCACAAAGATCTCAGGCTGCAAAAAGCACGCGCACACAGCGTCGCTGAGACACACTTGGAAACTTTTATGTTCCTGAGATTCCACAACAGGGAGCCAGCTCCTCTCGGGCCCTTGGAGACAAGATACTTCAGGACACAGCACACAGCAAAGTCCTTTCAAGCAGGGGGACACAGCACATAGCAAAGTCCTTTTTCCTCCCCTTAGTCAAATCAGCAAACTGCAGGCCAGCCCCAGAACACACAGCAAGGGCAGTCCTTCTCTTCAGTCTCTTCAGCTGTTCTTCCTTGGCTGAGGTTCCTCTTGATCACAAACTAGTTTCAATCCTTTGTCAGGCTTGAGTTCAGTCTTGAGTTCAGGGGTTTCAGTTCTCACATTTATACCCCTAAATGCCTTTGAAGTCTTTGTGTTCATGGGGCTCTGAGCACGGTCCAAACCAGCACATGTAAAGATTAAACACACATGTCCTACATTTTACTTACATGGCACTCTGCCCTTGGGGCTACTTAGAGCCCACCTTAGGGGTGACTTATGACAAATAAAAGAGGAGTTTGAGCTTGGCAGGGGCAAGTAGGTTAAAATGGCAAGTCAAAGTGGCAGCAAACTGCACACATGCACAGCAATGGCAAGCCTGAGACAGGCTTGAAAGGCTACTTATGTGGGTGGCACAATCAGTGCTGCAGGCCCACTAGTAGCATTTGACTTACAGGCCTTGGGTATATGTGATACTACTTTACAAGGGACTTCCTAGTAAATCGAATATGTCAATGAGGTATACACCAATGTCACCGTGTTTAGGGGAGAAGCAGATGCACTTCAGCACTAGTTGGCAGTGGTAAATTGTTCAGTGGCCTAAGGCCAAGAAAAAAAATCAGCAAAAACAGGGGATTAAAGGTAAAAAGTCTGGCGAAAGACCACCCTAAGGATGACAGTACTAACATATCGTGGTGATCAGTAAGTCGGAGGTGACATTTTGAGTTTTTGGCAAAATAATTGCTAGCAACCTGTGGAATCAGTAATTCTCCAATGGTAGCCGTAGGTTTTTCCCAATTACAAGGTCATTTCAAACCTGTACATTTTGCCTGGTATAATTCCTAGTGGAAAATCAAAAGATAGTGCTGTGTTCCTGCAAAAGCATGTGAACCTGATGCAGCGCAGAAAGCATGTTATGCAAAGGAGTAGCCAGAAAATTAAAATACCCCCCACTTTGACCCTTAGCTTTTATGACACCAAGCAAGTGAAGCAAGTCATTGCAACCCAACCCAGAAGAGCTTACTTATCGCTTTCATCCAATCATCTATCCATTCATCCTTTAATCCTTCCATTCACCCACTGATGTCCACCAATTCGCGTTTACATTCAGTCATCCATTCAATCTTTCATCCATCATTCAGTCACCATTCCATTTGCCCATCCATCCATCCATCCATCCATCCATCCATCCATCCATCCATCCATCCATCCATCCATCCATCCATCCATCCATCCATCCATCCTTTTACTCTGTCCTCCCTTTCATTCAGCCATACACCCTTTCACTCATCCATCCACCCTTTGAGTCATCATTCACTCTTTAAACAATCCATCCATCCACTCATCCATCCATCTATCCATTTACCCTTTATCTCATTCATCCATCCTTTCACTCACTCATCCATCCACCCTTTCACTCATCCGTCCATCCATCCACCCTTTCACTCATCCGTCCATCCATTCACCCTTTTACTCATCCATCCATTCTTTCACTCATTCATTTTTACATTCATTCATAATTTTGTTCATCAATTCAGTCTTTCACTCCATTGATACTTCCATCTACCTTTTCACTCATCCATGCATTCTCCCTCCCTTTTATGAATCCATACTTCCATCCATTCTTTCACTCATTCATCCATGCATCTATCCATTCACCCTTTCACTCACTCTCCCACCCACCCACCCACCTATCCTTTCACGTTAATTATAAGCCTTTGTCTGTCCATCAAGGACCACACTCCCGCTACAGCTGCTAAGGCGGGGGTTGATTCGCCCCTGATATTATGAGCCACATCAGAATCACCTACCAACAAGGTAGGGTAGCCTATTTTGTTGGATTTCCTTTTAAAAGACCCATTTGGAAACATGGTATAACCAGCAGATACATTGAAAAAGCAAATACTCTCATACAGAGGACTCACATCACTTTGACCATTGGGTGGGGAATGCGGGCAGAGACTAAGGCTCTCCTCATCAGACATTCCTTTGCAGTGATTGTATATGTTAGCAGAAATTCCACTGAGGATACCGGCCTTTGAGCGGTGCAAAATGGCCGTCAATCTGCCGGTGAAATCAGACATTTGGCTGAAAATCCCCAGGCACCTGCTGATCCATTGACACCGGTGAACATATCTAAATCTAAATATGTCGAATTCACCTACTGTTGCAGCATTCACTCAGAGTGGAAACGGTAATTACGACGGCTTCAAACTTGTTTATTTCATCCAGGGCATTAAGCATGCTGTAGTTATTTTCTTGACTCCGGTGTCATTTGCAGGTACACCATTTTCTTTCTTATCCATTTTGAACATGTTGATGCATCATTGTCGCCATGTCCTGTTATGTTGTGTTCTGCTCTGCTATGTTATATTTTGTCAGGATTTACTAACCACGTCCATAAATTCCACAGGATGCTTTAAGGCACGGGATTGATGCGTAAAGTATACATTTTTTCATGGACAGAAACCTTAGAATGAGGAATTCTTTTTTCACATCCAGCACCTCCTTACTTTTTGGCATTTTGGTTTTAATTCGTTTAAAACGGACCGAAAATGATATATTCAACTGTTTGAAGCATGAACTAAGGTGTTGCTGATGCACACGCTCAGCACCCACATTCAATGCACTCGTGTAGGTCTGAAAACATCTCTGCTTTGTTAAGCTGCAAAATTAGACTCATTTGTCACATTACCCAATTATTTTTCCTTTGGAGAGGCAGATTACAGACATTACTTTGGCTTATTTTTCCATCAGAAGCAGCTGGGGAGGGTTATCTTGCATGGGTGGCTGCTCCCACATTATACGCAGTCTTTGAATGTTTCATGATTGGAGCGAGACAACCCACACAAGTGAGCGTTAAAGCGTCATTTCGATAGAAAGGTTTTTAAGAATTCTGGGCCAAATTTCTGTTAGGGTTGGGTCGCAAATTGGTGCATGTGTGATAGAACAATGAAATTCAATTTATCAAGCCACACAAGGATACTTTGCATGCCCTGAGTGGCTTGATAAATCCAGAGAAACGCAACTCAGTGCAAATCTCTGCATTGCGCTACCCTGCCCCAGAGAGGGGTTCCATGAGTGTTAGGTGGGTGTCCCCACGCAACACCCATGAATTCGTATGTATTCCCAGGTTTACCATTGCTGGTAGATTTGGGAATGCGCCAAAATGCTACAATTTCCAGTGGCGGCCGGTGCAGGTAAGTGCGGTAGGTGGGGCGGGGCAAGGCAAAGGCAGGGTGGGGAGTCACTTCTGTGATGCAGCAGCGGCATAAACCATGCGCCACGTTGCGCCTTATTTACAACGTGACGCATCTAGGGAGATGCGTCACGTTGTAAAGCCCTGCGCCACATGAAACCTGCGTTAGGTTTTGTGTGGGCGTTCGTGCGCAGGGTGGGCGTTCTGTCGCAGGAACGCCTCGTAAAAGTGACACAGTGAAATCTACAAGATTTCACTGAGTCACTTTTCCGTCCTTGCTGCATCAAAACCCTGCGCCTGCTTGAAGCAGACGTAAGGAGTGACCAGCATGTTAGGCATAGGGCGCCTTCGAGCATTGCTGGAGTTGCGTCGCACTTGCAACACGACTCCAGCAATGCGCCGCCCTTACGCCATCAGATGCGGCACGCATCGCCCTATCCTTGCACCACGGTGCGGCGCATTTTATATGCGATGCATTTGTGATAGTGCAGGGAGGGAATTGCATGTTGCATCTTTACTGGGGCATCACTGCTGATTTGCAGAGATGCGCCAGAACTCGTAAATCTGCCCCTCAGTTTCCATCACACTTAAGCATTACAAAAGAATTGTGCCGCATTTGTACTTTCCTAACTACAGACACATTCCGAAATATTTGTACAGTTCATTAACAGATATTTAAATTTTATTGTGTGTTAGAAAAAAATGACCTCTTAAAGCCTTTCTCTTCAGACTCTACATACCTCCTCAATGTTGCCACATAGCTCACTGAACAAAATGCTGTCACTATTAGACAGTGGCATACCAAGGGGGTAGTGGGGGCACGAGTTTTGGGGGCGGCAGCACTTTTAGCCGCCAGCCCATCCCGCAACCACCCCCTTGGCTCTTCACTCTTACCTGCGGCCATTACAGGGTAGCAAACACAGGGACCTCCACGGTCTGCAAAGGTCTAGCTTCGCCTCTGCTATTAGAGAAAGTAAACACCAATCTATATGTTTGAATAATAAATAGCAATTTGTTCGAAGAAATAGACTGATATTCACCATCTGTCTTTGAAGAACAGCATATGTGATGAGATAAAAACACAATTTGAAGGCATCCTTGCTGCGCATTTGCCTTTTGAACTTCAGCATGGTTATTTTGGGGGAGCTGCAACACCCCCAGCATCACTACTTCCTGAACCTATGTGTGGACGTCTGTACTTTGGCTGGTCTTAAGATCCCACCCCATCTCTTAAGGTCATAAGGGGACATCCTGTCTTTCCCCCACCGACACCTCCCCTCTGACACACAGTGTTGCCTCTATTAGTCAGACTCTCCAGGATTTCGCGATTTGCAAAGAAATCGCAAAAGCGGCAGTTTTGTGAAAAGGCCCCGATTTTAACAAAACTGCCAGAGAACTTTGGTGAATGCGATTATTTTTGCGCCTTCTTGCTAGCTAACCCGTACAGGAGCTTGCATGCTTTATTTCTGGGTTTGTAAACTTGGTATTGATATATTGTGCATGCTAGCTGCCCTGTGTCAAGTACTTTTGTTTTCCCTGATACTTAAAGTTGTGTGCGAGTGTCACTTGTAGGCCGCTGTCATCAGACTTTCAAGCTCAGTAATTTGCTCTTCTAGGGACTGTATGTCTTTCACCCTGTCTCGTCAGTTTTTTTCTTCACCACAGCTTTGCTCCCCCCCCTAGTGCCAGCCTTTAAGGCCTATCAAAGATTAGTGAGTGACGAGATCAAATTGCATTTAGTTAGAATTATTCATCGGTTGCACCCAGCAGAAAGTCCACCAGCAGGTCATCTTTCAGTCAAAATGTATTTAAGCACTATGGGCCTGATTCACAGAACTAACTTAAGACAAAATCCTAAACTTACTACCATTTTGGTATTCACAGAAGGCACTTACTCATTTTGGTATTTCCAGAAGGCACTTACTCATTTCGGTATTCACAGAAGTTAGGAGTCCTAACTTTAGGACTCCTAAATGCCTTCTGTGAATACCGAAAGCCTTAAAATTAGGATTTTTCTCAGTTTAGTAGTAGTATAGTTAGGACTCCTAACTGTAGGACTCCTAAATGCCTTCTGTGAAAACCGAAAGTCTTAAAATTAGGATTTTTCTCAATTTAGTAGTAGTAAACTTAGGACTCCTAACTTTAGGACTCCTAAATGCCTTCTGTGAATACCGAAAGCCTTAAAATTAGGATTTTTCTCAGTTTAGTAGGAGTAAAGTTAGGAGTCCTAACTTTAGGACTCCTAAACTGAGAAAAATCCTAATTTTAAGACTTTCGGTATTCACAGAAGGCATTTAGGAGTCCTAAAGTTAGGACTCCTAACTTCTTTGAATACCGAAGTGAGTAAGTGTCTTCTGTGAATTCCAAAATGAGTAAGTGCCTTCTGTGAATACGAAAATGGTAGTAAGTTTAGGATTGTGTCTTAAGTTAGTTCTGTGAATCGGGCCCTATGTGCCCCTGCACCTGCATTCTGAGCAGTATCATGACAGGGAAAGGGCCCAGCTCGGCCGCGGGGACGAAAAGGTAATCCAGATGAGAATAACAGCGGTAGTTCATGGAGTAATGAGTATATTGTTTGTCATTTATATGCCATTTCCGCCATGCATCACTGAGACCAACTGAGTCAGCCAGGACTGTGGATCTTGAAGCCGGAGAGGAGCTGTCAACCTCGTTGCATGTATTCACGACTCCAAAACAGTCTCCCCTCACAAGTGTCATATTCATGGGGGATTCTAATAGTAGCTCAGTTACTTCATGGAGGGTACTGTTAGTCATGCTGGGGTTGCATCTGCATTTAGAATGGACCAGGTCTGACCTTTGTGTGTGCCTGCTATTATAGCAAACCTACTCAGGGCATCTGTGCTGATGCCCCTGGAGCCTCAAGTGAAGCCTGGGTGCAACACCATGGTGTTTCCCTGCCTGCTGAGGAAACTGAACTGTGTACTCAACAGATGAGTCTCCTCTAGAAGGAGAACATCAGGGACATGCTTTTTCGAAATTAGCATCCTTGCACCTCTCTTCTTTTTGTTACGAAGCCTGTAGACATTCCACGTTGAAAGGAGGGTAGTAACTATGGGGCATATTATCAAGCCAGGCGATAAAATTATCGCTGCTTTAGCGGCAGAAAACTGCAGCTAAAACGGCGATAATGGGCTTGATAATATGCTCTATGGAATTCCAATTGAAGCCCATGTTAGATGTGAAGGACATCTAACATGGGCTTCAATTGGAATTCCATAGAGCATATTATCAAGCCCATTATCGCCGTTTTAGCAGCAGTTTTCTGCCGCTAAAGCGGCGATAATTTTATCACCTGGCTTGATTATATGCCCCAAAGTGATCTAATATGTGACATCGTGAAGTTAAAAGATGATTTCTGTGTGTCCTCTGTATTTCCATGCCTGTATCCCTGAACTTCAAGTAAACTAGAACACCCATCACCCCTCAACTCCCTCCTGCCCTATACTTTGTAACAAAAAGCATCGAACTAGAACCTCCTAACCTGAATAAAGCAGTGGGGCTATCTGTGACATGCCTAGTCGATGCTCAACCACCTGAGGAACCCATGTACAATTCAAGATTGCTTTGTGTAGCTAATATTGCAGATCAAACACCACACAACTCTGGGTGAACCCACATTTCCAACTTGACAGCTTCGAGCCTGCCAACAGTACTCCACCCTGCTAACTTTTTCTTAGGGTGTGCTGCCATCTTCTCTCCTGGAGTGGAGTGCCTGACAGCATCTAGAGTTTAGGTCTGCCAGGGTCCACTGACACAGTCCACTCAGATTCAGATGAGTCACTGAAGGATTTGTTACTGGTGGTGTTGTGTCCACTATCCACTGCACAGCCAGGGGCCACCCCTGCAGCTGCACCTTCCCACTCTGGAGTTCTCAGAGTCCTGAGCATGATCCCCCCCAATGGTCCAGCTAGGAATATTGGTCTTGTTTATTGAAGTATGTGTGTGTTGGGTGGGGGGTAAAGGATTTGCTCCGCGATCCAGGCCTAAGCTTTCTACAGTTGCTCAAAAAACATCTTATTCTGAAAAATCACTTTTACATTCGGCAGGGCACAAACATCTCCTCCCCCCCCAAACAAAAAGTTTTGCTGGGCACAAGAGCATGTATTTCATGTTCATCGCTCTGAATTCCTGCTTTACATGCTAAAAGGTGTTGTGCTGCATCTGTATGAATTTGATATAATGTGCAAAAATTTAAATGTTATTTAAGTCAAATCTCATGATCTGTTTTTCCTATGGGACCTTGCTAATTGAGGAAATGGGCTATTAATGGACAAGGGGGTGCACCAGGCAGACTCTTTTGGGCAAAGGAGTGATGCGCCCACTCAATCATAAACAAGAGGTCATCTCATCTTTCGGTATGAGCCTCCCCAACCCTGAATCTAGGAAGGCCTCAGGATGCATACCTTCTGTCCCCTAGGGTAGGCCCACAAACCCCAGATTATTGTGGGGTGAGTGGCCCTTTGCATCCTTGGCCTGTGCAGTCAGATTGCTAGTAGGTTGTTGTAGCTGCTGCACTGTCTTAGCAGGGTCACCTCAACACCCACTGCTCCTATCTCTGTCTTGATCGACAGTCTAGAGGCTTGGATACCCTGGATGATTTGATCTGTGGATGCATTCGGTTGGGACTCCTCTGTTGCCAGAGAACTCAGCGAAGACTCCTACAATGCTCCAGCAGGGATGCAAAGCGCCTTAGTGTAGTTGTCATTTATCCTTGCTTGGGGATCACCTTGTGTCATTGACAGAAGAATGCGGGCAGTACGGTTCTAGGAGGTTTTAGCCAGTCCTGAGTTATAGCTGGTGTGTTCCTTCGTGGCTTACTGTAAAAGACCCAGCAGGTGCAATTGATTGCAACATGGCATTCTGCTTCACACTGACAACTTCATCTTAGGTGTTAGGTTGCCTCTTTGTATTATGCACAAGGAATAGTACCAGGCTGTTAGTTGTATGCTCAAGTCGACCTATGGAGACTGGACCAGGTATGCAGGAGGTTACCTCCCTATGCAGTCTTTGTCACTTATTTGGATCAACAACTACAATCCTGGACCCTAGAGTGCCTAAGAAAGAGGTGTCCTGCCTCACGGATCCGTGAGGCAGTGATACCCCGGCAGGGGCACATGCATTGGCACTAGTACATTCCAGGGAGAAATACAGCTCCCTCCCACGAGGTTAGGACTGGAGCTGTGCTTCCGTAGAGCTGCAGACACTTTAAACATGCCTATTTCAAAGTGGAATACTCTGCTAAAAGAGTTTCCATTGATTTCAGGCTGAAAATGAATGATTATGAGTAAAATAAAGTGCTGCAAAAATGCAGCTACATTTCCATATTTGTGCCACTAGATTTCCATATGTGTGCCGCAAAATTTGCTAATCCATGCCACAATATCCTGGAGGGTCTGATTAGCGCTTTTCCTGCAGACCTCATTCAGCTTTTCCATCAGTCACGAAGGCACAATACTTCCAGTTGGCTAAGATATGCACATATTCTGCGCCAAGTAAAACAGTTTGCAAATTAATTTTACACTATACATGCTTTTTTTTTAATCCCTTTACAGCAAGCATAGATCTGTTACAAGTTTTGACATGCAATAATGAGCTCAAATTGGGAAAGGAAAGATATTACTTAAACACCAATCACAAGTGGTGCAACATAAACATATTCTATAATTGCTCAGGTCAAAATATTTTGAATTCAGGGAACTAATCAAGTTAACATTGGTTAAAAATTGAAATCTAAAAGCTTACATAATTGCAATTGCAAAGTATTACTGCTGGTCATGGTGGGTACTGTGCTTTTAGCTTTAACTTCTTTAAATTTCAGCATTGGTTAAACATTGCAATGGAACCATAGTAGGTAGTGTAACATGAACCATCTTTAGAAAGGTTTCCACTTCTACATGTAGAGATGCTTCAGACAGGGCAGAACCCATGAAGACCCAATGCTGATATGTATTGTATGCTTCAATCACATGACAACTGTAGCAAAGTCAGCTTTTCTGAGTGGTCACCCTGGGTTTTTGGTATGTTTCTGGATCATTTTGTTGCCGGTATTATGTCTCTAGGCACTGTGAGACGGCTATTCAATGCCACAGTGTGTGTGTTTTGCCGCTAAAATGGTGCGGATAAAATTGGTTTAATCCAATAGATTTATATAACATTCCTAACAGGCTGTGGTAGATGGTGGAGAAAATGCACCAATGGCATGGGAGTAAAATGTATGTGAACTCAAGTGTGTATTTACACCACTCACATATATGAACAAAAACAAGGCTGTCAAGAGCACTATTGGGCTCTGACTAACCTGCTCTTTAAAAGCACTGCAGCACGGCAGTCCTAATTCTATGTAGGAAAACCTATTTGTAGATATTAGCAAGTCACCCTTTGTTAAAAATGGGGGTGTCTAGTTGGCAATGGTTTACACCTTTGTCCAAGTAGGGAACCCTTGCTTCTAGTCAGGGAAAGGAGTTACAGCCTTAGAAAACAAACCCCTGCTCATCCCCTTGGTAGCTTGGCATGAGCAGGCAGGTTTATCTCAGAGGCAGTGTGAAAAGCATTTGTACCCACATACAGTAACACAATGAAAACACTACAAATGGACACCACACCAGTTTAAAAAAGTAGGACATCTTTATCTAAACAAAACAAGACCAAAATGACAAATTCCACCATACCTATATCAAGATACCATCAAAAATAGGTTATTCACAAAAATAAAGCTTGTAGCAACAAATAGCTCCACCTGGGACTATTACGACGTCGTGAGAGATGAGAATCCCAAAGTATACCATGGACAGCAAGGTGCGCGGTGTTGGGCCCAGAGTCACACGGACCCCAGAGAACAGTACCCTGGTAAACGATTAAAACAAAGATGGTGCACGGCATCGGGGAGGTGATGCTTCGTTGGAGCAGGGAGATGGCAGTTCCTTACGACCACAGGGCAGTTGTGGCGTCGGTTTCTTACTGCGATGCAGGGGAGGTGAGGCATTGGTTTCTTACTGTTACTGAGGAGGTGACATTGCAGGGGCAACGAGGCGTTGGTTTCTTACGACGATGCTGGGTCTATGGATTCGGGAGGCCACCCACATCAGGTATTGGCTCTGTGATGATGAAGCACTGGCGTCAGTGAGGTCAGTGCTGTGGTACAAGTCGGGCAGTGCATCGTGAGCATCACGAGCAGTGCCCTCGGCTCTGGTGCAGGCAGCGGCCTCGGTGACAGCATCAGAGTCAGTATGGACTGCTTTTAACTAAACGTGTGTTGCGCTGTGTCACGGACTGTTGTGGGTGACACGAGAGCGCGCTTTGTGATCTCTGTTCTGTCTGTGGGGCTTTTTATCGGGGTTGGGAGAATTTTAGTAAATTGTACTGGATTTGGATGCGCTCTAGTTTAGAGAACTGTAACAGACTTTTAAAATTGCACTTACCCGCACTTTAAAACTTTGATCCACTCTCGCGCTTGCGAGGGATAGAGCACTGGTAACGTCCTGTCGAGAAGTCTTTCTCCTCACTTCCGGGTGCCACCCTAGCGCCGCCATTTTTGTTGACGCTCTAGTGGTTCAACCGACACAGCTGACCCTCTATTTAGGAGGGGCCATGCAAGCGCGCAGCGAGCGCGCGCAGCGGGCGCGCCGATGGGGCGCCGGAGGCGCGCCAGAGGCAAGCCCGTCTGCGCCCGTCCGCGCCTCGGTCGCACCCAGCATCAGCCACGCCGCTAGAACCGGTGTAAGCCCAGTGAAATACACTAGGGAGCAACTACTAGCTATAAGGAACAAGGTTAGTGGGGGGGAGAAAATTACTGTGACGCCACAGCCCAGCCTGGTCCTTGAGTGTGGTTTGATTAACTGCCGCTCCTTGGCAAAACATCATCAGGAAGTCTCTAAGTTGGTGGAAGATCTGCACTTGGATGTGCTATTCCTCACGGAGACATGGTGTAGTAATGACTCTCTGGTGGAACTAGGGCTTGCCTGCCCGGAGGGCTATAAGATCTTCCACAAGCCCAGAGCAACTGGACGGGGTGGAGGGGTCGGGGTGATGTTTAAGGACACCTGGGGCTTCGCCCCATTTAAGGTTGATGAGGTGGCGGGCATCGAGCTACTAGGATTCTTCCTACAAGAACAGAGAGGGAGGCTCCTTACAGGGATGGTCAGTTACAGACCCCAAAGTTCCAACACTCAGTACCAGGCACTCCTAGATGTCATTGCGGCCCAGTCGCTGACCCACTCAAGAAGGCTGCTTCTGGGTGATTTCAATATGTGGGAGAATGGTACTTTAGACGGACACTTACGAGATCTCAGGGAAACTTGTGAGAGTTTTAGCCTGCATCAGTTGGTCCAGCAACCTACCCATCAAGGAGGGCACATTCTGGATCATCTGTTTGCTGATTTTAATGAAACTGAGGTGGTTAACATCCTACCTCAGACCTGGACCGACCATTCGTTGATCCAGTTTCGGATTTGTGTACCTGGCGGAAAAACAACTAGACTGCCTCCTGTCACATATCGTATGGGGAGAGACTGGGCAAAACTCATGAGGAGCAGGGCTGAGCCACTTTTTGGAAATTTACCTCCTTTTGATCCTCATGAGTCAGTGGCCTTGAATTACCGTCTGTACCAGAATTACATTCTTGATGTATTAGCTCAGCATGCACCCCTGAAACGTCTGAAGGCCAGAATAAAACATTCTGCACCGTGGTACACTGAAGAGCTGAGTATCATACGTAGATCTTGTCGGCAGGCAGAAAGGAAATGGCGTAGGCACTATGCTGAGCATGATAAAGTGGTTCTTAAAAAGGTACAAGCTCAGTATAAAGAGTTGATGGCTAAGGCCAAGGCGGACTTTTTCATCAACTCCATTTTGTCAGCACCAAATAGCACCAGAGCTCTTTTTAAGATCATTAGAGACCTCTCTAATCCCACTAGTGTGGGAAATAAAGTGGTCGCGTCACAGGCGCTATGCGATAAAATCGCCTCCCATTTCGAGGAGAAAATTGCAAAAATTGTAGGGGGGCTAAATATGTGCGATCCCTCCCCTCTAAATATTAATGGACATATGCCCCCGGAAGAACCAGGGATGGTAACCTCACTGGAGCACTTTATACCACTCCTCACTAATGAGTTGTTTAACAACTGTGCACAGAATGTGAGGTCAGGGTCTCCACTAGACCCCCTACCCAATAAGATCTGGAAAAAGCATGCTCCGGCACTGCTCCCTCGGCTGTGGCAGATATGCTGCCAATCCTTGGAGGAAGGGGTGGTGCCTGAAACATGGAAGCTGGCAGTGGTTACTCCACTACTAAAGAAGCCATCTCTGGACCCAGGAGATCCTACTAGTTTTAGACCCATCTCCTTGCTGCCTTTTCCTATAAAAATTCTTGAAAAGGTAGTGAGTAGATCTCTTTCTGGGTATCTGGAGGAGTTCCATCTCCTGGATAAGAGCCAGTTCGGCTTTAGACCAGGTCACGGAACGGAGACAGCTCTGGTCACGGTGTTGGATAACCTTCGGATGCGGGCTGACAGAGGCCTTTCGTCAGTACTGGTCCTCTTAGATATGTCAGCCGCATTCGACACGGTAAACCACCAAATCTTGTTGAACAGACTTGAGCATTTGGGAGTGAAGGGATGTGCCTTGAGATGGATACAATCCTATCTCACAGGGAGACAACAGGTGGTTTCTTTGCCCCCTTTTACCTCCAGTAGGACCTTGGTGGAACATGGGGTCCCCCAGGGATCGGCCATCAGCCCCATCCTTTTCAATATTTATCTGCAGCCATTAATCCCTATTATCAAAGCGCACGGGATTGACCTTATTAACTATGCGGACGATACCCAACTAGTGTTCTCACTGGAGGGAAAGGGTGCTTTGACTATGGACAACTTCCAGAAATGTATGTGTCAGACTTCGGACTGGCTCAGGGCTAACTCCCTGCAATTCAACGGAGGCAAGACTGAGGTGATCTACTGCCCCCCAGCGGGAGTAAGAGATATGCCTTTTGATCTCAGAATGGCCCCAGAAGTGGAACCCATCGTCCCCGTGACAACGGTGCGGAATCTGGGGGTCATGTTTGACAATGATCTCCAAATGGCTTCTCAAGCTAAAAAAACAGTGCGGGTGTGCTTTGCTCTCATGAAATCCCTACGGCAGATTCTACCTCTCCTGCCTGTGGAGAAACGACCTCTGGTGGTCCGTAGTATCATCCTGAGTAGGCTGGACTACTGCAACTCTCTGTATCTAGGAGCTCCTCTTTACATCTATCAGAGTTTGCAGAGGGTCCAGTCTATGGCAGCCAAACTGGCGCTGAATAGGAAACGTGGTTCCTCAACCACGATGGCGCTTCAAGAGCTTCACTGGCTGCCTATGAGGGAAAGGGTTAAATTTAAATCCCTGTGCATTGTCTACAGAGCGGCACACGGTCTTGGCCCTATTTCCCTGCAGGAGAAAATATCCTGGTACAAACCTCAAAGGACTCTCCGCTCATCGAATGCCTTCTTGCTAAACACTGGCAGGATCAAGAAGGCCAGGATGGGAGGTAGGGCATTCAGTACAGTGGCCCCGCGACTTTGGAATGAACTCCCTCTGAATATTAGACAGGCTAACTCCTTGATGGATTTCAGGCGAAGTTTGAAGACCTGGCTCTTTCCTAGGGAGGGGCTTTTGGCCTCTTAATCCCCCATTCCTTGATCGGCCTCTGCTTCTCTATCTCTCCTCGTTTTTTTCTGTCTCGTTTTTTCTGTCTCTGATGTTATACACTTTGTTGGTTTAAAAGTTTCTTTCCATCACAGTCCGAGCGCCAAGATACCCGTTGGGTGATAGTTGCGCGGTATAAGCACAAAATACAAATACAAATACAAATATGGTGCAGTGTCAGCAAGCGTCGGGACTGCGGTGTCAGTTGGGGCGGTGCGTCGTGCACCTCCTGAGTGGGGCCCACGGCTTCGTTGTATGTCACGGCGTCACGCACCGGCATCGGTGTTGCTATTTCCCTCTGTGGCCGCTGAAAAAGCAGGTGCAGGAGGACAGTGGGAATTAAGTCTTTGCATACCTCAGACTTCAGAACAGGAGGCAAGCTCTACACCATGCCGCTCGAGATCTTCTGCAATCAGGATACACAGCACACAGCAAAGTCTTGGTCCTGTCCTTGCACACAGCAAAGGGGCAATACATCTCCTTCAGTTTCCCCAACATTTCTCCTTGGCAGAGGTTCCTCTTGAGTCCAGAAGTAATCTAGATTTCTGGGGTCTGGGCCCCAACTTTTATATCACATTTTCCTTTGTTCTCTTCTGGCAGAGAGACTCTTAGCTCAGTCCAAACCACTTTTGTCCTCTCTGGTCCAGTTTCCTAGCAGTGGGTGCAGACAGCATTGTGTAAGGCAGACCAGGCCTATTCAGGTGCAAGGAAGTTCCCTCCCACTACTCTAAATGCAGACCAGGTCTATTCAGCCCAGCCCTGACTCATTCAGGAAAGGCAGGACACACCTCAACCGTTTAGTGGCTTTCTGCAGTTAATGCATATCCCTAGCCCCTGTCAATCCAAAGCCAGACAGTCAATCCACAAACCAGCAGAGGCACATAGGATGGATAAGGAAGAAAATGCCCACTTTCTAAAAGTGGCATTTTTGAAACATACAATTTAAAAACCACCTTTACTAAAAGATGTATTATTACATTCTGGGTTTAGAGAGCCTAAACTCTATCTTCCTATCTTGTCCCTTTGGGAAGGTATACTTGTAAGATGTTACAAAGTGTCTCCCATGCCTCCCACACCACTCTATGGGACAGATAGCCTTTCAATAGTGAGACACGAAATGCTCAGTATTTCACTATTAGGACATGTCACACACATTAGTTCATGACCCACCTTTCACCCACACTGCATCCTGCCCACAGGGGTACCTTGGGTCTACCTTAGGGGTGTCTTGTATATGAGAAATGGGAAGGTTCGGGCCTTGGAAGTGGGTGCACTTGCCAGATCGACATGGCAATGTAAAACTGCACGCAGACACTGCAGTGGTATGTCTGAGAACCGTTTGAAGGGCTGCTTGTGTGGGTGGCACAACCAGTGCTGCAGGTTCACTAGCAGCCTTCGATTTACAGGGCCTGGGCATACATAGTGCGATGTACTAGGGACTTACTAGTAAATCAAATAAGCCAATCATGGAATCACCCATTCATAAACATAGTTTCATAGTGAGCACTTGCACTTTTGCACTGATCAGCAGTGGCAAAGAGCCCAAAGCATCTAGACCAACAAAAATGAAATTCAGCAAACAGCAAAAATACTGGAGGCAGAGGCAAAAATGACAGGGGAAACCACCACAAGGATGCCAGGTCTAACACAGTTAAAATGTACCATGGGGCTGGGTGCGTAATATATAAAAAAAATGTGTCACACTACATACTGGATGTAGTGTACCTTCTCAGTGAGTAAAAGTGCAATAAATGTTTTCATTGTGTTGGTTATGTTGCATTTGCAAGAAAAAGGAAAATGTATCATTAAAACCCTTAAAGCAAGTCTTCACAGTATAAATATCAGCAAAATTGTTTAACATTATTTTCCACCCGGCATTAAACATCAAACTTCATGGTGATAGATTTTTGATACCTTTAGCAGAAAAAGGACATTATAAATGTGTACTTTGGGCTTCCTGAGTCAAAACGGACTCATTTTTTGCCACTAATCTCATCTTTAGAGGTTAAACACATTGCTGGCTGCAGTTAGTGACAAACTCTACTGATAACAACTGTGTGGCCAAGGGTACCAGAAGATAGGGTGTTGTTAGTCATTAAACATGAGATAGAAATCTGAAAGGTGGTAAGGACAGTTGGCAGAACAAAACACACACTTCACTACCTTTTCTGACTCAGAGATGCCAAATGGTTCTGTCAGGAGCTGCTCCCTTTTGTTACCAGGGCCCTCTTAGTCTTTCTGTCTCCAGTCAAAGGAGGGGAAAATCCAGTTCTTGGCCCTGTTGCGGGAGGATACCTCCTCAAAATAGGAGATTAGTTTATGGAATTTATGAATTGCTCAGTTTACCATAGATAACTAAATCCTGCTCTCTGGAGAAGGATCTGGTGTCTAGACACCTGCCCGGAGGACGTGGGGGCTACAGGATTGGCCAAAAAGAACATTTTCAGCAGTTGGAGAAAAGTGGCACTCATACATTTTTTCCATTTACAAGATGCTAAGGCTTACCAGTGAGCGAGTGTTTACGGTGGGCAAGAGACCAGGTTTGTTGCTGTGATGCTTTTTTGTCTGACTGAAAATTGGTTCAACTTGCTGCTGCTCTAAATGTATATGGCCTTGTGGATCACTGCCTGGCTATAGCTTCCTGGCTTGCACCACAGGTGCAGCATGAGAATCTAACAAGTGACTATGTCTCAAGGTATGATCCTGGCCCTGGGTGAGAGGCAAATCTGTTCAAGTGGGATAGTTACTTGGGGGCATATCAACAAGGGCTTTATCTCTGCTTTTTTGGCTTTAAAAGCCAAAAAAGCAGAGATAAAACTAGCACCCTATCAACAACAGGGTGCTAACATGCAAATTTGCATGTTAGCACCCTTTTACTCTACGCTTCCCCTTGCATCGCTAATGAGATGCAAAGGGGGCGTTCCAGAGGAAAATAATAGGAGAAATGTCGCTAAGCGACGTTTCTCCTATTATTGAGAATATCGCTAACCCTGATAGAGACAAAAAAGCAGCGCTAACCGCAGTTAACGCTGCTTTTTTACGTCTGGTATTTTTCTGACTTAGCAAAAAAGAGACTATCTGAACAAGTCAGATAGACAGGAACCTAACTGGGAAAAAAACAGAAGGTGTAGGAAACAATTTGATCCTTAAAGACACCGTTATCAGAAAGAGAAATATTATCTTTTTCTATAGTCCCCTCACTCACCAGGGTTTCCCCACGGTGACATGCTTCATCATAGGGGTCCTCCCAGTCCTCTACGGACTGAGGCGTGCTGCGACTTGCGGTGTTACGTAGGAGCACTGAGAATTTTGTAAACTATGTGTGGTGTAAGTGAAGTAGTGGTGGAGTGGGAAAATTAAAATAATCAGCTAGTGGGCTACAAAATAAACTTTATTGGTGCTCTAAGCTGAAAAAATTAAAAACGGGGTAATATGACAAGGGACCCTAACTATGATGGAAAGGTGTGCCTAGCATATTATGAAGTCAACTAGTTTCGAGCTCCCCAGCTCTTCGTCAGGACTACACTGGGACCAGCCCAGTGTCGAGAAACTTGCCACTCCTAGTCGACCTTAATAGGGTGAAATAAATGTGATGCCACAATAGTAAGGCATGCGTTTTAAAATATGTATACATACGTTATGTACGTCGGTATACTGATCTGTAAATTCCAAAAATCACAGTTAATGGCGAGAAAAGATATATATACATATATATGCATAGCGTAATACAAAGTAATTACTAAAAATGTGAACACACTACACACAGGTGGATGCACACTTCCAAGACTGGCGTGCCGCTAAGTGAAAGACAGAGAAAATACAGTTATTCACTCCATGCCGGCGTGGTGAAGGAAAAGTTGTGCTGGAATTAAATAAATTATTAGGTCTGACTAAAACACACACAATAACATACAACATAAAACATGTAACCTACTTAGGAAAAAGCAACACTGTGCCTCATGGTCACTGGAGGGGATGTGGAGATCTCGTACATCTAATGGACGAAGGGAATCGAGATCGTTAGGAAAAAACGGCGTGTTCCGTTATGACGGATCGCCCAGCGTGGTGTGGGGGAGAAAGAGAGTTTCCACGCTGCATTCTGGAGGTGAGCATGGCAGCACTTACTTGTACGTTTAACCCCACATGCTTCTGACACCTACTGGAAGCCAAACCTCTCGGACCGCATTCTAGCGTGTCCTCGTAGCCGCAATGTTTTTATGTGCTGGCGGGACTGTCTCGAGGCTCGAAATAGAAAAGGGCAAGTTACGATGTGCAAGTGGAGCCGCCATCTTTGAAAGGGGTGAGACTGACGGTTTATGATACTATTCGGTATCCAAAAATGTCACAGTACGGACTCAATGTTCCAGACAGGGTAAGAGATCGCTCACAACAAGGCTAAGAGTGCGAAAGGTGGTATTCTGATGAAGCTCATATTTAGAGGAACTTCGAACTGCAAATGAATAAACAAGTTGGGACTGTTCCGGCCCGGGTCAGTTCAAAAACGACTACGATGCCGCCATGTTAGAATGGGAAGGGAACAGGATGGATGGTCAATGGGAATAGGTTCCGAATTAGTGCTTAGTGATAAACGACTGTTGGGCTGTGAAGAAATAATAATAGTGGCCACAAAAGAGACACAGATTAAGCAAATGAGGGAGGGAAATTGGTAATGGAATTACTAGAATCTTATATTACTGGATAACAATGTGCCAGGTTATTTATCAAGTACAACCTGTAGGGAATAAAAAACTAGATCAGCAAATGTTCCAGTGATTTGTTGTTCAAGTGTGTGATAACCCCAATCATTTAGGTAGAGTACCTCTTCAAGGATCTCTAAGGTTTCCTTATGAGTGGCGGCTCCACTTGCACATCGTAACTTGCCCTTTTCTATTTCGAGCCTCGAGACAGTCCCGCCAGCACATAAAAACATTGCGGCTACGAGGACACGCTAGAATGCGGTCCGAGAGGTTTGGCTTCCAGTAGGTGTCAGAAGCATGTGGGGTTCAACGTACAAGTAAGTGCTGCCATGCTCACCTCCAGAATGCAGCGTGGAAACTCTCTTTCTCCCCCACACCACGCTGGGCGATCCGTCATAACGGAACACGCCGTTTTTTCCTAACGATCTCGATTCCCTTCGTCCATTAGATGTACGAGATCTCCACATCCCCTCCAGTGACCATGAGGCACAGTGTTGCTTTTTCCTAAGTAGGTTACATGTTTTATGTTGTATGTTATTGTGTGTGTTTTAGTCAGACCTAATAATTTATTTAATTCCAGCACAACTTTTCCTTCACCACGCCGGCATGGAGTGAATAACTGTATTTTCTCTGTCTTTCACTTAGCGGCACGCCAGTCTTGGAAGTGTGCATCCACCTGTGTGTAGTGTGTTCACATTTTTAGTAATTACTTTGTATTACGCTATGCATATATATGTATATATATCTTTTCTCGCCATTAACTGTGATTTTTGGAATTTACAGATCAGTATACCGACGTACATAACGTATGTATACATATTTTAAAACGCATGCCTTACTATTGTGGCATCACATTTATTTCACCCTATTAAGGTCGACTAGGAGTGGCAAGTTTCTCGACACTGGGCTGGTCCCAGTGTAGTCCTGACGAAGAGCTGGGGAGCTCGAAACTAGTTGACTTCATAATATGCTAGGCACACCTTTCCATCATAGTTAGGGTCCCTTGTCATATTACCCCGTTTTTAATTTTTTCAGCTTAGAGCACCAATAAAGTTTATTTTGTAGCCCACTAGCTGATTATTTTAATTTTCCCACTCCACCACTACTTCACTTACACCACACATAGTTTACAAAATTCTCAGTGCTCCTACGTAACACCGCAAGTCGCAGCACGCCTCAGTCCGTAGAGGACTGGGAGGACCCCTATGATGAAGCATGTCACCGTGGGGAAACCCTGGTGAGTGAGGGGACTATAGAAAAAGATAATATTTCTCTTTCTGATAACGGTGTCTTTAAGGATCAAATTGTTTCCTACACCTTCTGTTTTTTTCCCAGTTAGGTTCCTGTCTATCTGACTTGTTCAGATAGTCTCTTTTTTGCTAGATACATTTGTGGAGGGTGAACCTAATTTTTACCTCTACTTCCCCCCTTTTTTCTGATTTTTTCTGACTTAGCCATGATATCCTATGGAAGGAGGATATCATGGCTAAGTTTGTCTGTCCCTATCAACAAGCTAACGTGAGATTATCGCTGGGTTTTCAGCGATAATCTCACGTTAGCCACTTACCGTGAGGATTTTTATCGCTATTGAGATAAGCGTTGCTAATAGCACGCTATCTCAGCGATAAAAATCAACGCTAGCCGGCGATAATTATCCTAGCGCTAAGTGCGCTTAGCGATAATTATCGCCGGTTGTTGTTGATATGCCCCTTGGTAGGTATGAAGTCCAGCTTTATCGTGCATGGAGCTTTTGGTGCCAAAACCAGTGTCTTCAGCAGAAGCTCTCTCACAGCACATCCAAATTCTAGATGCTCTAGCCAGCTTCAGCCATTGACTTCCTTGCCCAGCTAGAGTACTTTGACTTTCAAAAAGTAGGCTAAGTCAAAAAGTAAGACCTTTGGGCCCCATTAGGATGGCGGTGGGACCGCCACCGACAGCCAGTTGGTGGCGGTCCCACTGCCATCCGACCCATCACAACCGCCTGCCATATTTCAATGGCGGGCAAAGGTGTGGCGGTCGGAAAGACCAACCGCCGCGCATCTGACGGCTCCTTGAGCCCGCCGGGGCGGCTGAGGGGCTCGTAGCCCTTACAATGGTGGTGATGCCTACCACCACCGTCGTGGGATTACGATGTCCCTTTCCGCCCGCCTGTTCATGGCGGTTAACCCGCTGTGAACAGGCAGGTGGAAAGGGAATTTGGGGGCCCATAGTTGTCCCCTCTTCCCCCTGACCCTAAGCTGTGGGCAATAGGGGGACCCCTACATATCCCTGCACCGTGTGGCAGGCACCACATGTTGCCTGCCATGTACTGCAGGGATATGTAGTATCCCATTTTTGCATTGCAACCGCCATGGAGGCGGTCGCATTGTTATGCCTTGTGCAGGACCGCCGACAGCCTTTTGGGTGGTCCCGTCTACAATAGGATGGCGGATGGACTTCCTAATCAGGCCCTATGATTGGGGTGCCCTTTTTTTGGATCGAGCCTCTGCTCCATTGAGGTCATCCTGTAATTCTGACTAGGACCTAGTCAACCATGAATAGAGACTTCAAATTGGTGCTTTGTTTGTTTTAGGGGCCTTTTGCATTAAAATATTTTAAAAAAAATTGGGTTCCTCAATTCGATTTTAATAATTTCTATGTATTTTTGCTTGTAAAGTTTCAGTTTATTTCTCTAAATTGATTTGTGAATTTTAATATGTTGTGTTCTTGACTTTAAAATGTTGATACTGCTTGAATTTTACATGCATTTCTCATGGGAATTGACAACTGCTTGTGCCAAAGCTACCAGGTTTTGAACAGAGTTTCACTTACCAGGGGATGTTTATTAAATTGGTAACGGTCTCCCCATTCCAAATAAATAACCTTCTTTCTGACAACAACCATTGTCCACAATAAGCATATTTTGGTTGTTTTTGCTAGTTGCCTGCAAAATAACTAAATGGTCGTGCATTGTCCTATGTGGTTTCATGCTTGTAAATTCCGATGTTTATAAAACTGACACTCCATTAATGTTTTGTGCTTTGGCTTCATGGAGCCATGGAAGTGGCATAACGCAAACTGATGGGGCCACCCCTGCAGAATAGGCTCAATGGGGGCCCCCTGAATGGTTGGGCCCTCCTACAATGAAGGGGCTTGCACAGGAAAGCAGAGTTACGTTCCCAAGTGTTTAACTATTTCTTATTCCATGCCATTGCAGGCATTCCGCATGACATGCAATGGCATGGCTTAGAATGTGAGGGGGCATCCTCCAAAACAAGAAACTCTGCCTCCCTTGCACAGCAGGGGCTGAGGGTGCCCCCGTTACACCCCTGGGCCATGGTAAAGTTTTGAACTACTGGCAGAATAAGAAGTAGAAGCACTTGTGCCGCTGTCAGATTCAGTAGCGGCTCACACAGGTCAGAGTGGTGGGCGGGGCGGGGCGGAGTGGGGGGTGGTAATTTAATTCAACAGATGATGGGCTAAGTAATATTAAATAAAGAAATAAATAAAACCACTTACTTGGTGCTTGCTGCATCACTGCTCTTACCTGTGTGAGCCACTACTGGTCCGAATGCCTTATCATCTGTGTGCCAGATCCTGCGTTGCATATTGATTGAATGGTGTGAAGTTTGTGGATTCAGGTTGTATGTGGTGAGAAAAACTTTTGATTTGCTGCAGGCATTGTATTATGACAGTCAGTGTCAGTTTCCCCCGCTGATTTGCACAGACAGAGACACACATACACACAGTCACATGCACACATGCACACGCGCACACACACAAACACAGATATGTTTAGGACCAAGTAGACATGCACATGTATTAAACGTATTTGGAATTGTGGTAAATCAGACTTACGCATCCCCTCTCTTGTGCAGTGGAGTTGTCCTTTTAATTTTAGCATTTATAATTTCCCCAAAGTCCTGAGCTTCTCCCCCCAAAATACTTGAGACCTTGATATTTTAGACGGAGACACATTGCCGAAGCAGCTGGCACCTGTACCCCCAGTCTATCCATCCATCAGAGGCACTCTGGCACCAGAGTGATTCACACGCTATGCCTTGAAATTACATCTCCAAGTAGCAGCTACAACACATAGCTGCCCCAACAAGCAATTTTATGCCGTTGAAATACTTACCTCTGCAATTAATGTTATTAGTCTATCTTTTCAGTCCTTGATTTTTACAGTGTATCTCATCTCTGTCCTCAGCATTTGCTTCACGCATGCAGAAATATATTGTTCCTCTGCTTCATGGGTTTAAAAACCTACCGTGAGTTAAAGAGTGCGGCATGCATCCCCTGATCTTCGCAGTGAAGCGGGGGTCCATAGGGAACATATTAGATTTGACTCTATCAATAATCGTTGAATAAGTGATGCAGTGATGAACAAGCCTTGATGAATCATTAGAGACCTCTGAGATTGACCCCATCACTATTCACAAGCTGAGTGGTGTGCGGAATTGAGCCTGCATGAGTCATTTGAAACCAGAGAGGGTTGCATTAGTCACTGACGGTGGTTAGTGATGTAGAATGAATGAGACCCCATTCAAATACATGAGACCAGTTTACTTGGAAACGATTGAGGCCCCATATGTATTCACGAGGCCTGGGATTTTTGACAAGGCTAAAATTGTGACTGAGTGAGGAACCCATTAACTTTCTTGTGAACACCAACATGTTTAACTTTTTCTGGACTCCGCTGATGTCTGAAGCTTGAATACCGGGCTCAGCCGCCAAGTTCTTTGTTGCATAGGCTCCATCTAGGAGTTGCACGGTCCTGGAGGGGTGCAAACAGGGCTTTAAGTGGGATGAAAAACTGGGTAGTCTCTCAAAGGGGCGTGGCTAAAGCAGTTAAGGGCGTGGCCTAAAACACCTAGGCTAAAAAAAATTGCTTAACATAGGATGCTGCCTGACTAGCATTTTGCTGCTCCTGTCATTTAATCCAGATATATAATATAATAGGTAAGATCACCTACACACGCTAGGGCTATTAGCTTTGTCAATAACTGTGTCATAAAAGCATTGTTTGGCATTTATACAAAGGATAAAAACATGAATAACAAACCTATAAATGCAACAAGCTCGTTAAAGATGTGATTATACAGCATTTTAACGAAATTGAAAAAATCTGGGGAAAAGAAGTTGCGTGGCATGGCATAAAATGTATGTACTTATTAAAACAAATTCGTACCCTAACAAATACCCAAGCTAAATATGTGAAAAATGGCAAAAGTAAAAAAAAATGTGTTACACAGTTCGTCACGGTCATTTTATATAATGTGGTCGTGTTATGTCCCTCATGACAGATGTTCTAAAATGAGAAATGGCCTGCAAGCTAATCTGCAAGGATATTGAAAATTACATCACATAAATCTTTATTGCTGCATAGGTGGAGCAAGGCCTAGGGTAGGGTCGCCCCTTGCAGGGCTTTGTGCCTAAATAGCCAAGCGTGACTCAAGAACTTGGCCACCCCACAAGAAAAGAGGACACTAGGTTCAGATTTTAAAATGTGGAGGGTAGCCCGATGATCACGAGTGCCCATACCACTACGGATAGGTCTCAGCCAGTTAGTCCTAGAAATCTTATAGGCTGGGCTAGTGATCATGACATGGGCAACACTATCCAGCAATGCTCCACAACAAGGGCAGCTTTCTGTTCTGTTGTTGACTGAGTGCCACTTTGATGTGACGGCATTGACAGGGAGGGAGCCATACCTAAACTGGATATACAGTGCCCTATTCCGTGGACCTGGATTACGTCCAAGTAAGGCTCCCATCCTCTAGTGTAACCCTGAGGGTGAGGGCAAAAGGGGAGAGCCCGATAGAGACCCGTTTCGGCACCTGTTTCTTGGAACTGCTAGTGCTGAGGACCGGCAAGACCCAGCCCACTTAAAGCCCTTGGTGCAAACTCCACACGCAAAATTAACATTTTCATTTGCTAACAGTCATCTACCAGATTCATACAATTAGGAGTTAATAATACCCCTGAATGGAGAACAACTGTGTAGACCCAGTTTCGCCGGACACTAAATTCTGACAGTTTTTCCTGGTAGACGACAGCGAACACTCATATTTCTCACTTGCTCAGAGCAGCTGGTCAATGTGAGACGAGAGGCAAGTGCTGGGATGGGTGGAGGGAGGATGGTGGACAGTGCAGGGGGACTGGGAAAAAGGTGCCCAGTCTGGGGGGCATTCCATGCTACCGCTTTGCATATATTAAAAAGTTTCACTCAAACTAATTTTCGGCATTAGCATTATTTCAAGTCAAACAAATTGCAAACCTATAGGGAAATGTGTGAAATGTAGCCTTTTTAAGTGGAACTATTACATCCTTGGCTTCCAAATGGTGTTAGGGATTGCTAATAACATTACACGCTGTTTTTTCATAGCTACTAAGAACTCTAATATTATTTTTGGGGTTGCGCTTTAACATTATCATTTATAAAAGATTATAAAACGCTTTATAAAAGTGAATCAATTTTTCCTTGAAGACACAAGTAGTTGCCCAGGCGTCTTAAACTATTTTTCAGTACACTGAAAAGATGCTATCACATGTCGATAGGGTATCAAAAACAAAGTGATCCATAATTTTTCAGCCCGCCATGTACACTGTACTACTGGAAAAAAGCGATGCCTGGCTGGTGAGCCCTAATAAAGGTAAAACCGGGTGAAACTGGTCCTGAGTTGCTTGTGTTCTGGTTCAGGGAGTACCTCACCTGGCGGTTCAAACTGGACTGTTCCCATTTGAGCAGGGTCCAGACTGATTTTCACTTGTGTCTAGGTTCAAACTGAGGTGGCATTTTGCGTGAGAAACCATGGATTGAGATGTGGCCAAGCAATTGCCTGTGGCTGAGAATAAATTCATCCATTCCAGCCATTGCTTTCTTTGGATCACATGATATTGAAAATCTAAGTCCAGTTGGCATCTTTGGTATTAGCCAAGAAAGATTGCTTTATACTCTTCATTGATATGAGGACACTTTTATGCTTTCTGGTGGCAACCATGTGTCACTGGCTTCAAACACTTGTCCTTCAATTCTGTATTGCCGCAGTCAACTTATTTGAAGTACTGGATACATTTAAATAATGAGACAATAGCATTTACCCATAAAATGAGTTTACTTCCACATTGACTACACAGAACATTAGACAAGAGATCCGAAAGGCTGCCGACACTAGCTTTTTCTGGCTATTTTGCTGAAAATGTGGGCATTTGTGTTTGAAAAAGCATGTTTTTGGTGTATTTTAGACTGTGAAAAATACACCAATTCAAATCCATTCTTAACCTTTCGAATGCCATCCTCTGACCCTTCAAGGCTTGCACACTGCCATGCACGCCAAGCTACAAAGTGACAAAGCCTTTTGCCATTTTTTCAGCAAAATATAGGATTAGCACGGTGCCATCCACACCAAGCTGGAAAATGACAAAAGCCTTCTACCCCTCTAGGCACTGTATTACAGCTTTGGATTGGTAATATACCATCACAGTCAACTTGGAATGAATAAAATGCTTAAAAATGTTGCTGAAAAAATGGCCAAAGTCTTTGTCACTTTCTAGCTTGGAGTGGATCGAACAGTGCTAATCCTATGCCCAGTGCTTTAAATGGGAAAAAATAAGTGCAGGTACTCATTAAAATGAGCTATAGGTGTAGTGAGGGGGCGGGGCTAAGAGCAAGGCATGATGATACTTAACAACTTCTATATTAGTTGCAGCACACCCCAAAACACATGAGAAATGTGTTTATATAAACAAAGCAGGTTAACTCATTACACAAAATTAAATAAAAATGCGATAATATGTTAACATTTCCGCTTTTTTGCAATAGTTGTACTTTCTTAATGCCATACTGTTAATTGCTATTTGGCACAATACTATATATTTTTGAGCACGCAAGTAGGAAGAAACTGAAAATACCCCCACGTCGCACCAAAGATCATATGGCACCAAGCAAATGAAGCAACTCATCATGACCCTCCCCAGAAAATATCTTGCGTCTCTTCCATTGATCTATCCATTCATCCTTTCATCCTACCATTTACCTGCTGATGTCCTCCATTTAACCGTTACATTCTATCGTCTATTCAGTCTTTCATCAATCATTCATTTTTTCACCATTCGGTCTATCCGCCCTTCATATCCAAAACAATTCATCCATCCATCCATCTCTAAACCTATCCATTCATCTTTTCACTCATCCATCTCTTTATCCACCCTTTCCATCATCCATAAATCCTTTCGCTCATCCATCCACCAACCCTTTCACTCCTTTATTCCATCCACCCTTTCACTCAATCTCTTCTTTCACTCATCCATCATTCACCCTTTCATCCATCCTCCCTACCTTTCATTCATCCATTCAATCTTTCACTTATCCACCCATCATCCGCCCTTTTATCCAATCATCCACCCTCTTTCACCCATGCATGCTTTCACTCATCCATCTAACTGTTCATCCATACATCCACCCTTGCTCACTCATCCATTCACTTACTCACCCACTCACCCACCCACCCACCAACCCTCCGTTTTACATTATTTATGAATCTTTGTCGCCGAACAGGCATGTACAAACAAAGTGCCACACATTTTCTTTAAAATACTTCCTGAGAGTGTCTTGATTCTCTCTCTCTCTTTCTTTCACTTTTTTGTTACAAAAACAGGCAAACAAATGCAGGCAAACACACAAACATAGCAGACACACAAAAGACTCAGGTATGATAAAAGCCATCTTTTCTCTTCCCCTACCATGGCTTTTTTAATTGCCACTAGGGCCGGACTGGCCATAGCCTGATTGCCACTGCAAGGGGACTGCCAGAATTCCTGTGCTTACACGAATGCACAAGATAGTGTGAATGTGATTGACAGCACAGGGCTTGAATGGACCCTGCTCTGTCAAACACAGCGTGATGATGAGCACCCGGACATTATTCAAATGAGTCCTGCTGAATAGCTCAGCTGGAGCTACAGAAGCAGCGCCTTGGCTGCCAGAGACATGTTCCACTCCTGCTCACCAGCACAGCCAATGAGCCTACCTTTTCATGAGTACCGGCACTCTCCACGGCAGTAGAGAAGTGCCGGTACTCAGAGTGACAAATCTAAGAAGTGCTGGTACTTAGTACCGGTGAGTACTGGCCCATTTAAAGCACTGCCTATGCCTAGAACTCTGCTAAAAAAACAGACATTTGAGGTGAGCAGATTCAAACTGTCACTGGTGTTGTAGGGTGCTGCATATAAAGGAGCCATTATAATAAATGGGGTAACCCAACAAAAAGTCCTTGGACCTGGGTGTCGATTGATACAAAAAAACAATGGTCCGGGACCAGTCTCTCAAGGAAAATTGCTTTTTTTCAACACTAATTATTCAACACTTTTGAGCATCCAAAAGGCCAGCTCACGGTTACATGAAACCAATTTAATTCAAGGATATAAGATGTGCAACAACCAATGATTTAAAAAAAGGCATGCAATTATTTTTTTTTTAAATGAAGCACTGAATTGAAAACCAGAGGGTCAGAAAAAGGGGGTAAGGGTTGCTCCAAAGGGAACGTGCAAGAAAGGTGCTCAAGTGTAGAGAATTGAAAGGAAATTCAGAAGGGAAAAGAATTCGCAAAGGAAATCAAGGGGCATGTATTTACAAAACTATATGTGGGACAACAAATAAACACTCTTCATAACCTGGTCAAACACAATGTAATATATGTATACTTTGTTAACATAATTCACAAAAGATCAAGAGATTTATCTCCTGTAATTGAGCGGGGGACACAAGGGGTTGATGGTCCAGGTCTGATAGGGCTAGTGTTGACGTTTTGACCCGACTTGACGGCAAAAGAGGGATACTTCAACCTCAGCCACGCGGATCTTCCTCAAGACGGGGGACTGGATAAGGGGCAACCCTCAGAGGACTGTGGGTATGATTCAATCCCAGTGTTGCCACCCGCCTCAGTATTGCGCTATGGTACCCAAAGGTTCCATATATATGGCGAGAATTTCCACATTGATATTGCGGGGTGTAAACTGAAGAATCAGTTCCGGGGTTCACTTGTAATAGGTTCAATGGTTCAAATATATTGTGGGCATTGGAAAATCAGTTCAAGCCTCAGCAATGACTAGTTAGCTGGTAGCGCTGTCATAGCTTCCTCGCCGCGTTGGAGAGAGGAATCTGTTACTGGCTACCCTTTGCAGCATGAAAAAGGTGAAAAAGAAGGCTCAAAGATGTGTTGATTGTTTTTTAAAATAAAGTTTTATTACATTTTTATAGCAATCACTTTTATTACTTGAGATACAGAAGTGGAGGTGACAGTCAGAAGTCTAAAACAACGCTCAGTTTTCATGTCATATTTTAGAAATAGGGGACATCTTTGAGGAATCATGCAATTTTGGGGATGTTAGACTGTAGAAAGAAATATTGCCAGTATTTGAATATACTGGTTAATAGGGACCCTTGATAGACGCTAGAATCAGATGAATTAGTCTGTAACTTTCAATTCGGAAGAGACAGAGATTTGGAGTTTGGATTCTCTGAGCTCAGGATTTAAAAATACATCTTTTAGTGAAGTTGGTTTTTAAATTGTGCCTTTGAAAATGTCACTTTTAGGAAGTGGGCATTTTCCTGCTTTGCCATCCTGTGCCTCTGCCTGCCTGTATAATCCACGCCTGGTTTAGACTGACAGTTAGTCTGTTTATACATTCACTCTAGACAGTCACACAAAAGGAGCTGTGGTGTTCCATGTATATCCTGATAGCCCATCACCAGGCTGATGGGCCATCCTGAGCTAGAGTGGTGAGGGGAGTTGCCCATGACACATGAATAGGGCTGTGCCGGGCCCTCACAATGCTGCCCCCTGGTAGTGTGTCTGTAGCCAGGACAGAGCAAGGCAGGATCTGTTCACTACAAAGACTATCCTTTGAAGTATGCCTACTTCAAAGGCCAAAAGGGGTATAAGTTTTGGACCTATAAAACCAGAATTATAGAACATGTCTGGATACAGAGAAGTCTCTGCCAAGGGGAGGAGCTGGAGTGGTGTCAGGAGGAGCACTGCCCCTTTGCTGTATTGCTTTGCTGGGTTGACCCGCAGTGGCTGTTTCAGCCTTGGAAAGGACAAAGACTGGACTTTGCTGCCTTGTATCATGCTTGAGAAGATTCTCCAAGGGTTTGGGTGTGCTAGTCTCCCGTTAAAAAGTATCAGGGCCATCAAAGATTTCATCTGCAGCTCCCCTAAACTCCACTGCTGGGCGTTCTGACCTGGCAAGAGGTGCCAATTCCAATTCTGGGGCCCAGTTCTGGGGCCTTGGAGTTGGTCCTGCTACTTCAAGACTTGAAAAGTTAGGCATCGCCCTTCCAGCACCATTTTTCCTGCAGCAAGCTTGCCGTGGCATTAGAAAAAAAACAATGCATCACTGCGGTGCAGCCGAAAAATTGACACAGTGCCTGTCTGTGGCCCAAAGAACCACCACAACCTGAGTCCAGAGCACCATGTCTCCGACGTCCCAGACCCCTGCTCCGACTCTGACTTAGGCTTTGCTGTGCAGCTGAAAGAATCGATGCATTCCCGGTCCACTGCTGCATCGACCCCAGCACGTCCAGATTTCCACACATCGTACCTGTGCGCCAAGTTTCCAAAGCATTGCCCCGCTGACTAGAACTGACTTAGGATTTGGATGCATCACTTCTCCTCGCAGTAAGGAATCAGCAGCAGAACTGACGCCTTCAATCCCCTGGGACTCGAGAATTGACACATCAATGTGTTTTCTGATGCTTCTCTCCATTGCAGCTGTTTTTTTCCTTGGAATTTGATGCATCAAATGTATTTTGTGCTAAAATAACTGCATCCATACAGTTCTATGAACACAATTGCTTAAAGCTAAATAAAAGTGATATCTTGAGTTCGGTATGTTGGATTTATGTAATTTTGGTCTTATTTGGTTTAGATAACAATTGTTTATTTTTCTAAACTGGCGTGGTGTCCATTTGTAGTGTTTTTACTGTGTTGGTGTGTGTTATGTACAAAAACTTTACACATTGCCTCTGAGATAAGCCTAAATGCTAGTGCCAATCTACCAAAGGGGTGTGCAGGGGTTATCTTGGGTTATGTAACTGACTAGAAGGGAGGGTTCCTACTTGGCCGTCTTGGGCTGGCCAAACACGCATGTACACTCTGCATGTTCCCCACCAGGCTGCATTACACAGCCACGTAAGGAACATGCACAGGCTCCCTGAACCCGTCTGAGTGCCGAACCATAGTGCTCAGACCAATTACAATGCTGCATTGCACTATTGTGATTGGCTCAGGGGAGCCTGTGCGCCCGGGTGCTTTCCTGCTGCCAGCCGAGACAGGAAGATGGAAGAGGACGGAGGAGAGTTTATTTCTTTAATGTTTACTGCTGTTTTGTTTACTGCTCGAGCCAAAAGTTGAATATATAACTCATGAGAAATTATAGGCTTTCAAATGAGCAGAAAGCATTCAGGGGCATGCATTCTTTGACCAGAGAAAACACCCCGAGGACTGTGTGTGCACCTTTTGCTTTTTCTGTGCAAAGAACAAGTTACCGCCCAAGACGGGATAACGAGTTGTGTGGGAATAGGGCACTTGGTGCTGGATTGTACTCATTTATTTAATGGGGCTACGTTCAAGTGCTCCAACCCCTGCAGGCCAAGCTCACGCTATATGAAACAACCAAAAAACATGTGATGTAACAGGAGAACTTGTGTGTGGTAAAGATCAACAGGCTGCATTTTGCTGTGCTTAGGAAATATGGTGTAAGCCACCCCTTTATTCGTTAATGTTTGCAGTGTTACCAGTGGCCTAGCAAAGGGGGGTGGGTTGTGCGGTCCGCCCCGGGCGGCACGAGTTTTGGGGCAGCGGTCTCCCACGCTCTTAACTGAGCCTGTTGCAGGAATAGCCAGCACAACCTTCCATCCTGCTCTTAAATGCGGCCGAAATGGGCGACAAACGCAGGGACCGCCACTGGCGCCACAAGGTCTATCTATGCCACAGGTGAAATGAAAAATGGAAAATCATGAATCGTTCCCTTTGTCCGTAAAAAAATGCTCCGTGGACTAAACACACTCTCAGGTTGAAACTGTTTAGTCCTTAATTGTCTGGCACGGCCTAAAATAAAAAAATAAAAATCCTCACCTGCCACATGGAGGGCGTCTCACGGCAGTGGCCTCCTCCAGGGACCATCACTATAAGCACACTGATAAAAGTGCTCCTTCCTGCTTGAGGGCTCTCTGCCAACCTCAGGGAAGCATGCAGGAACATACACTCTGTCCCTTTCAAATTGGCCATTCATTTTACAGCACAAGTCTTCAATCGCTGCCTTTAAGGTTTGGTAAGTTGTGTTATATTATGCCTACCCTTCTTAAAAGCCTGTTTTGTTTTGGTGTCTTAATCTTTCATAAATCTCATACATTCTGACATTGAAAAATTGTTTGTTCAGGAAAGGTATATTAAATTTGATAGGATTGGGAGTATTCGATCTTTAATGCGATAGTCTGCAAAATTCACTAGAATTGTCCTTAGTAATTTGGAGTTTGAAAACGGTTGAGATGGTACTTTGTGGGCTCTTGTAATAGGGAGGTCCCCTGAAAATTATGGGATCAAAAAAATTCTTATAAATGTCTCGACCCATTGGATTGTTTGGCCCACTTTTCAACCCTTTGGAATGCCAACTATAAGTAGGTTGGACTGCCTGGAGTGGTTCTCCAACTCCTAGGCTTACTCTCCAGTGAAGCTTTTTCTTTCCTAGCGGCATTGACTTGCTGCTGCATTGAGTTCACCTGGGGGCATATGTATCAACATCTCCATTTGCGATTCTCAAATAGCGTTTTTTTGAGTCGCTATTTGAGAATTGCAAAACGGGATGTATTTAAAAAATCGCACAAATTTTGCGATTTCTTAAAATTCCTTAATTGCGATTAGCAAATTGCGAAATCGCAATTAAGGACTACCTTCCCATTCATTCCTATGGGCCAGGAGGCCCATAGCAATGAATGGGAAGTCCTTCTCAATTTGTGAATCGCAAATTGAGAATATTTTCAAAGGTGCAAGGGTGTCATGATGACACCCTCATGCACCCCTGAAATCAGCATGTGTGCACATATGGTGCACATACATGCCCCAAGGGCATGTATGTGCACCACATGGCACTTTGAAATATGCAAAAAAGTGCATATTTCAAAGAAATCACAATTTACCACCAACTTGAAGTTGGTGGTAATTTGCGATTTCTTAAGGAGAAATCGCACAACTTGGGTGCGTGTTACATTGCATTTAAAAAATCGCAATTTGTCATTTCTTAAATGCTTACGCAAACTTAAGAAATCGCAAATTTAGCGATACCTTAAGATTGCGAGGCTGAAATGCTTCATACATCTCCTTTTGTAATTTTGTATTCGCAAATGCAGTTTTTTTTGCGATTCGCAGCGTTTGCGAATACAAAATCATTTGATACATATGCCCCCTGGTCCTCTAATTGAGAAATTCGGCCCTCTGCCTCATGCATTCTGACCAGAAGGGCACCAACTGCAGCTTCAATTTTTTTAAGCGATGATGGAGAGACGCTATCTTGCTGGTTTGTGCAATCTTCAACTCTCTTATCTCATCCAAGATGAAATCCTACATGATCTTTATGTCGAGTCACTAAAGCCATTCAAATGAAGACATTTCTAGTGAAGAAGGAATCAGCTGTTGTATTTTCTCTGATATCTCTGCAGTAGCGAAATAAGTTTGTTAAACTGTTGTATTTGTTTGAAGCCCATGGCGCACAGGCTACGATAGCACAGCAGTCTAAATTAAGAGTTTTAGTACGAGGAAAATTTCATATGTTTGCTAATGTTGACGAAGCCCAGAAACTTCTACAAGAAATATCTACAGGGTCATAGATCAGCATTGTATAGGAAAATGTTTGTAATGCTGGGGGGAGGGACGGATCACGTAGGGTGCAATTCCATGGCACCCAAAGGGGAAAAACGCACAAGTGGAGAGGAGAGGGGTATGTTGGGCAATGCTCCTTCATTGAGGGGGGGGTTGGGCACAGAGGGGGACGAAGGGGGGTGTTGGCACTGAGTGAGGGTGATGGGGTTAAAAAAGAAAATAGGCAGAGGTATAGATTGCAATATACTGGAAGGTAATGTATGTTTGCCAGCGTTCTAGATCTAAGTAACAGTTGCAGGGATGAGTTATAAAGTTTGTAATATTATGATTAATGTCAAGGTGTCTCTAACAAGCAAAAATAAGGTGGATTAATAAGATGGTTGGCTTCATTCTCAACATAAATCTTGTTTCTTCAGGAAACCCATCTTAAGACAAATGCACTAAAATTATATATTCCCAAGGCTTTTTCTAAAGCCTATTTTGCATCGGCTCAGGCGGCAATAAGGGGGGTTGCCATCTACTTTGGAAGAGGGATAGATTGGGAAATTGTTCAAATCCAGAGATATCCGCATGGTAGATGGATATGGGTTGTAGTTAAGGTAAATGGCAATACAATGAATTTTGTAAATTACTATGCACCAGTTGTAGATGATCCTACTGACGTCCCTGATCTCCCGACGCGACTCCGGGAGCAACGCTTGCCTCCAGCTTCATTTTTAAAACGGAACCTCGGCAGTCCCTCTGCCAGCGCTGTGGACTCTGCGCTTTTTTAAAAACAAGTACTGCTCTTTCCTACCTGCCTGCACTCCCGAGCGCCTTCCGCTCCTCGCTCTCCTCCTTTGCCGGCTGGTCACTGGAGCGGGGTGGGTGAGCTCGCCATCTTGGACGCTCTGGGGTTGGCGGTGCAGTCTCTTGGTCCCTCCACCCCCTGCCACGCCCTGTTTCTGTCATTGGCGCCTATAACATGCCCCTTTTTCCTCGGCAGCGCAGCGGACGAGCGCAGCGGGCGCGACGAAGGCGCGCCGAAGTTGCGCCTAAGTTAAGCCCGTCTGCGCCCGTCCGCGACGGGCCGGGACCAGGGGCCATGGACTCTGCCTCTCTGCTGGTGTACACCTCCGCTCAACTGCACTCCTGTAAACTTGTTCAGCCTCTTGCACCCTCACTGCTGCTACACTTGGACTCGCTTGGCATCTTAGTCTCAGACCCCCCCCTTTTGTTAGATACCTCTGCATCGTCTGTTTCTATCTCTCCCAATCCTGCCTCGGCTCTCTTAATTAACACTCGGTCAGCTGTGAAACATCAATTGGAACTATTTAACTTGTTGCACACTGAGTCCCCTGATTTTCTTTTTCTTACTGAAACGTGGTTTTCGTCCGACTCTCTTCCTGACGTCCTGGCCATTCTCCCCTCCTCCTATTACGCCCTCCGGTCGGATCGCCCTGACGGCAAGATGGGTGGCGGTGTGGCCATGATAGTTCGCTCCAGCTTACAGTTTCAGCTTCTCCCTCACTCACCTATACCCAATGTGGATTTTCTGGTTGCTCGTTCACTTAATCTCCCTGCTCCTCTCACGGTTGTCCTTTTGTACCGCCCTCCCCAGCACATGCCCCTGTTCGTTGCTACCCTTCAGGAACTCCTTGCAACACTTGTGGTCAACAATTCTTCGGTTCTCCTGTTGGGGGACTTTAATTTTTGGCCGGGTGACGCTAAGGAGGACTTGTCCTCCAAGGATTTTTCGGCTACTCTTCAGTGTCTTAATTTTCATCCCCATGTCGTTGGCCCTACCCATGTCCAGGGTCATACACTTGACCAGATTTGGTCTTTAAGTTGTACGCTCTCTCCCCCTAGCATTTCTCCCTGCACCTGGTCTGATCATTCTCTTATTTCCTTTTCCATCACTCTTGGTGCTCCCGACAGGCCCTCCCTACCCAAAAACCTTGTTGTTCGGAACTGGTATCGGATCGACCTCAACTCTCTTTCTCTTTCTCTTGCTTCTTCTACTCCTGATCTTTCTGAACTCTCTTTGGACTCCCAAGCTGAAGCGCTTAACACCTGGCTGTCCTCCTCTTGCGACCTGGTCGCCCCGCTTGGGAAAACTAAGGCCGTTCGTCCCTATGACGCTCATAAGTGGTTTAATACCGAGCTTAAAGCGTTGAAATTAGATCTGAGACGCTCTGAGCGTCATTGGAGACGAAATTACTGCCCCGTTCTTCGGGCCCAATATAAACATCTTCTCCTGGAATACAAGCGGGCCGTCCTCCTGGCCAAAACCAATTACTTTTCTGAGAAAGTGGCTCTCTCTGCCAACAAATCCAAGGAGATTTTCTCCTTGGTCAAAGATCTGGCTTTCTCGAATCGTACCAACTCCACTCCTATCCCTTCTCAAGACCTCTGCTCTTCGCTTAATGAATTCTTCATCGAGAAGATCATTAAGATTAAAGCCAACATCCCCTTGCTCCCTCCCCCTACCCCTACCTCCTCTTTTTCGGTTCTTTCTTCTACTCTTGATTCTTTTCCCCCTATTTCTTTGGACACATTTCTTACTCTGCTCGCTAAGATCAAGTCAGGCTCTCCAGCCGACTGCTCTCCGGCCCGGATTTTAAGAGCTCTATTCACTAACTGTCCCTCTCCCCCTCTTTCTTTCCTCAATGCTTCTCTTGCCTTGGGTTTAGTCCCCTCTTTCTTCAAAACCGCTATTGTCCTGCCCATTTTAAAAAAACCTGGCCTTGACCCTTCACTTCCCTCTAATTTCAGGCCTATTTCCCTTCTTCCCTATCTTGGCAAGGTCTTAGAGAGCTATGTCACCTCTTGCCTCTCTGCTTACATTGAGGAGAACCATGTCCTGGCCTCTCATCAGGCAGGCTTTCGTCGAGGCCACTCCACTGAGTCAGTGGTTTTGGCTGTCCTCGATGAGCTGAAACTTAAGGCTGACTCCTCTCTTCCTCAAGCCCTGGTTCTCCTTGATCTATCCGCTGCGTTTGACACGGTCGACCATTCCATCCTTCTTGACCGTGTCAGCGCAGCGGGCATTCGGGCCTTGCTTTCTCTTGGCTTGCCTCCTTTCTCTCTGGCCGCTCTCAGGCTGTTCACCTGTCTGGCTTCTCTGCTCCCCCCCGCTTGGTTTCCTGTGGTGTTCCCCAAGGCTCCTCTCTTTCTCCTCTGCTATTTAATCTATACATTCACCCTCTTATCTCCGCTCTTCTTGCTCAGGGGGTCTCCGTGTACAACTATGCCGACGACCTCCAGCTTGTCTTTGATCTTTCCTCCTCACCTCTGTCTTTTTCTAAATTTCGCTCTACTTTGGTCTTTATCTCGGATTGGATGAGCTCTAACCATCTCAAGCTTAACCCGGACAAGACCGAGTTGGTCTTGACGGGCGGCTCTTCCAGTCCCTGGTCTTCTGCTTTTTGGCCCTCCTCTTTTGGCCCTCTTCCCACTCCCGTCTCTTCAGTCAGAACTCTGGGTATTCAGGTCAGTCATGATCTCTCCATGCATGCACAAATCAGCTCTGTTGTTTCTTCTTGCTTTCTATCCCTTCGGCTTATTCGAAAGATCTCCCGCTTCTTTTCTTCAGATGCACTCAAAATCATCATCACGGCCCTGATTACTTCCCGTCTTGACTACGGGAATAGCTTGTACGTGGGCATTCCAGCCTACGAATCACGCCGCTTGCAAGCTATTCAGAATCAGGCCGCCCGTCTCATTTTTCACCTTCCCAAAACCCATCATATCACTCCCGTTCTCAGGTCTCTTCACTGGCTCCCTGTTCTTCAGCGTTCTCTTTTCAAAATGGGTTGTCTGGTTTTTTTGGCCCTTGCCCGATCTGCCCCTGCATTCATATGTTCCCTTATTTCTTCTCACACCCCGGCTCGCACTCTCCGCTCTTCTTCTTTGGCCCTTCTTAATGTCCCCCGTTTCCGCAAAACCAGAACTGGAGGCACACGCTTTTCTGTTTTGGCCCCCCGTTTCTGGAATAGCCTTCCCCTGTCCATGCGATCCATTCCCATTTATTCCCATTTTCGTAAATCTTTGAAAACGTTTCTGTTCTCTCAGGCGTACTCCGGCTAACTCCTTCGGGCTGTTTCTGTGACTGTTGCTCTTGCTACCAGCGCCAGGAAGCCGCTTGGCCGCAGTGCGCTTAATCAAATACTTTTTTTCATTTCATTTCATTTCATTAAGAAGATCAATGCTAGAGCTAGAGGGGTAGTGGGTCCAATAATTCTAGGTGGTGATTTTAACTTTGTTCAAGATCTGGTAATGGATACGTCAAATAAAACCAAGAAACAAATGAAGCCAAGGACCAAAAAACTGATAGACATAATTAAACAAGATTACCAATTAGTCGATCCTTGGCACAAGGGGCATAGGGAAATTATGCAGTATACTTACTATTCCCACCAATACCAGTCTACATCCTGCATTGATTTCTTTTTACTATCACGTTCTTTGATTTGTCTGAGTACTGAGATATGGGCTAACTCTTTTTCAGACCACACGCTGGTAAAAATTGAAATCGATTTAGAGGTTGGAAGGAGGGTAAAATCCAGGTGGCAGATGGATAGACTTCTACTAATCAACACCGCAATGGATTGATAGCATGCGAGAATGGATCAAAGAAGTTTTTCAGTATAATAATAAGGGTACTGCTATGCTCTTCTCGATCTGGCGGGCCTTTAAATCCTCATTACTAGGGCAAATGATCTCCTATATGTCTGAGCAAACAAGGATTCGCAAGTTTAAGATAGCTGAACTCCAGCAAAGAGTCGATGTAGCCTTGTTAAGGAACAACAGCCCCTCTGGTGGAGGTCACCTAGCTAAAGACCAATTAAGGAAAGCAAAACAGGAGTTAAGGGAATTTGATCAATATTGAAGAAATAAGCAACTCACAATCATACCAGCAGAAAGTTTATGAGGAAAGCCAGATGATAGGAAGTTTTTTTAGCATAGACAACTAAAGTAAAACAAGAAGCGGCAGTGATTGATGAATTGGTGAAACCTGGTATGCAGATGATAGTATCCAAAAAAGATACAATTGCTAGAATTCTCTTAGATCATTATAAAGAACTTTATACAACTGATTAACAGGTATCAAAACAAGGAATCCAGCAATACTTCCATGATATAGAACTCCCTCAGATCCTCAGTGGGCAGAAAGAAGCCTTGATGGCAGATATTTCTGCAGCTAAAATTTCCCAGGCCCTAGCTTCAATGGCAGGAGGTAAGGTCTGTGGAAATGATGGCCTTCCGATTCAATTTTATAAGGCATTCTCGGAGGAGCTAGTACCATTCTTGCTGGAGCTTTCTAACTATGTTAAGGCGGGAGGTGATGTTCCAGCAGCCTTTAACGAATCCTCCATAGTCAGTTTTGTGAAGAAGGGAAAAAACCCCAGGGACGTCAGCTCATACAGGCCAATTAGCCTGTTAAACTGAGACTATAAAATTCTGATGAAAATATGGGCTAATCAATTTAGTTCAATAGCCCAGTATTTGATACACACAGATCAAACTGGATTCATAGTGGGCAGGTCAATGTCTTCAAACACCGGCTATTTAGTCCAAGCGATCGACTTTTTTAATATTAATCGAACACCAGCTCTGATAATGATGGTCGACGCAGATAAGGCGTTTGATTTGGTAAACTGGGGTGCTCTATTTTACGGTCTCAAAAGATTTGGTTTCCTCCCTCAGATCATCTCCATGCTTCAGAATATCTATCAAGGGGCTCAGGCACAGGTTAGAATAAACTCTAATCTGGCTGGTGGAATAGATATAAGACAGGGAACCCGTGAGGGGTGCCCTTTATCCCCGGTATTGTTTATTTTTTTTATTGAACCCCTGGCTGTTAGGATTCTGGACAACACAGAGATAAAAACTCCAATAGCGGGAATTCCATAACTACAACTATTTGCTGATGACGTTATATTGTATCTAAAACCTGAAAGACAAAATATTGGAACAATTTTAAGAGAATTGACAGAGTTACAGAGTTTGCGGCAATCGGTGGATATAAAATGAATCATAAAATAACAGAAGTCCTGGTCCTAAATACTTGCAGCCATTTTCTTCCAGAGAATTTAAAACAACAAACTCTCTCTCTTGAAACAATACGTTATCTGGGGATATATGTTTCAAATCAATACTTAGACATCTACAGATTAAATTGTGAGGCCATGTTGAGAAAAATTAAAGATTTATTGGGTAAATGGATACTCCTTCCCCTCACGTTGATTGGCCTCATCACACTTATAAAGATGTCGATTTTACCATTACTCATTTTTCTTTGTTCTAATGTTCCGTATAAAGTCAACACAAAATATTTTAAAGAGCTGGGAAAAAAATGTGTCAATTGTTGTAAAAAAGAGTCAAGGGTAAAAGTATCTATACTTCAACTCGATACTAGCTGGGGTGGGCTGGCACTCCCTCATATTCATACTTACTATGAAGCAGCATTTTTGGACATAATTGTTTGTTTAATCAACAGGAAGGGATCCTTGGATAGTTTTCTTTTTCAATAAGATGATTCAGGAAGCTGGGTCACAGCTTCCTGTTTTTATCAAAACAGAAAAACTTCAAAAATAAATAAGATACAAGACGCTCCAGGCGCTTAGTAATAGACTTCAGACATTTTATTCTTTAAAAGCTCATTCTTCAGGGTATGAATATTTGTGGTTTATAGAATGCAGAAGTTTGGGCCTTCAAATCCAAAATAGCCATGTAAGATTCTGGGAAACAAAGGGATTTAAGGGACTGGGACACTTCTTAATTGGAGGTAGATGCATTAATTGGCAGGAGGTTCAAGCTAGATGTGGAAATCAGAACCAGCTTGTCTTTTTTAGCTACCTCCAGATTAGACAATTATTAAACAAATATGCACTTCCAGGTAATACAGGTACCTCTCCAGTGTTAGCCGCTTTGTTTAAAACCAAATTAAGTGGTATAGGGAATTGGTATCGTTTACTTCGAAATCAAGGGAGCCCCTTTTGGATACCAATTTTCTTGAAAAGATAAAACAGGAAACACAATGTAATTTTTCAGTTGGGGAGTGGCCAGCCATTTCGCAATATGATATTAAGGCATTGAGAGCGGCAAACTTTAAAAAGATGGCATTTTTATCTCACTGGATGGCTTACTACACCCCCAAAGTACTCCATAAGATGTATCCCAAGGTGGAGAATAAATCTTTCCGGTGTCAACAGGTAGGAGAGGAATGCTGGTTGCATGTATGTTTTATATGTCCAATGATAAGACAGTTTTGAGAGGAAATTTGTGTCGAACTAAGCCACGGCCTGTTAAGAAGGGTGGATCCTGCCACTAACCAGAGGGGGGAAATGTTTTTAGCAATTTCTTCCTTGATGGCACGCTTCTTGATTCTCCAAATTTGGAAAACAGCCAAAGTGCCGACTTTTTTAGAGTGGTATAAAAAAATTAGTTGAGTAAGAAAATTTGAAGAAGTTTATGCGAATAGGGTTGGAGCTAGTAACAAATATATCTCAGTATGGAGGTATTTGGACCGGACGGAAAAAAAAATCTCCAAGGGTAAATGTACCTAGTTGACTTTTTAGTAATCTATTTAAGCACATGTGCACCTTGAAAAAGTACTGGATAAAAGACAAGTCAATGTACTAGATCGACATAGTCTAATGTATGTATGGGCAATCTAGTGGAGAAGAAGTTTGAAAAATGTAGCACTTCAGTAGCTGCACTTTATTGTTTAAGAAAAAGTCTCGATGATGGAACAACGTTTGCTAAAGAGGAAAATGTTCTAACTGCATTGATTGTCGAAGTACTACATTTGTTATACGTATTAGTTTCCTTTTTTTTTTTTACTCTGCTCAATAAAAATAAATTAAAAAACAAAAATAAATGTTATAGGATTTGCGGTCTGGAGAAATGACCCATATAGAGACGAGCATTATTGACATAAACTCACTCTGTGTAGCATCACGTCAGATTGGTTCATCAAGAAAGTGACCCTTGAAGAGCATTACATTAGAAAGAGAAAGTGTTTGGATAAAATGTACTTTTTTACAGCACGGCTTAGAATGACGGCCTTGGAAACTGACAACCTTTTGAAGGACATGACATTAGAATTGGACGCCATAAAATAACAGTCTTTAGATACATCATAGCACCATGTGGCAGGGTCATAAAAATAGGCTGTCCCTGGGCCTACAATTGGGCAGTCTTTGACATTGGCTATGATTAGGATGATATATTGTGTCACGGTGCTGATGTACTAAAGACTTGGCCTTCACAAACACAGCCCAACAGACTTTGCAAATGTGAAGTTTTGCACAGAACAAATGTGCAACGTGGGTGCAGTGCAAACATTGTGAACAACAGCAAGTGTCAAGGTGATAGGGGTGGCAAAAGGGGCGTTATTTCTGTATTGCAACTCACAATGTTATGCAGTCACAAAGCGCAGAGGGCCTTATTTTTGGGGCCTTGTGTCACTTTTATGCCGCCATTGCGTCACTTTTTGTGACGCAACAGCAGTGTAAAAAATGTGCCACGTTGCGTCATACATACAAAGTGACGCATCTAGGTCGATGCGTAACTTTGTAAATCCTTGTACCACATTATAGCTGCACCAGGTATAATGTATGCAGAGGGGGGCGTTCCGACGCAAGAAAGAGCCGTAGAATCTATGAGATTTCACTGCGCCACTTCTAGGACGCAAATGCGTCAATATATTAAGCCTGCTTCTTTGCAGACGTAACACTGACGCAGGCAGAATTAACATGGGACTTGCCCATGTGTAATGACCTAATGGTGGAGTTGCGTCACTTTTGTGACACACTCCAGCAATGCATAATTTTTGCGCCTATTATTATTATTATTATTAATTAAATTTATTAGGCGCACAGCTACCCTATTGAGGGTTTCCCGGCGCAGATGAGTCTAGAACTGGACTAAGTAACTAAGTCAATTGCTGGATGAAGAGCCAGGTCTTAATGTCTCGTCGGAACTTTAGATAGGAAGATTCCAGATATTTCAGAAATACTGACGTATCTGTAACTCCTCACGCCATAATACGTCATACCGTAAATATGACTCATCATTGGTGTCACAAGGAGGGCTCAATGAAAAGTGACGCATCGCTGTTTTCTCTCAGCGATGCGTCACTTTTCATAAATGAGGCCCCTAATGTCTAGTGCCTGTAGATGTACTACCCGCTCAAAAACTGTAGGCTGTCGGAATTTTGCAGTTTACACTGTTCCAGTGCAGAAGGGGGAGATCGGAAGAAAAGGGCAGTGGCTGTGTGAACCACTGAATGTTCTCCCAGATTATAAAGCTTCTTGAGGCTTTAGGACTAAGGGTCAAGAGGTGAATAACGGGGCTATTGCAAATTCAAATAGTACGCAGAAGGACTGCTACAACTTGCAGGCCTCCATCATAGCAGTTGCAAATGTTTGTAGTGAGGCACAAGCTGATTTCCAACCCATTATTATGAATGAGGTGGATGGTTTGAGTATTTTTGTAAACATTATGCTGCTTCTGTTTCCTCTGGAAAATCATTTCAAGATGGGGGAAAATCGGAAGTCTCAGGTCCAGTTGCTTCTATTTCTCAGTGAAAAGAAACGTAAAATTAATGAGTTAAAGTCATATGCTAAATACTAAGTAACTATGACTTATACAGAGGCGGCCTCAGTACAGGGTTTAATGCAGTGTGTCTGCACACTTCACAGCTTGCAGTAAGAGATAGGAGCTACTTAACTATGCACAACATTTCTCTGCCCTCTCAATCGAGACTCAGATGGCCACAAATACCTCAAGAAGTCTCAAACATATGTGTCCTATTTGTGCCACTGTGCACCAGCATAATGCACCGCCTATTAGCAACATCAAGGACAAATATTACATTTCGTCCCAGCTCCCTCAATGCATGTCAGCACACGTATAGAGTAAGGTTGTGTTCCGTCGATTAAAACGACAAGGCTTTTCTGTCACATGAAATTGTCATTTGCAGACCTTGGCTTGCTATGAAATCTGAATAGTGTTTTGGTAGAGAAGTCTTGGTTCTCAATAGCCAGTAGCTCTTAACATCACAAAGTGCAATATGCAAATGTAATTGTTTTACCACCCAATCATTTTAATGATGGTTATAGCTAGATATATGCTACACGTTGTCTTAATATCTGTCCACTGCTATTGGCACTGTGCATTCTGCTAAAGAAGTGCTTTGTGCACCTATCCTACCATACACATCTCCATCCATTCAACCGTCTACCAAGAATATACGCAGCCTTCCATTAGGGATCCATCCATGAATCCACCTCTTCCATCCATTCACTCATCAATCCATATGTCAACTTTCCATTCACCAAGTTATACATCCTACTACAACACCATCTTTTCTTCTATCCAATTCATCGATCCATCCAGCCCTTCCTTCCTGCATCCGTCTATTTGCCCCACAACCTCGTCCACCCATCCATCCATAACCCACACATCCATTCATTCACTTATCAGCACATTTGACCATCCTCCTCAAACACATTCATTGACTCACGCACCCATCCATCCACATGGTCAGTCATACATCCATCAATACATACCTGAATGCATGCATCCACCGATCCACAACAGGCAAATAACACTGATCAATTTCTGAACAATTAATGTAGAAAACATTGAGGTATTCCCTGTCAGTGATTTAGTTCGTCTTTATATTTCACATGTTTTACTTAAGCTTGCATTTCTTAGGAACACTCACTATTTCCAGGATGTTGTATTTCTGTATTATTTTGTGTTTCCCACTCTTTATTCAAAATTTTCACATGGGGGAACCCTCCCTGAACCCTCTCCCAACCCTTCCTATGACAGTTGGGCTCGCTCGCTCACCATAGGGCACTCATCCCACACTTTTATGCACACCACTTTCAAATGTCACCAGCCGCCACTGTCACCCCCTTACCACATGGTCTCCATTGATACCATCGTCGAGAGGAGATCGAAAACAGCATGTGGCCTGATGGGCAGAGTCACCTCAAGCAAAAGGCAGCAGTCCCATGGTGCCTATTGAAGGGAGGTGGCTGCAAAAAAGAAAGAAATGTATGACCGGGGTTTGATGACATGAGGCCGCTGCAAGGCGACCAAAAGAGAATCTGCTGGCATTTACTTTCGCAGGTGAAACTTACAACCATGGAAAATCTGGAGATCCTACAAATTTTCAGCAGTCATAAATTTAGATTAAGCAGAAGAAAGAGGATTGTCATAGGATAATAAAAATAGCTTTTGTAGTCACCTCACACAGTCAGCATTGGGGCTTCTTTCATGTCCAGGGGTATATTTTCATGAACTGACGCATCGGCATTGATGCATCCAAACGCCTGCTGCAAATACCGTAACGGCACCATGGATGTGCTGTATTTACAGTACAGTACGACATGGAACAAGGTTGCAAGGATTAGTCAGAAATCCTGACACATCTTTAGGCGCTAAAGTGATGCATTCCTGGAGTTGGTCGTAAAAACTGACGCAACTCAGAACACAGAGGCGAGTCCCATGTTAAAAGCCCTACATCAATCCTTATGCCTAGTTTGAGAAGGCATAGGGATTTTGATGCAGTGTAAAGTTGTAAATTTCATCGCATCAGTTCTACGCTGCTTTTAATGTGGGAACGTCTACCCTGCATACATTATTTTTAATGTGGGAACGTCTACCCTGCATACATTATTCCTGGTGCAGGTAATAATGTGACATAGGCCTCTACAAACTGACGCTTTGAGCCCAATGTGCCAGTTTGCAAATATGGCGCACTGTGGATCATTGATTGTGCCGTCTCTGCATCAAAAAATTGACACTGCGGCAGTGATAGGTCCTTGTTAATATGCCCCACAGTTTGCACTTCTACACTCATATGGGTACATTTACAAACATTTTGCGCTGAGTTAGTGTCACAAAAGTGACTCTAACCAGCACAAAATGTTGTTTTCCTAATTTACTTTCTAGTGCAAAACTTGCTTTGCACTGGAAAGCACCCTACAAGTAACTCAAAGCAGTGCGAAGCTTCACTTTACTTAGCGCCAAGGGTGCATTACGTGGGTGGTACATCGGCATTCCCATGCAACCACCCATGCCTTTTGACGAAAAACCCTATCTACAAACAATAGTAGATAAGGTCTAGCGACAAAAGTTAACGCCATTTGAATGAATGCATTAAATAGAGAAATTTTCGTATTTCTCCTTTCTTTTCCGACTTTGCGTACGTGCTGGACTGAGCAGCACACATACAAAGTAGGAAAAGTTTTAAAGTATGTCTAAACATAGGGGCAGATTTATGAGCCCCTTGCGCCACTTTTGCGTCACTTTTAACATGGGAAAAGTGACGCAAAAGTGGCGCAAGGGGCTCATAAATCTGCCCCATAGTATTTTGTACTGGAAGGATACCCTTCCAGTACACAACCTATGGTCGACTCACGCACACACCCTAGTACTGTGGTGCTAAGGTATGTGCAAGGCGCACAGCAGCTAAAATCTGTGCTGGTACTAGGAAGAGGAGGGGAGGAGAGAGCCATATCTCTGAAAATATGGCGCCTTCCTGCTCCCTCCCTGTCACGCAGCACAGCATGTTTGGCTGTGCCGCTGTGTTCCGTGACTCTTTACAAAATCTGGTCCATAGTCTTGCTTTGTGACTCATAAATTGTGAAGGTAATGCTCTATAGCAATCAAACATTGCCACGTAGTTTCGGCATCTGATTCTGCATTAGTTGCAAACAAATGAGGAATAATATGTGGCAAAAAATAGTTCATATTTCTATGCAATGATTGCCAATGTGATGCGATTCACGCTAGCATTTTGCAAGTGTTAAATGCCCATGTTTTGTTTGTGCTGAGAAGTGGGTTCACCTCATCATTGTTCGATATACTGTATCACTTAGTGCAATAAACCCTAAAATGTGAGGCTCAGAAAAATGTGCCATGAGGTTCCTACTACTCTCATTTTACAGATTCTTTTGAATAGGCGCCTGAATGACAAAAAATACCCATATAAATATGAAAATTGGTTGTGCAAAACAGCCAAACATTTCATAGTTTCTGAAGTTCTAGTATAAAAAAAATGTCGCAATTCGTTTGTAAGTAAATGTTATGCAAAATCCGCATGCTTGAAAATCTAGGATTTATGTAAATTAATATCGGTACTCTTGAAGACGTTTGCTACCCCTTCCGCCCTAAACAAAAATCAACAGCTACACAGATCTGAGGAGGAAATCTAATCTGTACGGATTTCCAGCTTTTCCATGGTTTTTTGTGAACCGAAATCTAAAACTCATTTTCATTTCTCTATTATGGGAATATTTGAAGGGATATAATGGAAAATAAGACTAAACTTTAATTGTCTAAAATTTTCAAGTCACAAAACTCAACACACATCATACTGTGTGGTAGCCCAGTTAAGACCTTCAGTTAGGCAAAGTTGAAAGCAATTCTCTCCAAAATTGTGACACTTCAACTCTTTGCCTTTTATGCAATAAAACATCGAAATGATAATGTTGCTGAATCTTCAGGATTGGCAAACCACCACGGTCATATATGTGCCTGCTGACGGCCGCAGATCTTGGAAGTCTTTAGTGACTAAAACTCCCCTGAAGACAGCATACCTGCTTACATTACCTAGAATTATTATCTTTGTTCTGAGCACATGATCTCGAACTCACAAGCTACAATTAACACTAAGTCGACAAAATTACCCTTATAACTGGCCTTCAGAGGCTCCAGCCCACCAAGAAAATGCCCAGTGGAATAAAAGGTCTGTCAGGCCCTGATTCCCATGGTAATTCTCAAGTTTTAGTTGAAGTTCAGGGTGCTACTTGCAATGTGCCAGATTATCTCTGCCCCTAGAGTTAAAAGTACCTGTGGTACCTGTAATGATATGAATGGTGAAATACTGGCCCATTTCCTAGGCCACTCCTAATGAGGGAAAGTGTATGAGATTTTCTGTCAGTGCAGTTATCTGATAAGCCAGTAGGATGTGAGTGGAGTCAGTTGTATACCAATAGAGAGACACTGCCCAAGACTCAGTATACACTGTTTAACTAAGAAGGTGAACACTTCACAAGGGAATAGTTGCTAAAAAAAAAAAGCTGTAACTGACTCCCAAATGTCATGCTTTGAGCCATGTTAACATACACTTAAAACTTTTCTTCTCATACTAAAATGTCTTTATATGAAGGCTTTTGTTGGCATTAACGCTTCATTGTGGAACCAACTGGCAACCTTTGTGCACTCACTTAAGTGGCGTTACTTTGGGATAAGCCTGTCTGCTCCTGCCATGCTACCAAGGGGGTGAGTAGGGGTTATCTAAAGTGTGTATCCCCCTTACCCTGACTAGAAGCAAGGGTCCCTATTTGGTCAAAGGTACCTACCTCTGCCAACTAAAGACCCCCAGTTCCAACATTGGTGGGAAGCGGTGAGGATTTGAACATGTATGCTCTCCATCAATTGAATCACACAGCCCCCCACAGTTGTTAACCAACCTACCCTTTGCCTCACCATCCAGTGCCTCACACAAGTACCTCACACTGCTCTCCCGAGATTGGGAAGACAATGTCTGACTGTCTCTGTCACTCAACCCACACTCTTCTGAGCGGTCTCCACACTCACACACCAGGACTTCTACCATGGGGGAACCCCTCTCCCTGCACCTCTCATCCAGATTCAGCTGAGTGTCCCTCCCACCCCTATGAATATGATCCCCTGTGTCAGTTCCCCCATCTACTTCAGGGACACTGCACAGCACTGGAACTACCTCATAAACCTGAACCCCCTGGTGTATGTTAACCTCCTCCCACAAGTCAGGCGCCACATCTCTGGGTGTGTGTACTTCTCCCTCAGCACTGGATAACATAATCGTGGTTCCACCATCTGAGCTGGACTCCACCTCCAACTCAGCAAAGTTCACTTCCTGAGCTGAACTCTTTTCCTCTTTCTTGGCTAAGACACTCATGGCCTCAAGCCTCTCGAGCTCCAAATCAAGCTCCCTCATTCTTAATTCATGTGCCAAGGTCAATTTCATTTCTTACAACTTGTCCTAGAGCCTCAGGACTTTCAACTCATGGTCTCTAACCCTTTGGTTTTCCTCCAACTCTTCTGTGGAAAATCTTCTAGTGGAATGGTTGCTACCAGCTCTAGAGGCTGCTCTTGACACAGGAAGATCCTGTGACCTGAAACCATCCCCTTGTGCATCCTCATCCACCTCTGCATCACCTGTCTCCCCAACCTCTTTGGTCTCCCACCAGGCCCTTAAGGCCTTCGGTAGCTCCTCCTTCCTGGAGCTGCTCTTCATGGGACATCCAAAGCTCCGGCAGAACTGCTTGAGTTGACCTACTTTGTAACCACTTAACATTTCAATATTAAACTCCAGTTCTGCAACCTCACTTACTGCTTTACCATTTAGAGACATGATGCATGGATGACTCAGGGGTCAGATCAAGAATAGAACCAAAAAACAAAACACAGTATGTGGCTGTGTAGTGGTTTGCGCTAAACTAGTGATGTACACCAATCACTCTGGGTCAAGTACAAATGCAAGTTCAAATCCTCACCGCTGCCCACCAATGTTAGAACTGGGGGTCTTTAGTTGGCAGAGGTAGGTACCTTTAACCAAATTGGGACCCTTGCTTCTAGTCAGGGTAAGGGGTATTCACACTTTAGATAACCCCTACTCACCCCCTTGGTAGCATGGCAGGAGCAGACAGGCTTATCCCAAAGGCAATGTGTAAAGCATTTGTACCAACACTCACAGTAACACAGTGAAAACACCCCAAATTGACACCACACCAGTTTAGAAAAATAAAGTATCTTTATCTAAACTACACAAGACCAAAACAACAAAAATCCAACATACACAGTTAAAAATATGACTTCAAAATGGTTTCAAGAACTTGTACCATAGAAATCTATAGATGCGTGATTTTTCCTCAAAATACCTGTAGATACGACAAAAGTTCCCAAGCAAAACAGCTGCAGCATTGGAAACCAAAGAGATGCAACACTCCTGAGACCCTGGGGAGGCGGTGCGACAGCCCCGCTGCAAGCAGCAGACGGGTTGCATCGAGTCCGGTCTGTAGGGGGAGCAATGCGTCGAGTCTTTGTGCCGGTTTCGGTTCGCAAGTGTTGCATCGGGAAAGCGTCTCGCACAGGTACAATGCGTAGATCTTAGGGATGCGACAGCGATCGATGTGGCAGCGTTGCGTGGAGTCAGGCCTCTTCAGCCACAACCCCTCGATGCGTCGGTTCTTGCAGCAGTGGCAGGCGCAGCGACGATCTTTGCAGCGGCACGGCGATGCAACAGAAATTCTCTCGCGCAGTCCAGATGCGCCGGTGAATCATGCCGCAAGAAGAGCGATGAGTCGGGTTTTGCAGTTCTAATCGTGATTTTTCTTCCAGCTCTCAAAGCAGCAGTAAAAAACCTCCAGAGGCCCCACAACTTGATCAAGCACTCTAGGCAGATCAGAACTCACACAGCAGAGAGGGAGGTGAAGTCCTTTTGTTCCTGGGACTTCAAAACAGGAGGCCAGCTCTCCTCAGGCCCTTGGAGATCTTCTTCAAGCAGGGAACACAGCATACAGCAAAGTCCTTCTCTTATCCTTGGCAGAATAGCAACTGCAGTTTAGCCCCAGAACACACAGCAAGGGCAGTCCTCCTCTTCAGTTTCGCCAGCTCTTCTACCCGGCAAAAATTCCTCTTGAATTCCAGGATGATCTAAAGTTCAGGGGTTTCCTCTCTCATATTTATACCCCAAAAGTCTTTGTTCTCTAGGTGTAAGGGGTCCTGGACCCAGTCCAAACCAGTTCTGGGTGCACTGTGCCAGTGCACAACGTCTTCCTTTGTTAGTGTGGGCTAGGGCCATCAGACACACCGCAGAGGGTGGAGCCAGCATTGAGGAAGGCGGGCACAGCCCTATTCAGGCCCAGGTGCTACTCCTCCCACCACTCCAAATGCAGATCGGCCTGTTCAGTCTAGTGCAGACTCACCCAGACTCCTGCAGCCACCCCAGCCCCTGTCACTCTCAAGCCAGACAGTCAATCCACAAAACAGCAGAGGCACACAGAAAGGTTGAACATGAAAATAACCACTTTCTAAAACAGAGAATTTAAAAACCATCCTTCCTAAAAGATGTGTTATTAAATTCTGAGTTCAGGGCTACCAGACTCTACTTTCTCATCTTACTCCTATGGGAAAATATGCTTGTAAAACGGTTGCACAGCATTCCCCATTCTGTCCTATGGGCAACATAGCCTTTCAATAGTAAAAACAAAATTGGCAGTATTTCGCTACCAGGACATGTTACACACACCAGTACATGTCCTACCTTTCACATACACTGCACCCTGCCCAGGGGTGTACCTTGGTCCTACCATAGCAGTGTCCTATGTGTAAGAAAAGGGAAGGGTAAGGCCTGGCAAGTGGGTATACTGGCCTGGTAAAAATGGCAGTTGACAAACTGCGCACAGGCCCTGCACTGGCAGGCCTGAGACCTCTTTTCAGGGCTAGTCATGTGGGTGGCACAATCAGTGCTGCAAGCCCACTAGTAGCATTTGAGTCACCAGCCCTGGCACACTCAGTGCACTTTACTAGGGACCTACTGGTAAGTTAAATATGCCAAACATGGCTAACCAATCACAATAGCAATTTACACAGAGAGCATATGCACTTTAACACTGATCAGCAGTGGTAAAGTGCCCAGAATCCTAAAGCAAAACAACAACAGGTCAGGAAAAAATAGGAGGAAGAAGCAAAAAGTTTGGGGATAACCCTGCAAAAAGGGCCATTTCCAACAGGACTAGACATTTATGGTTCTAAATCATAATTCATCATTTTTCCTGGAATTTCACCCAGACATTTCCTGATGCCAGTAAACAGATACACAGAATTCCCACAGATTTCAGAATGCAAATGGGGGCAAGTAACTGCTGTTATTGATCACATTGTGAATTTAATGCCCACACATATATTCTATATGCTAGCCCTCTCCTGGCAGCAAAGGATCGATCTTCCACAATCCCAAGGATATCCTTCCTATAGATCAAATGCCATATCTGCAAATCTCAGCAATTTGATGAGTGCATTTTACCTAAAATGAAACAGCCTGCGTGTGTAAAGAGGAACTGAACATATATTGGTGTTTGCTTAAAACAGGACTTTTGAGGGCAATACTGGGCACATTCTGGTGATAAGTCTTTTAAGACAAGGTCTTCAGTTTTGCGCTGGGAAATGCCTGTGGCTAGCTAAAGGAGGTCCAAAGCCAGTTGTACCTGTGATGTCCTGCATGCACCTATGGCTTGAAAGATGAGATTTTAAGCTTCTGGGATGAGAATTTAATTTTGAGAATATGCAGCTTGAGATTTGGGTGGGTAATAGTTTAGTGTAAAATAATTTTACCATAGGACAAGCACTAATACGTTTCAGTGATGGTTTCACAGTGTCAGCATGATTTATTTAACTCTATGCACATCTGATATCTGAGTGGCTGATGCATTTTGAACTAATTGGAGATTCCCAGCGTCAGATCCTTGATTCCAAGGCTGCAGTTGTGTGCTCATGGTGTCATTAGTACTTGAGTTGATCCCTAAAAAAGAGCGTTTTTTCCTATATAGAAGTTGGAAATACTCCAAGAGTGATTCTGATACCTACTTCCAGAGGGAAAGAAATGACAGAATTGGCTGAAACCAAATGTTAAGGGACTGTTATAGAGTTTGACGGATGGATTACTCTGTCACAAATGTAACTGATATCTTGTCCACCGTGCTACAAATGTATTATATCCTATGACACTTCTAATAAGGCGGATCGGACAACCATCAGGCGTGTGATGGACAGGGCCGGACTGGAAACAGACCCCGGCCCTGGCAAACTGCTCAGCTAGCCCCCCCCGGGGTGAGGGGGAGTGCAGCCGATTAGTTTGCGACGGCCGGTTTCGGCCGATTTTGTTACAGAAAGCCGATATTGCCGGCCCCCGGTAACAAAAACTGACCCCCAGGGGCCCAAAACCGGCCCCCACCCTAGCGGCCTACCGGGGAAATGCCCGGTGCCCGCTATGGCCAGTCCGGCCCTGGCGATGGAGTAGTAATTTCACTAAACTCTAAAGCAGGCCCTAAGAGAGTCTGTTGAACAGGTCATGATGTGCAATGCAATAATGCTTCGCGTCAGCTCACATTGCTACAAAATCTTTTCTGGAATCCTCTGTGAATGGCCAATTTAGTCAGGTCGAGTTGGGATTCTGAGAGCCACCTGCTCAGTGTTGTTATCTCTCTATGGATGGTATTTATAATTAAATTCATGGACTGTTCGCATATTGTATGGATGATAAATTTGAAGCGCTCTTCAGAGCACCCGGCGTGAAGTTTTAGGCATTAGGCTCGCGAGGAAAGTGTCAAGCCTGGGATTGACCGCACGCTAGAGGAATTAGCAAATTTTTTCCAAGGGTAATAGGTTGTATGCTCAATACTTAACATGTGCTGGTGCCCACAGGAGAAGTCATGCCTGAAATGTCACAAAAGGTGTGGGACTCGATGCTGGCCTGAGCTGGCAAGAGGCGAGACGTGAGCTGTGGAGCAGCCAAGTGCTAGGAATGGACTAATGGGCACTGAAACAAATAGAGGCTGCCAATTAAACCACCTTCTCCAGATACCTCAAGCAGAAAAGACAGCACAGACAGCGGGGACCTAGGTACACAATTAGGCTTTCACCAACAAAGATTTATGCAGAGGAACTATCAAGTCTCCAGAGGGATTACAGCGCCTTTGTAAATGGCCTTTCACTTGTTAATTAACGATCGCAGGGATTGGCTGGCATTTGCGCCTGTGCCACGCATCATAAAGAGAGTTGCTTTTAGAACAGCAACCTTGGCCAAAAAACGACGAAAATATAAACAGCGTCCTCTTATTTATTTCAAGTCAGGTGCTAGATCCGAAGTTTCTGTAACGTTCTGAAATGAAGCAAACAAGAGATATGTAGTGTTGCACACAAACTAAAACTTATTAAACTCGTATAAAAAGTTGGAAACAAACTTGGCAAGAAGCTAGAACTTTACTTAAGGAAATACCTTTGCTTGGTTTGGTGTAAGTGTATTCAATATTGTTTGATAAATTAGAGCTAATAAAGTGTTGGTAAACTTCAAACAGTTTAAAAGTAGAGACATCTGGCCATCTCCCCCCAGTACTCAAAATAAAAGAAATTATTTTGTCACAGATTTTGCGGGCCCTGAGGAAGTGTTTTTGGACCCACCCCGAGTACTGGAGGTTCACAAGCACAGATTCAAGTTGGCTTCCCTTGGCATGTTGGGTGCAGGGCCTGGCGATTCGCCCTTTGTGGTAAATTGCCTGCCTGCAGTGGGTTGGCCTAATTTGGGCTACTTAAAGGGATGAGACACTTGATGATGCTATCAAGAATAAATCCTGAATAAATCATCGGCAATTCTCTTACAGATTGTCATGTCTCTCGGAAAGATGATCGTAAATCTGAATATAACTATGTGCTCAACAGAATCATACCAGATTTTATCTCAGAGTAGGCATTTTCTTTTGCTTTTTGTAAATCCTTTTAGTCATTTTATAGATACTAATGTTACAAAAACATGTTCAGTCTTCAGAAAGTTGATGTTATGTACGTGCTAGCTAGTACAGAAAACAGTTAAAGAATGCTGTTTTCAGGACCAATTTTGAATTTGAAATTCAAATGTGGCTGAGTCTTCTGTTTTCTCTTCGTGTTGGCAGTCCTCGAATGTTTGCAAAGAGTTCACAAACTGTTGTCAACTTATCGCTTGTCTTTTCTCGGTGACTCCTTTCAGGCCTGTTTGGAATTGCCACAGGCAAGACAGGGGCTACTGGATCCCAACTGTGATGGTTGAGATCATGTGCCAATATAACATAATGCACGAGACTTCACTTGACTCGAAAAGAAAGTACTTTAATTACACAGGAGAACTGAATACTACATGATTCAAGGGAAAAGACACATGGGTTGCAGACCAAGGTGCTTTAGACAGCGAGATGCTACTTCCATTTCTTCCCACTATCTTCCAAGTGTCCTCCCACTAACGTGGCATCCCCCACCAACAGCCCCCAACATACTAAGGGGCAGTTTTGTGACGCAGCCGCGGCGTAAATGTTGCGGCCCATTTACAACGTGACACATCTAGGGAGATGTGTCACGTTGTAAAGCCTTGTGTCACATTATACCTGCTTCAGGTATAATGTATGCAGGGTGGGCGTTCCCACGCAAAAAGCATGTAGAACTGACGCAGTGAAATCTACAAGATTTCACTGGGTCACTCTACGCCTTCACTGCTTCAGAATCCCCACGCCTGCTCAGAGCAAGCGTAAGGAATCATGCAGGGCTTTTTGAATGGGACTCACCCATCTTCTGTGCCGCATTGCTGGAGTTGCGTCACTTTCATGAGCAACTCCAGCAATGAGTCACTTTTGCACCAACAGATGCGTCAGGATTTCTGACGCATCGGTTAATCCTTGCGCCATGGAGCACTGTGTTGTAAATACAGCGCATCCATAGTGGCGCAAGGACATTCGGCACTGACGCAAGGAAACTGATGCATCTATGCAGATGCGTCAGTCCCTTGTAAATCTGCCCCTTAGGCTTTCAGGCAGGAAAAGTTGGATATGCTGATAGTTCAAACACTCTCACAGGTTCAAGGTTCAACTCAGTTCAGTGTCTTTTTACCACTTTGGCAAAAATTCTTAGCTTCCATATCAAACTATTCTGCATGAATTTAATTTTATGTCTCCGGTGAAGGCAAAGCCAGGCATTTAATCTGTTGATTATTGTAGCAATTAGGCCTGGGTCGCACATGCAGTCCTGGCTCTCTCTGTAACTGCACTCACTCCTCTTCTACTCTTGTGAAGTCAGCATCAACAGGCTTGCTCAGGGCTAAATTTATGGGTGAGATCTGTGAGGCAGATCTGTGCAGCACCACACATCTTTGGTCAAAGATGCACTTCAGCCCGGCTGCAGACAGGGGCTCTGATGTGGGCATTGGACCACCCGACCAAATTCCGTATTGTGAAGTCTGTCTGGCAGTTGGAGCCTCTGGGCTGATGATGGTGTTCTGTTTCAGCAGCCACAGCTTTCACTTACATCATCAGCAGCAGAACCAGACCCTTAAGCCCACAGATAACTGCTGGGTGACACAGATTACTTATTTTTCCATGTACATTTTTATACAGCTCCCATCAAATTGTTTAAGAGTGACTGTGGTAATCCCTTTATGACATAGGGCACTCCTGGCTTTGTGCTTTGATCAGGCCAGCTTTCCCTGTGAGCTCCTCGCACCTGGAACATGCTGGGCTTCTCATCCTTCTCTATCTCAGCTTTCAGGAAGGATTCAAAGCACTTTAGGGAGACCTCTCGGCGCATCCAGCAGAAAGCACAGACTTCAAGTGATGTCCCTTCACCTCTGGGAGACTGGCTGTTTGGCAGATACCAGCCGTGGTTGCGTAACACCTTTTCCAGTACACTGCAGAGCACTGACCTCTTTGTCCAAGAAGAATTAGGTCAGGAAAAAGGTGGGGTGGTTTGGACCCCACTTTTATACACATTTTCCAGATGAGGGATTTGGACCCACTTCCTAAGGATTTAAGACCTGTTTGGTTTTGTTCTCTTTTAAATGTCATTTTCAGGCTACTCTCTAGGCACAGCCTTTATGCAAAGTGATGGCTCTCACAGCAAGTAGCTTGAGCTGGCTCCAAGTGAGTTATCTAAAACACAGGTACAACAAAGTGTAAGATCTCTGCACTTGGTTGGCATCAGGGTTCCTGAAGCACTAATAGGAGTAGACAAAAGGACATGCCTACCTACAAACGTCCTCAGCCACAACAACAGCAACTGCAATCTCGCCCCTCATCGCTGCCATCTACCAAATGGCAGCAGTAAGGAAGAAGCAATCAGCAGCCTTTTGCTAAATAGGTTCACATTGAATCTTTAAAGAAAGCCCTGCTTTCATGCACTCTCACTTCAATGTCTGGGTCTCCACATCTCAACTACAAGAATGCAGCCAATACACATCCACTGTCTGGGGGATGATGCCCTCATCCTCCACCGTGTGCCAAGCTAAAACCAGGGGAGTCCACTAGGCACACCGCTGAGACTCATACAACACACACAGTCCTGCTACTATACTTGTGCTTCACACTCACTAGATATTTAGGCAGCTTACATGCACACAGGATACCATTGCAAGGTACTTGGTTTGATATAAAAGCTGAACTTCAGTTGGCTTGCCACTCCTTAAAACCAATAAAAAGGTGTGGTTGCACTATAGATTCAATAAGCATGGTATGCTAGCAGCACCGTTTTATATGATGCAACCCGGGCCTGCACAATAGTCACATACCCACTATGAGGGCATGATTGGTGTGCCTCTCTAAGTTGCAGAACAAGTTCATGACCCCAAATTACCAAGGACAAGCATAGTCCTAGGCCTCTGTGCACAAACTAGATTATGATAATGCCAGAGCCAATATAAAAGTCAGGATACCAGTTTCACCCAGTTGTGCAATCAATGCGAAGGGTCATACCAGTTCACCATGCAGGGGACACCCGTGGTCCAAGAGCTGCCATAACACAATGTGTCAACATGTCTCCCAAGCTTAGGCCTGATGGCAGGATGAGCTGGATGTGAGGCAGGTGATCCTTATCAGCACAGGAAGAGCAGATGGGAAGGTTCCGAGAACTTTATTAACATGAGAGGGACAGGCGTGAACCCTGACCATTTATAGCTTAGTTAAGGGGTAACCTAAGTAAGGGGAAGCTTTTGATTTTTAGGTCTTGTATAGCGAATTGAGTACCAGTCCAGCGGAAGCAGGAGCTGGTCTTAAAATCATTTTGGGATAGCTTAGGAGGAGGGGACTGCTCATTTCCCTAAACAGGCCCCTGACTGATGCACAAGCACCCTCCAAGAACAGAAGGCATGTTTCAACTTGGATTTCCCTTATACTACTTCAGTCTGGGATAGTTTGCAGTAAGGCAAGCAGGGTATAAAAGTTGGTAAGGTTTCCCCATGACCCTGTCACCCATTAGTTAGGTATTATACAGGAGTCACTCTCACCAACTGGCTAACTTAACCTACAAAGCTGGCACCTTACCCCCAGCTCCCAAAACACTTTCTGTACCAGTGGAAGAACAGAGAAAGGACTGCAACAGCTGTTTGAGATGTGAAGGGCTAAACCTGCTTTTACATGTATCCAGGACCAGGAAGTTGACTCCAATGTTCAGTTGGCAGACCTTCTGCGTGGCTAGAGATACCCAACAAGCTACAAGAGGCCTTTTTCCAAGAGTGATCACTCACAACTGGAACAGGACTGCACCCTGCAAGTGGCCTATAATGGAGTAAGTCCTGAAACCTAAGTGCTGTCCCTGAGATCCTGCAAATCTTGGTGCTGTTCAGAAATAATTAATCTGAAATCTCTGAAACATTTGGACTTCCACACCGCCAGGGAACCGGGACCAACCACCCAAGTCAGTCCGCCCAAGGCGCCAACTCGGTGGACAAAAAAATCAAGTTGGTCCTTTTGGCTGCATAAAAAGCCTGTTGCGAGGATGCTCGCAGAAAGCTTAGTCAACGTTGGTGCAATCTTCTTGGATACAGGGTGCAGCCTTGCCTCTCCCTAGGATTTTGAGCTTCAAAAAAGAGACTTAACCATAATGAGGAAATCTTGGTTGGGTGAAGATGCAAAAGTCATACGACCAACGAGGGGACCACTCTGGGCCTGAAATGTGAACTTATTTTACTCAGAGCTTTTCCAGATAATCCAACAATTTAAGGGGGCCTTCTCCAACTGCCATCTGGCTTTGTGAAGACTACCTGAGATAAAGCCTGCAACCTTGCCCTACTGATAGATTTGAACTTGCATTCAGAGACTAATCCAATAGATAAAATCTTTGAGTAGGATAAACCTGCTTGGAGTATTCAACACATACTCCATTGCAGTAGGCATGAAATTGCACCTAGATTCTAGTCACACGCGAATAATGCCTTCTGTTGGTCCCTTACTTTTTCTTGTTTTTTTCTCTTTAATCTTAAAAAACTCATATCTCCTGTTCTCCTCATTTAATTTTTGTTGTAATTTTTGTTGTTTTAATGACAAATTGTGTATTATATTGTTCTCTATTTTTATAAATTGGAATGGGATTTTTATTGTGTTGTTTTTTCACTGTTTTAGTATTTCTAAATGCTTTATGCATTTTCTTTAAGTTAAGCCTGTTTGCTCTGCACCACAGCCATGAGTGGTTGAGATTAGGTGCAAAATATTGAAACATTTGCCTGTACCAAACAGTATTTCTTTTGTTGGACTACCGCCATAACCCAATTAATAATTCACTTGCTTAAACTTAGAATGACTTCAATTCAAATGTATAGATTGGCTCTCTTCATGTCAACTAAGCTAATTCTGTACTCTTCTGAAGTTGTATTTGCAGAATGCTCTGCAGTTCTCCTATGCTGGAAAGTAACTAAAAGTATTTTGTTGTTGAGTCTGTTTCCTTGGGTATGATTCACAGCATACAAATCCTGCAGCACCTGAACAGCTGCAAGATACATTGACCTGCACCTGGAACTAGAGATGTGCTCTGACTTCTGATTGCTGACGTGCTCTGACTTCTGATACTCTGATTGCTGCTGAAAGCCCTGATGTGGGTTTTAAGTGAGAAATACAGACAGGATGTGATATTCTCCTCTGACCATAGTTCCTCACCATCTAAATGCCCCGTGACCGAGTACAAGTTGGTATGAACTTCATAACAGAGGAAGTTTGCAGGACATAGTTAATCAAGTTGTATCTAGACAGGTACATGAATGACTCTATGCAGTGATGATGTGCGTCTTCGTGACAGCCACTGTGCCAAACAATAAACTAGAGCTTATTAGGAAGCAGATATAATGCAGAAACAATATGTGCAGGATGCTTTTCTGCACTGGAAATGAGCAGTGACATTCCAATGTTGATGGGCAACGCAAGATCATTGCCACACTAAGGGGTATATTTACAAGGGAATTTGCGTCACTCTTGCACCACGCAACATAGTGCAAGAGTGATGCAAGACCAAAATGCAATTTATGAAGCCATGCAAGGCCACCATGCGTGGTCCTGAGTTGCTTCAAAAATCTGAAGCAACGCAATGTAGTGCACATTGCTGTGTTGCTTTACTCGGGCATTGAATGGATGTTCCCATGCAACTCCCATGGATTTTGATGCAGTCCCAGATTTACCATCACTGGTAGCCCTGGCAATGCTCCAAAAAGATACGCCTTCCCAAGGGAGACATAACAAAGAGTAATGTCTTTATTTCTCCTCATTACTTCCTCTTTCTATGTGTGCTGCCTTCTACAGTACACACAGAAAGAGGAATATGCCTCTCAGCATTGCTTTTGTGCTGGAAGGTGCCCCTTCCTGGACAAAAACAATCCTGCATGCAACGTAGGCATCCTTGCACTATGGTGCAAGATTGCCTGCATTGGTGCTAGACAGCCCATTTGTGCCAGCACTGCGGAAAGGATAGTAAGGCGCTGTATTTTTATAAGTACATTTCTGCCCTTTCCCTGTAATGCAGCACAGCAGGGTGACTTGCTGCGCTGTGTTGCGTAACAATTTTGTAAATACGCACAATGTTTTGTGTGGGTTTTGTAAAGGCTTTCATGTAATCTGAGATTAAGAGACTGTTTATAGGAGGGAATGAGAGGGAGAAGGGACATAAAAAGTGATGTGGGAGTGGGTGGATATATATAAGGAGGTTAATGAGAGGGATATAAAAATGCAGATGCTAATGCAATGAGATTGGAGAGGTATTTAGGGTAGGATGAGTTAAGGAAAAAGACACAAAAGGAGTCATGCCACTAGAACATGGAAGTGAAATATTGAGAGTTAGCGGAGGGTAATAGCTAGAAAGTCCAAGAATCATCTGGGAAGATGGTTAGAGAGATGTGTACAGAGGTGCTTATGACCTCTAGATATTGCATCACTTATGACATCTTAAATACATCATTGATGGCATTATTCATGGCATCTTACATTATTATATCACTTATGAAATCACTGAAAACAATATAGTAATTTTTACCATAGCATAAAAGTACACATGGGAACCCATAGCTAGAAGTAGCATAAGTTTTGGAGACAATTGTAATTGTGCAAGTTGAATGTTATATGGATCACCATTTATAAATCACTAAAGTTTGGGGTTGAAGTATTGCTCCAAGTTAAACAAGGTAAAGGCTGAGCATGCTTGACGTGGACTGTAGATTTATAATTGAAAGTAGGTAGTGGCTTAAAGCAAAAACCTGTTTTAAAAAAATCTGTGAGATAGGTTAAAGTTTTTTTTAAAAATAAAATCACCAGTGGAAATCTGGCCATGTGGCCATGTTAAGCAATGGCAATACAGTTTTCTACACAAATTCAATGTAAAGAGGGTGTTTATGAGGTATGGATGTTTATTTCCTCAACTTTACTATTTATTTATTTATTTTATTTTATTATGTTTTGGCACTCCAAAGAGGGCCACACAAACAAAATACACAAAATACATGTACATATTCCATCATAAGAAGAAAAAGGTAAACAGTTACAACACTCTCCGTTAAAAAGGACATACTACGACACAGTCCTCCTTATTTCATCAATAAATATCTAAAAAACCTTTAAAAAAGTTAAAAATATTGAAGCAAAACATTTCATTGGGAGGAGTATATAAAGCCTTTAAAAAAGAATTTGCATCAAGAATTCCCAATTGTAAACAAATTGATCGTAGCCACTTTAAACGAAGTGAGCGCAATGCAGGACAAATAAACAATACATGAGTACAATCCTGTGCGGACATATTACAAAAATTACATAGGGGTGAAGATCCATACCATTTAGCCAAGAGAGAATTAAGCGGCAATAGATCTTGCCTCAAAAGAAACCAAAATCTCCGAATGCTGTGTGATAAATTCCAAAATACATAAGATTGAGCAAGCTTCCTAGAATACGTGTTAAACAGAAGGACGCTTCGCTTCTTGGCTGTCATGGATTCTTTATCCCTCATGAAGCAAAGAGTCCAGGAAGCCTGTTTCAAAAGAGATTTTAGTTGGGAAGGAGAAATAGTAAAGATAGAACTCTCATCTAATTCAAGGAGTGCCACAGCCTTTCTGAAATTCTTAACAATTTGAGAGTGCTCTTTAAAACTTCCCAGTAATTCTCTCCTGAGCAGGGATCTCAGAGTCCCCATTTCTCCTCTAGCGAGGCTGGCGACCCAACGTACTAATGCAGACAGGGCCTGTACCCAACTGCTACGCAGACCAAATTCAAGTCTAAGAGCAGCTGTAGAGCAAGCAGAATTCAGAGAGGTTAAAGACCTTAATAATTTTCCTTCAATCATATGAAGGAAGCCCCAGTGTTTTAAATCGACCAATTCTATTCCATAAAGGAGAGTAGAAGGGATTTTTGCCTTATAAACCTCTAGTAAAAAAGCAAAGTGTCTTCTCCCTGTAGCGGAATAAAGAGCACTCAAGCTTTTGCCTTGAGACAGGGCTTTACGAGAGTTGTTATCAATGTGCTGCCTCTCGCTCAGGTTTGCAGAAACAATTCTTCCTAAAAAGGTATATGATTTAACCACTTCCAATTTCTGCCCACCTACTGACCAGCCATAATTCTCGAATTTAGATTTTTTCCTCCCCGTAATGCACATAACTTTACTTTTTGAGGCATTTATCCTCAAGAAGTGGGACTCAGCAAAGTCATGTAAAGCCTGCAGACGATTAGCTAGACCTTTAGGGGTTAGATCTAGAATTAAAATATCGTCAGCATATAGAAGGCAGGCTATAGGATAACCCCCCACTACCGGGGCTATGCCAACACAAGATGCAAGTGAAGTTGGAAGATCAGCAATATACAGGGAGAACAGCAGAGGAGCCAGAAGACAACCCTGCTTTAAACCATTAGTGGAGGGAATAGCCCGCGAGAGCCCCCTTTCTCCTCCCTGTAACACTCGACACCAAGTGTCCGAATGTAGAGATCATACTAGGTCTAATAGAAGAGAGGGCATACCCAATATAGCTAGCTTTCTCCACAGCAAAGGACGATCCACTTTATCAAATGCTGTGGAGAAATCAATAAAGGCCGCATAGACTCCTCCGCCCGAACTCTTACATATTTATCTAGCATAACCTGCAGGGCTGTAAGGTTATCCAAAGTACCATGCCCTTTGCGGAAGCCCGTTTGTTCAAGAGGTAAAATCTGGTTCACCTCGACCCAATCGGTAATTAGAGCTAGAAGGCATTTGAAAAAAACTTTTCCAATAGCATCAAGAAGGGCTATCTGACGATAGTTCATTGGGTTATTCCTATCTCCCTTCTTGAACAGGGGAACCAAAATGCTCCCCTTCCAAGAGGATGGCACAATCTTACTGGAAAAGCAAGCTCTAACTAGAGGAAAGAGAATCTTACTCCATAAGACAGGGTCTAACTTTAGTATCGAAATGGGAAGTTCATCGGGCCCCATAGCTCCAGAGGAGCGCATATCCTTAATGGCCATTTCAATGGTTTTCTCTGAGGGGGCTTCAATGGGAAGCTCAACATCTCTAGGAGCTCCTAAGGAGCATTCACAATCAAATGCTACGCCATTCCCAGCATAAAGGTCGGAGATAAACGACACCCATAACGATTCAGCAATAGGAATAGGATGAGGGCTGACTCTAACTCCACAACCCTCTCCAATGAGAGACCAAAATTTTCTAACATTACCATGAACAACCGCCTCCCGTAAGCTTATCCAAAGAGAATCCTCTTTTTCCTTTTTAAGTTTCTTCTTAATGCGACTTCTCCTTATTTTTAACAGATATATTTTGTTTTTTAATTCAATAGATCTGCACAGAAATTGTTCCTGCACTAACCTATTTATCGCCTTATTTAAAGGGATCAAAGAACTGGGAACGAAGCTCCTTTTTTCAGAAAAAGTGGATCTATTAGCAACACGAATAACCTCCTTCATGAAGTTCTCAAAATGAGTCAGTTCAGAACCCTGCCAATCATTCAATTCTAGGATAGTTTTTCCTAAAATACATTTCAGGCCCTTCCTGGCTTTAAAATTCCAAAAACATCTTCCAGTATTCTTATGAAAATTAACTATATCGCTATTAAGATACCATAAGTCTGAACTTGGAAAAAATAAAGACAAATTTATAGTAATCACCTTGTTATCACTAAATAATGTCGGTAGGACTACCAAATCTTTTACAGAAGAAAAGATATCATAGTCAATGATTACATAATCCAAGATTGACTGACTGAAGGGGGATCTATGAGTATAATTGGCAGGAGAATCAGAGGGGAGCCTACCATTCACTATTATCCCCTCAGTTGCAGAAAGTTCTTCCAATAACAACTTCCCTCTTTTATTAGTTTTGATTTTATTAGGGAAGAGAATCTGAGGGATAAGGAAGGTTTCTTCTTTACATTTATTTCTAAATAACTCTAAACTAGAGTTAGAGACCTTACAATTAAAATCACCGACTAACAGCACATGGGGGGGTGTATCTAGCTCTTTAAGCTGTTTAATATATGAAAAAACTTGCTTCAATAAAATATTAAAACATTCATCTGGGGGAATATATACATTTATTATAACTAATGAAGTATTGGTACCCCTACTTGATAGCGAGCGGAGGGTCACTGCCTGAAAGAGGTTCTTTGGGTCAACATAATGTGTAAAATTCCATTTCAAACTATTTGACAAGAGGCACGCAAGACCACCTTTTGCATGCCCTTTCTTTGATGGTGATGCCCTTGCCTCAAGGACAAAATAATCTTTCCCTGCACATAAACTACTAGGACACCAGGTCTCTTGGAGGCAAATAATACTAGCTTTCATGGAGAAAAAATATTGAAGTTTCTCGGGATTATTATGTATCCCGGCAGCATTCCAGGAGATAACTTTTAAACTGTTGCTAAAGATGTTGAAAGAGCTTAGGATTGTCTAAGGTTTTAGTAGACAAAACCCCAGGCAACCAATTCCACTGAAAATTATCTTTGTTTGGGGGAATATTCTGGGAGAACGAAACTGGCATTACCTGCGTCACCCGGCGAGTATTTTTAGAAACAGAGATCTTTAATTCATCATATAGGGAAGAGAAAGTATCTTGATCATTGCCCTGCTGAGAGAGTCTATTAAGAGGGGAACAATTTCTCCCAAAGGGGAGAACAGGTAAAACATCAATTCCCCTACACTGAAAACTCTCCGCCTGTTGCAAAATAAGATTTAGTATAAGTTTAGAGTAGAACTTTACCCTAACAAAGGGAGCGGATGCTGTTCCTAATATAGAAACTAAGTCGATATCATTTGAATGAATTAATTTTAGGCTCTCAATTTCCTTAAAATATTTGAGTAGCCATGCTCTATTTAGGTATAAGTCAGAATCGAATAAGGGTAAAAAATCTACTGTAAATGTGTCAACAAAGGCTTCAGGCATTTTTGAGGGCAAATGCTGGGGCCGAACCTCTCCAACATCCGAAGCAGGAAAAACGGGGGCACAAGGATCAGGGGCTACAGACCGCAAGGGGACCGGCCCAGGCAATTCTACCTCGGGTAAAGGAGTTGCCCAACTCCCTACTTCCGGTGGGGGACCATTCCCAGGGCAATCAGAAAAGGTTTCTGTGCCCGGAACTGGGGGCTTTAAGATATCAGAGGAATGGGAAACCACCTCCTTGCCCGCCGATTCTCCGGACATTTGGACCTTAAAGTCTAAAACCTGAGAATCCTCAAAAATGATTTGTTTCTGCTTTTTCTTTCTAAATCTACGGATTGGTTTCCTCTTTTTTCCTAAATTCTTTCTTTGTTTTCTAATTTTTCCCTTTTCGACCCCCCCTAATCCCTTTGATTCAGGTATAAAAATTGGAAATAGTTCTTTTTCAGCTTTTGGAGCAGCAATCTCAACGCTTTCTTCTTCAATTTCAAGGTCGCAGAGCTTTGCGCAATTAGATACGAGTAAAATGGGGGCTACAAGGGGCTTATTTTTAGGGGTATCCACGAGTTTATTTTGGATTGAGTTTTCATTTTCGTTTAAGAGCACACTACCCAACTCGTGCCCCTGAAGGCTTACTTTAGGAATTATATCAAGAACCTTTTCCGGAGCTTTTAACAATAAAGCTTTTAATATCTGAGTAACAGATTCCAGAATGCAATCGGAACTTTCCACAAATTTACTCAATAACTGCAGGATGGAGGCCAGCAAATGTTCCAATGCAATCAAGGATTCAGAAATCGGTTTTTCCACTTTATCATAACCGAGCAAACCCTTATGCCCAGTGTCAGATAAATTAAGCAGTGGACTCATGGAAAAATTAGACTGAGAAAAAATATCTGGCGATTTTAGGGAGGGGGTACTACTAAAAAGAAAAAGACCAGAAGAAGAAACACCAGTCGGGGGTTTGATCACTTCAGGTAAGTTCAAAGGACCGTCAGCTAAGTATCGACCACAAAGCTCAAGGTCAATACTTGACAACTGAGAAACACCCTTACTGTCCATCATTAATTGTGAACCTCTAATGGGATCAGTAAGAGGAAGCTCTGTAGAAATGACTGGCACATTGGTTTGCTGCTCAATCTTGGGATAAAAAGAAACATCCCCATTATTTCCTGACCTATCAGGTGGCAATGGGAAGGGGTCTTCGGAAGGCGGGATATCTGATTGATCTTTTTTCCCCCTACTAGAAACCGTCTTCTCCCAAAATTGAGGCAGCAGGGATTGACCCTTTAGTAGCGGGTTACTGGGAGATCTGTTACTAGGGGAAATGGGTTTTGACAACATACAAACCCTATCCCCTAAAACTCTCCCCGAACGTAGTTTTTTGGCCGACATCTTTATACAACAAGCTACTATAACCCCAAATGAATACAATAAATATATGTTAAATTAAAAGAAGGTGAAATATTTGAAGGTAAGTAACGAAGAGTTCCTGATCAACAGGAGAATGTGCACACAATAAATATATAATAGAAGTAATGCAGAGATTTTAAAACAGCGGCGATAAGGCGCCGCCCGCGCGCGGTCCCGCGATGCGGGGACTCTGTTCAAATTTATGCGCCTCCGTGCGCGTTGTTGGTGATGCAGGCGGCCTTCCGCCGCTAGGGCTCCTGGGGGCTGAAGTCCTGCACTCTGCGGCCGCTAGGTAGCACGACAGCGGCAGCGGCAGGAAAGTTAGTAAACCAGCACCAGAACCGGTAAGAAGAACAAACGGGGTTTTGTTTCGCTATACCCAGGGTTGTGGAGTCGCCTGCTCAGCCGGGGCTGTGTTCAAATTTATGCGCCTCCGTGCGCGTTGTTGGTGATGCAGGCGGCCTTCCGCCGCTAGGGCTCCTGGGGGCTGAAGTCCTGCACTCTGCGGCCGCTAGGGAGCACGACAGCGGCAGCGGCAGGAAAGTTAGTAAACCAGCACCAGAACCGGTAAGAAGAACAAACAGGGTTTTGTTTCGCTATACCCAGGGTTGTGGAGTCGCCTACAAAGGCAGTACGCAGCGCCTGCGCTTTTTCCAGCACTATTCTGACCTACAGGTAATGGAACATAGAAGAATACTTAGCTGAAAGAGTTCATGGAGTGTTTCCACAGTTAAGTCCTCAGCCGTGCAGTCCCATGGGAGTTCTACTCCAAGACGTAGTTCAGGAGGAAACAGCGTGGTTTCAGCGCGTGAAAAGAAACAAAGACTATATGAGGATAAATCCTGCACAGGCACCGAGCCCCTTGACGGCTCCAGTAGGTACAACGGTGAGTGTTCCTTACACGCACAAACGCAAATGTAGAAAGGACGCAATCCGAGGCTTTCAAGCGGCTCTTGCTTTGGTCCAGCGCATTTATCTTTGGAATGCCATCGACAACGGAGGATTAAAGGTAAAGGAAATCCAAGCCTTTCAAACGGCTCTAAACGCGCGATAGAGCAATAACTTCACGCTGGATAGGTAGGACAAACAGTGCACCATGCAAGGCTGCAGGAGGCTGATGAGAAAACCAAGGAAACCCGAGAGACTACTGGGATCCAGTCTCAGCTGAGACCGGAAGCGCTTGGCTCCACCGGTTCCACTGCTTCCCACCACTGGCCCCACCAGCAAGGCCGCCCGGACCGCACGGGAAACCACCCGGGAAAACAAGTTCTGAGGTCCTATCTGGGTTCAGCCAGGAACGGGGCCAGCGCCAACCGCGGCATTCTTTTGGTGTTTTTTTCAGCGTTCTCAGCAGCGGCTGCGGCAGCGCCTCTCCAACTCAACTCAACTTTACTACATTTAAAACACTTTCTCAGATGGAAATACCCACTTCTGTTCATTCATGAACTTTCCGTTCCTATAAGTAGTAACTATATGCCATGCGAATACATAGCTAAAGTCAGGCATTGCCGCCAACCCTCCGTGGGTGGCCAACCACCGTTGTGCATGTCTTTGAGCTAGGCCCTGTGGCCAGCCACCCTGCCCTGCAGGTGTCCAATCCCTTGTTGCACATGCTGGCCTGGACTTTGACCAGGCCTTGCGCCTAAACCCTCAGCGGGTGCTTAGCACCTCATGGTGCATGGCCTTTGGCCTGTCAGGCCTTGTGGTCAAACACCCTCAGGCTCCCATCCTTCCACCATGCATGACTGTGTACAACATTGGGCTTGCTGCAAGGCCTGGCTTCAAGTGACTGTGGCTTTATGAGCAGAAAGTAAGGAATTGGGAAAATGAGGTAAAGGCAGTTTACTGGGGTCAGATTCGGGGCAACGTCTGCATGGCTTGCCTTCGGACAGATCTGGGTTCCTCTATGAACATCAGTCCCCTGTGAAAGGGCCCACCTCACTCGTTCGAAAGGCCATGCTCTGAAGACTTTCTGTGACAAATCTGCAACTACAGATAGGATAAATTATACTTATGGGGAAATAGTCCAATATGCAAAAACAATAGTTGATGGACAGATTGCAGAACAATGTTATACGTTCACCCCAGTACAGAGATCTGGGCCTAAATCCATCGTTTTATTGCACACCATGCCGTTCCAGTTTGAACCCAGCCATATGCAAATCAGTCTTGACCCTGTGCCTCATGGGAACAGTCCAGCCCGAACTGCCAAGCCAGGTCCTCCTTGGACTGGAAACAAGCATCCTAGGACCGGTTTCGGGGTTTCACCCCTCTTCGGCCAGGCTAGCTTGAATCCAGTGGCATCGAGAGCAAGGGACCCACGTATGGGCATACCCTTCCCACTCTGGGTGACAAATGTAAAAACAACAGTTGATGGACAGAATGCAGAACAAGGGCCCACCTCACTCGTTCTAAAGGCCATGCACTGAAGACTTTCTGTGACAAATATGCAACTACAGATAGTATAAACTATACTTATGGGGAAATACTAAAATATGTTATGGAAGATTTTAACTTACTGGACCCCTGGAGACTGGCACACTCTACAAATAAACATTACACTTTTGTGTTTTAAGTCCATGGAACCTACTCCAGAATTTACATTATTGCATATCTGTAGCCCTCATCCCAGATCTTTCAAAATGTTCAATCCTGGAGGGGAGGTATATAGGATCATGGACGTTTATTTCTGAATATGGATCTGGGGCATGCAGCATCTTTGAGCACGAGGTGGAAAATCAATGCCTCTAGCTATAAAACATCTGAGGAGAAATGCTCTCAACAAGACTATTTCAAGAGATATCTTTAAGAAAAAGAAGGTTTTCTGTTATCAACGAAAACTCTATTTTGCATAGTTACAATAGAAGTGTTCCGCCACTTCTGAAACGAAGGGATGCACCATATTTACAACAGCATGGTGCAGCCCTGCTTTTCCCCCTACTCTGGTGCTAAATTTGGCTGCCTGGCGGTAGCGCAGGCACCCTTGCACCATAGTGCAAGGGTGTCTGCGTTGAGTGGAAGATTGTTTATGCACATAAACAATCTTTAAATGGCGTTTTGTAACTTTATGTGTGCTGCTAAATGCAGCACACATAGAAGTTGCAAAATGTCTTTTCTTTAATGATTGTTTATGTGCAGGAAGGGACACCTTCCTGCACAAAAACAAACAATGGCGTTTTGTTGTTTTAATGTGTGCTGCCCATTATTTACACCACCCTTGTAAATATGGGGCAGCGTCAAAATCAGTGGGTGTTACGGTGGAACACCTACAGCAACACCCATTGCCCTCTCCTTTCACGCTAAATATAGCATGGAGGGTGCCTTATTTACAAGGCAGCGTTAATCCACATTAATGCTGCCTTGAAAATAAGGCAAAGCCCCTATCACCACCACAACATCATGAAAAGTGACGTTGTGGTGGCGATAGGGGCTTGTAAATATGCCCCTATGAGTGGCAGGAAAGGCATGTAAACAGGTTAATATAATAAAAGACACATTCTTAGAATGCAACATTAGATGACTGTTAAGGAGTTATAATGATGGGCCTCCCAAAAGTCTGTGAAGAAACCTAGAAAACAGCAAACATGCATTGAATTTAATCTGTGACCATATACTAGACATGAATCTCAGGTAGAAAGAGTCCCAATCAGTGATATCAACCTTAGATGAGGACAGTGAGGCCCTATGATCTCACCCAGAGGAGATCACAAAAGTCTTTGCAATCATCTTCAGGTAAATTAAATCATTCTATTCAGGTTGACACCAGTCAACAAAAAAAACATTATGCAATTTTCCTCCCAAGGCTCTGTGGATCCCACAAACTTGCTTCACTGTGAAAATCACCTATCGAGACATCTTTGACACTATTGAGGAATGTCCTTCATTCCCAGAGAAAAGTGTTTCCCAATCCAGACATACAATCAGTAGGTATGTATTTCCTCTCCACTTTCCAAGATCTTCCAGAATGCTGAAGAAATAACTCCTGTAATCTGGACTTCAACAGAGCCATGATTTATCTTCAGAATGGAACAACCTGTTGACTGCCCTACAGCAGGTCTACAAAACATGCAGTGAACGTTGAAAAATTAGGGGAAAATTAAGCTGATGGAGCCACTACAAGATAATCCAGGTCAGGTGAGGTGCATTATCAGAGCTCTTTCGAGCCCCACTTTGGAACAGCAGAGGATGAAACAGGCCAGGACTGAAGTGATCAGCCAGAGGTCTCTAGGGACCCCATTGCTGGAATAGCAGGAAATCCTACAGGTCATGCAGGAAGGTCATTTGCCAAGACCCCCAAGATCCCTAGATCTGGAATGTGATGGGCTCTGTAGTGCCAGATACTGCATGGATCAACCACTGACTTTGTCTTTAGCCATGCGTGCCCATCATATTAAGGATGGGTTTGTATTTGATTTAAACCGATCCTCTTGACCCCTTTTACATTCAGTGAATCTAGGGACTCATCGAACTGGCAAATTACATCCACCTTCAAGCTGAAACGTTAGCCTGTCCTTTGCCAACAACTGTAATGGATTTAGTCCCTAGGGAAGGTCCCACTGATCCAGCCCTTTAAACTGCAGTTTCTTGAAATGAGACAGCTGATAAAATTGATGCGGCATTTCGCAAAGGGAAGATTGAGAAATACCATATTTCATCCTCAGCATTAAGTTCATCCTTAATTGTTGCTGTTTTGACTCTTTCAGCATGTTCCTCGTACATGTTTGAGAGTCATCGCTGTTCATGTGAGACGCGTTCTTAAAAATAGCCTTCAAAATCAAATGTAAGAACATTGAATAATTACTGTCTTCTGTGTAGATGCCATATCCTTAATAGATAGTCGTGGGCAAAAACATAACTCCGATTCCTGTAAATTGTCTATTTCTGAAGCTCTGGACTGGTTTCAAATGTTTTATTTTTCTTAATTTAGTCGGTTTCTGACTCTGAAATTCTTAGATTTCACGCTCCTCTGTCTACCTGATGCTGTTTTTGAAAGAATGAGCTGGTAAGACGCTCAGGGAGGCGGAGATGTATATATATAATTTTTTATTTGTAGTTTTATATAGTGCAAACTAGACCCCATATCGTGTCAGAGCGCTTTGCAAGAGAACTGTTAAAATACATAGGCAAATTAGATTCAGTACATTGCACTTTTCTCAGTACCTGCCAAGCTGCAAGTCACAATAAGACAAACTCCTTTTCTGTAAGGGCGGTTGGAATAAGTTGCCTTCATCAATAATTCCTTGGTCTATCTGTAGTAGATGCAAGAGTTGTTGTCCTCCTCGCAAGACATCCATCGACACGTGATCAGGTATAAGAAATGGAATTCTTCGGTAGCCCAACTGCTCCTAGAGGTTCATCATGGCATCAGAAATCATGGTGGCCGCCAGAGTAAAAGTTTGGTGTCTGATTGGGAATGCACGTGAACGGTGCCCACTTTAGCCAGTCAATAAGTCCTCTCCCCCGGGACATAAATCCTCCAGGGACCAAGGGAATGCTTCCCATGTTGGGATACTGCACCACATCAGGCAGAGTGGCCGCAACGCTACATCAGCTGTACCATATCTACAATCTTGCAGTGTAAGGGAGTAGGGCATTGCTTTCTGGGGAGGGAAGAGGTGTGGTGCCGCGGCCAGGGCGACTGCCTCTGTAATCTGGGGATCACGGTTCGATCCCCGGCGCCGGAGGCATATTAGCCCAGCTCCATGTGATTCTGGGCAATACCTTGCTCAATCTTCCCGATAGCGCTTCGAGACCCTTACGGGTGATTGTTCGTGCTTTACAAATGTGGATTATTATTATTATTCTGGACCATTCCGCAGAGAGTATGGGGGCCAAGAGAGGTCAATGAGTTGTTAAGATCAGAGGCCTGGAACAACATGCTACTCTGTTTTGGAACATGCAGTCCCTCCACAGCTCTGTGGACCCCAGCCAACGTCCAACTCAGGGCTCCTGTTTCATGCTGGTTTCTGTTGGTCTGGCATTCGAGAGGCGTGATGCATGAATGGCACCCCAAACAGAGGATACAGTCTCTAGGTAGGTTCATCAAGGCAGTTCATGGGTTAAATCCTAGTCGCCTGAGCAACAGCAGGGCAGTAAGGGTTCAGCGTTGGAATTGCCATCTGGTGGCTGAGTGAACCAGTCCTTACCCATTCACCACTATGGAGTTAAAAGATGACCAGAAGGAAAGCAAAAGGCAATACTTTTAGGGTTTCAGCCTTGATCCTTTGTGTCAGGATACTATTAGCCTCATTTAGAGTTTAGTGAACATGGTACCCCGACACAAACACAACAGACAAGACTGTTCATCAAACTGATGGTCCTCCTGCTCTATTCCATTTAGAGCTGAGCAAACCTTTATGTTTTCGCCAGCAGAGCACCTGCTGGCTCTGCCAGTGGAAACCTTGCACCGACAGCCCAATGGACTTTTGGCCATCAGTGTAAGTATCCCAAACCATCAGTCTTATTAAGGATGGAGATGGTAGTGTACTTTTTTCTGTTCAAAATTGCTAGGAAAAGTCTGGTAGTCCCAGAAAAAAGAAAAATGACTCCCCATACCGTTAGATAAATCTCCCAGGGTCAAAGGTTTTTTGTTTTTTCTTAAAAAACAAACTCCTCCTTGCTTGTTTTGAAAAAAAAGTTTGCTGAGCAGCTGCATGAACCATGGTGACCTGCCAGGAAACTTTCAATGCCTACCTTGGTAGCTCCTCTGAAAGCACAGAGATCTCCATCAGGCAGACGAGATTTTAAAATTGCCGGGAGGTAATCTGCCAGCTTGATGGAGGTTATAACTCCTGCCCCCTGACTGACAGTGGTCCGCCCGCCACAACTCTAAATGAGACTATTGCTTACCATTGCAGCGATTTTGTGCCACAAATGATTGAAATCGAATGCATTAAGGTAATAGGGTTTGGGCTTGTAAAAGTTCATGCTAATTCCATCAGAACTAGAAAGCCATCTCTGATAAGAAAACTATAAACTATTTTAAGATTGAAGACGAGCTTCAGAGTTTAAGCTTTTGGGGCCAGATGTATTAAAGAACATTTTGTGATTCTCAAATAGCGATTTTTACCGAATCGCTATTGGGGAATCGCAAAATTCTATGTATGTAGGAATCGCCAAATATTTGGCGATTCCTTAATATTACCTAATAGCAATTCTGTAAATAGTGAATCTCTATTAGGTAATATGACTCCATTCATTCCTATATGCCGAAAGGCCCATAGTTGCGAATGGCTTTGCATTTGCTAATTTGCGATTACCTTATTGGTAATCGCAAATTAGCGAATGCAAAGCCAAGGGTGCCCAGGGGCCTAAGACCCCTCTGAAGCACCCCGAAAATGTTAATTGTGCACAGGTAAAGTGCACACATGTCCTAGGGGCATGTGTGCGCAACATGGAACTTTGAAAAATGCATTTTTGTGCATTTCTCAAAATTCGCACATGGTTACCATCTACTTGAAGTTGATGGTAATTAGCGTTTCCTAAATGCACAGTTCACATTTAGGAAAGGCTTCTAACATATGCATTAGGGATTCGCAAATTGTAATTCCCTATTTGCATTAGCAATTTAGGTAATCACAAAAAATTGTGATTACCTAAATTGAGAATACAAAGCTTTTCATACATAACGAAAGGCCTTTTTGCATTTGCAAAAAGGCGAATTTTGCAATTCACACCATTTGCGAACGCAAAAGACTTTCATACATCTGGCCCTGGGTTTCTGAAACCACTTCTTTTTGGAGGCTATTTGGCTGAAAAGAGGATGCCAAATGTGGCCAAGTGAAGAACCTCAGCACTTCTAGTGCTGCTGAAGTTCATCACTTTGGAGGTTTGATATACCAAAGGCAGCTGGATTACAGTAATGGGTCATGTTCCCAGTCATCCTTTCACAGGCCACTTCCATGTTGCAGAAAGGCTCGCAGACACTTGTGTGACACCTTCTGTAATATGGGTCATGGGGACACATGTTTAGAGCTGGCATGACGTCAGTGCAGTGTTTTTCCTATTGAATGAGTGCTTGTCTACTAGTAATTGTGAAAAAGCATTTGCTTCACCCATGTTCCTATCAATGAAGCAGGTACAAGGACAAAAAGGTTCCTGTAAGGCACAATAACAATCCACGACTTTGTAAATGGTTACAGCCACTGCAACCCAGAAGGTTGTAGCCGCACACTGCCCCATTCCATGAAGAGCACTGTCCCCTCTTCAAAATCAGGTGGTTTTCTGGCAATGAAAGCTGGACCCGTGCTTCAAAATCAGTGCCCTTTCTTTCACTGTCCACAGTGCAAGCACAAGTGTGTCTTTGCACTGGGGATAACCAACTTTGCTTTTCTAACAGAGTGCACACCAATGCTATGCAGGGGATGCTCAAATGAGAGTGCACCCTGGCCTAAATTGAGTCATACACCTAGTTACATAATGCAGTTACTGCCTTGCCACCAGTCCCCAGAATGTATTCAAGAGAAACAAAAGCGCCTGGAGGCAGCTTGCACCTCAGCAGGCAGTTCTACTGTACAGGTTCATTCATCCATCTTTCAGTTTAGATCACCATTGGCAGCGCTTCAATAAACCACAACTATAAAAGAGGCGACGGGGTTTGAAAAGCGACGCAGCCAATTTGTCAGTTTGATGTTTACCCAGAAGCATAAGCCAGGAATTCTTCATAAGTGATCAAAAAAGTTCTGTGAGTGTATGTGTCTGGTGTTAGGGAGTTTGAGAAATAACACTTTGCGTGAGGTGGAGGTGGAACGTGATTTAGTTGCTCTTTTATCTTTTTGTGGGATATTTCCATCTGTGATTGCTCAGTTCTCCTCACTGTCTTCCCAGTAAGGACATTTCGGGCCATTGCCATGCGATATACAAAGATAAGAGCAATTTACCTTGTTTCAAAGGACGACCCATGTATGTGTTGGTACTGTATAAATGCAAAAGGAATTAAACCTTATTGTAAGACTGAGTCGAGGAAATCAGACTGTAAGAGGACTGGCAAGTGGGAGACCACTGAACCCGACAAAGACAAATGGAAACACAATAGGAAAGGAAAGTGGCAATCACTGGTATTACATATCTCTGAAATGCCTTTAGGTATTCATCAGAATCAACCACATGACAGGCCCTTTCTGACTTAAGACTGATTCTTTAACAAGCCTACCAGACAGAAAGACAAACTTTAAATGTCCCTTTAGCCAGTGCCACGTGATCAGTGTTATATATACGGGCCAGGTAGATAAACAATATATATGCCAGCTGGTAGAGTTAAATCCACCATTCTCCGAGAAGGCAAGTGTTTCTCCGTGGTAAGAATGAGGAACATTCTATGGTGTTAACAATATTTAATTTCCCAACATGTGTGCACCTTTGAAGGCCTGACCTTCAGTTAGGCCTTTTCTATCTGTGCACCAAGCATCTGGAACAAAATCCCTGTATCCATCTGGAACGCCTCTACGCTGCTCTAATTTAGGAAAGAGTAGAAGACTCAACTCTTTAAGAGAACACTACATCACAATTCATTAACTACTCCTCAACCTAGCTCTAGTTTCTCTTACTTGTTGACTTTATGTTTGTCTTTGACCAGCTATAGCGTTCCGCTTTTTATAGAAATACTATGGGGCATATCAACAAGGGCTTTATCTCTGCTTTTTTGGCTTTAAAAGCCAAAAAAGCAGAGATAAAACTAGCACCCTATCAACAACAGGGTGCTAACATGCAAATTTGCATGATAGCACCCCTTTACTCTACGCTTCCCCTTGCATCTCTAATGAGATGCAAAGGGGGCGTTCCCGAGTAAAATAATAAGAGAAATGTCGCTAAGCGACATTTCTCCTATTATCAAGAATATCGCTAACCCTGTTAGAGACAAAAAAAGCAGCGCTAACCGCAGTTAACGCTGCTTTTTTACGTCTGGTATTTTTCTGACGTAGCCATGATATCCTATGGAAGGAGGATATCATGGCTAAGTTTGTCTGTCCCTATCAACAAGCTAACGTGAGATTATCGCTGGGTTTCCAGCGATAATCTCACGTTAGCCACTTAGCGTGAGGATTTTTATCGCTATTGAGATAAGCGTTGCTAATAGCACGCTATCTCAGCGATAAAAATCAATGCTAGCCGGCGATAATTATCCTAGCCCTATGTGCGCTTAGCGATAATTATCGCCGGTTGTTGTTGATATGCCCCTATATATGTAGACACAGGGGCGGCTCCTCCGCTATTGCGGAGCACCGCCCCCTGCCTGCAGGGGTAAACAAAAAATAAAATGATAGTTATTGTAGTTTTCATCCTGTAACCGAGTCTTGGGGGTGGGGCCACAGCACTGCAGCAGGGGGAGGAGGAGTTGTGAGCACTGCTCTCAGAGTGCATGACGGTTAGGCTGTCTGTCTTAGGACGGCCAAACTGTCATGCACACTGACACCCCTCCAACACTGCTGTGTTGCTGGGTGGAGAGACCAGCAGGCACAAACTCCCAGCTCCCGATGGACTGCAAAACAAGCCCGCTCCGCCCAATCCTGACACTCCTCTCATGAGTATGAAAGCAGCATCTGGATTGGCCGTAAGGGAGTCCGGGACCTTCAGTCTGTGCCCAGAGGAGCAGAAGAGCGGCAAGCAGAGCAGCGAGAAAAAGACCAGCAGGTAAGTTTTTTTTTATTGTTTGCTTTGTTACAGGCCCCTCCCATGCTGGCCCACCACATTTCCCTAACACCAGCCACTGCTGTGTATACACAATGTCAGACACTGTCACACAAAGAACAGGCTATGACAAAAAAAGATGGCATGGCATTTCTGGCTTGAACTCTGAAGGAGCTGCTTCAAGATCAGTACACATCTGCAGAAGGAGAATGACTCCTGGCTCCATCTTTCTGTGACTCAGGCAGTTTTTTTTACCAACCTTTGGAAAATAAATATATCCAGGGCAATAAAAGGAATTAAAAAAAACACTGAGCTGAGTCAGCTTTCTTCATACTTATACCTTGTTTATGAGCGGGCAGTTCATTTTCAATCCCTATCTACCTTTTGCACAGGAATCAGTTTCACACGTTTTTTGGTAATTACAACATTCCCCATACATGTACCACAGGTAACTTTTAGCAGATGAAGCCAGCCAAAGTTTACCACGTGAAAATGCCCGGCAGATACTGGTAAATGTTGATTTTGGTGCACAAAGCACCGAAATCCACGTTATACCCCAAATTAAGTGGAACAACTTGTAAAATGCAATAATTATCACATCTTTCAATTTCCTATCTCACTGTTTATGGATTATTAAAGATGCGAAAATTATCAGATTGCCTGCAAGGTCACGTGTAATGAGGGTCTAAAGACCCCATCTGAATGAGAAGTATGTGTGAGGCCCACTTGTTCAAACTAAGGTGGCACACAGCAATCATTACCGTATTAGTTTAATTTTCTGTAAGCAAGCTTGCATTGCTTATCAATTCAACTAATCTTACTTAATTACTCATAGCTATGACTTAGGCATAGATAGTTGCAGAGATACTGAGAATGAACTATTGCAGTTGACTTCTGCTCACCTAACTATGACTACATTAGAATAATACTATTAAAGTGGGAATAACTGCGTGGACCAGGATTTTCCCTGGGGAGTTCTACTTAGAATTCATAATTACACTGGGTGTATAGCGCATATTGGTGACCTGTTCAAAACAGATGGTAAATGTGTGCAAAGGGTCATGTGTGAGGCTTCGGTGGAGAAGGGGATTCAAAAGGTTGCCTTTGGAAAGGGGAGGATATGACCTGGTGGGCAGAGCATTATATGCATTAATACTCATCCATGCCCTGATGGCAGGCAAGGTCGTGACCTTGGGAGGGTGCCAGGCTGCACTGCATCCCCCATTGCAAGGCAAATTTACAGGCTGAATTCTCTTCTTATTAAATTCGGGTGTAGTGTTTCCTACCCAATAAAACCAGAAGCACTGAAATATTTATTGGAACCTGTTGTAACTGGCACTTTCTGGTTGGCTGAAGTAGTTCGCTATGTAAAAACAACAGTTGATGGACAGAATGCAGAACAATGTCATACATTCACCCCAGACGTGGGTCCCGTGCTCACTACACCACTGGAGTCACGCTATCCTGGCTAAAGAGGGGTGAAACCCCGAAACCGGTCCTAGGATGCTTGATTCCGGTCCAGGGAAGACATGGCTTGGCAGTTCGGGCTGGACTGTTCCCATGAGGCACAGGGTCAAGACTGATTTGCATATGGTCATGTCTGAACTGGGGTGGCGTGGTGAGCAAAATAACGATGGATTAAACCCAGATCTGTGACTGGGGGTGAATGTTTTGCCAATGTGCAACATTCCGTCCATCATCATGTGGATTTTGCTGTTCACCCTATGTGAGAAGGGTATGCCCAGATGTTGGTCCCGTGCTCACTAGGCCACTGGAGTCAAGCTATCCTGGCTGAAGAGGGGTGAAACCACGAAACTGGTCCTAGGATGCTTGATTCTGGTTCAGGGAAGACATGGCTTGGCAGTTCGGGCTGGACTGTTCCCATGAGGCACAGGGTCAAGACTGATTTGCATATGGCCATGTCTGAACTGGGGTGACGAGGTGAGCAAAATAATGATGGATTAAACCCAGATCTGTGACTGGGGTGAATGTTTTGCCAATGTGCAACATTCCGTCAATCATCTTGTGTGTTTTGAAGTAGTTCCCTAGCCAGAGAGAGCCTACCACTCGCATCACGGCTTGGTGACTACATTCACTGTGTAACCTGCGCTGACCTTTGGGGAGCTTGGCACTGAGCTGTCAGGCTTATGACAGAGATAATGTGTATAGCAATGGCACAGCACTTTCGCACAATAAATACACTGAGCATCACAAAAGAGATTTCACACATGGTGTATGTAAATAAAGTTTGTATTCAACACACACATTCATTAACACAACATGAACATCATGAATTTCTGTCCATAAATCACATTTGGAAATATTACTAGCAGTACTAGGCCCAACCAAACTCAATTAATCAAGTCAAGTCAAGTCAAAAATACTTGTATCTTATTTTGTTAAAAATCATAAAAAGGGTGGGAATACCACCATGATACAAAAAACATTGAATCAACATTTTTAAAACCTAATAAAGGAACTCACGACAAGCTCATGTCTTCGGGCAATGAGCAACAAATTAAATTAGGAATTTAAAACGTGTGATCAGTGTGATTGAGAGATCTGTAAGCAAATTATTTTGAAACCACTGAAATTAGTTCACTTTGTTTTTCTTTTTTTTTTGACCGGTTCTTTAGCCACTGATTTAAAAAAGTTTATGGCTCTGCAGGTACGATGAAACAGCGAGCCTCCGGCATTTTAACAGCTAGTTGAGTAGGAAATGTTAAAGGTATAATCAGTGCAGTTGAAAAAGTACAAACCGTTTTTTTTTTTTAAAGGTACTTAAGTTGATATACGTTTTTGTCCAGTTCTTTTGCGCAATTTTCCAAAAGTTAATGGCTCTGCAGGACAGTTGAATCGATGATCCTCCAAGGCATTTTATAAGTGCCGTTCTGCATGTTCTTATTTGGACCTTTCTTAATTCCTCCCGCAGAACAACTTTTCGAGTTTCTAATAGTGAAGGGCAGATTCATAGGAGATGTAGTAATGACTCGTCCCCCTGTCCGCAGAGGCGGCATTCCTTGGTTTGCCATATGTGTTTCCATTTCGGTGTCAAGTCCTTCGTGGGGTATGACCCCAGCCGCAGCAGTGTAAAGTAATGGTTTTTATGATATCAGAAATGTTCAGACAGGTACGGTTAAGGTTTCAGAGTGTGATACGATTGTATCACTGCCCAGGCATATTTTTTTTTTTAGAAGGCTGTTTTGTCCGTTAGTAAAGAGATCTGTTTAGTTGCGTTGTTTACAACGGTTTTAAATCCGGAGTACGTTGTGACTGTTAGCCAGGCCTCCTCTAACTGTAGTGCCGAGAGAGATTGTTTAATAAGGGCTTTAGTAATAGAGTTGTTTAGCCTGGTTTGTTTTTTGATCTCCACCCAACAGTGGTGAGCTAGAGTGTTATCTTCTGCTGCCCTCATCCTCCAATAATATTTAACTAGTGCGCCTAGTCTGACTGGTTTCTGATTTTGTAGTCCGTATTCTAATTGGATTTGTGCTTGTGAGATGTGTCGAGGAATTAAGAACAGACTCTTAAAAAGGATGGATTGTGCTGTGTTTAAGACTGTAGCATCTTTGGTATTCAATAACTCTGAGCCATATGATATGGAGGGTAGGAATTTTTCTGCAAGTACTTTGAGCAGATGACCTGTTGAGCAGCCTGTGAGCTTTTTCTTTAAGATTTTAAATGCGAAGAGCAATTGTTTGGCTTTCATGGGACCTTGGTCCAGATGTTGCTTATAGATGAGGTGGCAATCCAGTTGAAAACCAAAGTATTTGTACAAGTCTACCTGGGACAACGGTTTCTCGTCTAATTTCCAGATGAATTTGCGTTTTTTCATTGTTGAGTGATGTTTGGAGAAGCACATCACCTTCGTTTTTTGATGGTTGATTGTTAGTTGAGCAGAGGTGATGTAAGCTGCTAGTTTGGTAATTAGTCGCTGCAGACCTACTGGTGTTTGTGCTAGTAAGGCAATATCGTCCGCATATTGCAGACTAGGTGTTGGTGTATTGCCCAATTAATCAATCAGGGGTTTGTATAACATGGCTTCTCACCTGTGAGGGTCTCAAGGCATTGGTGGGGGGGGGGGGGGGGCTGTTGATCTGTTTGGGCACTGGGGTTCAGTAGAAGAGCTAGGTCTTTAAATTCTTCTTGATTTGGATCAGCGACGGGAATTGCCTGAGGTGGAGAGGCAGGGTGTTCCAGGTCTTGGCAGTGAGGTAGGAGAAGGATCTTCCTCCCGTTCTTGTCTTGTGGATCCGTGGGACAGTGGTTAGGGTCAGCTGGGCAGAGAGAAGGAGTCTGTTGGGTATGTGGAATGAGAGGTGGTGGTTCAGATATTCTGATCCTGCATCATGGAGGGTTTTGTAGGCCTGTGTGAGGAGCTTGAAAGTGATTCTTTTGTTGACTGGGAGCCAGTGGAGTTCTCGAAGGTGTTTGGTGATGTCGCGGCTGCGGTGGATGTTGAGTACCAGTCTGGCTGTGGCATTTTGAACATTATGTAGTTTCCTGAGGAGTTTCTGGGTGACGCGGGCGTAGAGTGCATTGCCATAGTCGAGTCTGCTGCTGATGAGGGGCAGTGACTCCCGCTTACCGTACATGTTGCACATGTTGTGGGATCTGAGTCACAGGGGGCATCTCTGCATCAAGGTGGTACATAATCGACCCCACAATGAGCCCTGATGTCACCTGTAGGCCAGAAATGGCAGCCATAATGGAATGACCCTGGACACGTGAAACGTCGAAGAGTGGGATACCCTACCAACTGTGACATACAGGACTGGCTACGAATACGTGACACCCCAAACAGCACCCCTGCAGAGAGGTGACACATCCACCATCCATGAACACATCACAAACTCGCCATCAACACATGTCGCACTCACCCCTGACTGAGTGACGTGCCGGTACAGATGAGTGACATGCACTTAGTGAATGTAGGTTTGTAAGGAATTTATTTGCAAATTCCTTGCCTGTGGTCAATCTGTGCTGTCCCATGAATGCCGAGGACAGTCACAATGTGACTTGATCATCTTTCTGGATTCGGTGGGGATTCATCTGAATGTCTTTTGAAGCAGGCAAAGTCTTTGGAAGCATGATGAGAATATGGCATTGATCTGGTGGTTCATTGTGAGTGGGGAATCTAGTATGATGCCACGATTTCCTGCACGGCCCGTGGGGGCAGATGGGGTTCCCAATGCGGTGGGACACAAGGAGTCATCCCAAGATAAAGGGTTGAGTCCCAATATGAGGACTTTGGTCTTGTCCGTGTTGAGTTTGAGGCAACTTTCTTTGTTCCGGATGGCAATGGCCTTCATTCCGCTGTGGAAGTTGTTTTCTGGTGACTGTGGGTTAGTTGGTAAGGGAAAGAATCAGCTGGGTGTCATTGGCAAAGAAGACGATGTTGAGTCCATGGTTCCTAACAATGTCTGCGAGTGGGTCCATGTGAACGTTTAAGAGGATGGGGCTCAGGGAGGAGCCCTAGGGCACTCTGCAGCTGATCTCTGTGGGTTGTGAAAGGAACGGAGGGAGACTGACTTGACACTTCGATGTCCAGGATGTAGTTCGCTTCGATGAACTCGGAGAGTTGGGCCTTGATGGCCTACTCAATGACCTTGGTTGGGAAGGGGAGCAGGGAGATGTGTCTGAAGTTCTTGAGGACTATTGGGTCGACGGATAGCTTCTTCAGCACAGGGTTAATCTCGACGTGTTTCCAGTCATCGGAGAAGGTGGCAGACTCCATAGAGCAGTCGATGGTGCGGCAAAGCTCTGGGGCAATGGAGGATGTTGCTCTATGGAAGATGTGGTGCGGGCATGGGTCCTGGGGGCTATGGAGTGGATGGTCTTCATGGTTTTGAGTGCATCACCTGTGATGAGCGGGGTCCAGTCTAATACGATTTGTTGGGGTGCAGCATGGTTGAGTGTGTGGTGGTGTCGGGCGTGGTGGGAGGGTCTTGCGTGTCAAAGCTGTTGTAGAGCTGCCTGATCTTGTGGTGGAGGAACATGCCGAATTTGTTGCAGAGGTCTTGGGAGGAGGGATTTCTGTGGTCTAACTGTGAGGCCTAACAAATTCCTTGACGATGTTGACGAGTTATTTGCAGTTGTGTGCATTGGCGTTGATTCTGTCTTGAAGGGCTATTTTCTTTCTGGTTTTAACAGACCTGATGGCCCAAGCCCTCCTCCACCTTTCATCTAACCCCGACTACCCTACAGCCACGGGTTGGAGATAGACACCCCTCCACCACTCTCCAGGGTCACACGTAGATGGTGTGAGTCCCTTGTGGGAGGTCTTTGATGTCTCTGAGACATCCATAGGAGAACAGGGGCACGCCAACAAGCCCTTGGAGAGCACACTTCATGGCGCCACTCAGCAGCAGGTAGTCAGCTCAAGCCAGTCACATTTCAGGAAGGGTGAATAGTCCCTTCCAATAGCAGTAATGATCCTTTTGCACAACAAATTCCTCTGTCAGTGTGCACCATGCAGTTCCATGATGTCTGGTCCCACGTCCCCACAAGTGTATCTCTACCCTGATGAAGTATGGCACTAGTAGCTATATTGTAGTGTGACTTTGAAGTACGGGGTGGTTTAGAGGGCTCATATGTCTCCACTACATTTCAGTCCTGTCTGCCATGAGGCTGTGCAGTGCAGATCTTAATCTTAAGTGGGCCCATGATCTGGCTTCCCAGAGGCCAAGTGTCAAAACCCCTCCCTCCAATCTATCTAGCCAGGCCCTAAAATTGCAAAATTGCAGAGATCTGTCATTTCAGTTGCATGCCCAGTGTTTATTCCAGTCATTGAGGAATGCACAGATGTGCTCCTCGAGCCTCCAGTGTGGACTGGAGTCAAACTAAAAGGCACGCAAAGAGTTTTAGACTAGAGAAATACCCACCTTCTAGAACTGAAACTTTTAAGCTGTTAGTGACAAATCCACCTTCACCACACGAGAGGGTTTGCCATTGTGAATCCAATGATAGGAAACCTTATGAGGCTGCTCCACTGCAAGCCACTATTGCATATTGAAGTAATTTCAACCATTCCCCCATGTTAACCTATGGGAAGAGCAACTCTCATAGGTAGTGAAAACATACATGGGTATTCTTCACTACCTGGGAAGGGAACACACATGTGTACCTACACTATCTTTCACCTACCACTTGCTTCACTCCTTAACACTTACCCCAGGAGATCTCTAGTGATAGCAAAAGGTCCCTCTAGTGGCATGCTTGAGATATGTTTAAAAACATCATAGGTGCAAGTACACACACACAGGCTGCAATGGCAGGCTTGAGACATGTTTAAAGACATCAGGTAGGCACAACTTCCTAACATGTGTAGGGTGGGCGCGCGCACTTTCGCACTGCATTTACAGTGGGAACGTGCCCCACAGTCCTATGGCCTAAAAAAAAATTCGCCCGTGGGAAGAGCCGCCCTCCAACGTAGGGGAAACCCACATGGGGGTTCTTCACTACCTGGGCAGGGGACACCCATGTGTACCTGCCCTGCCTTTCACCTACCACTTGCTCTCCCCCTCAGGGCTTACCCTAAGGGTGCTCGAGTGGTATTGGAAGGCCCACTCAAGGTTTAAATGCCAACCTGAGTATAAGCGCAAATGCGCACCAACAGGCCTGCAATTGCAGGCTTGATACATGATACATGTTTGAAAGGCTATTCTGGTGGGTGGCACAATCAGTGTTGTGTTCCACTGTTAGCCAGTGCTAGACCTGCTTAGGATATGTTGCATACATTTTTACAGGGCACTCACAAGTACAACACCTAAACCAATCAAGCAAGCACCACTTTCTAGCATGTGTAGGAAAGGCACACACACTTTCATACTGCATTATAGTGAGAAAACACCCTGGGTCCTAAGACAAAAAGAGAATCAGCAAAAACCAGGAGAAAAAAAACAAAACGTTTTACGGAAATCCCCTAGGAAGGGCCATGTCCAACAATGTGCGCCAGGCTTGCACTAAAACACCCGACTGCTGTTCCTTACATGTTTTCCAAATGACATTTTGCTTATTTGTTACGTCTAAGAGTGTTGTAAAAATAGTTCTGCCCAGTGTCACACTTGTAACATTGTCTTTTAAGGAAGCGTGCAATGACCCTTCAATAGCAGACTTGTCCCATGTCTTTGAAGGAAGCTTGAACTGGCTGGACCTGCAGTACCACACGTATTCCATGTTCGTGAAGCAAGCGTGTACTGGCCCATAATTCCATACTTGTTCCAAGTCTTTGAAGGAAGCTTGCACTGACCGTACAATGCCACACTTTTTCCATCTCTTTGAAAGAAGCTTGCTATGGCCCTGGAGTAGCATACATGTTCCATATCTTTTAAGGAAGTTTGCACTTGCTGGCACTTCCGTCCCTCACTTGTTCTGTGTCTTTACAGAAAACATGCTCTGTTGATGCAGTATCACACCTATCTTATATCTTTCAGGGAAGATTCTGATGCGCTTGAGGAGTAGTGTATGTCTTATGAGTGGGAACCAAGGACCCCCTGCACTCCTGCTCCCTATGGTCTATTTCTTTGTGTTTAGGTCTGACCAAAAGATTGTTTTAGCTGTCTTACCAGCTTTATGTTTTCTCAGAAATAATACATAATCTTGGCCAGGAAAAATTGACTTTAAGTAATCCCTCTTCAGTTTTAGGGCAGACTGTGTCACTCACATATGAGTTCAGCCCTTTAGGACATCATTCATTTAATTGAGGAGTGGTTCAGCCCTCTTCAGCCATTAGCTTTGTTGCCAATGTTTGGCTCTGCCTAGTAGACAACTGCTGGTCTTTAGGTAGTCAGGTACAGGTAGTCTAAGTAACATTATTTTGTCCACCTAGAGTAGTAGTGTTCTGAATCCAGAGGCGTTTGAGCCCAGGAGATATTTCCTTCAGTTGATCAGCTGCAAATGCAGAGACATGCTAATTGAGTTATGAGAGTACCAGCAGTTCCGCTGCCATTGCTTCTGGATCACAACTTCTCATTCAAAGCCCCAGGTTCATTGCGGCAAGCTTCAAAGCCATGCTACCATCTTGAAACAGTATTCTGCATACTCTAGAAACAGTATTCTGCATAATCTATCATTTGTTACTGTTTCAAGATGGCAGGTAGTATGAAGCTTTACTTTTTTTTTTTTTAATAAAGCACATTTGGCATATATATATTTGTTTTATTTTTCTTCCTTTCTTTATTTTCGAATATACTTGCACTCTAAAGAAAACCACCACCTTGTTGTTAAGAAGGCAAGTGGAACCTGTTTTTGATGCCAGGAATCTTCCCCACAAAAGTCCACAAAAATGAGTCATAGGCTGCAGCGCTGGTCCAAGTTTGGCCTATGGGTGATTAGATAATCCCAGTGGACGTTCAGGCTTCAGTGTATCTTACTTCCAGAGCTTTGATTTACACTAGTGAACTGTTGCACCAGATACTCAACCTGTGGATACTGTGCCAACATCTTTCCAACTCTGCTCCTCCGTAGTGAGCAGTGTACCCATGCGTGAACAATGGGATTATGTGAGGGCAGGATAGCCACCATGTTTAGTGAGTGCATTGTGAGGGATGTGCCTGTGTGAATGAAGGATTAGCATTGTCTTTTGTGAGTGCAGCATAAGTGGTCTACAGGTTGAAAAGTGTGTCTGTGTGAGTGCAGAGCAAGGCATATAACAGTGTGAGAGCAGCATGAGGGGCATGCCTAATCTGAGGGCAGCGGTTTGAGTTTGGGGTCTTTACATATTATGGGGCTCATTTATGAGCCCTTGCGTCCCTTTTGCGCTGCCGGTGCATCACTTTTTGTGACGCACCAGTGGCGTAAAAATTGGACCTTGTTGCACCATATTTACAAAGTGACGCATCTAGGTAGATGCGTCACTTTGTAAACCCCTGCGCTACAATATACCTGCGTCAGGTATAATGTATGAAGGAGGAGCGTTCCCACGTAAGTAAGCATCGTAGAAGTGACGCAGTGAAATCTACAAGATTTCACTGCGCCACTTCTTGGGTGCAAATGCATCAATATCTTACGCCTGCCTCACAGCAGGCGTAAGACTGATGCAGGCCCTTTCACATGGGGCTAGCCCCATGTGAAAGGACACATTGCTGGAGTTGCGTCACTTGTGTGACACACTCCAGCAATGCGTCACTTTTGCGCCTACGATACGTCAGAAATCTTGACGCATCTGTAGCTCCTTGCGACATGATGCGTCATACTGTAAATATGATGCATCCATCATGTCGCAAGGAGGGCGCACTGAGAAGTGACGCATCGCTGCTTTCACGCAGCGATGCGTCACTTCTCATAAATGAGGCCCTATGTCTTTATGTGGATGGACTTACATGGGCCAAAACTAATGCTTTTAAGGGTTATGGCTTTGACTTGCAGGAATGCAGTGCAGGGAAAGGAAATACAGCAGTGTGCCTTGGAGAACAGTAGTGAGTTTTGATATGGCAGATGCAGACTATCATAGAAAGTTGAGGCATGTCGGGGCAGCTGACCCTCATGTCACCGTAGTGAGAGGGCCCAGTTAGTTTGCTTGCACTAGGACCCATGTCAACCGAGCTACACCACTGAGCAAGGCATTAGTTGTTGCCCATTCAATGTGACACATGCAAACTCGAGCTAGTAGAGCTGCTTCTAAGCGCTTTCTAGAGCACAAAACTGGTACTATTCACTCCTCGCACTGTTCTTACACTTCATGTGATCCTGGACAGGCCGCATGCTTCAATTAATTTACACAGGTATCAAATAAAAATCATCGCCTAAAAACCAGTCCGAATTGTGGAAATAGACATAGACGATAGGTCTGGTGACAAGTAGGAACATTCCCTGGCAGTGTGTGAAGACTACGCATTCACTGCAGAAGCTCGCGGGTGTTCAGGACAACTCTGGTGGACTGAAAACATCTAAGAATGCGGACATACCTTATTGCCGTCACTATCTAACGTACAAAGTACATTTGAGCTTTCTAAGAATATGCTCCTTAAGATTGCCCGGATTTCAGATTTGAGTGTTGTGCATGCACAGAGGCGCCTCTCATACATGCACAGAAGCTGTGTTCGCCGCAGTTGCTTGCTTAGACGTGATTGGTAATCGAGAAATAGAAACGTGCAGCGCACAGACCCGGCTCATGATGGGGCCCCCGAAGAACCAGCACTTTATCTGTCAGACAGAGGGTGTCAGTCAGAGCCGTGCATCGACTCACGCTCTGAGACCTTGATCATGTGATGTCACGAGCAAAACTAAGACCATCAAAGGAGGGGGAGGGGGGGGCGTCGCTTAAAAGCAAAAGCGCATGATAACTTTATCAAGGGCATTTGGCATGAGATGCGTCCAAGTGGAGAGGGAAGGCCTCTTGCCAGCATGGAAACAGCTGGCTCTTCCGAAGCCCCAGAGCTGCATTGAGAGATGCACAGCTGTCCACACACCTGGACAGGAGGTACTGATGTCCTCGTAGTGGGAGAGGACATCTTAGATGCCAGCTCGGCCTGCGGGCACGTTGCCATAGTAACGAGCAGAAGAAAGCAAAGCTTCCGAGTGGGGATTGGCGGGAGGGGGGCAGAGTGCTGTAACTTCGTAAGGACGCACTGCCCAGAGATTTAAAGCGGATACAAGTTATGCTCTGGTTTCTGTGCGCTTTCTTTCAGTTCCCTTGACGCAGCGTCTGAACATGTAGCCCATTGCGTGGCCTGTATATTTACCGGAAGCGATACTTTATTGTGTACCTGGAAAGACCACCTTCCAGAACGAGCACATACAAAGTGGGTGGCTAATCTTTGCTAATTTTACCAAAACAGTTCACCTACTTTTCGATGAAGAAACAACCGCACCTGAATTGTAAAACGCTTGAGGTGCCTCTGGCTGAAAGGGAAGGGATCTCCTGGACTGTGAAGCCAAGAATGGGGCAGACACTGAAGGAAAAAGCACGCCTTCTCTCCAGGGTGTCTACTGCCTGACTGAATGCAAATGTGTGCAGTTGGGTAATCAGCAGATGTAAAGGGTGTTATGAGCCAATGAATGGTTGAGGCGTCATTGTGGCAATGGTTTATACTTTTTAAGAGGCAGTGAAAGGGTGGCAAAAGCTGAATTCTGGATACCTTTCATGTAATGAAAACTTACTAAAAAAATATTTTCAATAGGTACGTTCTTAGTGGCCTATTCACAAAGATAAATCTACAAATGAGTAAATATACACATATGTATTTACTCTTACAGTTTGCAGTAATGTTTCTAGTTTTGCCTATTCACCATTTCCAAATGTGAAGTTACTACAGAGTGTACATTCAGATGCTCACCACTTAGTTTAGGGTGTGTATTCTTCATATACATAATTTACTTATAGTAACTTTATGACCATATTTTATGATTTTTAAACTTAATGGCATCTGCCCACACGAGGTGAACCCGAGGACCTCGGCATGCGGAAGAGACAGCTCCGCAGGAGGGAGAGCCTTGCACGAAGAGAAAACCAAAACCAATTTATAGAATCACAAAAATAACAAAAGGAACTTTGTGTATATCATTTTATGTTGAAAATAAAGTTTTTACAATATGTTATTTCTAAAAGCATGAGAGTACCATGTGACACTTTTTACTAAGTTGTATTAAAGAAACATGGGGCATATCAACAACAACCGGCGATAATTATCGCTAAGCGCACTTAGCGCTAGGATAATTATCGCCGGCTAGCGTGAATTTTTATCGCTGAGATAGCGTGCTATTAGCAACGCTTATCTCAATAGCGATAAAAATCCTCACGCTAACAGGCTAACGTGAGATTATCGCTGGAAACCCAGCGATAATCTCACGTTACCTTGTCGATAGGGACAGGCAAACTTAGCCATGATATCCTCCTTCCATAGGATATCATGGCTAAGTCAGAAAAATACCAGACGTAAAAAAGCAGCGTTAACCGCGGTTAGCGCTGCTTTTTTTGTCTCTAACAGGGTTAGCGACATTCTTGATAATAGGAGAAATGCCGCTTAGCTACATTTCTCCTATTATTTTACTCTGGAACGCCCCCTTTGCATCTCATTAGAGATGCAAGGGGAAGCATAGAGTAAAAGGGTGCTAACATGCAAATTTGCATGTTAGCACCCTGTTGTTGATAGGGTGCTAGTTTTATCTCTGCTTTTTTGGCCCCACTACGCGCCACCCGCCTCCCGCCCACTCTCCTTTTAAATAATACCCTGCATGTTAAATAATTAAAAGTAAATAGACTTACCTGAAGCGCGGCGTCTCCGGGGCTCCCTCTTCCTCGTTTCCAACTTCTTGTGACAAATGCGCATGCGCGGACGTCCGCGCATGCGCATTTAAGAATATTATGAAACTTCAAGAAGAATTGAAACCACTGGAGGTTGACAGTGTATGGGAAAGTCTAACAAAAAGTATTTCTTCAATAGGGACTTGGTTTACTAATCATGGGAAAGGTATTATAGGTCAAATAGTGTTTCCATTAGATGGTATAACAATAAAAGTTCTAACTATAATGATATGGTCCAAATGTTGCAGAAAAGGAAGGAAATATAAGATAAATGGAAAGGGAACGAAGAGAACATTTTAAGAGATTCAGTTAGAAGAACTTAACGGAGAAATACATAAAAGAATGGAATATTTGAGAAACAAAGATGAGGACAGGGATGAAAGCTTGGAAGCTCACATGCTTAGCATTTGCTTTGCCGAAACTAAACCAAGGTATTTTTCTAATGCTAACGCGGGGAAAGCAATAATGGTTAAAGGGGTTTAGAGTAGAGATAAGTGGTATACAGCGAAACCATTTTATTTTTAAATTAATATTTGTCTTTCTGACTTTCCTATTAGTATGCATTTGGACCTCTCGTACGAATCCAGAGTCTGTAATCCAAATGACCTCTGCACATGCGTGGTGTGATTGAGCCAGAAGAAGTGATGTGACTCTTGAACACAGTCCAAGGACTCAAAAGATACATACCCTGGAAACCACTACCAAAGTCCTCTGAATGAATGGGAATACATGAAAATTATACTTTTGTGTCTAATAAGATGTGAATACGGGTGGGAAGAAATATTTGTGAATAAACGTTAAGGGGTGGGATCTATAAACAATAGACTGATATACTAAGATGAAAAATAAGCATGGTGTGATGATCATCCCGCTTGCCTGTCCAATCAGAGTTAATATTTTTACGATATTGAAACATTAATGGGTGGTACATGAATACCAAAGAGTATAATTGAGGAAGTCTTAGTTAGTTAGTGGAACGGAGATTTGCTGAATGCTGCAGAGCTCGGGATGCTGTCAGAGTGACGAGAGATGCTGAAGAAGAATCGAATGCTGAACCAATTACTTTAACTAATTAATTTAGAAGAAGATCGCGGAAGAATCTCGAGGAGGAAGAGGGTGTCAGAGAGGGGTGCTACACAAGCGTCGGTGTTAGAGAGGTCATCTACCCTGTCCTGATTCCTGTCCTGAAGCTTTTGTCACCTGATCTTTCAAGGGGGCCCCTTCCCAGCTCCTTGGCCAGGGGTTGGTTTTCACACCATCTTAGGTAAATATATATATATTTTTTTATTTATTTAATTTATAGAGCACATGAATCACCCCAACTGGGGCATCTCTGCGCTATGACTGCCCTTGACAACCAGTACAGGGAAGATCAGAACAGTGTGGTTTTTAGCAGCTGCAAAAAGAACTATTGATGGACAGAATGCAGAACAATGTCATACATTCACCCCAGTACAGATATCTGGGCCTAAATCCATAGTTGTTTTGCTCACCATGCCATTCCAATTTGGACCCAGCCATATACAAATCAGTCTTGACCCTGTGCCCAATGGGAACAGTCCAGCCTGAACTGCCAGGCCAGGTCCTCCCTTTTAGCAGCTTCCTGAAGGCAAGGTAGTTGGAGCAGAGAAGTAGGTGGATGGGCAGCTGGTTCCATTATAAAGGGGTCAAATAGGAGAAGGCTTTCCCCCAAACCAAGCCTGTTTTATGCGAGGTATGAGATGGAGATCTTTGGACCTTGAACGGAGGGTCCTGGAAGGAATGTATCTGACCAGCTTGTCTGTCATATACCTTGGTCCCAAGTTGTTTAGGGCTTTATAGACCATACAGCACATTTTGAATTTGATCCTTTTGCGAATGGGTAGCCAATGCAGGTTACGGAGTAGGGGGAGTGTAGCTGTTCGGTGGAGGGGGGCGTGGGTCACGAATCGGGCTGCCGTGTTCTGGACTGCTTGCAGTCTGTTCAAGGAAGATTCCTTGGCTGAAATCAACAGAGCGTTGCAGTAGTCTAGACGGCTTAAGATCAATGCTTGTATCAGGGTTTTCCGTGTGGAGAGTGGGAGTAGGGGGGAGACTCTGCAAAGAAGGCTTAGTATATGGAAACAGGCCCCAGTGGTTGAGGTGGCATGCTCCTCCAAGCTTAAGTTCTGGTCAATTTGGACCCCTAGGTCCTTTCCACTTGTTTTGGGGATGGGCTGGGCCTAGTTCTCCTGGCAATCAGTTGGTCGACCACCTTGTTACTGCTTATCTGAATAACATAATTTCTGTTTTCTCAGCATTCAACTGAAGGAAGTTGTTACTCATCCAATCAGAGATGGTTTTCATGCCCTCCGAGAGGGTAGTCTGAATGCTGGTGTTATTCTTGTCAAAAGAGAGAAGCAGTTGTGTCGTCAGCATAGGAAATTGGTATGAATCCTGAGAATGAATATACTTTCATGGATGTGCAGATGTGCTTTTCTCTCTATCCTCTCCTTTCTGAGCAACATCATTGCAGAGTATGATATATATAGGTTTGATTGATTGATTAATTGAATCTTCCTTCCTATGAGTGACGAAGACTGTACTGTACTTTGAGAAATGGTTCACATGAAATTAATTTAGATAAAGATTGAAACTTTTCTCCGAGTCTGTGGTTATTTCATCATAATAGAAAAATAATTTATGTCATTGCACCATCAACTAGTTCAACTAATGGTCCATTGACCCCTGTGCCCCACACAGACGGTCGCTCACCTCTCACTGCTGCTGCCTGTCGCCTGCTGCTGCCTGTCGCCTGCTGCTGCCTGTTGCCTGTCGCCTACCTGCTGGTACCGACCCCGCTCACGCCGCTCCCTCCTCACCTGCGCTGACCTCCGCTTCACGCCGCTCTCCTCCTGCTGCTGCTGGCCACTCTCCTCGCCTCCTCGCCGCTGCCCCGGTCACTCGCCTTCCTGGTTTCCCGCCGCTGAGCCCGCAGTCCCGCCTCTCCTCCCTGCCCATTGGCCACCCAGCCTCCCGCCTCCCAGCGGACCCTCCCTCCCGGCTCCTTACTTATGACGCCCCCACAGCGCCCGCGCAGCGGACGCGCGCAGCGGGAGCGCCGACTGAGCGCCGAAGGTGCGCCAAAGGTAAGCCCGTCTGCACCCGTCCGCGCCTGGACCGCGCCCAGCACCAGACCCCCTGGCCCCCGCGCCCGCCAGCCCCCCCGCAGGACCTACGACTTCGCTACGCTCATCGCACTCAAACCCGCCCGAGCCCCCGGATGCCACCGAGCGTCCCCGCGACGCACCCATGGACCCTTCGACTGCCGATCCTGCAGCTTCTCCTGCCTCCGAACGAGCACCACGCCCACCAAGACGGACAACAGCAACCACCTCAAGTGCATCCTGATCAACACCCGCTCCATCCACAGACACGCCGTGGAACTCTGGAACCTCCTCGACACCGCATCTCCAGACGTCGCCTTCCTCACGGAAACCTGGATGAACGACTCCTCAGCCCCCGACATCGCCATAGCCATCCCGGACGGCTACAAGATCATCAGGAGGGATCGCAACAACCAGACCGGAGGGGGCATCGCCATCGTTCACAAAAGCACCATTCGCATCTCGACTGACTCCACCGACGCATTCAACACCGCCGAATACCTGCACTTCCAGATCCACACCGACCCCAAGACTACCCTCAGAGGCACCCTCATCTACAGACCCCCGGGACCACGCGCACAGTTCTGCGAAGACATCACGGACTTCATCAGCCCTCACGCCCTCCCCTCCACCGACTACATCCTCCTCGGAGACCTCAACTTCCACCTGGAGAACAACAACGACCGCAACACGACCACCCTGCTGGACAACCTCGCCAACCTCGGACTCCAACAACTGGTCAACACCCCCACCCACTACGCCGGCCACACGCTCGACCCCCTCTTCTCATCCAGCAAGCACATCACCTTCAGCCACTGCACCGGACTCCACTGGACTGACCACAGCTGCGTCCACTTCAGCTTCAAGAAGAACACGGTCCACCACCACCCAAAGCAGGTTCCCCACAGAAACTGGAGCAAGATCACCGTCGACCAGCTCACCACCTCCCTCAGCCAGAACCCACCAGTCAGGACAACGGACCCTAACAGAGCAGCCCTCGACCTCACGCAATGGTTGACCTCCTGTGCCAACGACCTCGCCCCACTGAAGAACCCACTCACCAGGCCCAGAAGCAAGAAGGCCCCCTGGTTCACCGACGAACTCAAGGACTCCAAGAAGGCCTGCCGCACCCTCGAGAAGGCCTGGCTCCTCGACAGGAACACCGACAACATGACCGCCCTCAAACTCGCCACCCGCAGACATCACCAGCTCATCCGCACCACCAAGAAGAAATCTTTGAAGGAACGACTGGACAAGAACGCCCATGACAGCAAGGAGCTCTTCAACATCGTCAAGGAGTTCTCCAACCCCAGCACCAGCAACAACGACATCACTCCCTCGCAGGACCTCTGCGACTCCCTCGCCTCGTACTTCCACCGCAAGATCGCCGACATCCACAACAGTTTTGGCGCTCCACCCCCGCACCCATCGACCGAACCTACGCACCCCGCCGCTATCCTCCAGACATGGACCAAAGTGACCCTCGAAGACACGACACGCATGATGAACACCATCCACTCCGGATCTCCGACCGACCCATGCCCCCACCATGTCTTCAACAAGGCCGCCTCTACCATCGCACCCCACCTCCGAGACATCATCAACGCCTCCTTCGACACAGCCACCTTCCCAGAGAGCTGGAAGCACGCCGAGCTCAGCGCACTACTGAAGAAACCAACTGCGGACCCGACCGACCTCAAGAACTTCCGCCCTATCTCGCTCCTTCCTTTCCCTGCCAAAGTCATCGAGAAGGTCGTCAACAAGCAGCTGGCCGCCTTCCTCGAGACGAACGGATCCCTCGACCCATCGCAATCCGGATTCAGAGCCAACCACAGCACAGAGACCGCCCTCATCGCAGCCACCGACGACATCCGAGCCCTGCTCGACAAAGGTGAAACAGCGGCACTCATCCTCCTTGACCTCTCCGCAGCATTTGACACTGTCTGCCACCGCACCCTAGTCCAACGCCTCAACGACACCGGCATCCAGGGGATTGCTCTGGAATGGATCATCTCATACCTCTCCGGCAGAACACAGAGAGTACGCCTCCCTCCGTTCCGCTCTGAGGCCACCGAAGTCATCTGCGGCGTCCCGCAAGGATCATCGCTCAGCCCCACTCTCTTCAACATCTACATGAAACCCCTCACTGCCATCGCACGCCAACACAACCTCAACATCATCTCCTACGCCGATGACACCCAGCTGATTCTCTCCCTGACCAGAGACCCCGACACCGCCAAAGCCGACCTACACGAAGGGATGAAAGATGTCGCCGAATGGATGAACATCAGCCGCCTGAAGTTGAACACGGACAAGACAGAAGTCCTCATCCTGGGACCATCGCCCTCTGCATGGGACGACTCCTGGTGGCCCCCGGCCCTGGGCACCGCACCCAAGCCAACGGACCACGCACGCAACCTGGGCGTCATCCTGGACTCCTCCCTATCGATGACCAGACAAGTCAACGCCGTCTCCTCATCTTGCTTCCACAACCTCCGCATGCTCCGCAAGATCTTCAGATGGATCCCGACTGAGACCAGGAAGACTGTCACCCAGGCCCTCGTCACCAGCAGACTAGACTACGGAAACACCCTCTACGCCGGTACAACAGCCAAGCTTCAGAAAAGACTTCAGCGTATCCAGAACGCCTCCGCCCGTCTCATCCTGGACGCCCCCCGACGCAGCCACATCTCGAGCCACCTAAGAGACCTGCACTGGCTCCCTGTCAACAAGAGGATCACGTTCAGGCTCCTCACCCACGCACACAAATCCCTCCACGACCTGGGCCCAAGGTACCTCAACGACCGCCTGACCTTCTACACGCCCACCCGACAGCTACGATCCGCGTACCTCGCCCTCGCCGTCGTCCCTCGCATCCAGAGAGCCACCGCCGGAGGAAGATCCTTCTCCTACCTGGCGGCTATGACATGGAACTCCCTGCCCGTCCACCTGCGGCTGACCCAGGACCACCTCGCCTTCAGGAAACAGCTCAAGACCTGGCTGTTCGAGCAGTAGCAGACCCCCTCCCCTAGAGGTTTCTCCCCACTTCAAAGGCCCAACTGTGTATAAAAAAAGGGCCTCAGAAACCACCACTTCAGTAAACTGCTGGACCTGTGGATACTCTGCCAGGAAGAAGAACTGCTGTGCTGCGGAAATCACTGTCTCTCTGCTGTACTGCTACTCTGCTGGACTACTGCTTTGCTATGCTGACCTGCTGCCTGCTGCCCTCATACCTTGGTGAGAAGGACAGGACCTGCATTGCTTAACCCCAGACCCCAGAGTGACTCCAAGGGCTGGTTGGCTGACTTCCTAATCTGAAGCCTCAGACACATAGCAGCTTCCAACAACCTTGCATCTGCACCTGGGCTCTGCCATCTGGGAGTCTACCCTGCCAAGTGGTCCTGGACCCTTGGACATGGGCCTAAGTTGCTTACCAGCAAAATCAGCCCATCTTCTATGCTGAGCGACGCATCCTCAAGCCTAACCGACACAGGAACTTGGCTGAGTAGCGCATCCTCGAGCAGAATCAATGCATTGCAGCTGCTGTGTTGAGTGAGACCAGCATAGAAGGTCAGCACCCCCCACGCATCTTTAAAATGACGCATTGCTGTTGACGCAGTGCAGTTTCTGCCCAGGTCCTCACATCCCTCAACAACTGCAGCTCGACTGTGCTACTGACACGCTTCATCCCAGCTTCACCGCTCATCGTAACTGACGCATCACCTCTACTGTGTGCCACGTTCTTGATGCCTGGACTTCACATCGCAAGCCCTATTGATCGGATCCTCATTGATGCCACAACAGGACTTTGCACCGCAGCCTCGCTGCATCTCGGATCTGACGCATCACTTCAGCTGTGTGATGCTTCTTTTCCTCATATTCACGCAATGCTCTGCATCCAAGATTTGAGGTACTTTGTTCAATGGGCATACCCTGGCCCCTGTAGATGGCCCATGCTCCATCTCGGTCAGCCTGAGATTTTGACTTTATCCTGGTTCGGCACGACTAAATATCTCTTGTTGGTGCTTTGTGCTTTTTGGGGCTATTTTACCTTAAAACTTTAAAATTCAATACCTACGGTTTCCCTGTTTGTATTTTTGTCCTTTTGGTCTTGTTTTATTTGTTAAAATATATTCTAGTTTCCAAACCTGGTGTGGAATCTTTTTTCACAGTTTTTACTGTTTGAAGTGTTGCACAAATACTTTACATATTGCCTCCCAGTTAAGCTTGATTACTCTGTGCCAAGCTTCCGGAGGGTGATCACAGGTTAATTTGAGGTTTGCTTGTGCCTTACCCTGACCAGAATTATGGTTTCTGCTTGACCAGGGCTCACACCCCAGTCAACCAGTAACCCAATTTCTCATAAGTAGCATTTTAGTATGTGAGTAGCACTGTTGCAGTACTATTAAATATCTTTAAAAACTTGAAAACTTGGGAATAGGCCCCTGAGCGTATATTACTAAAAATATAACTTTTAGAGGGTTTCGAACAGCCAATTTCACTACAAATGTGGCAAGGAGTCCTGTCCTGCAAACTGACTGTCTGCCTGGTCTATTTAGAGGTGGGTGGACTGTTCTGTCCCCGCTGACTCTGCAGGCGAAAACACTATGTGGTTAAACTTAGGACCACAGAGCAAGTGCATCAGATTGTCGATCCTATTTAGAATGGATGGTCTGATGTTATTTTTTCCTGTAACATATCTCCAGGGAAAGCCTGATGGTCCAGAACCGAAAAGAGAAAATAATCGCCACATTCCTGGGATAAAACTTTCAGGCTATCAGAGTTATTAGTATTTGCATTTAGTTTTATAAAAACAAACTCCTACTTATAGATGAGTGGACAGTTGTGTTTCCACCAGTGCTAGCCCCAATGCCTCCACTGGTGGAAACCTTATGTCAACAGACTTGGAGCCTTGGAGTAAATATATCAGACCTTCCGTCCTATTTTGGGCAGATGGTATGATGTATTTTCTTTGTGTTCTGGATTGCCAGGGAAAGACTGGTGATCCTGAAAAGGAAAAAGAAAATTACCCCCACACCCTAGGACAAAACTCCCAGGGTATCAGGGTTATTATCATTCACATTCTTTTTTGTTTCAAAATCTAATTCCTGTTATGCGATTTTGTTTCTGTAAAGCAAAATGTGTTTGTTGAGAGGCTGCATGAAACAGGGTGGTCGCTCAGCAAACCTTTAATGCCTTCAGAGGAGCCACTGTCATGGTGGGTCCTTTGAAGGACAGAGGACTCTGACAGTAAACAGATAAGTGGTAGTCTACCAGGATGGCAGAGATGATGCCTTTTGCCACCCAAGTGGGCAGTGGTATGCCCGTCAAACCATAAATGAAGCCCATAGGGCCTGATTACGATGGGAGTCGGACGACCACCATCATCACAGGCAGGAGACAGTCTGAAATGAAGCACGACACCAGGTAAGTTCACCGTCCGACAATGAGTCGGATCGGTAGTCGGTAGGAAATGGGCCGCAGCACATGCCACAGTAGTAAAAGGCACTTAGTGCACATCCATGCACTGTGTGCCAGGCACCATGGGGTGCCTGACACCCGTGCATAGATGCACGTAGGGCACTACATGTGCCTCCCCAGGCAAATTCTCAGTGGCCCACAGGGAACAGGGGCCCTGCTTGGTCCCCCAAAGTCCTTTTCTAGCTGCCTTTCAATGATGGTGGGACCGCAATGAAAAGGCAGTCGGACAGGAACATCCTAATCCCTACGGTGGTGCCTGTGCAGGCACCACCCTCATGGTAGGGATAGGAGTCCAACCTCCACCCCAACCGGATCCTTGATCCTATCACAGGTGCCGGTTTGACCCCCAGACCGCTGCAGTCAGACCGTCCACATTATAATGACCGATGGCCTGGATGTCGGTAGGACCGCCACCGATGGCCTGCCGGTGGCAGTCCCACCGACATCATAATGAAGCTCTTAAAGTTTTTGCACATTTTGCAGCAGTCTTTATTGCACTGTGTGTAATACAATTATGAATAATGACTTGCCTACCCACTGTGCTTTCGGTTTAGGCCTGGACTTCATAGCACAATAAATGCACGTCACTGTTCCCTACTGCACCGACCAGGATCAGTTCTGTGACTGACTGGCTACACACACAGACATCTGCCGTGATTCTATTTACCAATGAGCATTCAGAACATAAAGCTGCATTTCCCACTCACAACTTTAACTTGCAGTTATTTTTCATTTAAGGTGTGTGTGTTACATTTAATATAAATTTACCAAAAGGTGAAAGGCCAACAAAATAGATGCAGAATATTTTGCTCGTTTTAGGTTCATCTGGGCCCTGCTCCAAAACTCAATGGTCGCAACCCCAGGGTGCGCAGGATCACGGTTCCCATATTTTTGTATGCACCAATGCTGAATGCTACAAGAAGGACACTCGAATGCACAAATGGCCTTCAGCCATCTCCAGCATCATCCTAGTTTGGTTAAGTTTTTTTTATCATTCACATGATGACTCTATGTCCGAGAACCAGGACGTCTCAAAATGTTGGTCTATGTAGGTTTCTATCAGAGAAGCAGCTCTTTTTTACCTATTAAAATATAAAAATAGTGCACTATTGCAGATCAGCTGATGTCAATCAATAGTAGGACCGTGGGCATTCTCAATGTTTTGCATCAAGGACTTCACCTTGCTGAGATGTGGTAGTGATTTTTTACAACACATCCTACGACATAAAGGTACATTGCAGCAGACATTATTTGAACCCTTCGCTTCATTCAGACTTCCCAATGCGCATGCTCACACACGCACTCAAAAAGAGCAACCAGAGACACACACACAGTATACAATGCCTTTAAACAGCACATCCTGTGTGAATGCTTGTTCATACACTGTGGCCTTTTAGCTGCGTGTGTTCATACTGTTGAGTGCTTCTACAGATATCCAAACTTGTTATTGAGGTGCCTCAGTGTTTTTCTTGTGTGTAACTCTTACATTGAGTACACAGTTTGTGAAGCAGCTCCATGCAAATTTACATTATGCTCTTTTCAGACTTCCTGGTCAATGTCACTCTGCACTGGCACAGCATAATTTTTCAAGAAGTCCTAATGAATATGACTGGTAGGCTCAAAAGGGGCAGTTTTCATCCAGGAAGGGGATGCCAGGGCCAATCAGCCAATTGAGTTGTGCTGGAAGATTCCAAATAAAATCTCTAGCCAATCAAATAAGAAAGCCTCTTCTGTGGACTTTCTTCAGACGTTTTCTCAAAGAAGCTGAAGGGCAGGCAAGCACTGCCAAGAAAAAGCCAATTCCAGGGAAGGAGGGATCAAAATGCTGGAATGGGATCTATGGGATCTCTAAATTGCCTTGGCAGAGTACGGAGAGGGGAGCCCACTGATGACCTTAGAACATAGATGTGGAGTAAGGCTCCCACAATCAGGGGGAGCATCGCCCCACTTAAAATCAAGTGTCAAGTGTCAGGATGGGTGCTGGGTCACTGCTTAGTGACAACAATAGGGAGGAGGGTGGGCTGTCTATGCACTTATGTTTAATGTGCGCATGACTTTTTGTCTGGAGACGGCCAGCCACATATGTGCACTTTAAACATCTCTAACCTAGCTGTCTTAAGACCGCTGGGATAGAGTCAGTGCAGGCATCCAGGGCACTGTGGAGCGCAAAGTGAGGCCACTCCCTCCAATCAGGACTCTGCTTCCACAGCATGAGAGCAGCGCCCAGGCTGGTCAAGGGAGTTCTAGGCTCCAGGTTCCAGTTCCTGTGGAGGTCGAGGCGGGCGACGTCGCGTTCGACCGGTGAGTTTTTTTTTTTTGCTCGCATGCCCGCCCCCTCTTTCTCCATGGATGCCAGCTACTACTGCCCACAATTGAAGAATCCTGGGCAAGGGTCATCTTACCTGCCGGAAGGTCTCCAGGCAGAGTGGTAAAGTAGAAGAAGACATTTCTGCTCCACCGGGACTCTGAGTTGAATGTTTATTGTAGAGGGAAACTAGACTGGTGTGGAATTATTTGGGACCTCTGTGACAGAGTCCAGGGGCTGTTTAGGGACAATGATGTCAGAATGTCATACCATATGGAGGCACCAACCATCTCCTGCTGTATGCAATACTTGAGACACTATACCAGCAACTATACCAAACACGGTCCCCTTTACACAACAGGTAATCTCTAACACACATCAAACAACATATATTTCCAAAGGAATTTGAAAAATCTGAGCTTTGGGTGCTGAGGACGTTTTACATAGCATCAATAAATGCATTTCTCTCAGCTAGGGCTTACAAAGAGGCATGCATGTGCACAATACATTCTCAGCTGCCACATCACATGTTCAGCTATCACAAACCATCCATTAATTTCTCCTTAGCCTGGATTGGGGCAGTGAACACTGTCTGCAATAAGCATGGATAGACCTGAATGCACCCCCGGCTAGCCTAGCTGGCAAAGCAACAACAATCCCTAGAAATCACTTCAAAGAGGTTTACATATTGCAAGTTCAGTGGTGGAAAGCAAAGAGGGGCATATCAGCAACAACCGGGGATAATTATCGCTAAGCACACTTAGCGCTAGGATAATTATCGCCGGCTAGCGTGGATTTTTATCGCTGAGATAGCGGGCTATTAGCAACGCTTATCTCAAAAGCGATAAAAATCCTAGTGCTAACTGACAAACTTGAGATTATCGCTGGAAACCCAGCGATAATACCACGAAGTTTGGCGATAGCTTGCTGATAGGGCCTCACATACTTAGCCATGATATCCACCTCCCATAGGATATCATGGCTAAGTCAGTTTCAAAGCAGGCGTAAGGAAAGTAGCGATAACAGAAGTTATCGCTACTTTTCTTGTCGCTATGCTGCTTTGCGTGAGGCTTGATAATAGGAGAAATGTCACTTAGCGACATTTCTCCCGTTATCCTGGGGAGGAATGTCCACTTTGCATCTCATTAGAGATGCAAAGATGGGCGTTAGGAATTCAGGCGCTAAGGCAAGGTTTCACGCTATAGCGTGACCTTGCTAATATAGCGATATAATCATCGCCGCTTTTTGGCCGGAAACGGCCGTAAAAGCAGCGATAATTTTATATCGCCGCCTTGTAGATATGCCCCAGAGTCTGACAGAAAGTGGAGCTATAAGGCAGTTCGGCACACCTGTCCACTCAGTATGAGAACTTTCATTAATGCGGGACATAAGATGGGTCAAGGTTGATAATGAATAGAGAAGAGCAGAGCGAGCTTAAAACAGAACCCCCCAGGGCTGTCGAGTTCGGACATCAATATACGCACTGCTATATACCTCTAGAAGGTCACAAGTTAACTGTTTTGCTGTTGTCTGTTTGGCCTTATGAGCAGAATATTATATCATGGAGCACACATGCTCATCTCCACGCTCCACTGCTGAGCAGAATAATATATCATGGAGCACACATGCTCATCTCCACGCTGCACTGCATAAATAATAATCTTTGGGGCATATTATCAAGAGCAAAATCGCCGCTTTTCCGGCGCTATGCGCCGGAAAAGCGGCGATTTTTACAACTCACAATTTACAAGGACTCGCGATCACGATTTAGCGTGAGTTTCCTTGAGTCAGGTGCCTTTTTAACCCTACTTTGCATGTCAGCGATATACATTGCTAATGACATGCAAAGTAGGCGTTCCCAACCTAATCTGCATGGATTCCGTTAAAAACACAACACCGCCCTATTATCGAGGCGGGTCAGGGGATCACAAAAGCCGCGCTAACCGCGTTTTGCGCCGGATTTTCACCCCTGAAGAAAACCTAACTTAGCCATCCTGCCAATGGAAGGTGGATTGTCAGGCTGAGTCCACCAGGGCGTATCAACAAGGATTTCGCCATTGGTGAGTTTATATCGCTGGATTTCCAGCGATATTCAAGCATTTTGCCGCTATCACTGGATTTTAAATCGCCAATGCGCAAGGCATTGTTAATACAGCGCTATCATGGTGATAAAATCCAGCGATAGCAAGAAACGTGCTAAGCACGTTTAGCAATAATTATTGATACGTGTTGATAATATGCCCCGTTGAATCAGATCAAAGTGATGCCTTTTCAACTTATTTGAACTGTTGACATCACTTGGTCTGGCGCAAGCTGTGCTCCTTAAATGTAAATATTGAAATTTTCGGAAGTGACTAATCTTTATAGTATTTTATTTGGTTTGTGCCAAGAGAGGCTAAGCATCAACAATATTAAAAGAGAATTTGAGATCAGAGCCTGAGGCACTGCCCACGGTGTCATTATTCTGACAGATCCTCTCTTGCAGCGATAAAATCACACAGCAGCTCATAATGCTCTTGCAATTGCACCACACCATGTGCATGCACCTCAAGCCAATATTCTATAAACTGGAACAACCAATAAATGGCAACCAACATCCCAACAGTGACTAATGACCAGGACGGGAGCAGAATTTTGATTTGACTGTTATCTTTTAATGGGTATTGATTTTTTTTTTTTTTAAATATTTTTATTGCCAAATTATGTTAGTACATGTCACCACAGTAGTTTGCAGAGCAAAGAAGTATCATGTGTCCTCTGCATTAACAAACATCATCGTGGTCAAACACAGATCTAGCTCTAAATAACCACAAGAATCATGGGAGAGTAACCCCCTTGCTTTTACGAAGGGTGTATATGAAGGTATCACTACTGTGATACGAGTTTTCATATCAAGAAATCTAGTATGCCAGTTATACAACAGGAAACCATGAAAGAAATACTATAATAAGCAATTCAAGAAAACGTAAATAAAAATAGAGGGGCTGCGTACATAGTAAAGTATTAGTCAGTATCAAATCATCAGTTTTTCGACATCCATTGGTGTTGGCCCCCGAGCAGCAGCGGCGTAGATCTGCAGGACTGGGGGCCCAGGAGTAGGGAGGGCCTCCAACAACTTTGAGGGTATTAAGGGGCATATTATCAAGCACGGCGTTAAAATTTTCACCGCTTTAGCAGCGATAATGGGCTTGATAATATGCCGCAGAGAATTCCAATAGAAGCCCATGTTGACACCAGAACATGGGCTTCTATGGGAATTCACAAGGGCATATTATCAAGCCCATTATCGCCGCTTTAGCGGCAGTTTTCTGCCGCTAAAAGCAGCGATAATTTTAACTCCGTTTCCTGATAATATGCCCCTTAGTGCTTTTCAGTTAATGTCCCTTGGATGGTGTGTAGTGTGTGGTGGTCTTGTTACCTCTCCGGTCTCTGTCTGAACCATGTGGGCGGGTTCCTCATCGACACTATCCTCTGACCCCTCCCCCGACCAATCTCCGTGTGTTCCCAGATAATCAATATTTCTGTCAATAAATCTGCAATGCCTACGTGCCTGTATCCCTCTAGCCTCCTCTCTAGTCAGTGCCCTCTCTTCAGCTTTGGCCCACTTGGTGGCATCCTCCCTCCAGGTCTGCACTCCAGGGCCTCTGGTGGATTTCCAAGTCATGGGTATTCTTCTCTTAGCCAGTACCAACGCTAACTCCATGCACCTTGTGCGAACTTTTCGCGAGACTGGTTTCGGTAACAGTCCCAAAAGATAAGCCTCCAGACCACCCAAGGGTCGTCATCAGGGCTTTAAGTATCTCCTCCCAATAGGGCTTCAAGTCAGGACAATGCGACACCATGTGTGCAAAGTCGGCATTTAGGTGTCCGCATCTGGGGCATGGGCGGAGTTCACCCCCATACACCACTTGGAGTCTGTGTGCTGTCATGTATGTCGTGTGTATATAATTGAATTGTGTAAATTTTAATCTTGTATTCCTAGAGAACGTCCTTGGGGAGGCTAGAATTCTCCACTCCAGGTCTGACAGCTCTCACTCCAGGATCCTCTCCCTCCCTGCCCCGCAGGGTCAGCAGGGGACTGCGCCCCATTGCTGCGAGGGATTTGTGAAGCCATGTCACCAAGTGTCTGGTCGATCCAAGTCATACCAGTAGCTGCAGGGCCTTCTTTGTCTCAGGTTCCTCCCGGCCCCCTGCCCACAAGTCTCAAAATGTCCGTCTCAGTGCTTCATATGTAAGGAATTGTCCCGGCGGCAAGTCATATTGTTCCATCTAGTCATCTCGTGCCAATAAAGTACCATGATGATAGCAGTCACCCACCGTGACAAGTCCAGCAGTTGTCCAGACTGACATCTGTCCGAAGGTAAAATAGGAAGTGGGCTCACCATGCGGGAGACAACCAAGGGCAGTGCCAGTGCATACAACTGCATTCCCATTGTCTTTGACACACATCAGCACCAACATTTTACCGCTACAGAGAGTAGCACCCCCAAGTTTTGGGGAATCGTCAGTTGATCAAGCAGCCCCACCAGTAAAGTCTCTCCGCATAACTTGAGTCCGATTGCTACTAGCCCCCCTCGACTGGCCCCGTCCAGCCATCTCACAATCCACTGGAGCTGGGAGGCTAGGAAATATAGTTAAAGGTCTGAAACGCCCAATCCTACACCAAAGTATAGCCAGAGATACCCCATGCCGGCCACCGGCCCAGATCAAGTCCCTCACCAGGTCATCTAGGTGCTTAAACCATGTATGTGGTATTTCCACCGGTTGTTCCACAAAGAAATAAAGCAACTTTGGGAGCATAACCATTTTGGTGAGCGCAATCCTGGCCATTATAGGTAATTTGAGGAACGGTCAAAAGGCACATAGGGCTACAGGGAACTGAGGGCCTTCCCCAAGTTTGCTTACCGAAGGTCTCCCATCTGGTGGAGGCTCTGTATCCCCAGGTATCGGAAGGAGGTGGGTGACCACATCAAGTCTGAGGAAAAGTCCGGAGGCCGCACCATCCCCGGGGAGATGGGAAAGACATATGTCTTGGGCGTATTGACCTGCAGGCCTGACGCCTCAGAAAAACTCCCCAGATATTCCAGAGAGTGTGTTATGCCCTGTGCTCTATCTCAGATATAAAAGGATGTCATCTGCATGGAGTGAGATTATATGTTGGCGCCCTTCAACCATTATTCCGGTGCCCCTGCATTCTCGTCTAAATAGTTCTGCCAGGAGATCCACCTCCAACCTTTCACCTCAGAACCCAAGGAGGTAAGCTGCGGTGTCCCCCAGGGCTCATCCCTTAACCCCACGCTCTTCAACACATATATGACCCCGCTGGCCAACATCGTCAAATCCCACAGTCTTAACAATGCTGTTGACACTCAACTCATCCTCTCACCGACACCCCCACCACGGCCAGAACCAACCTCCACAGATGCATGACGAAGGTCAGCAACTGGATGAAGAACAACTGCCTGCAGCCGAACACAGACAAGATGGAAGTACTGATCTTTGGCAACAGCAGAAACACATGGAATGACTCCTGGTGGACATCAGACCTAGGACCCGCACCCACTCCCTCCGACCACGCCAAAAACCTCGAAATCATCATTGACAACAAGCTCACCATGAAATCACAGATCAACACCCTCTCATCCACCTGCTTTGTCATTCTGTGCATGCTACGTTAGCTCTTCAAGTGGCTACACCTACACATGAGACGCACTGTGACACAGGCCCACATCACCAGCCGACTGGACTAAAGCAACACCCTCTACATAGGAATTGACGTGCACCTCAGACCATACAGAACACCACAGCCAGACTCATCTTTGGCCTTCCCTGATGAACCCACATCACACCTCACCTCAGGCAACTCCACTCGCTCCCCGTACAGAAGAGATGCCAATTCAAGCTGCTGACCCATGCACACAAGACTCCACAAAACCAAGAACCTGCATACATTACTCAACTCCTGAACTTCCACCAACCATCAAGAAGACTACGCAGCACCTCCTTTTCACTTGCCCATAATCCCTGCATCTTCCGAAGCAGAAGTGGAGGACGCCCCTTCTACCACATTGCAGCAAAGACCTGAAACAACCTCCCCATGCACTTCCCGACCATCACCTCACTTCTGGTATTCTGAATGGCCCTTAAGAACTGGCTGTTCAAGTAAGCCTTCAGGACATGCAAGCGCTTGGATACCGTTTATGAATCCTGATTAATTGATTGATGGGTGTGTCTGTCGTGTCATAACATGGCGTCCAGAGCAAACAAACGATGTTATAAATTGTTGTCACCAGTGGCTGAGATTAATTCATGCATTCATTCCATCACCTTTTTGGTTGCCTATTTATTTCAGGTATAACATTTTGAAATATTAATGTTCATCGCCATATACCAGGATTACCGTGCAGTTTTTCCTGCAGAAATGTGCGAAACCATTCTGCAAATTTTCAATTTTCTTTCTACAGATACGGATTCCCTCATATTCATAACATGGCAACCAGCGGTGAAAAAAGGTTATTCAAAAATAAAAAGATATAGCCTCTTGTAATTACACAGAGGCTCATCATCGTTTACAAAGACTATAAAACTAACATTCTATTTAAAAAACGCTTGTTCCTGGAGTGGCCACGTGTTAAACACTAGAAGTTGGGCCACCCCCTTTGATTTGATTTGCAGCCTTTGACCCAAGTGACAGGCTAAAAATTACCACCTTTCACAGAAGGTGACACCAGGAGATGCTGCGCGGCTTCTATTTCTGCGAGCGCACATGGAAGCCAATTTACAATATATTGCGTCCCTGGTAAATTGCAGTAATGTCGTCAGATGTCACGTTAATAACTGCTTTTCACAGGCCAAGGTAGGCAGCGGGGCTGGGAAACGAGCCTCTGTGTCAAAGTCTTAATGAGATCCGCGACCGCTTCATTTATTAACGCGACTCCTTCCAACTTTTCAAATTTCAAAGGAAGATTATGCAGAAAGCATGTCATCTGGATTCAGCGACGGCTCCTCGCCTTAGAAGCAGAACAACAGCTTTTCCAGCCTATGGCCAACCCCATATATTGAATAAATAGCAGGGAATATCAGATTTAAATTCTGGCTGACGAGGAGCCTCAACAGCGGAGTCCAACTTCTAGAGAAACTTGTTACTGACAATAAGAGCCCAACAGTGGCAGATAGCACCCTAATTAAGCAGGGGTTCACTGAATGGCCAGGCCATGTGAATACTATAGGCTATGACGACATGCACGGATAAAGAACATACGGGACTAAAGTCCCCCCCAAAAAAAGATTTTTTTTATATATATTCACTGAAAAAACCATAGGTTTCAGGGGCGTTATAGTTAGGAATTGGCATTTAAAAAACCTTAGAAATTCACTGAAAAAACCATAGGTTTCAGGGGCGTTATAGTTAGCTGGACATTTCCCTCGTACAAAACCCTAGAAATTCCCCTGTTATAGTTAGTTCAGCTAACTATAACTCGCGCCCCCGCAATGCACTTCTGATGACGTCACATATTACATCACTCATGACATGGTCAGTGACATCACTCATGACATCACTGATGATATCTCAAATGACATCACTGATGACATCACTGATGACATCATCCATTGAGTATGTGTTTCTGAACAGTTTTAATATGTTTAATATATATAGGGAAAGGCCTGTTGAAAAATAATTGGGTGTATAAGTGTGTGAATGGATGATTTTCTAGGTGTGTAACTGACACTATAAGTGAGTCATTAAATGTATCTTACTGCAGACTAGTGACTAAAGTGTGTGAATGTCTGTATGTGTCTGTGTGTTGGTGTATATGTGGCTGCATGGTTTTGGGAATAGCTATATGAGTGTCTATATGGGTTATTTATTTGGTTGTCTGAGTATCTGTATGGGTGCCTGAGTGTTTGTGTGGGTAGGGTGTGTGTGACTCTGTGACTAGATGTGTGAGTGGGTGATTCAGTGGGTGCATGGTTTTAAGAGTGCATCTGTGATGGACTGTATGGTTGGGTGAGTGTATGTATGGGTGTGTTAGTGATTGAATGTATATCTCAGTTGTACATGTGTCAGTAACTACATATGTGAAACGCAGTGTATATGTGTGTAAGAGTATATAACTATCTATATGTGAGAGTGTGTGATTTTGGTAGTGGCTGTATGCGCCATAGTGCAAGGATATCTGTGTCATGTGCTGAACTTGAGTGTTTTTAACTGTATAGGTGAGTAAATTTTACTGTGATTAATTATTTGCATGACTGACTAGATGTGTCAGTACCTCAATGGATGATTGGTGGTGTGTGAGTGTCTATATAGGTGTATACATGCACAGAGTGACTGTAAGTATGAGTGACTGTACAGGTGAGTGAGTGGAGATGCATGTAGATCTAAGAGTCAATGAGTGGGTATGTAGTTATTGGTATTGGAGTATCTATGGTCTTCAAAATGGCCGTCTGAAATTTTGAGTTGGTTTATTAAAAGTTATATTAGGGTGTGAGAAGGTGTACTAATTTATCACATAGATGACATCATCAGTGATGTCATTTGAGATGTCATCAGTGATGTCATCAGTGATGTCACTGACCATGTCATGAGTGATGTAATATGTGACGTCATCAGCAGTGCATTGCGGGGGCGCGAGTTATGGTTAGCTGAACTAACTATAACAGGGGAATTTCTAGGGTTTTGTACGAGGGAAATGTTCAGCTAACTATAACGCCCCTGAAACCTATGTTTTTTTCAGTGAATTTCTAAGGTTTTTTAAATGCCAATTCCTAACTATAACGCCCCTGAAACCTATGGTTTTTTCAGTGAATTTCAAAGGTTTTTTAAATGCCAATTCCTAACTATAACGTGCATGAAACCTATGGTTTTTTCAGTGAATTTCAAAGGTTTTTTAAATGCTAATTCCTATCTATAACTTATCTCTGAAGATATCATGAAAAGCATTCTTTTTTTAAAGTAGGGTGCACATTAGTTTTGTGGAAAAGCATCTTTGTGATTGGTTACGAAAAAGCCGTTTCAACGTGGAGTACATATCAAAGGATAACATTTGCTCAGATCAACTAAACCTGCTACTTGCATTTGGAAGCCACTGTTCGAACTTAAAACAATCATCAACTTTTAACCTGCACGTGTCGTTAAATATTCAAGAAAATGTTACAAAAAAATATCGTTAAGTTTTAAAAAATTGATGAACTTTTCACCTGCACGTGTTGTAGAATGTTCTAGAAAGTGTGTTGATAGAATACGTTGCACTTCTGACTTCTATGTGTTGTTGAATATTAAAAAAACGGTTCATATGGAAAATTAAAAAGAAACCAATAGAGAAGTTTTGAAACCTAAAAGAATCAAGGAACTATTCTAATTTATTCTTTACATGTATTTATGTGTGCAGCAACAAAATTATAGACACAACAGCACTAGGAAGAGGAAGAAGCAGGGAGTGGGGGGAGGGGAGGAGATGGGCAGAATGGCAGACATGCACAATTAAGTACAACTCACATATAGACTAACAATGGCCAAAATGAAACACACCAACAAGCAGCACAAGTCACACAACCCGCCAACATCACACCACTGAACGAGCATAGAAGTGAAAACCACGCTGCATTCATACAAGATGTGTACAAAGGCCAGTCGTTGGTGTTGTGGGATGTCTGCAACCGTGGTCATCATGGATGAGATGCCCAGCATGTGGCACATGGTCGAGTTCACTGTGTGTTATGTTGCCAAATGGCTGCACCTCCCTCCCACGAGCCCCCACACTTTTGTACGGTGCGCTGTTGTATCTCGTGCACTCGTACGGCACACCATTGTAATGCCTATTTGCGCATGTCCTGCTACATTCCAACTACAACATCACAGTGCCGTTTGGAGGTGGTGCATGCTAGTTTACAACATCAACTGCTGCGGCTCTTGTAGCAGGCCACATCAGAACACAGAGACACACTTACCGCACTTCCTGTACACGGACATGTCCGATATACCCCGTTCCCCTTGCCAGATAGGTACACCCCTGCACTGACCTGTGAACCCCAGACCAGCACATGCCAGTTGTGCATGCAGGAGGATGCGTGCGTAGCTACACATCCAGGCTCACTGCCAGGTGACAGCACACTGTGATGTTGCAGGGCTCGTGCCTATCATGCTAAGACAATGACCACAGGAACACACTTACTAAGATGTGGGTTTGGGGTGCATTGGCGGTCCTGGAGTTGTTGAGATGAGTCTTCTGGCCCTCATGGGTATCCCTGGATCATGCTCATTGACTCTATGGTACCTGTGGGTGTTCTGGTGTGGCTCTTGGCTGTGTTCCCTTTCATGGTGCAGGTAATTGTCCTGCTTAACACCAGCAGAAAGCAGGTGTAAAATCCCTGGTGCTAATGTGTCTTATAGCCGGAATTTGTTTCGCATTGCAATTGGTGTGAAAGTTGTGATGTGATTTTTTTCGTGTGCAGAACAATATACGAACTGAGCAGTGTATCTCATCAAGATCCAGCACCTGACGCACTATTCCCAATCAATATAAATACAATGAGATTTCTTAACCCCTTCGGTGCTCATGACGGAACGGTTCCGTCATGAGCCACGGTTGAGCTGTGCTCATGACGGAACCGTTCCGTCATGACCACGCCCGCGCAAGATTCCGTCAGCACAGCGGCGGAATTTGCGCAGCATGGAAGGGGTTAATAGATTTTGTGTGTACACTGTAAGTGCAGCCAATACCTCAGTGCAATTCAATACAGGATTTTAGTATTTAGAATAAATTGGAAAGGTGCACCTCGTGTCTTTTTGCACGGGAACGGCTACTCTCCATTTCTTTATCAGCACTTTAACGGAAGTAAAGTTGAGATAAATCTAACACACTATTCAGAAGTTGGTGCAAACTGCAGATATCACCAGTATTCCAGCGATAAGTGCCCCAAAATTTAACACCATAGTGGACTCCATCAAATAACAGTAATAAGAACAAGAAAGAGTCACACAGCAGTTAAGAGAACAACCAAAAACGTTATTAATTTTTTTTTCAAACTTTATTTTTTATAATAATAAATATACAACCGAAAACTATTTTCAAACTTTATTTTTTTATTAACATATATATGAACAATAAACTAATAAACAAAATGTAACAACAATAATAAAAAAACAACAAGGCGGGACACTACTGTGGGGACAATGGATGTCGACGACAGACCTGGAAAATAAGAAAGATTGTTAAAAAAAAAACAACATGATATTCTCAACAAAATACCACAAGAAACAAATCACAAATATATAAAATGCATACAGCTAACAAAATTTTATAAGTTTAAATTACAAAAACTGTAAATGTAGCCGCTTTAAAATATTTACCGAATCTGAAGAAAATGTTTTGCAGAAGGCACCACACCAACAACGTTTTTCTTCAGTGGTGAGGAAATTTTTTACTTTTTCCAAGGAGCAAACAAAGACCAATGCCACCTTCGTCACTCGCAAGATTTGCCAAAGAGTTCTGTTACGAGGAGATCCTAACAAAAAATACTTGTGCTGCACAGCAAGTATGATGAAACACCTAAGGACCCTTCATCCAAACAATCTTGCACGAGTAGAGTGCAAACAGATAAGAAACACTCCTGTTCTGTATCTGTAAAAAAGAATCACAAATAAATGTATATTAATAACCTTCAAATTTATACTATTCCATTACTGTACAAGCACATTTTATATAAAAACTGACTATGAAACTATAGCCCTGAACCACAAGTGTGACGATCATTAAAACACTACATGCATAGTGCATACTACTTTGAAGCAGTTCATGCCCTAAAGCCTACCTCACTAAAAGACTACATGCTAACTGACTAAATGATTACAGTACTATAAGGAGACACACTGGGTGACTCACAGGGTTTTTGCTAGAAGAGTATGAATACTAACTAGGGAATAGAAGGTGTGAAACACAACTGTGTAGGTGATTAGAGGACTGCATCCATACTGCATAGGCATTTAAAGCAGACCATGTGCTAAGGCCTGGCTCACTGCATGACTACTTGGGTACTGACTGAATGATTATCGTACAGCAAGGAGAGTGCCTAGGTGAATTTATAAGTGCTAGGCTTTTCGCACAGGGAATAGATTAGTACTTGGTACTGAATGGGTCACTAGAGGAGTGCAAAGGCAGTGACAAGTTCTGGACTGTATGGATACTGACTAGGAAATTGAAAGTGTGACAGACAAGTGTCTAGGTGGTTAGAAGACTGCATGCATAGTGCATAGGGGTTTGAAGCAGTCCATGTGCTAAGGCCTGGCTCAGTGTATGAATACTTAGGCACTGACTGAATGATTAGAGTACTGCAAAAATAGTATCTTGGTGAATTTATAAGTGTTTGGGTTTTAGCACAGTGAATGGATTAATACATGGTGCTGAATGGGTCACTAGAGGACTGCAAAGAGAGTGACAGGGTATTTCCTGGAAGTGTATGGATACGGACTAGGGAATTGAAGGTGTGAAAGACAATTGTGTAGGTGGTTAGAGGACTGCATACATAGAGGATAAGGATTTGAAGCAGTCCATATACTAAGGCCTGGGTCACTGGATGAGTACTTGGGTACTGACTGAATGATTAGAGTACTGCAAGGAGAGTGCCTGGGTGAATGTATTAGTGTTTGGCGCTGTGAATGGATTAGTACATGATGCTGAATGGGTCACTAGAGGAGTGCAACAGCAGTGACAGGGTGTTTGCTGGAAGTGAACGGATACTGACTGGGGAATTGAAGGTGTGAAAGAAAAGTGTGTAGGTTGTTAGAGGACTGCATGCATAGTGGATATGGGTTTGACGTAGTCCATGTGCTAAGACCTGGCTCAGTGCATGAATACTTAGGCAGTGACTGAATCATTAGAGTACTGGAAAGAGAGTGTCTAGGTGAATTTATAAGTGTTTGAGTTTTGGCACAGTCAATGGATTAGTACATGCTGTTGAATGGGTCTCTAGAGGACTGCAAAGGAAGTGGCAGGATGTTTCCTGGAAGTGTATGGATAATGACTAGGGAATTGAAGGTGTAAAAGACAAGTGCATAGTATGTCAGAACACTTTTATTTGAAGTAATCTATTTGGTACTTAGAAACTGACTAAATAATCAGACTACTTCTAGGACAGTGCTTTTAAATTTTCAGTTCTGCCACAGTGAACAGAATAGTACATGGCACTGCACCTTAGTGTCAAACCCTGACTCATTTTATCAATGCATAAGCAAAGACTAGCTTCTAATGCTACTAAAACTTGACAACATGAGAGGTTTTAAATTAGTTATCTGTCAGCAAATACACGATGTTACCAAATGCTTCTCTCACAGTGGTTCTCAAATGCACACAGACTCACAGTGTAATTCTAGACAACAACCACCATACCTAGGAATTTACCAAAACTCATTCACTACACTGGAACTGGTAAAGGAACTGCACACAATCTACATATTTCACGACTACACTTTAGTGTCAATGCCTGACTCATTTAATCAACACATAAGCAAAGACTGGCTTCTAATGCTACTAAAACTTGATAACATGACAGGTTTTAAAACAGTTATCTGTCAGTAAATAAACAATGTCACCAAATGCTTCTCTCACAATCCTTACCCAAATGCATACAGACTCACAGTGTGATTTTAGACAAGCAACACTATCCTAGGAGTTTACCAAAACTCATTCACTACTCTGGAAGAGTTAATGGTACTGCACACAATCTACATATTTAAGTACACTACATCAGTGTCAAAGCATGACTCATTTAATCAACGCATAAGCAAAGACTGGATTCTAATGATACTAAAACTTGACAACATGACAGGTTTTAAAACAGTTATCTGTCAGCAAATACATGATGTTACCAAACGCTTCTCTGACAGTGGTTCCCAAATGCACACAGACTCACAGTGTGATTCTAGACAAGCACCACTATCCCTAGGAGTTTACCAAAACTCATTCACTACAGTGGAAGAGGTAAGGGAACTGCACACAATCTACATATTTCACGACTGCACTTTAGTGTCAATGCCTCACTCATTTAATCAACACATAAGCAAAGACTGGCTTCTAATGCTACTAAAACTTGACAACATGACAAGTTTTAAAACAGTTTTCTGTCAGCAAATACACGATGTTACCAAACGCTTCTTTCACAGTGGTTCCCAAATGCACAAAGACTCACAGTGTGATTCTAGACAAGCACCAGTATTCCTAGGAGTTTACCAAAACTCATTCACTACACTGGAAGTGATAAGGTAACTGCACACAATCTACATATTTCACAACTGCTCTTTAGTGTCAATGCCTGACTCATTTAATCAACACATAAGCAAAGACTGGGTTCTAATGCTACTAAAACTTGACAACATGACAGGTTTCAAAACAGTTTTCTGTCAGCAAATTCACGATGTTACCAAACGCTTCTCTGACAGTGGTTCCCAAATGTACACAGACTCACAGTGTGATTCTAGACAAGCACCAGTATTCCTAGGAGTTTACCAAACCTCATTCACTACACTGGAAGTGGTAAGGGAACTGCACACAATCTACATATTTCACGACTACACTTTACTGTCAATACCTAACTCATTTAATGAAAGCATAAGCCATAACTGTCTTCTAATGCTACTAAAACTTGACAACATGACAGGTTTCAAAACAGTTATCTGTCAGCAAGTGCACGATGTTACCAAACGCTTCTCCACAGTGGTTCCCAAATGCACACAGGCTCTCTGTGTGATTCTAGACAAACAACACTATCCCTTACACTATACCAAAACACATTTCTTCATCTACAAGGAGTACTACAGTTTACTGCAGAAACATAACTCATTTCACCAATTCATAAACAATAAGTGGTTTCTAAATCGACCAAAATATAAGAACTGCATAGTTATTTGTCAACAAACACATGAAAAAACACAAATCCTTATCACAAAATGGTTTCTACATGCACACACACTGTCAATAAGATTGTAGACGAAAAAAATACTCCCTACACTTTAGCAGAAAAAATACATTAGTCTGATTAAAATAAAAATAGTCTACATACATCCCCTCACAATTAAATAACTCACCTTTCAAGATGTTTTATAGATTAAGAAGTATATCAGTCACACACCAGATATCAGTCACACACCAGATTTTCTTATACAGAATCTCTGCACTGTGCACCTGTCAGTAAAACCAAAGAATGGCAAAGTTTCCCTCTCATTTTCCACACATATACATGTAAACATCAAATCACATTCCTTCCCACATAAATTCAAAAGCAAACACACATTTCTATTGGTTAAACATTTCAACCCTTTCCAAATGACATAAACTTCAACCCTTCCCCCAATCTGCCTTCTGCCCGTTATCATAGAAACAGGTCATGGAACACTGTACTGAGCACACAGGTCACAAGTTCAGCACACACAATGTTGCTAATCAAAACACCAAGTGTGCTTGACTTCTCAACATATCAGCTTATCATATATAATGTTCCTTACAATCTGTTTTTGTTAACCAATAAGAATCAAGCGTTTAAAAAACAGAAATATGCACCCTACCTTTCAGTGTAGAAGGTTGTCAAACAACCAATGATTTCTTGTCTTTTTTCAAAATTGCATCTTAGCCACCATTTTAGAAACATCTTACTTTCCAAACTGCCTTTTCATTTACAAAGACCATCTGAGTGCATCCAGACCTCCTTACAAGATGCTTACATTGTGGGACACAGCTACATTTTCTGGAGCCAAAGGTATGCAGAAAACAAAGGCAGTCACAAAGACCTAGGTTTGCCAAATGTAGACATTAAATGGATTGGACAGAGAGGGTTAAAGTGGCACCAATTGATGCCATTGGTGAAATCCTTCATACAGATCCAACACCCTGACCTCATAATAGTGCTCTGTGGTGGCAATGACCTAGGCACTTTGACTGGGGTAGGTCTGGAAATGCTTATGAAGGACACCTTTGCACAACTGATTTCACTTTCCCTAAAACTGCCATTGTGTATTCTAAAATATGCCAAAGGCAGAAATGGAACTGGTCCGATCATGTTTGTCCACAGATTGAGAAAGCTAGGAAACATGTGAATAAATCTGTTTCTGCTTTTCTCCGAGACTACAGAATGGGGTCCATTTACAATAACAATCTGCGCTTTCATATGCAAGAGATGTATAGGAGAGAGGGAGTACACTTTACGGATGAAGGAAACAGAGTCTTCCTCAACAACTTTAGACTCTGTATAGGTACTTACTTATAAGTACCAAAAACTCTCAATGAACACAACGGCTCTTTTTAGAGCCACTCAAGAACAAAACACTTAAGCTTAATCTTTATCTCCCAACAATTTAATTTTTTTTCCCTTGGATCCGCGAACCCACCGCGAGAGGATCCGTGCATCCAACGCGATAGGATGCGCGCACCGTGCGCGCATTTCACCGCTTTTTTTTTAAACAAGGGGGGGCCCCAGGGGGTCCTTCTGGGACCCCCTAAGCACCTCTAGAGGGTCAGAGTATTTCCACTCTGCCCCCTTTATATGTTTTACACACTTATTCCCCTTGCTTCTTCAGCCTCGCTTCTACCGAGGCAGAAAATGGCCGCCAACAGTTCCTGGTTTCGAATGTAGAGAGACGCTCGACAGCCAATTAGCATTCAGCGCGCGATCGGGAGGGTGCGCGCTCGGTTCGGGGAGGGTTCGCGTACTGTGCGGGTAGGGTCCGCGGATCCTCCGCGGCCATAGATATCACTAACTTTTTTACCCTCATTTTCTCAGGAACTACTGAACAGATTCACACCAAATATGCAAAAGGCACGAGTCCGAACTGAGGACTACCTCTTTGCCAAATTTGGTGTCATTCCGTTCAGCGGTTCGGGCTGTAGCTGCGACAACAGATCCTATGGGAAATTGCATGGGGAAAACGTGTTTTGGGGCCCCCCTTTTTCCTCGGCCCCCGCTTGACGAATCACCACGAAACTTTCAGGTTAGGAGCGGAGCTGGCCAAAATTTTTAGAATTTCGCAAGGATTCGTCAACCGGCACCAAAGATATTCCCAATAGAATGAGTAGGACCGCGAAGGGCCAAAAAAAAGATTTTATTTTTTTTAAAAAACATCGCGAGGTGCGTGCACTCTGCGCACACCCGAAAAAAAACATTAAAAAAATAGAAATAAAAATCAAGTTTAAGTGTTTAGATATTAGGTGGCTCTAAAAAGAGCCCTTGTGTTTATTGAGTGTTTTTCGGTACCTACAAGTAAGTACCGATGCAGAGTCTACAGTTCAAGAGGAAGACTCTGTTCCCTTCATCATTGAAATGTACACTGTCTCCTCTATAAATGTCTTGCATGTTGTAATGCAAGTTGTTGTGGTATATAGAACCCATACCATAGTCTCCGAGGAAAGCAGAAACAGACTTATTGACGTGCTTTCTTGCTTTGTCAATCTGCGGACAAAATTGGTTGGACCAGTTCCACTTTTGCCTTTGGCATATATATGAATATACAAAGGCAGTTTGTGGAAAAAGTGACATCAATTGCAGAAAGGTGTCCTTAATAAGCATTTCCAGACCTACCCCAGTTAAAGTTCCCTTTTTGAACGGTACACTGACTCCTCAAACATCGCCCTCCATTACTTTTTACGGGGCTAGGGGGGATGGTGTTCCGCTACGGGCTGCCCCGTTGCTAGACACCCTGGATCCAGTTATTCCCTCCACTTCAATACCAAACACGACTCATAAAATTATTTCATGGAACATTGCGGGTCTGAAATCTAAACTTTCACTCCCAGATTGGAATAATTTTATTGCCACCTTCGATCTTTGTATATTCCAAGAGACCTGGAGCACTACACCCTTATTCAAATCTGGTTTCACATGCCATTGTATCCCCGCAGTCACTACTGGCCGCGGCCGCCCCTCGGGGGGCCTTATAATATGGATCAATGTCGCCCTTCCCTGCAAAGTTAGACATGTACGAAGTCCATCTCCGGACGTGCTGCATTTAACCTTGAGCGGGTTAAATAGGGGACCTACTCTCGAACTTTTTAATGTCTATGTTAGGAGTACCCAAGGAGGTTCTAAGTCCCCCATTGTTACCATCCTAGAAGAGGAACTTTCCTCCTGTCCCCCAAACTCACCCATACTGGTCGCCGGAGATCTGAATTGCACCTTCGAACCTCTTGCTTCTGATGATATCCTGGAAGTTGCAGATGAAGATAATAGATGGGGTATACCATCTCTTACTGTCTCCCCAGTAATAAGGTGGTCTCCAGTGATAATCCAACTTAATGCTCTGGTCACGGAATTTGGGCTACGAGCTGCTAATGGTCGACTTCCCTCTGACCTCCACGCAGCATCCACCTTCAATAGAATCTCCAGCCCATCACGTATCGACTATATTTTAATTGACCGTAGACTCTGGCATTATGCTGAGGATATGGTTATTCTTCCAACTCTCGATAGTGATCACAACCCCTTGTGCCTGACTACAAAGAGCATCTGGACTTCAGACCAACCCACTCCTGACTATTGCCCGACAATGCTCACAAGGGATGTCATTCCATCTAACTGCAAAAGACATCTCAAATGGCCTAAAATTGCAGTAGACAAACAAAAACTGTCCTCCATTAAAGAAATACTGCTAATAAAAACTGGTGAACTTAGGCAAGCATGTGTAGATGCTAATGCGAAATCAAGGGCCGTGTCTATCCATGCAGACACCATTGAGTCAATTGGGTCTTTCTTTATATCCCTCTCTGCTAACAATCCTCACAAACAGAAAACACCCGGTTCCTGGTTTAATTCTGAGTGCAGGTCCAGCAGGAAAATGCTTCCAATCGCTATTAAATCCAAGGATTGCACTTTAATCAAAACTGCTAGGTCTGCCTACAATAGAGCTGTAGCTAACGCTAAACGTACATGGGAAGAATCCCATTGGTTGGCCTTAAAAAACGCTAGCCTAGCAAGGGACGGGACTACATTTTGGAACCTTTGTAGATACTCCCAAGGCCAAGATCCTGATATAATTCCCAATCATATTACCAACCACGAATGGTTTATCCATTTCTCGAAACTCTACTCGGATGACAGCACGCAATGTACTAGTGCTCCTTCTCCTCTCATCCCCATAGATCCAACCTCGCCTAACACTGATCCCTTTACTGAAACGGAAGTTATAGCGGCTATTAACAGACTGGTCCCAGCTAAGGCTGCAGGCCCAGACGGCCTACCGGGAGACCTGTTCCGCTATGACCCCAAACTTTGGGCAGAGTATTTTACCATCCTACTCAATGCCTTCCTTAAAGGGTTTCCTATCCCCGAGTCATGGAGGGGGGCGGAGGGTATACCAATATTCAAGAAGGGCCATAGGGTGGACCCTGCTAACTACCGACCTATAAGCCTTATTGACGTCAGTCAGAAGGTGGTTGGCAGGGTTCTGTTAGAGCGTATTCTACTTTGGGTTACTGACAATGATATTCTGTCACATTATCAAGCTGGGTTCAGGCCATTCACGAGCACGATCGACCAGGTCTTTAGGCTCTTATTGCTTCATTGGAAAACCGTACTGATTGGTAGGGGCAATCTCCATCTAGCCTTCATCGATCTAAAATCAGCCTTTGACCTGGTCCCTCGTGATCGCTTATGGTCTGTCCTCCATGACCTAGGTCTTCCGCCTTACATCCTTGATTTATTGGTACGCCTCCATGAGGGGAACTTTGCCAGGGTGAGATGGGGCAGTCAGGCCCAGAGAACTGGCAAGATCCCAGTCAACAGAGGAGTCCGCCAGGGCTGCGTACTTGCGCCCACTCTTTTTTCCCTTTTCGTTAATGGAGTGGTGAAATTTTTGTTAGAAGTCCCGGCGGACGCCCCTGTTTTGGCGGGGGAAAAAGTTCCCACTCTTTTATTCGCGGACGATACTCTGCTGATTTCCAAAACACCAGCAGGGCTTCAGAAGCTGATAGATAGATTCCACCTATTCTGCTCAACGAGAGGACTGGTTATCAATACTTCAAAAACCAAGCTCCTCTCCTTTAAATCTCGGAAATCACCTAGTGTACCCATCATGTCTGATGGTGGTCCCTTAGAATACGTCAAACTATTTGACTACCTAGGTATTAGGATCTCCGACACTCTGACCTGGAAGCCCCACATCCAAAAAATGCTGCTTAACCACAAACGAGCCACGGGGGTAATAGCCAAAGAACACCGCTCCTCGACGAGCAAGCCAATTACCCCCGCACTAATGATTTATCAGGCCAAAGCAGTAGGTTCGGCCACCTACGGAGCCGAACTTTGGGGCTTCGAAAACACAGAAGAGCTCACCCTGTCCGCGAATAAATTTTTAAGAGAATTAGTTACAATGCCAAGAGGTACTCCCTTGAAACCCCTCCTTAGCGAATTGGGTAGGCGCTCATTTAAAGATATTGTTAGGCTACGCCCCCTGCTATTTTGGGTTCGCCTCTGGCGCACCCCGGAGCTAGCCAAATTTACTGAGGGCTTGAGAGAAATCATGAACACAGCCGGCTCCCAAAAAATAAGTTGGCTTCGTAACATTAAAAAATCTTTCAGCCAACTTGGTCTAACCGATCTTTGGGAGCATGGAGCTTCGATCAGTAAGACGGATCTCAAAAAAGCATATTGGGACTGGATTGATAATCGGGATCTTGGTAGCTTAAGGTATGGAAGATTAACCGAAGATTTTTTCACTTTCAAGCAGACAGTTAATTTTGAGCCGTTTCTCGAGTTTATCCAAAAACCCAGAGACAGATCACTGTATTTTCAATTCAGACTCGAGATCCTCCCCACCCGTGAATTCACCAGTAAATGGAAGCCTCCCTACCAGACCCCTGCCACTTGTCTGACATGCCCCGATAAAGTAGAAAGCATAGCCCATATTATGTTCGAATGCCCAGCGCACAGTAATCCGAGAAAAAGATGGCTAGCTCCTGCTTGCCGTCTTCTGGGCATTTCAAACTACTGTGTCGCTCTACGTATCCTTCGTACTGACACAAGTTTGGTGCTAGTTTGTGCCGTGGCCAAATTTTTGGCCTGGTCCTGGACCATTAGAAATAAACTTAATAGTTGTACAAGTTGAGCCAATGAATTGTTTTTACATATGTCTTTTTAAACTGCATTTTTAACTTTATTATAAAATTACATTTTTATAATGCTTTTTAAAATCGGCCATTAAGCTACCATTACAATCTCCTGTAAAATTTGTTTCCTAATGAACTTCTATTTTTACAATGATCCTTCTGTATATGCTTTTATGATAACTTCTATCGAAATAAAGCTTTTTGACTGACACTTGCTCCATCCACAGTGCTAAATGTGCTTTCAAATTGCCAAAGGAAATACGTTTTCTGCCTAGAATCACACCATGAGTCTGTGCACACAGGAATTGTTGTCAGAGATTTAATTTGTGTTGCTGTTGTTCTGTAAAACTTGCACTTTCAGGAAAGGGCCAGCTTGTTTTCTTCAAATGTGTTGGTTAGCACTCAGCAGAAATCACTATCTCAAAAATGAGAGGCAAATGCTAACACATTTCAAATCAACAAGGTAGATTTTCCTTCCAATCTTGTAATGGGTGAGGTAGTTCCTACATGTTCAAAACTCCAATTAACCCTTACCCCACATGTACTCTTACACACATATCTGCAGTGTTCATGCAGTTGTGCAAGTCTCCATGCAGATCTGTCTTGCAACTGACAATACACAGTCTCCAGAAACATACTCTTTGCACACATGCAGCAGCTTCTCCTACACTCCCATGCATAATACTCAGCTCTGTGTTGTGTTTCAGATAGCAGTGTGTAATGCAAACACATTCAACGTCATCAAGGCACATTTCCTTTGCTGTAGTCTAATCACTCACCCTGTAACACATGGTCATGGTCTCAAGGAGCTGTTCGGACATGTGCTCTTTTTGGCTTGTCTAAAATATCTGGGAAATGTGTCAGGCTTTCACAGTAATTATCACTTGCTCCATCCACAGTACTAAATGTGCTTTCAAATTGCCAAAGGAAATATCATTTTCTGCCTTGAATCACACCAGGAGTCTGTGTGCACACAGGAATTGTTGTTAGAGATTTAATTTGTGTTGCTGTTGTTCTGTAAAACTTGCACTTTCAGGAAAGGGCCAGCTTGTTTTCTTCAAATGTGTTGGTTAGCACTCAGCAGAAATCAATATCTCAAAAATGAGAGGCAAATGCTAACACATTTCAAATCAACAAGGTAAATTTTCCATCAAATCTTGCAATGGCTGAGGTAGCTCCTACATGTTCAAAACTCAAATTAACCCTTACCACACATGTACTCTTACACACATATCTGCAGTGTTCATGCAGTTGTGCAAGTCTCCATGCAGATCTCTCTTGCAACTGACAATACACAGTCTCCAGAAACACACTCTTTGCACACATGCAGCAGCTTCTCCTACACTCCCATGCATAATACTCTGTGTTGTGTTTCAGATAGCAGTGTGTAATGCAAACACATTCAACGTCATCAAGGCACATTTCCTTTGCTGTAGTCTAATCACTCACCCTGTAACACATGGTCATGGTCTCAAGGAGCTGTTAGGACATGTGCTCTTTTTGGCTTTTCTAAAATATAAGAAAAATGTGTCAGGCTGTCACAGTAATTATCACTTGCTCCATCCACAGTACTAAATGTGCTTTCAAATTACCAAAGGAAATATTGTTTTCTGCCTAGAATCACAGCATGAGTCTGTGTGCACACAGGAATTGTTGTCAGAGATTTAATTTGTGTTGCTGTTGTTCTGTAAAACTTGCACTTTCAGGAAAGGGCCAGCTTGTTTTCTTCAAATGTGTTGGTTAGCACTCAGCAGAAATCAATATCTCAAAAATGAGAGGCAAATGCTAACACATTTCAAATCAACAAGGTAGATTTTCCATCAAATCTTGCAATGGCTGAGGTAGTTCCTACATGTTCAAAACTCAAATTAACCCTTACCACACATCTACTCTTATACACATGTCTGCACTCTTCATGCAGTTGTGCAAGTTTCCATGCGGATCTCTCTTGCAACTGACAATACACAGTCTCCAGAAACACACTTTTTGCACACACGCAGCAGCTTCTCGTACACTCCTGTGCGTACTACTCAGCTGTATGTGGTGTTTCAGATAGCAGTGTGTAACGCAAACAGATTCAATGTCACCAAGGCTCATTTCTTTTGTTCTAGTCTAATCACTCACCCTGTAACACATGGTCATGGTCTCAAATAGGTGTAAGGACATGTGCTCTTTTCTGCTTCTCTAAAATATAAGAAAAATGTGTCAGTAATTATCACTTACTCCTCCACAGTAGTAAATGTGCTTTCAAATTGCCAATCAAATATCGTTTTCTGCCTAGAATCACACCATGAGTCTGTGTGCACACAGGAATTGTTGTCAGAGATTTAATTCATGTTTCTCTTGTTTTGTAAGACTTGGACCCGTAGGAAAGGATCAGCTCATGTGATAGGATTTGAAAAGCTCAAAAAAATTGTAATGAATTAAAATTACATAAAGGTCTTTTTTTTTAGTTTTTTGCAGGTATTTCTAAGCAACAGTGAAAAAATTTAAAGATGCCTATAAAGTCAAGAAAGAGAAAAGAAAAGCAACAACAACTATATTTGAAGACAACTGGTAAAAAAAAATAGGAGGAGAAGCTCGTGTTGGAAAACAGAAAAAGTCTTCTGGTAAGCAGACTAAAGAATTTTTAAAAAATGTCTTAAAAAAAAAAATGATCGAAAGATAAATTCAAACAACGTTTCAAGTACAAAACAACAACAGAGTCGACAGCAAAAACAAAATGCTAATGTAGACTCAGAAGTAAGAAATAGTGACTTAAGACGAAAAATAGATTTTAAAAACACTCGTCGAAAAATGTTTCAGAGAAGAGTGATGTTAAATTTGCTAAAGGATGTGAAAAAATATAAGAAGAAAACCAAATTTTATAAGAAAAAGAAATTTATTGAAAGTATTGTTACCAAGGCATTAGAAATAAAAAAAAAACTATTCATTTTAATTTTGAACAGGATGCGTAGATTAGATAAATTAGTCAATGCAATGAAGTCACAAAGCAAAAGGAAAAGAGAAGTGAAAAAAAATACCTTTTGTCAAGTGTTCTTAGGAGAATGAAAGCATAGTTCAAGTACTGAACCATTTTTTAATGAAGAGAGTTATCTTCAAAGTAATAGTTTGTTGCATGCAGTTGACACCAATGGTAGAGCATATGAAGTTAAGGATGGTTGTGTAATGGAAAAGGAGAAAATGGTTCCAAGAAATGAGGAAGAAGGTTTGGCTGATGAGGTTATGGGGAGATGTCCTAAAGCCCCGGTGTACACTTGGAATTGTAGTAGTATTTGTATTGTGCGTCAGGAATCTATTGATAAATTACGTGACTTTCTAAGAGAATATAGTAAAAAGAGTGTTAAACAGAAAATTAAGGTGCTTCAAAGACTAGATCCATGCAGAGTGAGAGAGAATACTGGTTTGCAAGGACATTCTCTGGCTTGTCTATCTAGGAAAGTGTGTCAAAGTGTTTTTCACCATTTTAGGATGCTGGCTGTTCATCATACTGAAATGAGAAAGTTTGTGAGAACATTGTATTTTGCTAAAAGTCCAGCACTAAAGTTAAATGAGTTGAATAATGCTCTGTTCCGTGGATCTGTATCAGATGTAGTGAAGGTTACTGATGAGATTCAGTTTTGTTACTTTGGTCCAGAACAAGAAAGTGCAGAAAATGACACAGTTATTGATGAAAATGTGGAAGAGAATGTAGAACTTACTGTTAGTAAAAAGTTTGAAGATGAAATGACAAAATTTACTATCATCTCTAATGAAAGACCAAATATTACTTGTATTTGTTGCCGGAGAAGCCATTATAAAATTCAAACAAGGAATGTTGATCTGTATAAAAAAAGTGAAAATGAAGATAATTATAAGTGGAAAGATTTTGCAACATATATATTTCTGGAAAATTGTTTTGAATTTGGTGAAGATCAGCGTATTTGTAAATACTGTTATAACAAGTTAGAAGAAAATAGAATGCCAGCAAGAGCTGTACATAATAAATTAGAATTGGTTGATATTCCTCCAGAACTTTCTGATTAAAATACGTATGAGTCTATACTCATTCAATGTGTCCATCCGTTTCAGACCATAGTGCGTATGGAGCCAAAAACAGGTAAATTACCTCCTTCGGATTTTCAAAGAGGTTTAAAAGGAAGAGTTGTCTATTTGCCATTGGATTATATGGAAACAATTGATGCAGATGCTTTGGAAACTGAACCATTAGTTATTCTGGTTAATGGTGTACCTACAAAGAATAAGAAAATTTGGCAGGAGCTGGTGGATGTACGAAAAGTACAAAGAGCAAATTTGTATTTGAAAAAAAATAATAAATGGTATGAAGCCATTTATATGGATGAAGATGAAGAAGAAATACTAGAAGACACAGGAATACCAACTGGGCAAATTGAAAAAGTGGATAAGTCAAAAGAAGAAGAAATTTATGAACATTTCAGCATACATCCTCTTCATTCTAAAGAAGTTATGGGAAACGCTATTGATCTGTTTCAGATGAAGAAAGCAAAAGGAACTCCTGTGAGTGTATGGGAGGAGAGCTTGGAAGCTCGTTGTTTTCCCCAACTATTTCCTACAGGAGAAGGTGGACGATATGATGAACGTCCAGTACAGATTCCTGCTTCGGAGTATCGGACTACAAGATTATATGCAGAAGATCCCAGATTTCGTCAAAGTATTCCTTATTTGTTTCATCTTTTATTTGAAAGTGACTTGTCTGCACTATCTTATGCAGGAAATCACATTTTGAAAACTGGAGTACATCTACATAATGTGTCAGCAAATTACTTTATCAACAAAGTGCAACAGCGAGATGATCATTTGGAATCTCAATTGATCAATTTGATGGCTTGTCAGCATGGGACTAATGAATATTGGTACCGACGCCATGGAGAATTGAAGTGTATGTTACAGAATTTAGGAACTCCTACATGGTTCCTTACCCTAAGTAGGCCTGGGCGGTAAATTCCGTTCCGCTCGTGGAATTTGCGGAATTTCGGTAATTTCGCGTTTCGCGGAGAACGCAAAATTGCCCAAAATGCTGCTTTCCGCGACTTCGCGAAATTTTTTCTTGTTCGCGTTCTCAAAATGCGTGTTCATGAGATATTTCTCCCCGAGCACGCAAACAGCAACTGTGAACAGGAAAAAAGCATCGCGAACAAGCAATTCCGCGTGTTCGCGGAATTTCTGCATGTTCGCGGAGATTTTTTACCGTTTCGCGGAGATTTGCGTAACTCGATTACGCAAATTCCGCCCACCCCTAACCCTAAGCTGTGCTGAGTACGCTTGGGATGATCTTCTGGATTTTCTTCGAGAGGCAAATTCAAACATTAAAAACATACAATACAAGACAGCAGGAGAATTGTGCTCATTGGATCCGGTTAATGTTTGCAGATATTTTAATCATAGATTTGAGGCTATGATGTCCTTCATCTGCAATAAAAAAAAAACCACCTCTTGGAGAAGTTGTGGATTTCTTTTGGAGAAAAGAGTACCAAGCAAGAGGTGCTCCTCACATTCATATGCTGTTGTGGATCAAGGATGCCCCAAAATTTGGAACAGATGCTGATGAAGCAGTTTTATCTTTCATTGAAGGATATGCAACATGTGCTTTACGTAAAAGCACAGAAGAGAAAAACTTAAAAGAGAAAGTTTTACGTTTCCAAAGTCATCGATGTGAAAAATACTGTCGACGAAAGTACAAGAGTAAAGATAAATTCTACACAAAATGTCGATTTGGATTTCCACGACCTGTTCTTTCAAAAGGAAGAGTAAACAGTTTTATGTCAGCTGTGCGACATACTATTACAAGAAAATCGCCTAAGAATACCTACAACCTAAGAAGAAAAGAAGAGTCAAAATATATAAATGACTACAATCCAGTCATTTTATCCATGTGGAATGCTAACATGGATATACAGTATGTGGCTGACAATTCTATTGCTGTTGCTCGGTATGTCACATCTTACATCACTAAATCTGAGAAAACGGAATTAAAGGAAATGTGGTAAGAGATTTCTCACGAGAAGACTGTCAGTAAGAAGCTATACAGTTTCAGTTTAAAGATGTTATTGCATCGAGAAATTGGATCCTATGAATGCTCAGATAGGTTATCATCTGCAAGTCTGTACTCGAAACCCAGAAGAATAATTTGGGTAAGTTTAGGCCTTGCAGGATTGCGAAATCGGGTACTGAAATCTATTCGAGAAATTGAATATTTAGCAGAGTTCGAACCAGAAAGTACAGACATTTTAAGAACAAACATGTTGGACACATATTACCCACAAAGAAGTCATCACCTTGAGAACATGTGTCTCTATGAAGTGCTGCAGAACTTCATTTTTAAACGGAATGCCACAGAAGACATCAACAATGGAAAATATAAAGTCAGTGGTGAGGAAGGATGTTTGGTGAAGCAAACAAAAGGAAGTTTGATAAATTACTGGAAGCTGAGTTGCGACACTCCTGACAAAAGGGAATTTTACTACTTGGCACTTTTGCAGCTGTTTAAACCATGGCGTTCAGAGGACGAACTACTTGGAGAATTCCAGATTTATGAAGATTCCTTCAATGCTAGCAAAGACAGCATAGAATGCAGTACTTTCACAACTTATGTTCAAATGTTAAATGAAGAAATTGAACAAGAAGCAACAATTGCAGCTGAAGTAGCTAGAGACAGTTCTCAAGACAGTCAAAGTTCTGGGACATTCAGTCAAGATCCTCTAGGACAACCAATCGTAGAAAATGAAGCAGCAATAGCCATGAATGAAGTGGAAACAGCTATGAATCAAGCTCAGGAAGATTTAGTAGGCTTAACATATTTGGAGCAGCAACTGAATGAAGAACAAAAACAAATTTATGAAGAAGTCAGGAAAAAAATTGATCACGGATTACTACATGAAAAGAAAGAGTGCTCATGCGCATCATTTGAACCAATCAGGATGTTTGTAAGTGGACAAGCAGGAACTGGAAAAAGTTTCTTAATTAATGTAATTAGAAGCTACCTACAGAAGAAAATGGATTCCATTTTGTCTTGTGTTGTTACTGCTCCAACTGGGTTAGCAGCGTATAACATAAAAGGAGTTACCTTACATCGTTTGCTAATGACCAGTAGAGCACGAGAACAAAATACAGTACCACAAACTAGCAGGAGAAGCATGCTTGGAAGTTTCAAGAGTATTGAAGAAAATGAAAGTACTCATTATTGATGAGGTAAGCATGGTATCAAACTTAATGCTTGCCTTTGTGCATTTAAGAATGACGTGTTATTTGGAGGAAAACACGTCATAGTTTTTGGGGATCTTTTGCAACTTACTCCAGTTAAAGGACAACCGGTATTCCATACACTTACACATGAAGACACGAAAAAGTCGTTAGGAAGTATAGGCAATGTAAATATTTGGACATATTTTGAGTATAAGGAACTCATTACCAATATGAGGCAAGCCAATGATGAGGACTATGCAAGTATTCTGAAAGATATAAGAATTGGACTACTCACAGAACATGGCAAAAAAGTATTACAGAGTCGATTGCTGAGTAATTTGTTTACAAAAGAAGAAATAGTTCCAGAGAAAATATACAAGAAAATTGCTGAAAAAAAACTGTAATCTGCTTAATGCCAACACTGCATGAATGCTCTGTATTCAATCAAGAACTTTTGAAATTGGAAAATGAAGAGATCATAAAACTGGAAGCTGTGGATAAAATTCAACATGAACGAATAACTATTATATTGACAGGCAAATTGGCTACTAAATTGGATTCTCTGGAGAAAAACATTTCAAAAACAGCTGGTTTGGAAAATAATCTTTATGTGTGTATGAACTGTAGAGTAATTTTATGACGTAATTTGGATGTAGAAAAAGGTTTAGTGAATGGAGCTATGAGTAAAGTTGTGGGTTTTGTAAAGTACCAGAAAAAAGATGGAATTGAATTCTTAAAAATAAAATTTGATCAGATTGAAGAGGTTAAAGTCATTAGTCGTTGTTCAGTTCGTTTGTTGCTAGTGAAAGACTTATATGTACGTAGGAAGCAGTTTCCGATTTCTCTAGCATATGCTGTAACTATTAAGTCTCAAGGATTAACTGTTGATAGTGCTTTTGTAAACATTGGATCTACTGTGTTTAAAGAAGGTATGGCATATGTTGCTTTGTCACGCGTGAAAAAATTATCTGGTTTATTCATGATAGACTTTGATGACTCAAAAGTAAGTGCTGATGCAAACTGTGTAAAGGAGTATAATAGATTAAGAAGAAGCTATGCTCCTCATTTAGGCCAGTATCCTGTGTTTGAAAAACGTGTTGTTTGTCGGAAAAGGAGATTTGAGAATATCTGTAATGAGGATGTACAGAAGAGAAAACAAAAAGACAGTGATGTGACTGCAAGCAAAAAGAAAAAGGACAGTGTGGAAGAGGTTGTTGGTTGTCATTTTGAAAATAGCTCTGGTGTCAACTGCTACGCAAATGTAGTGCTGAATGTTGTATTTTATCTTGAAAGTTTGCAAGAGCAGATAGTACTAAATCATGAAAAAAGATTCTGTTCTTTGCTGAGTCTCCTTTATGAGAAGCTGAGTAATGATAAAAATAAAATAGAAAGTGCTTCTGATGTTAGAAATCTTTTAGATGTATGTTCTGGGTGTACACAGTTCACACAAAATGTCCAGCAAGATGCACAGGAATTTGTGATGTATATCCTGATGGTACTGGAAGATGAAGTGGTAGAAGTAGAAAATTTATTTGGTGTCTCTTATAAATGGGAACATTGTTGTGATAACTGTATGAACACAAGCAGTACTAATGTTGATTCTGAAAGGTTCATATATTTACCATTACCAGAAAGTAAAACAGTGGCTTTTAGTAAATTAGTTAAAGATGCTAATCACAACATGGAATGTTCTGAATGTAAAACTGAAATGTTGTCAACGTTATTTTTAAAGAAATATGGACAGTATGTAATTTTAATGGTACAACGTTGTAGAGCTGATGGAACAAAATTGGAAACTTTACTAAAGAAGTTTGTTGGTAATCAATTATCTATATCTGGAAAAACTTTTGTAGCAGTTGCAATAACTTTTCATGACGCTCTTTCTATAACTTCTGGTCATTACACAGTTTATCTTAAATGTGAAAAAGGATGGACACTGTGTAATGATTCTCAATTGATTTTCAAGCAACGTTTGCCTTATGATTTACCCAATTGTTACTTAATTTTTCTGAAACCCAAATTTTAAATACTAAATTCAGCATCTGAAGAAAGCATTATTTAAATTTTAAAGGATTAAAATTGAATATTTCACTCAAAAAGGATTTTAAACTTACCATTTGGCCTCAAGGAAAGGTAAAACAAACAATTGTGGACTTCTTTGACAGATATTATTTTGGAAAATGTTCTTTTGCAACAAGGTTTACAGACGTTATTTCTTGAAAATTGTTATTGTACTTAAAAGGTATTTTTGACATTTCTATTAAGGTATGTTTTAGTGAGGATACATTTGGGGCTTTTTTAAACAATCTTTCAGATTGTTTTTTTTTTGCCCGCTGTTAAATGATGAATACAATTGATTTCACTATTTTCAGTGAAAATCAAAACATTCTGAAAACAGCAAAAAAAGGGCAAAAAATTGCTTTGCTAAATATGAAAAAACATGTACTGTTTAATAAAATGTACTGTTGAATATTAATACTTTTTTCTTTTTTTCAGAACTAGAAAGAAAATTTAGAAAATGTAATTCAGTTTCCTTGCAAATAAATAAAAACATTTATTTCTAAATAAGTTACTTTGATGGTCAGGTAAGTTTAAAATATCTGTATGTGTCACTGCTTTCGTTTCATGCTTCCTTTTCTTCACCTCTCCTTACTCTGCCTTTCTCATTTCTCTTCTCACTCTCTTTTCCTGCTTTACTACTCTTTTGTAACTCCCTCACTCCTTCTCTACTACTCCCCTACCCTTCACTAATTTTTCATCCATGTTTCTTTCTCTGTATCCATATGTCTTAGTCTTTTTAACTGCCTTACTCCTTCTCAGTTGTTTGCTTTCTGTCTCTGTATCTGTCACTCTCTGTTTGTCTGTTTTACCCTTAACTTCCTTAACATCTCTGGGGCAGATTTACAAGCCACCTGCACCACCACTACGTCACTTTTCTTGACGTACTAGTGGCGCAGGGTGCTCTTCCATATTTACAAGGAGAGGATAAGCCACTCTGTGTGTCTTTTCTTCTCCTTGTAAATACAGCCAATTCAAATGCAGCACTAAAATGAGCTATTATCTTTTTTGATAGGTTTAAGGTACCTATACGTAAGTACTGATGCAGAGTTTAAAGTTTAATAGGAAGACTCTCTTCCCTTCATCTGTGAAATGTACACCATCTCTTTTTTAATTACTTTGCCACTCCCCTCTCTTTGTGAGGGTGTCCCTGAAGGTTTACTAAAGGTGAAACAAATGATTATTTTTTTTAAAAAACATCATTGGGTGCGCGCAGGGTGCGCGCACCCCCCAAAAAAATTGACAAATAGATTAAAAAAACAAGTTTTTGTGTTTAGATTTTAGGTGGCTCTAAAAAGAGCTCTTGAGTTAATGTAGGGACAGAGGAAGAGAAAGCCGAAGAAAAAATAACAAAACTATGGCCTACTGCAATAGTGCTCCTCAAATTTTCTCTGAATGAGATCAACACTGCTCTCACCCATAGTAATAAGAGTACCACAAACCATGCAGTGTGTACTCATCCTCCCAAAACAAGGACGAATATCCAGAGGTGTGTAAGAAGCTGAAGGCACCATCGCAGAAGAAGTGTTCGGCTGAGCTGCCAAAGATGTGCTCGGCTCAGCTGCTGCAGATGTCGTCGGCTGAGCAGGTGGAGGGTTTGCTCCAGAAGCTTGACGAAAAGTCACAGGATGCATTTTCTCAACGTGCCTCAACATTGTGTGAATACTAAAAGAGTACTTCTTATTAGCATTCCCACGTGATAAGGTGCGGTGACAAAGTATGCAGGTGACTTTTGGTGCATTCACCTTCTTTTGTCCCTCAGGAAAAGTGAAAAACTGCCATATAAAGGAGTCTTTCTGCTTCCTCTGCCTCTGTCTCTCAAGAGTGTCCTGTTCACTCTCAGAAGATGGCTGGTGCTCTGCCATTGTCTCACAAAAACAGAGTAGCTCCTTCTCCAAGGGAATCAGAACTAACAATGAGGGGAAGAATCTGGAACTGAAAGTACTTTGAACCAATGAAAAGTGATGTTTCTTGATCACATGACTTGCCATGAAGGGATTGGGTGTGGCGTTGAAACAATCTGAAACTGAAAGTAATGAAAACCAATTAAAAGTGTTGTTTTATTAATCACATAACCCGAGGTGCGCGCACGGAGCAAGCTCAGAGCGCGCACCATGCAATTGTGCATGCACAAACGTGTACACGTGCATGCGCATAAGTATTATGCGCGTACGTAACGCGCATACGCAGCACGCGCGCATGCGCTAATGTCAGCGCGCGTACTCTGCGCGTATACGCGAGTGTAGCGCGCGGAGCACGTACGACGCACGGAAGCGTACGTACGCATGCGTACTGGGTGCGCGCTGCGAGCGCGTACTAAAACGTACGTATGCATACGTATATAACGTACGCATGCGTACACAAAAAACGTACGCATGTGTACTAGGTGCGCGCTGTAAGCGCGCACTAAAAAGGTATGTATGCATACGTAGATAACGTACGCATGCATACATGAAAAACGTACGCAAACGTACTAGGTGCACGCTCTGTGCGCGCACCCTAAAAATTTATAGAAAAAAAAAAAAGATATAAAGTGGACATAAGTTAATAGAAGATATTAACTGTGCTGTTCAACTTTATCCAAATTCAAAGTAAAAAAAAATGAGCTACACCAAATTAAAGGATACAGATAATTTATAAATGTATACATAGGGAAATTTTTGTAAAAGAAATATATAAAAAATATATTAAAAAATTCTAAAATTAGCATTTAAAAAACCTTTGAAATTCACTGAAAAACCATAGGTTTCACACACGTTATAGTTAGGAATTAGCATTTAAAAAACCTTGCAAATTCACTGAAAAAACCATAGGTTTCACACACGTTATAGTTAGGAAATAGCATTTAAAAAACCTTACAAATTAACTGAAAAAACCATAGGTTTCACACACGTTATAGTTAGCTGGACATTTCACTCATACAAAACCAATGAAATTCCCCCGTTATAGTTAGTTCAGCTAACTATAACTCGCGCGCCCGCAATCCACTGCTGATGACGTCACATATTACATCACTCATGACATGGTCAGTGACATCACTCATGACATCACTGATGACATCTCAAATGACATCACTGATGACATCACTGATGACATCACTGATGACATCATCCATTGAGTCTGTGTTTCTGTAAAGTTTAAATATGTTTAATATATATAGGGAAAGGCCTGTTGAAGAATGAGTGGGTGTACAAGTGTGTAAATGGATGATTTTCTGTGGTGCGTAACTGACTCTATAAGTGAGTCATTAAATGTGTCTTACTGCAGACTAGTGACTAAACTGTGTAAATGTTTGTATGTGTCTGTATGTTGGTGTATAAGTGGCTGCATGGTTTTGTAAATACCTATATAAGTGTGTATATGAGTTATTGATTGCTTGTCTCAGTATCTGTATGGGTTCCTGAGTGTTTGTGTGGGTAGGGTATGTGTAACTCTATGCATAAATGTGTGAGTGGGTGATTCTATGGGTGCATGGTTTTAAGAGTGCATCTGTGATGGACTGTATGGTTGAGTGAGTGTATGTATGGGTGTGTTAGGGATTGAATGTATATCTCAGTGGTACATTTGTGACTAACTACATATGTGAAAGGCAGTATATATGCATGTAAGAGTATATAAGTGGGTAGATGTGAGAGTGTGTGATTGTGAGAGTGACTGTATGGATGAGTGTGTGCTTGTATGAATGATTCTATAAGAGCGTAAGAATGTGGTACTATTTTTATGACTAAGTGAACTTGAGTGTGTATAACCGCATAGGTGAGTAAATGGGAGTGTGAATATTTACATGACTGACTAGGTGTGAGAGTACCTCTATGGATGATTGGTGGTGTGTGAGTGTCTATATAGGTGTATAAATGCATAAGATAGTTTTGTATGGAGTGACTGTAAGTATGAGTGACTGTACAGCTGAATGATTGGAGGTGTATGTAGACCTAAGAGTTAATAAGTGGGTATGTAGTTATTGGTATTGCAGTATGTATAGTTTGGTGTATCAAAGGTTATATTAGTGTGTGAGAAGATGTGCTAATTTATCACATGGATGACATCATCAGTAATGTCATCAGTGATGTCATTTGAGATGTCATCAGTGATGTCATGAGTGATGTCACTGACCATGTCATGAGTGATGTAATATGTGACGTCATCAGCAGTGGATTGCGGGCGCGCGAGTTATAGTTAGCTGAACTAACTATAACAGGGGAATTTCATTGGTTTTGTACGAGTGAAATGTCCAGCTAACTATAACGTGTGTGAAACCTATGGTTTTTTCAGTGAATTTGTAAGGTTTTTTAAATGCTAATTCCTAACTATAACGTGTGTGAAACCTGTGTTTTTTTCAGTGAATATCACGTGACTACGGTCAGCGGACTACCGCCAATGGGAGGGACACTGGACTTTTAAAAAGGTGGGGGTGAAAGTATTTCCTTGTATTCAGCAGCATCTGACGAAGGCCGTAAGGCTGAAATGCATCATGCACAGCTGTAATATTAAAGATTTTTCGACGTTTCCCCTGAGTGGCCTCCACCTGTTCTCTTGAGAGTGGGATGCTGTGTATGTATTCGTGCCAGCCAGAAGCGCGTTGGAGGCTCCGTTCAGCTAAAGAGGCCGGAGCAGCACTGGCACCCGCTGCTGCTGCAGTTTTGTTTGTATCAAGGTATTGATAGACTCCGGCCCACCTTCGAATGCTTGCTCTGCCATGGGCTGCTGCGGGCGCAGTTCGTTACTAAACGAGGAGACAGATGCACTTTCATTCTGTTCCACGGCCCGACAGGCACACGCACTACGAGGCTTTGAACGTCGAAAGGGAACCCGAGGGAAATCTCCTAAGTCTGCAAGGAGTTTTAATTTAAAACCTCGTGCCTTTTCCAGCAGGATAACATACCCACTTGGGTTTCACCACCAGCCCATCCCAGCAACACTTACCCGGTATTACAGCATTCTGGGAGCTGTAGTTTGTGTTCAAGCTGCAGAGGAGTTGCCATCACGTGACTACGGTCAGCGGACTACCGCCAATGGGATGGACACTGGACTTTTAAAAAGGTGGGGGTGAAAGTATTTCCTTGTATTCAGCAGCATCTGACGAAGGCCGTAAGGCTGAAATGCATCATGCACAGCTGTAATATTAAAGATTTTTCAACGTTTCCCCTGAGTGGCCTCCACCTGTTCTCTTGAGAGTGGGATGCTGTGTATGTATTCGCGCCAGCCAGAAGCGCGTTGGAGGCTCCGTTCAGCTAAAGAGGCCAGAGCAGCACTGGCACCCGCTGCTGCTGCAGTTTTGTTTGTATCAAGGTATTGATAGACTCCGGCCCACCTTCGAATGCTTGCTCTGCCATGGGCTGCTGCGGGCGCAGTTCGTTACTAAACAAGGAGACAGATGCACTTTCATTCTGTTCCACAGCCCGGCAGGCACACGCACTACGAGGCTTTGAACGTCGAAAGGGAACCCGAGGGAAATCTCCTACATCTGCAAGGACTTTTAATTTAACACCTCGTGCCTTTTCCAGCAGGATAACATACCCACTTGGGTTTCACCACCAGCCCATCCCAGCAACACTTACCCGGTATTACAGCATTCTGGGAGCTGTAGTTTGTGTTCAAGCTGCAGAGGAGTTGCCATCACGTGACTACAGTCAGCGGACTACCGCCAATGGGAGGGACACTGGACTGGTGGGGGTGAAAGTATTTCCTTGAATTCAGCAGCATCTGATGAAGGCCGTAAGGCTGAAATGCATCATGCACAGCTGTAATATTAAAGATTTTTCGACGTTTCCCCTGAGTGGCCTCCACCTGTTCTCTTGAGAGTGGGATGCTGTGTATATAATTATATATATATATATATATATATACTACCTACAGCATTGCAGTTGGTGTGAAAGTTTTGATGTGAATTTTTTCGTATTCAGAACAATATACGAACTGAGCAGTGTATCTCGTCAAGATCCAGCACTTGACGCACTATTTCCAATCAATATAAATACAATGAGAGTTCATAATTGAATTTGTGTGTACACTGTAAGTGCAGCCACTACCTCAGTGCAATTCAATACAGGATTTTATTATTTAGAATAAATCGCAAAGGTGCACCTCGTGTCTTTTTGTACGGGAACGGCTAGTCCTCATTTCATTATCAGCACTTTAATGGAAGTAAAGTTCAGATAAATCTAACACACTATTCTGAAGTTGGTGTAAACTGCAGACATCACCAGTATTGCCACGATAAGTGCCCGAAAATTTAACACCATGGTGGACTCCATCAAATAAGAGTAATAAAAACAAGAAAGAGTCACACAGCAGTGAAGAGAACCCAAAACGTTATACATTTTTTTTTACTTTAGTTTTTTATAAACATATATGTAAACGATAAACTTTTTGAAAATTTTATTTTTTTATTAACATATATATAAATGATAAACTAATAAACAAAATGTAACAAAAATAAAACAAAACAAGAAGGCGGAACACTCCTGTGGGGACCATGGATGTCGACGACAGAGCCTGGAAAATAAAGCACAAAATAAGGACGTGTGTAATGGGCATACCAAAGGAGAGAGGTACAGAGAAACAGAGAAGGAAAAAAAAGCCAGAGAGAAAAAGAGAGGGAAAGAAATAAAGGGAGTGAGAAAGGGAGAAGGAGGAGAGAGAGTTAGACACTGCCGCCTCTGCGCATCAATGAGCAAATAATTACCTGGTGCCACCGAAGTGTGCAGCAGTGGGCACTCCACGTGCCCGGCAAAAGTCATCCCAGATATGTCTCTGAGTCCTGAGTAATGAATGGTGGAGACCACATCAGGTGCTTGGCGGATCGCACAGATGTCACTGAGTCCTGAGTCATGAATGGCGGAGACCACATCATCTTCTCCAAGGCCCGGCAGATCTCACACATGTCGCTGAGTCCTGAGTCACCAATGGCGGAGATCACATCAGCTTTTGGGGCCGCTAAGCCTGTGGAAGTTAAGTTTGTGCCATGTGGTGGTAGGCCCCTGATGGCCATATGAGTTTCGGGTGGCACTAACCCTGTGCATCTGAAGTCCATGCCAAAGGGGTGGTAGGCCCCTGATGGCTATACAGATCAGGGTGCGACTAACCTTCTGTGCAACTTTTCAAAGACTGTTTATGGTTGAGACATGTGGAGCATCCGCCATCTAGTCAGCACCGGCAATTAAGGATGTGACGTTGTCGATCTATTATATTTGTGTGGTCACATGGCCTGTGACGCATGTGCCGGATGGGTGTGGTGTGTGTAAACCTGCCCTGAGGGAGTGGCCGTGAGATGTTGAGAACTAGACCACTGACCTGCATACCAACAGCGCGTACGATGGAACAGGGCAGGGATAGCTACAATAACGCGGACGGCTCGTAGTACTGCATCTGTGAGTCAAGCGGACGGGCCCCAGCTGGCCCTCTGCGAGCCTGGGTGCGAACTGTTTATAACTCACTCTACATAAGCATTAAAAAAACATTTTGTGATTCCGTCCGTCAGCTGGCATTTGTCTGAGGCATTTGTGAAAACATATTGGAGTTCTTTCTGTGATAGATACCCCTTTGACGCTTCCTCTCCCCACATCAGCAGGTAACGCACCCTCTTCCCACATTACCATCATACCCCCAACAACCTTCTTGGGCCTGGATGTGTCCCTGTGCGGTTGGACAAAGAAGAATCTTAGTCATGTATGGATTTACATATAAAAAAAAAATATTTAAAGAAAAGAACAACAAATAAGACTGAAGGGAGTCTGGTGCTCTGGTCACTGCCACGGACTTGGGGTGACGGCCATTCAGGACTCAGGACACAGTTCCACATGTGGGATTGTTCGGCTTGTGTTGAACAGAGTTATTGACACCACGTGTCGCCGCCGTTGCATATGGAAATATGCCTCACTGATCGAAGGGAGTCTGGTGCTGTGGTTGTCTCACGGAGTTAGGGTCACTAACATTCAGGACTTAGGACACAGTTCCACATGTGGGATCGGCTTGTGTTGTACAGGGTTAATTGGCACCATGTGTCACCGGTGTTCCACAGTGTAGGCCGGAGGCAGCGGTCAGCAAAGGCCCACATGCACATGACGTTGACTTGAGCTGCACAGATTGGGAGCATATGGTCTTCTTAACCCATTACTGTGTCTTACACAATTTGCGTCGCTACTAATCATGAATTGTGAACCGTGTAACCCCAGTGTAGGGTGGAGGCAGCGGTCAGGATGGTCGCACAGCTATGTGGCGATGATTTATGGTGCAGTGAGTTAGTAGCACCTGCAGTACACAGCGTGTGCGCAGCGTGCGATGATGCGTGATCTGGGTGGGCTGCACTGTGAGCAAAGTGTCTTGCGGACTGGACTGCGACATCTGCAATCGCCACTGCATCTGAATTGTGAGCGCTGCTGTCCGCAGTGTAGATCAAAGGCAGTAGTCGGTACAGACATAAGTCTGCAGTGCTGTGCAGCTGGGTTCACAGGGGGCCTGTGTCGAGGAGGCCTGCGGTTATGGCGGCAGACACGTGTCAGGGTGAGGGCTGCCGCTGTGACAGACTCGTTGGTCTTACCTCAAGTGAACCACGCCTAGGGCCTGGCCTATTTATTCATAGTGCTATGCTGGAGTGGCGTATGTTGGAGCAGCCCACCCCGCTTCCGCTTCCTTGGGGGACAACACAGCTACATGACCACTATCTTCCCCACTGCCTGAGGTAACATGGTTGCGTTCACTGTGCACTACACTACAAGTATCAACAGTATATCTCCACATGGAGAGGTTTGTGCTTTGCATAGTGTGGTCTGTGCAGCACATCAGCGTTACACTTGGCATTGTGTGCTTTATTGTTGAAGGGTGACTTGCCTCCTTCATATATAGTTGGTTGCCACATCTCCCAACATTCAGCTATTGTGTGGCTGAGGGGCATGGTGTTTTGGGAAGGTCCTTTGTCCTGTTTTGCGCTGCCTTGGTGGTAGTAGGGGGAGTGGTGCGGGGGGGAGGTTCTGGTGGTGGTGGCGCTGAGTGTTGTGGTCTTGTTGCGTGCCGGACCTGCATGATCAGTAGCTCTATCACGTGTTGGTCTTTAGATGTGGGTGTGAGTTGGTTCCAATTCACGGAGTAGATAGTTGACCTCCTTACACCAGTTAAAGGTTGATGTTAATTTGTTACTGCTAACTCGGCTTATCACCTGCTTTTTGGATCGCATTGCAGATTTGGCTGGTCGTTGAAAATATGGGGAAGTGGTGTTTTCGTGGTTTTTTTGCACGGGAACGCCTACTTTGCATTTCATTAGCGTTAGTTGTGGCTCTCGTTTGTGGCGATTTTGTTGGCGTAAGGTATCGATGGAAGAGTGGTGAGATTTGCACTTTCCACCAAGTTGAGAAAAACACAGAAAAAAAGATAGGTTTAATGAACATTATAATTAGAAATTAGCATTTAAAAAACCTTTAAAATTCACAGAACAAACCAAAGGTTTCAGGCACGTTATAGTTAGAAATTAGCATTTAAAAAAACCTTAGAAATTCACAGAAAAAAACGTCGGTTTCAGGCACTTTATATTTGGAAATTAACATTTAAAAAACCTTAGAAATTCACTGAAAAAAACATAGGTTTCAGGCACGTTATATTTAGAATTTAGGATTTAAAAAACCTTTGAAATTCACTGAAAAAAACATAGGTTTCAGGGATGTTATAGTTAGTTGGACATTGACTCATATAAAACCAGAGAAATTCCCCTGTTATAGTTAGTTGAGCTAACTATAACTCGCGCCCCTGCAATGCACTGCTGATGACATCACATATTAGATCATTCATGACATGGTCAGTGACATCACTGATGACATCACTGATGACATCTCAAATGACATCACTGATGACATCATCCAGTGAATGTGTGTTTCTATACAATTTAAATATGTTTTATATATATATATCCCAAGGTGTATTGAAGAATGAATGGGTGTATAAGAGTCAGGATGGTTGATTAACCCTCATACTTGAGCCAATTTTGGCCCTGAGGACCCAATCCCTGGGTCGGGCCTTAATTAAATGGGGAAGGATGGCTGCGTGGCACCCCTACCCTGGCTGATTTCGGCCCCGGGGCCCGACCATGTCTCCCAGTGTGCCCTGGTCCCACCTAGGGCACCTAGTGTGCTATGTGACTGCTGGTGAGCCTCAAAACCCCGCGGTTCCAGCCGGATCCCTACCTCCTGTGGTAGCCAGCACTGCTCTTGCATGCAGGGAGCTGCTGGAATTGCAGCTCCCTGCATGCAAGAGAAATAGCTTCATCCATTTCCCTGCTTGCATATCTGCGGACAGGGAAAGAGATGAAACCTCCACTTTTAGCAAGCGGGAGTCGTTTGACAGCTCTCACTTGCTGGAAGCAGAGTGTTTGATTTTGATTGGCAGGAGCTGTCACAGCTCCGGCCAAAAAAAAGCGAACAGCTATGTCCAGAGGGTTGTACCGCTGGACATAGCAGTAGATGGCCCCTCTCCTTCGATGTGCACGGGCCAACCCTGGAGAGGTGGTGGTCCCTGGGACCATGTATGTCTGGGAGGGGGGACACGTGGCCCCTTCATTTATGAAAAGTATTTGGCCCCCTTGGAGGTGGTGGTCCCTGGGGATCCGGGATCCGCATGGAACCCCCTATTTTGATTTATTTAAAAGCCCTAGGAGGGGGGTCCAATGCGACCTCCCTTCTTATTTTAAATACAGTCCTGGGGAGGTGGTTGTCCGTATGACCCCCCTTATGTTTAGTAGTCTCCAAGGAGTTGGCTGTACCTGAGGCATATAAATGCCCTTTGAGGGGGCCATGTGCGCCCTTTATTTTTTTGAATTATAAACATTGGCATGCCTATGGGACCTGGCCCACACAGGGGCAAGAGACTGCATTTGTTCTTTTTCTTAATTTTGTTGCAAATTCATGAATTGTTTTGATTTTGCTTCAAAAATGGAGGAAAAAATGCTTTTTTGCCCTTGTGGGATATTTCTGGGGCCCCAAGGCTAGTGGGGTTAGAGTATTTGTACCCTTTCCCCTTTTCTTTTTTGTGCAATTTATTTTGGGACTCAGCTTCAGCTGAGTCACCAAAATGGCTGCCAACATTTCCTGGTTGAGGTGTTGTCAGCCAATCAAAGCTCTCCAGATCTCTGCACACGCTCGAGCATGACCATAGATATACAAAGTTGGATTTCCTTTAATATTTAGAAAACTACTGAATTGATTTACACCAAATAACAAAAAGCACAATCGGTGTACCAAAAGATAGTCTTTGGCCAAATTTGGTGTCATTACGTTCAGCAGTTCAGCAGTTATGGCTGCAGGCTTGTCTAAAGAGTCTATGGTAATTAACATGGGAAATGAACTTTTTTTGACCCACCCCTTTTTCTCGGCCCCGCTCGACAGATCACCCAGAAACGTTCTATGTACAACAAAGAATCACTGGGGCACTTCTTCTGCTAAATTTTGTGAAGATTCGTCAAACAGCGCTAAAGATATGGGCAAGTCAAAAAACATTTTTCCAGGAATACCGGCTTATCCGAGAAAACCGCCAGAGACCAACACCCAGAACGCACCCGCAGGAACAAAAAAGAAATGATAAACAAGACAGGGCACAAAAGGAAGGAGGAGAAATGCTATCACCCAGAGTCTCGCGCAGCAAGGGCAAACGGGCCAGATGGTACATGCTAAAACTATCATTAATCTGTATGAAAGAGCACTGAATAAGGATGAAATCCATGTGTTACAATAGGGACTGACATTTTGCCCAACAGCAGAGTTCGGCTATATCGAAGCCAGGATTGACCTATTCAAGTACATCCGTAAACTTAAATTACAGAAAGTGCATTTACTGCATCCTACCCCAACCAGGAGCACCAGTGAGAATACTGGCTCTATGGATATAAAATCGCTCCTTGGAAATGATTTGGAAACCCTTGCAACTCTACACTTCCTGGAATCCTCTGTCAATATAGACTATGACATTTGTCTCGAGGCAGCAGAGATAACTCAGTCTAGCAGCAGAAGTGGGTTTAAAAATAAATCAAGAACTGTCAAACAAACACCCTATGACGCTATTGACGTCTTCAATAACGCGGTCACTGCTGATCTAAAACACCTGGAGAACAACAAAAGAGCAGCTACTACACAGTTCAACATCACCCTTGCACAGTGGCAAGCCATACAGTCTCTTAAAAACTATGACTCAATAGTGATAAAACCCTCGGACAAGGGGGGTACATTGTTTTGTTTTCCAGGGAGCACTACTTTAACGAAGCAATGAACCAACCTAAAGACAAAGAGTGCTATTTACTGGTAAACAGAGCAGAATATGTGAATTGTATCTCTATGTTTCATCAGCATCCAGCAGCTTGGAGGGAGGATGGGATGCTAGATGTCGATGAGTATAATTTTCTGCTCTGTGAGTACCCAGTTCTCCCGTCCTTTTACCACCTTCCCAAGGTGCACAAGGACGAGATGAAACCACCTGGGAGACCTATGGTGGCATCTATAAATAGTCTTCTAGAAAATTGTTCCATCTATATTGATTCCTTTCTAGTACCATGGGTGAAAAGCCTCAGTTCATACATCAACGATACGCAGGAGTTCCTGAGACAGATAGAGGGGATCATGTGGGAAAAGGACATGCTACTTATAACGTTGGATGTCACTAGTTTATACACCTGTATTAAACATCAACAGGGTATAGAAGCGGTTAAATGGTTCTTGGATAAGCGTCCCCTTAGATTTCAACAGCAAAATATCATGCTTTAGGAGATGGTCCAATTTTGTCTTGAAAACAATATTTAAATTTTTTCACGCCAGCTATATAGGCAGCAACAGGGGACTGCGATGGGCACGTGCTTCACCCCCAGCTACGCAAATCTTCTAGTTGGCTGGTGGGAGAAGCACGTGGCTTGGAGGGATACACCAAATAATTGGTTTGAGAACGTGATATTGTAGGCCCGCTACATTGATGATTTATTCATTGTGTGGCGTGGCAGCCATTCCTTGGTGGAGGAATACATAACTTTTCTCAATACCAATGACTTGAATCTGAAATTCAGTGGGCACATCAGTGGAAGTTTATGTTGCAGACAGACATATTTTGACCCGGCTGTATCGGAAACCTACAGCGGTTAATTCTGTCTTGCACGCCAGACGTTTTCACACAAGGAGCATGATTAACAACATCCCTTATGGGGAGCACCTACGGTTGAAACACAACTGCATGACACCAGAAGAATATCTCCAAGCCAAAGAAGAAGCATTTAGGTGTTTTAAAAACAGGGGATATTCACACTACATTCTAAGTGCAGCTGAGTAGAGGGATGATAAAATCACCAGATCAGAACTACTCATACCAAAAACATCACATACAGTAACTCGAAAATGTGGGACCAAGCCTGCTAGAATGATTACCCGCTATCATTCTAAGACCCCACAAGTGGTACGAATTTTCAAAAAGAATTGGCATATCCTCCAGACATACTCCATCTTGAGAAGTGTCATTCCCTCACAACCTCTGATTACAAACAAATGCTGCAAATCCATTAACGACCATCTGGTCTTTAGTCGTCATTGCACGCCCACACAAAAGAAAGACAGTGTCACTGGTTTTTACCCTTGCATGAAATGCAAGGCTTGTAAGCACAGCCAGAAAGTTAACAGTTACAGCACCTCCAAATGTGGCCCTAAAGCCAGGAGAAAAATCAACCGATTGCTAAACTGCAATTCGGAATTCGCGGTGTACTGCTTGGAGTGCCCATGCAAAAAGCGTAGGCAGTACTATCCATCCTGCAAAGAAGAGCATCTTAGAGCATATGCGTGCAATCGCGAAAAAAGATTCAACTTATCCAGTGGCACGCCACTTCCAGATTGCACATGACAGTTACCATGATCTGGTAAAATTTGTTTGTATAGTTCAGGTCCCTAAGCATGAGAGAGGTGGTGACAGAGTTAGAAACCTAGGAAGAATGGAGTTGAAATACATCATCGATCTCAACACCATGGCACCGACAGGGCTAAATATTGCAGGAGAACTTTTAGTTCACCTAGATTAATACTCCTGTCACTATGTACTGTTCTTTCATCCCAAGCCCCTCTTTTTTGTCAAGTTGAGGGTGAACTGTCATCATTCCCTAATTTAGCCCATTCTTTTGAGGCAACATGTAGTCTCCGAAAGTATTCACACAATGGCAATTCAGCCGATCGATTAACTAAGGAGATTGATTTTGCTAAAGTTGTAACCTATGTCAGCCCATCTGCCAGGTTTAGAATTCGCCCAATCAGGGCTTTATTTCTGCTCAAAAACTGAAAGGCACGGTATCATTTGTATATAGAGGGAAAAGAAAAATATTTGAATGCAGGATAAATGCAATTTCAAAAGGTGACATTTTGTATATACATGTAGATTTTCCTTTAGTTATTTATATATCTTTTGTAAATTATTCAATCACCTGCCTTACGACAAATGTGTATATATTCTGTAAATAGATCTGAATATCTGAGTATCATTGCCGGAGACATGCTAAAAGATGTCCGCCATTGTAGATACCAATCATGGGCAAATTAGTCTTCTTGGGCCATCTTCGCTGTTCATGAAATTAATCTTAACGTCATCACTATGCACTTTAAAATGGTGGCTTGTAAATGTGTTCACCGACATCGTGGAAGGCGGCAATGCCGAAATGTGTCTGTTGGTGCGGGGGAGGTTTCGCACATGAAATATTATAGGAGATGATAACCTCCTGAGCAGTGCATTAAACATTTGAAGACAGTAGACTGGAGGTTGAAACTTCAAGAGTGCCTAGCGAGACTTGTTCTGCGAGGACAGGTTCATCAAAGGGAAAAAATGATGAACACATGTCCTCTTACATTCCTACACTGATGCAGCCCATTACTCTGTTGCAGAAAGGGTCTGGAGGCAAGCAACACTTTTCCAGTGACAGCATCATTTAAACAAACTGCTGGATTGAATGGGGAATGTATTGGAAATTTTTGCTAACTGGGAATCTCCGCCATTCTGAAGGTGCTAGATTAGAACTATTCTTAATAAATGCAAAAGAAGCTTCAAAGTATACAAAATAAATAACCACATTTCCCTTAATGCCTTTCACGATTTTAATGGCATTGCAGCAACAACATAAAAGACTAAACTAGTTAGAGGAAGGCAGAGTTTGAAATGCATCGTAGTGTCTTATGAAATGCTGTGTGCTTATTAAAGAACGTTGCTGAATGAAATTTCCGGGTGTACAACGTTATCTCGCTTTGGCAGACTTTGGGTGTTTGTAGTCTTTTACCCCTATGATAGCACCGGCAGCAAGAGCTCGCTGCTCTTAGACCACAATTGCTGTGAATCTATTGAATTTCTGATTTATGACATAGCACCAACTGGGCTGCCTGGCATATGCTGTACATTGCAATAGGTTATTGCAATAGTTACTTAGCACTTGCTACCCCTGTGTGGGGAGCTGAAGCACTTGACTACATGGTTAGCATGCTACACAAAGTAGGAGGCTTGGTTTGATCCTGTGTGGGAAGTGTTTCCATATTGCTCATGAGAACCACTGAGGTGAGATTGTCGTTTTATGGGAGCTTAGCAGTGTGATAGATGAAGAAATGTGAGAAATAGGCACACCGTTTATGGTTTTCCGTAAGCTGGCTGCTTTGAGCTGCCTTCAGGTCCATTTTTGGCATTTCTTATGTTTATAGTCCACTTAGCTGGTTACTGAACCATTTTGCCCATTCTGAGATATTTAGTTTAATGTCTGTGGTCCTGAACAACCTTAGGTTTAAGTGAGAAGTGGTGGAGAGATCTACTGGGATATACTTTGGTAATATCACCTCCAAATCTGATTGCAATAGTTAGATGCCAAAACGTGGTTGTAATATGTAGCTATTTGGATCCTGCAGTTTTGGACTTAATTGGAGTTCTCCGTTGGCAGTGGCATGAGGTCGATCTTCAGTTATTCTGTGCCTCTTCAATTGGTGGTTTATTGCTGAGGACTGGTACAGTACTTAGTGATTGACATGATCTTTAGCATTTTTGTCTTTTGTGAGTGTAAGATTGTGAAGTCTTAAAAGGGAATTATTAAGTATCCTCTATAAACTACAATTGAGTGACTGAGTGTACATTGTGTTATAATTGCTTTATATAGCACATACTACCCCTGACAAGGCTTTGGTGTGCTTTTGCGCTGGGCAGCATGCTGCTCCAGGTCCCAGAGTTAGTGTTTTTTGGTAGTAATGGTTATTATAATTAGTCTTGTGCTCTGCAGCAACCATACCATGACTTTACTCCAGTTTATGTGGCAGATTAGTTGGAGAGGAAGATGTGGGAATTAGGTGCATTTGTAGGCAATATTAATAGATGCGCTACAGGAGATTAGGTGTTGTCACGGTTCAGAGTATGATCTTTAAAGGAGAGGTTGTGATCTTTGAAATAAGGTTTAGGTAGGTTGCAGAGTTACAATGGTAAGGACTAAGGCAAACATGCATGTGATTTAGAGTATGCGGTACTCGGAGAGTGGAGTCCTGTAGAGGATGGAAAGGAAGGAGAGAGTCATTTGAAAGACAAGTATTGGCAATCTAAATAGGCCTAGCCTTAAATGAATCTTGTACGGTAATGTGAAGCATTACAAGTAAATATAATGAGAAATGATATGTCTTTGTGTGGAAGCAAAAACCTGTATAATAATACTGGATAAGGTTAAAAAATCAGGTGATTGTTGAACTTTCAAGTCAGACCTAAAAATCCATATAGGTTAATGACTGCCCAACTCCAAGCTGTGTTGCTACCAGAGAAAAACATATTCTAGTTATCTAAAACACTCTAATTTTAATAGCTTTACAATGTCATGTGTGTGTCCCTGAAATTTCAAGCTCAGACAGCTGGATAAATAAACAAAATGATCACAACTGCGTGGAGGGCAAGCACTTTATTTTTGCGAAAGTACACCACTTCAGCCCAATCAAGAAATCTGCTCATGGCTCCCAACATGTGAGTGAAACAAAAGCCTCTGTCAATTGTTCCTCACATAATTGTATTGCGACAGCTGGGCTGTCATGTCAGACCATAAAAAAGGGGAATTAGGAGTTGCAATTTTTAAATTAAAGTCAGTTTTCTTGAAGGGTTTTTAGTTATGATTGTACACCAACTGTGATGCAGCTATCTAAATCAAAATATGATACAAGCATGGTTTTTATTTTAAAATATGTATATGTTTTGCTATTTGTTGCTATTTTTGTTGCAAAACGCAAATATATTAGAAATTGGGTTTCTCATTGGCTGATGTATGCACCCTGTCCAAACAGGAACCACAATCCTAGTCAGGGTAAGTCACAACACACTCTAAGTTATCCTGAGTTAACTCTCTGGTGGCTTGGCACAGAGCTGTCACTAACTAAAGAGGCAATGTATAAAGTATTTGTGTGATACTTCAAGCAGTAAAACTGTGAAAACACCACAAAAAGACTCCACACCAGGTTAGAAAATTAAAGAATAATTTTATAAATAAAACACGCACAAAGTTACAAAAATGCAGTGAGCAGAAGTCGAGAATGATATGAATTTTTAAAGTTTATATGCAAAAATAGCACTTAGAAGCACAAAGCGACTTAAGGGTTAAATGGATGCACCAGACCAAGACGAACTCAATATTTCAGTCTGACCATGATGGAGCAGGAGCCGGATACAGGGACCCACTTAGGGCCAGTGCAGCCGAGCAATACGTTGGTGATCCCCAAGCAGTAAGGGTGATGCACCGGATTTCTCCATGCAGCGTCGGTGATTCAATAGCTCTGTGAGGGATGGGCTGGTTATGAGGTGCTGTGGTTCCGAATGTGATGCACCGGACTTCTCCACATTGTAGACGTGATGTGTCTAGCTTCTCTATGCAGTGGTGGCAATGTGTTTGTTCTGAAGTGGCAGTTCCAAGTGCAATGTGGCAGTTCCAAGTGCAATGCACCGATGGGCAACAGCGACGATGCGTTGATTCTGCTCTCGCAGAAGAGGATACATCAGTTCTGCTGGAGTAAACACGTAACTCCACTTTCAAGGTTCCAGGACTGGGGTGGCACCACTTGGCAGGAGAGACTCACAAGAAGTGTTGACACAGGAGGGTTGTAAGTCATTTGAGTCCCCGAGATTTAGAAACAAGAGGCAAGCCAGTAAGCCATGGGTGTCACTATGTGTTCAAGTGATGCAGGTCCAGTCCTTCTCACCCTGGTAAAAGGAAGAAGAAGGCAGCTGGGCAACACAGCAAGGCAGGAGTTCAGCAAAGAGCAGTCCAGCAGAGTGGCAGTCCTTGAGCAACAGAGCAGTTTCTCTTCTTCCTGGCAAAGTGGTCACAGATCCAGAAGTGTACTGAAGCCATGGCTTCAGAGGTCCAATAGGTATACCCAGTTGTGCCTTTGAAGTGGGTGAGACTTCAAAGAAAGCTTTGAAGTGCACAGTGTCCCACCCATCCTACCCTGGCTTTTGACTCACTACAGAGGGGGGTTTGCAGGCCCTTGTGTGTGGACAGAACACATCCTCTTCAGGTGTAAGTGTGAGACTGTGCACAGCTCCTCCCATTTCCCAGGAAAGCCCATCAAAGCACATCTCAGCTCCCTTTAAGTCTGGCTGTCTAGAGGTCATACACAAAGTGCAGCTGTCACTCAACCCAGACTGAACAGAGACAGGCAGAAGGGACCAAACGGCTAAAGTAAGTAAACGCCATCTTACTACAAGTAACATTTGCTAAACTGTAATTTAAAATCCGACTTCACAATTAGTTGTGATTTTAAACTGTGAGTCCAGTGACACCAAACTTGAAAAGTCCATCGCTCCACAATTAGGAATTTCACTGAAAAGATGTAATAAGGTAATACCAATAATATCCTATGGGAGAGATAGACCTTGCAGTAGGGAAAAATGAAAATGGGAGGTTTTCACGAACAAGACATGTAAAATTTAAAAGTGCATGTCCTGCCTTTTAAAAATATTGCACCCTGGCCTGTGAGTTACACAGGGCCTAACTTAGGAGTGAGTTATATGTATAAAAATGGAAGGTTTGGACCTGACAAGAAGATTATCTTGCCAGGTAGAAATGGTAGTGTAAAACTGCACATACTGGCCCTGTAACGGCTGGCCTGAGTCATTGTTACAGGGCTACTTAAATGTGTGGCACAGTGAGTGCTGCAAGGTCACTAGTAGCATTTATTTTACAGGCCCTAGTCACAAGTAGTGCACTTTCCTGGGGGTTTATAAGTAAATAAATATGCCAATTGGGGTTAAACCATTTTAGGGGAGAGAGCACAAGCACTTTAGCAATGGTTAGCAATGGTAAAGTACACAGAGTCCTAAAGCAGCAAAATCGAGGTTAGAAAAATGGAGGTAAGTAGGCAAAAAGTTGGGGGAAGCCAACCCTATGGCTGTCAGGTCTAACAAAATCATTGAATGGAATGGTGTTTTACTGGTGAATCATTTTCGGTAGCTCCTAGGAATAGCATCATTCCCATGGATTGGACAATGGAATAGATTTTTAAAAACATGCAGTATTGGGTGAACAAGGCATTGTCATTTTATGACTTTTGCAAATCTAGCAATACATGTTTTAATTTAAACTTAAATAATGATTGTGCAAAGTATTATATAAAATAAGTTGTTAGTCAGGGTTCCAACTGAGGGGTCGATTATGATCTCGGTCGGGAAGCATTCCGACAGAATCGGTCTCAGAATGGTTTCCGACCGAATCAGATCCTGGGAGTCCAACCGACCGATTATGATGCATCTGGATGCTTCCAGATACGAGTCGGTCGGAGTCCCATTGACTTCAATGGGAGCCTGTGTTCCGACCGAATACACAGGCTCCCATTGAAGAAAGGGTTGGCTGGGGAAAATCATGCACCCTGTGGCGGGCTCCCCTTGATGCCTGCCACACTGTGCATGGTTGGAAAGGAGGGTCCCATGGGTACCCCCACGGGCCTGATTCGGAAGGCCTCTGGTGAAGTGGGGACTGCTACAGGCCCCCAATGTCAGATTCTGACATCCGAGTCGGAACAACAGATTCAGAAAAGCTGTAAGGATCTGAAATCGTAATCATTCGGTCCGAAAGCTTCTGAGTCGTTCACAAACGCGGCCCATAGAGACACACGATTCTGCTCCAAGCGACTTGGACTTTCCGAATGCTGTCCTGTTCGGATTCGGAACCGAGTCGGAAAGTCTGAACATCATATTCGGTTGTTCCGAAAAGTTTACAAATCAATCAGAAACAAGTCTTCCGAATCTGATTCGGCAAACCCGAATCAGATTCGGAGCCTTTCCGAATGGCATCATCATCGACCTCTGAGTGTGTTATGGCGCATATACTTGGTAAGGCCCCCTTCTTTAAACGGTGCATATCAATGCCCTGACTTTTTCATGCATTCGTCAGTGTATGAGAAAGGTCTGATGCCAGGTAAGCATAGCTCCATTGGTGTCTCGTTTTCTAAACATGGACCACACGGAAAATACTAGTAGATGGCAAGTAATTGATCTAGTGACGAGAACCTAACAATGGGTGAAATCTACAACAGATTCTATGCACTCTGGAGTGCAAATAGATAAAATGCTAAGACTGCATTTTAAAAGGAGTGAGCACATTGGAAAACTGGATCAACATAATTGATGTCTTAAATGCACAGAAGACCCTATATGAACTGAGCAATTTTCTATGGACAATAATATATTCTGACTGCTTCTTGCCTAAAGTACGTTTGGTCTCACTAATTAAATTTAATATCTTGCAGCTGTGCATATATTTTTACCTGAAATACGTAACCCTACAAGGTGCATGGTTGTTGCCAGTTGATTTACTATGGATATATACTTTGGGCAAACTTGTTCAAAATATTTTCTCCTTTACATGGAAATGAATTACCTTAAAATAAACCCCCTTCCAAAAACACAAAAACAGTTGTTATCCAAAACATTGTTGGTTGCTTATAAACATGGCTAAAATATCCTAGCATTTTCTAGTCCTTTTTTTAAATCTATTTGAATTATTTTTTTGTGTGAATTAACTTCTTTAATGTACCGACTCTTTGCTGAATGAATTAATTTTGCATTTAGATTTTTTTTTCTCGATACTTCAATTTACTTCCCCATTTTCATTTGAAAACTTTATTTCGGTTAGTCATAACAATAAAAGTGCATAAAAATTATTAAATATAAAACAGTTCATTTAAAAGAACAAAATATAAAATAATATATCCTGGATCAGAGAGCTATCAAAAACGAGTTAAAGAACTCGGACCAGCCAACAAAAACCTCAGAAAGGGTCCGCAGAGCTCGCTGGGAGTATCCGGAGAAAATTCAGTATAACTGTGATAAAGTGCTAATCGATACAGAATCGAAGAGTTTGATCCAGCTTATGTAGTGTATTAACAACGTTTGAGAGGTAAACTACGAGAGTACATTAACAGACACAGTGAAAATATACATGCTATCATAATACCACGACAGTTGTCTTTTTTAAGTGCCCTCTTCAGAAAAATCAACCCCCCTTGAGACATCTTGTCACCATAGAACTAGAACGCTCATTCCCACCTGCAATCAAAGATCTAGAATGTGTACCTCCAGGAATCCCCTTGGCCTTATATGTCAGCTTGTATATCACGTGACCTTACACCCAGCCGCCTTGATCACGTGTCTTTACTATTGGTATTTGTAGGGACCCACCAACTGTTGCAGCTGCCCAGTAGCACTCCTTACTCGACCTTGAACTAGCAATGCCTTCTCTGCCCTCACCCACTCCTTGCTTACATTAATTGTTATAAAACGAATTTCGTTGTGCGCCCTGCATCGCAAAATGCGATGCAGCGCGCACTACGAAATTTGTTTTATTTATTTAATTGTTTACTTACCTCCAATTATCCATATTCCAGTTTTTAGTATCCCCCACCCAGACCCTTCCCCGTCCGCCTTTCCGCCCCACGGAACACCCTCCACGGGCCGCGGCTGGTTGTAAGGGTTTTTTATAGTTCAAGGATGCGTAGTGTTTAGGATACCAATAGGTTTTTAGGGTTCAGAGATGGGTAGTGTTATGGGTTGTGAGGATCTTTTAGGGTACAGTGCTGGGCACTGATTTGAGGCAGTGAGGGTCTTTTACAGTTCAGGGAAGGGCAGAGTTTCGGGATGGTAAGGGATTTTAAAAAGGCTTGGGTGAAATTTAAATTAAATTACACCAGCATAATTAGCATAATTCCTGGAATTTCATGTTATATTTGTTACTCAAAATTCTCAAAATTATGCATTGTCCCACTTTCTGTAATTATGCCCAATTCACAATGATAATTTATTGCAAAGCTGCCATTCAGAGAAAATATTTACAATGAATGCATGGGAACAACAGAATGCAAGTGGCTGTTGTTGGCGGTGCTTTAGTTTTTTTCCTCTATTTTTATCACAACATGCACCTTTGCAGCACAATTTGACACAAGGGCTCATGTTGTGCTAAAGTATAGCACAAAATCACAGATTTGCATTATGCATAATTTTTATGTAATTTTGCCAACATTTCACATATGACACAAAAGCAGTATTATGCAAATTCCACACACACCTAGTTTTAAGGTTTCAGGGATGGGTGATATAAAATAAATTATATTAAATAAATTATATTAAATAAATTACATTAAATTAAATTAAAACCAATAAATTTAAAATACATGCTAAATAGTGTTGCTATTGCAATTAAAACATGTATACATAAATAAATATAAGATAATTGATGAATGCTTTGAATTAAAACACAAACAATCATATAAACAAAAAGGTACTCCTGACGTCGTTACCACATAACAGTGCCTCCTGATGTAAAAGTGGCAGAAGTAACACCAGATGAGGGTGGATGCTGAAGTGTAAACTGCATGCAATTTGTTTTCCCTCTATTTTTTTAAAATTGATTACATCTGTTGTATCTGGTCCAGGCCCGGTGCCTTTCCCCCGGATGTCGCACGGATAGCTCCATGAACCTCGACTGCGTTAAAATGAAGTGGTGCTAAATCTAAATAAGGCTGCCCTTGTAACTCCATCCCTTCCAAATCGTCACCGCAGTACATACCCCCAAAAAACTCAACTCACCGTTCTGTGGCTACGGTACAAACTCTACTATTAGCATTTACATTGTCAGAGAAAAATAGACTATTGACCACCGCTCAGAACTTATTACTGTCTGATAGTGTGCTTGCTTTGCCTAGTCCTACCAGGCCTTTTCCCTGATGGATTTCTTCCTCTTCTCACTCTCATCTCTCGGGATTTGTTTAGGAGCCAACATTAACTTCCTGTGGGCAGTAGAACAGGTGCCAGCAAACCACCAGGTAAATAGCTATCTGATTAGTTAGTATTTCAAATGCCTCTAAAACAGCTCTATCCTGCTCATTAGTGTCCATGCATGCTGAGACCTCAACTACACACTCCACATACAGGTTATCTGATAACCTTCCCGGTATCACCTTCACCCACTTCAATCTATCTGATTGATCCTTGGTACTAATGTCAGAATTGACAATGCCCCTACTCTCTACTTCAAGAAAGGCAGATAAGTACACTAGTTCAAGCCTGAGGGGGTTGTGATCACTGTAGTTGATCCAAAGAGAACTCACTTTATAGACTACAGGGGCTAAGGATGCAGGGATCATTATGAAATCAATTATACCAGAGCATCCCCTGCCTGTGAAGGTGGGAATGGGAGTATTCTCCCCCATTTTTTGCTCTAGACAATGCAGATTGTTTACTGAAAGAAGGCCTTCTATTAGTAGGCCTGGCTCTGTATGTTCAAAATGTGTAGTTAATGGTAAGAAATCCCCATAAGCCTTAGTGGAGACATAGTTAAGATTGCACAGGGGGATATTAAAGTCACCTAGAATTATGATCTCAAAGTAAGAGTGTTTGCTATTTATGTAAGTATCAAGAAAACCCTCCAGGGCAGCTAGATCTATCATGGAGGATCTAGTAAAGGAATTATAAAAGTAAACTGCTAGTAACAGATAGTAACAGATAGTGATTCTTAAAAGACAACTCTACTACTAACATGTGGGGAGACTGACACTCTAATTGGCTCATCTTGCATCCTAAATCAAGAGAAACCAATAAGAGAAGGCCCTCCTGGCACATCCCGATGTTGCAGTAATTGCATGCTTAAAAAACAAGAGAAACCCATCCAGGTAGAAACTCTCACCGGTATCCCAGGTTTCTTGTAAGGCAATCAAATGACAGCCCACAAGAGTCCTCCGCCAAAGGACGTCATCTTTTTCTGTCCCCAGACCAGCAATATTCCACGAAAGTATCCTCAAATAGGCAAGACTCACCCTAGAAGGTGCTGAACTAAAAGAGGGAGCGGGCTCCGGCTTCCACGATGAAGGAGCGTTATAGATTCTGATGAGTGCTGCTCTACATGGAGGAACGCCAGTGGATGCTAATCAAGTTACTGTACTAGATAGAGTGGCAGACTCTAGTTTCCCGGGTGAAAGAGTAGTGTTAACAGCTGGGTCCTGAGATCTTATAACCTGCGGCTCAACCTCGGATAATAATTGTCATTCTACGCCATCAAGCCCCTGTAAAATTTGCAGGGGTTCAAATCTATTGGCTAAAGGTAGAGCTAATCCGAAATTACCAATCTGGGTTGGCTTAAATGTTCTGGGTACCTGGAGCCAGGGACTATTTAAAGAAGAAAAATTGCCAGGGGGTAAAAATACTGAAGGGGGACAATCCTAATCATAGTTTTAGAGCTACCCCTAAGCTCACAATCTGTCAACATATTGACTTGGGCAGGATGTCTCATGTTAACTATCCTACAGTTCCCCTCCATGTTTTTCCCCAGCCTGCATCCTACCCAACCCACTCTTCTAGCCATGATAATGTCCGAGGATAACCGATGGCGTTTCACAATGTTAGCATTACACCAGTGATAGACCTTATGTATCAGATCCAATGTAGACTCCTTACTACCCTATGTAATCGGAGGAACTCCCACTAGAACTATAACCAAATGTGCAGATTCCGGGGGCAAATCTAAGATCTCATGGCTGCCAGCTTGGGGCTTTATACGATTATTTAAGGCAGGTATATCAAGTAAACGCCCCCTTGATAGTGATGCCTCTCAAGGTGGGACCACCTGGGCCACCTGCACCGCCTGTACCACATAAGGATGGTTGCAGGTTGCGCTGTTAGACTTTGCCCCTTCAGTTACCTCTTGACCCTGGTGTCCAATGTTTTGAGTGTTTTGAAATTCAAGGGACGCCTGAGTTAAACAACCAGTCACTGCTGGCGAATCCACTATATCTGGTGTTCCTCCATCAGACACTTACGAGGTAGTGGGCCTAGCGGGGCCAATAAACCCACCCCCCACATGTTCCTTGGCAATTGGATGACAGGGCGTATTATCAGGAGAATAGCATCAAGCCTTGCATATAAACCCTCCAGTTTTTCCCGTATCAGCGCTAAAAGTCTGTCAAATATAGACTCCAGTCTTGGTAGAAGTAGGTCAATAAAGTTTTCAAATTCAAAGTTGGCTGGCGTTGGAGGCCTTTTGGAGCCTGTTTCCTTACTCTTAGTAAGGGGGCAGTGTGAGTCATCCTCTGCTAGTGTCAATACTCTCTCAACATTAGGGCCCACCGTGAATGAAATAGCCAGAGTTGAAACCAGTCCAGGGCTAGCCTCTTCCACTCCATGGCTACCCATTACAAATTGGACAGACACAGATGTTCCTATCTCCAAAGAGAGCCTCCTTTCAGTCAAGGCTATCTCTTTTGAGAAACACTGGCCGCCCTGGTTAGCAACGAATCAATAGTCACATTATTGTTCCCACCTTTCCCTCCAGCTGTCGTTTTTCTTTTGACCATGATTAATGGGCTTGGGATTAACTGCTCTTGGCGAGGGAGGTGGTGGTCAGACCAGGGCTCTGTCCAGCCATACTGTACCAGACCCAACAGTAAGCCACAAAGGGGGACACACTTCGCTTAGTGGTTGAGACCTAACAATAGGGAGCAAGAATAGGTAAATAACAACAAGGAAAAATAAAATACCACTCACTCCTTTTATGGACTCTTATTCTCACATCCATAACAACACAAATGCCATCTACCATATCCCTTTTCGTACAGTCTGTTAATCCCCAATACATTCTTATACTACTATTGCTATTGTACTACTTGCTATTTTTTCTATGATGCCAGAAACGGGTCCTAGGAAGCTTGTTTCCCGTCCAGTGAAGGCATGGCTTGGCAGTTCGGGCTGGACTGTTCCCATGAGGCACAGGGTCAGACTGATTTGCATTTGGCCATGTCTGAACTGGGGTGGCAGAGTGGGCTAAAGAACGGTGATGGATCAAACCCAGATCTGTTGACTGGGTGTGAGTGTTTGATTGGTTCTGATGCTCTGTCCATCACCACCCCTTTTTGTACTGCTTTGTTTGCCATAAGTTGGCAGGGTATGCTCAGACGTGAGTCCCTTGCTCACTTTGCCTCTGGATTCAAGCAAGCCTGGCTGAAGACGGCTGAAATGCCAGAAACCGGTCCTAGGAAGCTTGTTTCCGGTCCAGGGAAGGCATGGCTTGGCAGTTCGGGCTGGACTGTTCCCATGAGGCACAGGGTCAGACTGATTTGCATATGGCCATGTCTGAACTGGGGTGGCAGAGTAGGCTAAAGAACGGTGATGGATCAAACCCAGATCTGTTGACTGGGTGTGAGTGTTTGATTGGTTCTGATGCTCCGTCCATCACCACCCCTTTTTGTACCTACTACATCTGACAGAGCAGGAAACTGAAATGGAAATGCACGCGTACCACCTCACATCCGTCATGTAGTCCAAATGTACACTGTCCCACAGAAGAATCAAGCTCCTCACAAACAGTCCCAATGTACATTGCCGTACAGACTGCATGTAAACCAGAACAATGCACCAACATACATGTCAACACAATGTCAACATGCATCTCCCCTTCACATTGTAGAGGGGCACACAACACCTCCAGCAGAGCACAGAAGACAATACATCTGTGATGCCGGAGAGGACCACCACACCATCGACACCGACACCCTACAACAGCCCATGGATATCCCACGCAACCCACCACCAGGACCAGGGCAGGCAAGCTACTCAGAGGAGAACACAGCTCCTGCAACAGACCACACGGCAGGAAGCACCCGCAAGCACAGCTGGCTCACGACACTTCACCCACCCACACATGACACCCCAATGCCATGTGTCAGCACGCCAAAAAGAGGAGGCCCAACAGGTGGGGTTGGGTGCCGCACCCATGGAAGATGAACTAGAACACAAACGTTGGTGTCTATCACCCTCAGGGACCACCCACACCCCACAAAGGAGACCCACACTGCTATAGAGTCACATGTAGATGCACATTCACAGTACAGAACCACACTCAGGGGTGCGCAAATAGCAGTCACATACCCACGTTGGTGTGGCGTACAATGGCCCTAGCCACTCCCCTTACGAATTGAGTGGGTGACGACAAAGCAACATTTCCAAGCTCCAACCCGCTGCCTGCAGTGACATGTCTGCATCCCATGTACACAGCATTATGTAATGTCATAGGGCCCAGGGCCCTCATGCATACAACAAGACCACAGGGACACACATAGACATTATGTTGCACTGGCTACGGGCACATGCGCCCGGCCCCTTCATTGGCAGGGTCACATGTACAGTGACGCCTGTGCTGGATGTGTGTGGGGTGAGCCAGCCCGCACGGACTGCTTGGTACTGGCAACCACTTGAACAGTGGACAACAGTGCAACAGAAACTGAAAACACCTACATGACAGAGTCAACTGCTGAGCAACATGGGGGGAGCCGGAGAAAGTCCTGAGGTAACACAACATGCAAACAGAAGTATCCGTGAGTTGCAGTGCACTGAGGTCGGGGCAATACAGCTGATGCCGCCCATGTGAAGAAAAAGTCTTGGATTGTGTCCCTTCAAGACATTCCTGATACAGATGCAGTGGGGTGCGTTAGACCTGCATCATCTTCCTCATCAGCGTCCCAGGTCTCCCACACTGCTTGAGGTGGCATTGCTGCGCAACCTCTCAACAACACAAAACTCAATCAGTAACGGACGATGGCTAGCGGTACACTGAGTCAGTGGCACCTGGAGTGCCGAGCAGGGTATACGACTGATGATGGCATCCACGACAGGTGTGAGCAACTCCGTAAGTGCATCAGAACCACCGTTTTGACTCTAGCTGATTGTGGTTGGAGCTGGCCCTGGCAGTGGTGGTGTGTGCCTTCTGCGGTGATGCAACGTCTGGCCCGGTCAGGCCTCGATTTGATGTGTGAGCCCTGGTGGACCGCAGTTGAGGCCGGAGGCAGCGGGCAGCGCAGGGCCACAGACACATGGTGTTGATGATCCTCTGGCCATCGCCTCAGAGGCCATCCAATATCTCAGAAGAAGGGGTCCCGGACCTGACCAGCACAGAGTCGGTGGCCCCAGATGCAGAGCAGCCGGCACAGGCACCCTGCCACGGGACGGTGATTTGCGGTGCACTGAAGTAGGTCCACGCGCAGTGAGCGGGTCCTCATCAATGTGCAAGGTGAATGTGGCGTAGGCTTGCGGGGTACAGAAGAAGGTGTCCTCCAGGGCATGATGTGGAAGGTCGAATGTTATCAGGCAGCAGCAAATTGAGGAGTGGAAAGCGCCAGCCTCGTTTTCACCACCAAATCGGTATCAGCTACATGAGGATGAAAACTAGCCCCTAGTCCATAGACTCAGATGCCACCAATGTACGACCAGAGAGTGTCCATGAATGTCGGGTAACAGACAGTGGCACCAGTGCTGAGAGGGGATGCAGTCTGCGATGATGCCGGTACACAGATATGAACTTCGCCATCGCTAAATCAAGACTCTCTGACCTACTGGACCTCAGTGTAGGCCGGAGGCAGTGGTCAGCAATGGCCCACACCCACTTGTTGTTGGCTCGCGATGCACAGAGTTAGTGACACCAGGTCAGTTGTCGGTAGTGTTCGATCACCTCTGTAACGATGATCCTGTTCCCTCCAGACTGAAACGCGTCATCCTTTTACCCCTCTCCTTGCGTGTGATGATATGTTTTCGGCCTTTGAATAATCGATGTTCAGTTCCAATTCTGTGACCTACTCGTGCGCAGCATAGGCTGAGGGCAGTAGTCCGCAAAGGCCCACAGACACGTGTGGTTGTTCATGTGATGCACAGACCTGGTGGCACCACATCGAAGGGAGTGTTGTGACATGCACTCTGCCGTAAATAATGTTTACTGCCATGGTGTAATCAAGACTCTGTTCCAAATGTGTGACCTGCTTGACCGTGGTGTAGGGCGGAGGACGCAGTAGAGTACGTCAACGAGAAAGGAGTAAAGCGGGCCTGTGTCGTGGAGGAAGTGATGAACCACCACTACTTCAGATGGGGGCCCCTGAAGGGGGATAGTAAGCAGGTTGGACAGGGGAAAGAAACAGAGAACAGTCTAGAAAGACCGAAGCTGCCTGAAAAATGATAACAGAATGCCCATAGAGTCATTGATACTTTGAAGACATCGCTATGCAAACTGAACAATTTCCCCAAACAAATAGGCGAAAGGGAATATAGAAGATATATATATATTTTTATTATTTATAATATTTTATCAAAATTGATAAAAGTGGTGTGACAGGATAACATTTCAATGTACATAAATATGTGTAAAGTCCCACATTCATACACTCAATACATACTAACAACCACAAATACAGCCAAACTCATACATTCTCCACGCTCAAGAGAAATTCAAAATCTGTAGATATGGTCAAAATTCAAATTGGTTCACATTCATAACACAAGACATAACATAGGCATCAGGTAAACAATATTCGTTCATGTGTCTTCTTGTTATGAAGGGTGAAAACAAATGGAGGCACGAAGTTCTCCAGCGCCAATGCACGTTTCGGTGTCTAACCCGATATGGGTCACACCTTCATCAGGGCAGTCAGATCAAAATGTGGGACACAAGAATAGATCCGCCTAAAAAGATAATGAAATGAAATAAATCAAGGATATCATACAACATGCGTAATATCAGCAAAACTACGGAAAGATAGAATTGCTAGATATGAGGCATGTGAGGGGAATTAAACGTTTGCAGCGTGATAATAAGGACCATTTGCATAGGATAAATTAGATTAAATCAAAGGGAGGGGTGTGCACAGGGAAAAGAGGTGGAAATAAGCAGAGGTATATAGAAAAGATCCAAGGGATCCCATAGATCGAGGATTGGCACGAAAACAAGAAATTCTCCCGCTATTTCCATAGTGAAAAGGGGGAAAAAACGAAATAGGTGATGATGATGCGTTAAGAGAAGGATATGATACAAGCACAGCATATACCTGAATCGGGGACATCTAAGTAAGTCAAACGCAGTAAGGGACGAATAGACAAGAGGCTCAACACACAGGGTCTGAAGGAATATAAAATATAAAATAAGAACATAGGTACACAGGGGTTCATGGGATAAGAGAAACAATCCTGAGTTTGAGTGCGATAGTAATAAACTCACCGAAAAACTTAAAGAAAAACAGATGAGGGGTAGGCAAACAAGGCGATCCTTCGACTCCACTTGAATTATGGTTCAAAATATGAAGGGATAGTATTAGGAGTTATTCCAATCTCCCAGAGAGTGGCGCTTACAGGCGCATATTCAGGAGAGTACAATTTACCTCTGTAGAAATAATAAAACACAAAGTAAACAGATAAAAAGATGCCACTGGGGGAGAAAAAGAAAGAGAGCCATTCACATGAACAGCTGGATAACAAAAAACAGACATGGGGGACACAGAGTATCTTTGTAGTGATCACAGATGCATGGGTAACGAAAAATTATTTAAGCACGGGTTAATCAGAATGTCCATAGCAAGCGGGCATCCAGAGGTTTGGGGGAGGCATCACCCACATAGGCCGCATTAGACTTCATGGGGGACACTGGATATGGACATATTCCAGTGAATTAGTATGCAATGTGTGTAGGGTCTTGCATAATCATATGGCCGGTAAGATTAGATGATTAACGGTAAGGCGGCACCGCAAGGAGTGCAGGAGTCTCCGACCACGGTATAAATGGTAGAGATAGTAACAAGGATAATTACTAATGGGTCTATGTTCGGTGACACTATGAATAAAAGGGAAAACGTGGAAACGGACTTGTGGTTAGCCAGGAGCATTCTTGAAACAAAAAGGTAAACTTTATCATGAAGCTACTTAGGAGACGAAATAGCAGTTGACCAGGGGTCTTATGATAATAATCAAACAGGCTCTACAGTTATGCCCCTTTCAGACGGTAAAGATGCAAGCGGAGCTCACCTTCATTGAAATATCGTACGCGGCGGCCATGATCCTCTTGCAGCGTGCGGGGGATAGAACTCCCGTTGTGTGTCGAGTCAGCTGAACAAACAGGCCAGCGTTCAGCGTGTATATAAGGGAGACCCAGAACACTGCAGCTGATCTTATTCAGGTGGGTCAGACTCCTCCCTAAGCGTCGGAAGGTCAATAGTAGAAAGGGGCCATTGATGTAACGGTCTAGTTTATCTAAGTGCACCCCCTTCCCGGAAACACTATCACACATTGTATCACTCTCTGGCCAAGCGTGGCCAGAGAGCTTAAATAAAGATGCTGGGGCCGCTCGTGACTTCCGGCTGTTTATACCATCCATGAGTGTCGTGTCTCCCTCACTAGCAGCCCTGCGGCACGCAACAGCATAGCGCGATATTAAGTGGGGCCTACCTGACCCCACGACACTGGCGACGAGAGTGGGATGTGCCGTTCCCACGACGAAAAGAATTGCCCCCGACTAGAACCGGTCTGCCAGGAAGAGAAGAGCTCCAGTACTGCATAACGCGGATGACGCGTCTGCACTCGCCGAAGGAATCCTGCCGAGTGTGACGGAGGAAGGTAACGCAAGCTGCCTGCATCACCCAAGCCACCGGTGAGTGCTCGCAAGCGGAGACCCCAGGACCCGCTTGCGTAGCCAGAACGGACACGTTGAAGCTCCCAAGTCAAGCCCGGTCGAGCAAGTGTCAAGAAAGAGCAGCGTGCGCATGCTAATAGGCCCCCTGCTATATCCAGGCCTGAGAGGCGAGGGTGAAAACACGAGCCCATCGTCAGCACTCTGAAAGCTATAACACAGTTGACTCCAAGTGGCACAGAAGATAAATAAGGGAACACAAACAAGCCCAAGCTAAAGCAAGCTCTGAAACACAAGGAAAGAGCCAGTAAATAACACAAATGAAAGGTGAGCATTAAGCAGCATCAAACACTGGCAAGTGCAAGCCCCAGACCAGGAAAATAGACCATAAGCAGTGGCACAAAACACTGGGAGCAGTGGCTAAAATCACACAGTGGCTATACCAAAGTAGAATCACACCAGGAAGATCGCAAGATAACAACCAACCATGGTTAACCAGGCAGCAGCAGCGCCAGCACAACAGCCAGTTGCCCCTGCAGTTACGCCTTCACACCTGCACACACAAGTCAGCGCACTTCCTCCATTCAGTGAATTAATTGATCCCACAACGGCGTCACCCAGGTGGAAGGTATGGATCGGCCATCTTGACAATTACTTTATTGCCACCAGGGAAACAGATGGAGCTGTAAAAAGATCACTTTTGCCGCACTTCGCAGGGGACAAAATATACAAATTGTTTGCACATCTACCGAACACAGGACCACCGACGGACTACGACGCAGCGGTCAGAGCCTTAAATGCCCACTTTGACCCTCAACTTAACCCTGATTATGAACGTTTCAAACTCCGACAAGCTCACCTGAGGGAAGGGGAGTCTGTGGACACGTTTCACGAACGTCTACGCGAGTTGGCAAGCACATGCACCGAAGATGACCAGGTAAAAGAAGTACGGGCGCAACTTATCCAAGAATGCCTGAACAAGACTCTGCGGACCCTCATTCTTCGACAGCCTCGCATATCTCTTGGAGACATACTACTCCTAGCTCGATCGCATGAGCTATCAGATGTCCGGTCGTCCAACATGGAGGCTGCTCTTAACTCAACGACCGAACAAGCGGTGACTGTCAAAACAGAACGAGTGGACGCCGTTTGGGCGACGTCTCGCGGTGGGCGATAAAGGTAGCCTATAGAAACTCATGACAACAACAATGTGGATACTGTGGGAAGGAGGAGCACCCCCAAGACAGCTGCCCAGCGAAGGGGAAAACCTGCACAAAATGTGGCATTCCCAACCATTTTGCGAGTGTATGTCGAGGAGGTACGTGATACAGAGGAAACTCAGTGCGGAACCCACTATCCAAACAAGTGAGACACCTCACACTGGAAGAACCTGCCACTTCGAAGACACCAATGATGGCAGCGCACCGTCGGCAAAACCTAGAGGACTCATCCTCAGATGGCAAAGAAGAATGTCACCTCATCTCCTTTGTGAATGATCTCAAGCGAAGACGTCGGCCACAACCAACGTGTGCCATCGAGATAGCCGGGACACCGGTAACAGCCCTCATCAACACAAGAGCATCAGTGAATGTCATGGGGTGTCAACACTACAAGAAGCTAAATCCAAGGCCAGCACTCACACCGTCCAAGGTCAGAATCCTCACATACGGAAGCCAGACTCCGCTTCCTCTGAAAGGAAAAATGTTTGTACAAATCGAAAGACCACGAGGTCACTACAACATTCCACATAGTTGTCAGGGAAGCAGACATATTAGTTGGGAGTCACACTGCTGAAACCTGAGCCTGGTCACGTTTGCGAACACAGTAAAGTCACCTCAAACCGAGGACATACTGGAGCTGTTCCCACAGTTGTTTGACGGCCTAGGGAGTATGAAAAGACCACCCATAAAACTACACATCGACACAGCTGTGAAACCCATTGCCCTACGGCATCGAAGAATACCATTTCATTTACGACCACTAGTGGAGCAAGAACTCTTGAAGCTTGAGCAGCAGGGGGTAATAGAAAAAGTGACGGGTCCAACACCATGGGGGTCCTCCATGGTCATCGCCAAGAAGCCCAGGCAGCCAGGGAAGATCAGGATCTGCATTGATATGAGGATGCCTAATCAGGAGATCAGGAGAGAGAGGCACCTGACGACTACCATCGACGACATACTGGCTGACCTCAACGGGTCGCAGTGGTTTTCTAAATTAGACCTAAACGCCTATTACCACCAATTGAAACTAGCCAAAGAAAGCAGGTATATTACCACATTTTCAACGCATCTAGGTCTACGACGCTATAAAAGGATACATTTCGGGATATCTTCAGCAGCCGAAATATTCCAGAACGCGGTGAAAGAAGTTCTGTCGGGACTTCAAGGAGTTATTAATGTCAGTGATGACATTTTAATACACTCGCCCACAATCGAAGAACACCACCATCGACTCAGAGCAACCCTAAAGCATCGGGCAGAACATGGAGTGACTCTCCACAAAGAAAAATGCCAATTCTTCAAAAGATCCATCGAATTCTTTGGTTATGTCTTCAGCCAAGATGGAGTAAAAGTGGACCCCAGGAAGTCGCAGGCGATTCAACTCGGCCAAGGTCCCACTATCGCATCAGAAGTCAGAAGCTTCTTGGGCATGGCGACATACTGCGGGAGATTCATTCCGAAGCTTGCCACGATTGCAGAACCACTGCGTAATCTGATGAAAAAAGAGTCTGACTGGCGCTGGACTCAAGTGGAAGAGGAAGCGTTCCAGAAAGCAAAATCGGCATTGCTGGAGAGCACAACTATGGCGTACTTCAACACGACTCGACCAACAGAACTGATAGTGGATACCAGTCCAGTGGGGTTAGGAGCCTTGTTAACTCAAGAGACTGAGCCAGGTACCTGGGTTCTGCTGGCATTTGCTAGCAAAGCACTCACAGCGACCGAAACTCGCTACTCTCAAATCGAACGAGAAGCACTGGCTATTAAGTGGGCCTGCAATCACTTTAATTTATATGTCAGCGGTCATCCATTCAGAGTAGTAACAGACCATCAACCCTTACTCCTGCTCTTCAAAGGGACTGCACCTCACCCTCCACCCAGGATCGAGCGGTGGGCGATACAACTTCAGCACTATCAACTTGAACTAGTATACAAACCAGGCACCAAGAACCTGGCCGACTTCCCGTCATGGCACCTGGCACATACCGCGGAAGCAAATTCTGAGCAAGAGCTGAAGACGGAAGAGTTTGTCAACATGATCTCCGAGAATCCAAGATGAATTCAGCATTGCTGAGTGTGGCATACTGCTCAGAGGGTCACGTATCGTTATCCCTCAAAGCCTCCAAGAACGCATACCTGTATTAGCGCATGAAGGTCATCAAGGCACAGGAAGGGTGAAATCCCAAATGAGAGAAAAACTGTGGTTTCCTGGACTAGAGGAAGCTGTAGACAACGTTGTAAGGAACTGCAGGGCCTGCCAACTCACCGGAAACACAGAAGTGCCAGCTCCTGTGATAACTGAAGACCCTGCTCCATCACCCTGGTCATGGGTGAGCTTGACTTTGGGAGCTTCCCAGATGGTAGGGTCACAGCAGTTCTAGTCGATAGCTACACCAAATATCCTTGCGTTGAAGTCCTGCCGTCCACAGCATTTAACCACCTAGAGCCAGTGCTGACAAAAATATTCGCATTATTTGGTCTACCACATGTGATCAAGACAGACAATGGTCCCCCATTCCAAGGTAACGAGTTCAAAGACTTCCTCACCCGGTTGGGGATAAAACATCACCGTATTACACCGCAGTGGCCACAAGCCAATGGAGAAGTAGAACGCTTTATGCGGGCAGTGAATAAGATTCTATGGATAGCAGTCGCTGTACAAACTGACCCAGAAATCGAGTTGCAGAAATTCTTACGAGAATACTGCAGCACACCTCACTGCACAACACAGAGAGCTCCATGGTCCCTAATGCTGGCAGGGCCTCGACGAGATAACTTTCCACTAGCTGATAACTGGGAGCCCGAACCATATGACCCTGCAAGCACCCAAGCCAGAAGAGTAGCGAACATTGAAAAAGCGAGCTACCGGAGGCGAGCACAAACTCGAACACTGGTGCCAAGGTGTGGGGTCTTGATAAGAAATCGCAGGAGCGGAGGAAAGTTCCGCACTCCGTACGAGACAGGCTTGTGGACCGTGAGGGCCGCCCGAGGGACAGCTGTGACTGCAGAGCGGAACGGAGAAGTAGTAACAAGAAACATCTCATGGTTAAAGAGAGTGCCATGGCAAACGTCGAGAGGCAAGGCCCCGAACTCACGTTGTGTGACGACGCCACCCTTGGAGAGGCTGAGCCCATTCACACTAATGGTGTATCTCAGAGTCAAGTATCATCGACACCCACTGCTGAGTACAACCCGCAAGTCGTGACCAGTGGGGGATAAACAGTCAGTCCCACAAGGGGTCTGAGACATCATCAACATCAATACAACCTCAAGCCTAACCCCCGGTGTTAGAAATGGGATCTCTGGTTGTCTAAGGCTTGCGCCAAAGCCAGGCAGTGACCACCACTCTAGTTAGGGCAAGGGAGGTACATGCCCAAGATAACCCCTGCTCACCCCCTTGGTAGCTTGGCACGAGCAGTCGGGCCTATCCCGGAGGCAATGTGTAAAGAGTTTGCGGACGCGCACAGCAACAACACCCCAGGTACACCACCAAGGGAACTCCACACAAGGTTATATATAAAAATAGCCTTTGTATTGTCATAAATACATTAGAAACATAATCTCATAATATACACTGTGCCAACTGGCACTAGGCAATATTCACAGGGGACTATTTACACACGACAGGGCCAATGGGGCCACAGTCAAAACCATCACAAATCACCAATTGTAAATGTAGCACAAATAGTAAATGCAGCACACAACCAGTAACTACTGGTTAAATTAGGGACTTAGCATGAGATCCTGCAATAGAAACCATAGAATGCAAAAATCATATTACGCAGGAATCTCATCAGGCATAAACCACATGAATCACCTTAGGTCATCATTAGCATAGACACAGTGTACCCCAATTGGGGGCACACACCCTAAAACTGGCCCTAGGCCAACTGGCCTCTTCCAGGGGCTCAAATGCCCAACGCCCTGAATGTCAGGGCGGGCTGCAAAAGCAGCAAATCAAAAGATCAGGCCTAAACTTGGCAGCTGCCCACTACTTGCTGGGAAGCTGTGGAAAAAAAAATTAGCAAGGGCACCAGCGTGCCCCATGAGCCCCTCTCTGGGAGTCTGAAACTAGAATTGCCCCAAGTGTTGCAGCTGCCTGCACCCTTGCAGGGCAGCTGGGGAAATTGAGCAAACAAACAAGCTCTGGCCCCACAGTGCCTCTGGGCCTTTCTAGGGCTTTAGGAGTCCACACTGGGACTTTAAAACTGAAATGGCCCCCAAGTCCCCTCCAGGACTTCTAAAAAGGAATGGCCCAAGAGAGTGCGGGAACCACGGTGCAAGGTACGTTGGAGTCCCGCTCTTGGACTCAAAGGGAAACCCAAAACTTTTCCCCCGTGTTGCAGCTGCCCTCTAACAAGCGGAGCAGCTGAGAGCACCAACAATGTGCCCCGAAGCAGGCACCAACCATGTGTGTGTGGGCCCCACGGGGCTTACTCACCAAGTGCAGGCTCCCTTTCTAACCCCACTCACCAGGCTGCCTTGGCTGCTCCTCTGGTTGGGTCCTCTCTCTCCTTGGGAACCTGCAGGGCTCCCTCCAACCACGGGAGCCCTGCTCGGGAAGCCGCTGCCATCCTCAATCTCCCAGTCTCCTTCAGTTCGCAGAAGCGCGGGGTAGGCTCCCGTCTGCTTCCTTAGTGCTGTGGTCACAGGAGCACGGGGTAGGCTGCCGTCCGCTTCCTGCTTTTTTGCCAACAAAAACAGCAACACGCACGGGACTCTCTCTTCTACATGAGAGCCCCGCTGCAGCTTCCACTCGATGAGGGCGCCAGGCCACACCCACCACCAGGCTGCTCCCGCTCCACTTCCGGGTTACCGCAGGCAGCGCGGCGGTGATTTCTTCAGGGCACAGCGAATCCGATGACTTGTTCAAATACAAGTGTTAAAAAGAACTGATTTGGGATGGGCTGTAACGGCGTAGTTTATCTAAGTGCACCCCCTTCCCGGAAACACTATCACACATTGTATCACTCTCTGGCCAGGCATGGCCAGAGAGCTTAAATACAGATGCCGGGGTCACTCGTGACTTCCGGCTGTTTATACCACCCATGAGTGTCGTGTCTCCCTGACTAGCAGACCTGCGGCGCGCAACAGCATAACGCGATATTAAGTGGGGCCTACCTGACCCCACGACAATTACTAGAAGGCTGAATAGAGAGAGTTACACGGTGGCCATTTTGAAACGGGGGAGGGGAAATATGCACAATTACCCTGGGGGTGGGAGACTAAGGATAAGTCATTGTAAAGGAAGACCACATTTTTTCAGAATGGGGGAAAGGAGGGGAGGGGGGTAATCAATGAAATGAAGGGAAGGGGAAGATACGTTTCTCCAATGCCTCAGGGCACAAACAAAGATACATCATGCTTCATTCATGGAGAGAGATGGAAGTCCATTTCGGAAGGAATGACTAATAGAGAAACACAGTCGGTCATTAAAATTTAGGAGCCCTTAAGAGAAAGGAAGTACCTAAAGGTAAAGATATCATAGAATCGCATTCTCCCATGGGCAGATTTAATTTAATCCTTTTTCTTTTGAGTTAAGAAGAAAAATCCAGAAGATTACTCTTTTCCTTCTGATGGCAGTCAGGTCCCTTCCTGCCTGTGGATGCACTTTTTCCAGAATGGACCATCTCAAATTGCTCTCTACATGGGATGCCTCTAACCAATGATTGACCAGTGGTGCAGAGTGTTTTTTAAGTCCGATGTTAGACTTATGTTCCCCAATTCTCTTTCTCATTCTCTGCCGGTTTCACCAATGTAGGCTAATTTACACAGACAGAGGAAGACATATATGGCGTTCGATGAATGGCAATTGGTCATTTCTGAGAGGTACACAGTTTGTTCATTCACCTGAATGTTGTCACTTACTATGGCGTTGGGGCATGCTTGGCAGGAAGCACACCGATGGTTTTCTTTGATAGGCTGGCTGCCTGTAATAGATTTTTGGCAAACAGATTTGCATTCAGGGATCTTGGCTCTATTTAGAAGATTTTTTAAGTTTTTGTTTCTTCTGAAAGCAAACAACAGCTTAGGTAACTTGTGCTCACAGTTGCCCATATTCAGTAGGTACCATTGGGAGTTGATGGTCTGGTGTATCTTGTGATCAAGGTTGGAGTGCTTAGTCACACATACCAGTTTGTCTGATTATTCAGTGTTCTTAGGCTGGAACATGGCTTCCCGATTGTAATATCTAGCCCTCTTCAGTGAGTCTTTGATCAGTTTCCTGGGGTATCATTGACTGAGCAATTTTTCTTTCAAAATATCAGCTTGTTTTAAAAAATCATTCCTGCTCGTGCAGTTTATCCGCAATCGGAGAAACTGGCTAAAAGGTATGCCCTCCTTTTGGCAGCGAGGGTGGAAGCTGCTGAACCATAGTAGATTGTTCCTAGCCGTAGGCTTAGTATATAGCGACACTTGTAATTCAGAATCTTTATGATCGATCCAGACGTCGAGAAATTCAAGTTTGGTGTTACTAGATTGCGCAGCAAACTTGAAGTTCGGATCAGCTAGATTTATCCACATAGTGAATTCATCCAGGGTCTCCTTGTCGCCCTTCCAAATAAAGAAAATGTCATTGATAAATCGTGATCAGGAGCGGATGTTTTAAAAAATGGGGCCATCTCATTATATATATTCTGTGCCGCAAAATGTCCCATGTAAAGACATGCAACACTTGGGGCACAGGCCGCGCCCATACTTACTCCCTGGAATTGCTGGTAGTAAATGTTATTAAACTCAAAGAAGTTTTCTCCTAATACAATGTCCAGACATTGTAAGATAAATGACGAGTTGGTTATGCTAGGATCTGACTGAAGGACCTCTCGAAGAACTTTCATGGATCCTTCTTGGGGAATATTTGTGTATAGGGACTCCAGGTCCATGATGACCAAGAGTTCCCTATCCCAAAAATAAGGGTTCTTCTCAATCTTGGAGATAAAGGGGCATATGTTTGAAACCAAAATTTAGTCGCAAACGCTGCGAATCACAAAAAACAGCGTTTGCGACTAAATTTTCGCAATTTCATATGTATGACACACATTCCTAGGAAAAATTAAGAAATCGCTAAATTAGCGATTTCTTAGGCTGCGAAACTGAAAAATTGTGAATATGTTTGCGATTTCTTAAATAGCGATTTTTTTGACTTAGCGAAATTCGCAATAAGGATATCGCAATATAAGAAATCGCTTGCAAATGTATGAAAAAGTCGCTAATTGCGATTTCACGAAATTCGCAAATTAAGAAATCGCAATTAACACCAATTGCATGCAGTTGGTAAACTGGTGCAAGGTACTTAAACCACCCCACAATGCAACAGACCCAACCACAATGGCAGCAATGTTCGTGATAGCCAGGAGGCTGTGTATTCGGGCTCTTGCACAGAGGAGAATGAGACAGGAACGTATATTCAGGCTGCGCATCACTCTGTTCCAGCACACTGAAGAAGACATCTATGACAAGTACAGACTGCACCCACAGACCATAATGGACCTGATTGAGGAGCTGAAACCCTACTTGGAACACCCTACACGCAGGACACAAACAATTCCCACACATGTGCAGGTCATGTGCTCCCCACACCTCCTGGCGTCAGGGAGTTTTCAACGGGTAACAGCGGAGGTAGGTGGGGTATCACAGAGTGCACTTTCGTGCTTCTTACATGCCTTTCTAGATGCAATGCTACAGAGGCTCTCACAGCACATATACTTCCCCACCACCCAACAGGCATTACAGCAAACAAAATTGGACTTCTACCAGATTGCACGTTTCCCCCATGTCATTGGCTGCATCGATGGGACCCATGTGGCCATCACACCCCCATCAGCAACTGAATATGTCTACAGAAACCGGAAATGCTACCATTCCCTCAATATACAGATGGTGTGCAACGCAAAGTATATCATCACTGACATTGTCCCCAAATACCCCGGCAGTACACATGACTCTTTCATCTTTAGACACAGTGGAATACACAGACGTCTGAGTGCTGGAGAGTTTGGGGAGGGATACCTGCTAGGTAAATACATGGCACACATCAATACTTCCACTACTTCACTTGAGGGGGGGACATTGACTTACCTATTGTGTCTATCCCTGCAGGTGACAGTGCCTATGCAGTGCGGGACTTCATCCTGACCCCATATCTGGATCCTGCAAATGCAAGTGAGAGGAGCGACAACAGGGCACACAGATCTACACGCAGCGTCATTGAGCGTACAGTTGGAATCCTGAAGAGCCGCTTCTGGTGCCTGCAAAAAAGTGGAGGCGCACTGCAATACAGCCCTGAGACCTGCTGTAAAATCGTGGCAAGCTGTGCAATGCTACATAACATGGCAATGAGGAAAGGCACCACAATTGATGTGACCGATACAGACACATCGGATGACGAGCGCCCTGCTCCTCCTGCCAGACCTGCATCAGGAGTCGGGGCAGCTGCTGGATGCCAGAGACGGACTGAGATCACACAAAACTACTTCTAGGTGAGCAATGATGACATGAGACAAAAAAGCTTGATAATGTGTGCAGTGTTTATTCACACTTCACAATTATGAAAATTGTAGCTGTCCCCAGCACATGTTATGCACACAGTGCAGGTAAGGCACAAGTAACTGTGCACACAGCATAGTAGGGTTACTTCACCCTGTTTGCATTAAGTGTCACCGCACAGTTCACCTCCTTCGGTGACACATTGGTGGTGTTTGGTGTCCAGGCTGAGTGCCCCCATGGTGTTCCCTTGTCCTGCGCCCTGTCTGGCACTGCGTCGTCTGTCCCCTGGCAATCTAGGAGTGATGCTGCTCCTACTGGAGGTGTCTTCCCTATCGGCAGAGGCCATGAGTGCGCTGCCACCTGCGTTGTCCGTCTGCAGCTGCTCCACAGCAGTGGTGACCTGTGCAAGTCCTCGGGCTATATCCTGGCAGCAGTGCGCCATTTCGACCTGCATAGTCACGCTTCTGCGTGTGAGGGTGCTGGTGGTGGTGCAGAGGCGGTTCACGGCCTTTGTATAGTTGTGAAGGCGTGCATTGGCACGTCGGCCAGCCCTATCACTGGCGGCCTGGTTGTGCCTCAAAGTGTCACATAGGTCACGGACGGCACCTGCCATGGCCATGATGCCCTCCCCCGTGTTTTTCTGGTCCTTGTGGATACGGCATAGCTGCCTATTGATTGACCTAAGTGATTTGCTTTGCAGGCGCTGTTCCTGCAGCATGCTATGTTCCAGGCCTGAGAAGAAGGATTCTTCGGCTTCAGTCGCAGTGCTGCTCCTGGGCCTTGACCTGCGTGTGTCCTGTGTTCGAATCCTTGGCCTTGGTGTGTCCTGAATGGGCATGTGTGACACACCCTGACTCCCCTCTCTCCTGTCACTGTCATCCCCTGTGGCCGGTAATTCGTCCTCAAATGGAGGCAGTGGGGGCACATGTGCGCGCTTCCTGCGCTGGATTGGAATCTGCTCAGTCTCGTCACTGGAGTCCTCAGGCTGTGCAGGCTCCTCTCCCTCTGCGCTGTCTTCACGTGCCCTAGATTGTGCTGTGGCTGTAAAGGGGACTACATGAGTTTGTGTCTTTGTCTGCAATTGGCAATCAATAAAGTTCCTACAGTTTGTTTTGGCTAACCTCTGACACTGTATCATTCACTTATCCCCAACCCACATGTTGCATTAGATTTCCTTTGTCTCATGGACACACTGTCAGACATAGTACTACAAGTCCCATGATGCATTGCTGGGTGTGCTGTAAGACTTGGACTGGAATGACATTTTGTGAGGTTACTATGCGCATTTGGGGAAGTGTGCATGGGATGGGGATGAGTGCAGATTGATTTTGCATGCATCTTACCTTGGCTGCTGGATGCAGGGTCGGAGCTCTCTATGTCAGCCACACCACCGACGCTCTCAGGCAGGAGAGTGGACTCCACAAGCTCCTCGTGGGGTGTTGGCTGTTCTGCTGTGGATGGTCCTCCTCCAGTCTGATTTGCGTCCTTCAGTCTGGCTGCCACCCTCTCCTTCGACCTCTGGTGCATGTCATATCATCGCTTGCGCAATTCTTCAATGGTACGATTGGTCACTCCCACTGCATTCACCTTACTTTGGATGTCCAGCCAAATTTTCCTTTTCCTCGCCTCTGGGACACGTAGTGCCTTCTTGCCAAAAAGGAGCTCATGGCTGCACACCATCTACTCAATGAGGACCTCCTGCTCCTTTTCTGAAAACTTGTGCTTCCTCTTCCTCTTCTCTGCATCCTTGTCCTCCTGTTGTTTGTTGGAAGCCATTGATGGTTGCTCTCTCCTGGGATGCCTCCTCACACTCTCCAAGCAGCATCTGGGTGTGGCTCAGGTGAGCAGGTGCAGGAAATCACTCCAGTTTCCTGTTTGTGATGTCATCAGGCTGCACCTGGATTGCAGATTCCTGTTTTTGCGATTTCTTAATTTGCGAATTTCGCTATTAAGAAATCGCAAATGAGGTTTCTGAGAATATTTTGCGATTTTTAAGAAATTGCAAAATATTTGCGATTTATTTTTTACATCCCGCTTTGCGAATTTCAATTTGCTAATCGCAAAATATCGCAAATTGAGATTCGCTAAACGGGAGTTTGATACATATGCCCCAAAATGCCCAGTATCCTTGATGTAAGATGTGAGGTTGCACACGAGAGGTTTTAAGAACCAATCCACGTACTTTGAGAGGGGTTCAGTGGCTGCCCCAATGGAGGACACTATAGGTTTCAGTGGAGGATTGCATTAATTTTTGTGAGTTTTCGGAACTCCGTATATGATTGGTATACGGGTATTGGAGGGGGTTAAAAACTCTGACTCTTTGGTGCAAATGTATCCTTTGTCAGCAGCAGCTTCCACCATTCTGAGGATTCTGCGTTTCAGACTAGGTTCAGGGTTCGCAGTGATCATCTTATAATGTCTTTTGACTCCAAGGAGGCTGCTCATCTTCTCCATATATTGTGGGGTGTTGAAGATGACAATACTCCCTCCCTTGTCGCACGATTTATTCATCAGATTTCTATTGTCTTTCAAGGATTGAAGGGCAATATTCTTTTCTTTAGAGATGTTAAATGGAGGTTTGGGGACAAATTTGATGACTTTCTGCATTTTGGTGATCATTGCTCTCTCAAAAATCTCTACCTCCGGTCCAAGGTCAAGGTTGGGAGTAAAATCAGAAGGCGCTTTTAGGCCGGATAGGTTATCAGAGATGTCAATGGAGGGTCTAGTTTGGAAAAACTTTTTTAACCTTATCCGATGGAAGAACAGATGGAGGTCCTTCATAAGTTCAAACTTGTTGACATTAGTGGTGGGGACAAAGGAAAGACCTCCGGACAGGAGAGTAACGGCCTTAGAGTCTATGTTATTGGATGACAGATTAAATACTGGGATACAACTCCTGTTTTCCAATATTGTTGGTTGCGTGTTTGTATGTACATCTGAGGTTGGTCCTGCTCTTGGCGGTAGTACCTTTGTTGTTGAGTCCGAATTCTGGGACGGAAGTTTCCCCTTCGATTGCCTAAAAAAACGGTTATGCGTTGAAGGTCTATCAAATTCTTCCTGTCTTGTTTGGTAATTCGTATTACAATGTGAGGGACCCGCACCATCAGAGTCGGTGGTATAAGAAAAGGTTGTCACACGCCTATTGCCTCAACGGGGGGGGGCCTATGCCAGAGGAGTTGTCGTCACTGGTAGTATAAAAATTTGTGGTAAGGTAAGGATATGCTCGTTCTTGGAAGAATAAGCGAATATACTTTTTACGTTTTTCTGTTTTTCTTTTTAGAAGGTATTCAGAAAAAGAATCTAATTCGTAAGTGATTTCCTCTAGTTTCTTTTTTCCATTCTCAAAACTTTTGTCTTTTTTGAGTTTCTCTTCCAATTCTTCAATTTCTTTGTTTAGAATGGATATGACTTCTCTGGCGGTTTCAATAATCAACATCATCCAATCTCTGGAACATCTGTTTGAAATTAGTGCCCATTTTTCCAGGAATTGTCTGATTTCGATAAAAAGGCCAGGAATGTTTCTGACCCTTAGGGCAATGGGGATGGTGCCAGATTTTAAGTATTCCAACATAAAGTTGGCATGTGACTCTGTGCGTTTGGACTTTTTTTTTAAGATTTAGGAGTTTAGTCCACTCCTCTTCTAGGCCCTTCAATAGTGTGAAATGTTTATCTCCGCCCAGTGTTTGGCCAATCAGCTGGGCAAAATCTTCATCTAAAAACCCAAAGGTCTTCATCCTTTCCATAGGGTAAACACAAAAAGACAAAAAAATAATAATCAGTGGATAGGGAATAAGTAAAAGGAAATAAACGGCGACCGATACTACAAGTATAGATCGGAAACAGACATGTGGGGTATTGATATACATAAATGTAACAGACTTGGGGGAATGGTAGCTTATTATCAGAGACAAAAGCACACAAAATCATGTGATTGGAAACAGGTAAGGTATAGGTAAGATTTTATGTCTACCACCCGCCAGCTAAGTTAAACAGAGTTTCTAGAAAAGAACAAAAAAAGAGACACTAGATGTGCACAACAAGGCTGGGAAAGAATAACCACTACTACAGACGGGGGCCCCTGAAGACGGATAGGAGGCAGGTTGGACAGAGTAAAGAAACAGAGAACAGTCTAGAAAGACCCAAGCTGCCTGAAAAATGATGACAGAATGCTCAAAGAGTCAATGATACTTTGAAGACATCACTATGCAAACTGAAAAATTTCCCCAAACAAATAGGCGAAAGGGAATATAGAAAATATATATATTTGTATTATTTATAATATGTTATCAAAATGTATAAAAGTGATGTGACAGGATAACATTTCAACGTACATAAATATATGTAAAGTACCACATTCATACACTCAATACATACTAACAACCACAAATACAGCCAAATTCATACGCTCTCCACACTCAAAAGAAATTCACAATTTGTAGATATGGTCAACATTCAAATTGGTGCACATTCATAATACAAGACATATCATAGGCATCAGATAAACAATATTCGTTCATGTATCTTCTTGTTATGAAGGGTGAAAACAAATGGAGTCACGAAGTTCTCCAGCTCGCGTTTCAGTGTCTAACCCAATATGGGTCACACCTTCCTCAGGCAGTCAGATCAAAATGTGGGACACAAGAATAGATACGCCTAAAAAGATAATGAAATGAAACAAATCAAGGATGTCATACAACATGCGTAATATCAGCAAAACTAGGGATTGATACAATTCCTAGATATGAGGCATGTGAGGGGGATAAAACGTTTGCAGCTTGATAATAAGGATTATTTTGCATAGGATAAATTAGATTAAATCAAAGGGAGGGGTGTGCACAGGGAAAATAGGTGGAAATAAAGCAGAGGTATATAGAAAAGAGCCAAGGTATCCCATAGATCGAGGATTGGCACGAAAACAAGAAATTCACCCGATATTTCAATAGTGAAAAGGGGAAAAACTTAACAGGTGATGAAGATGCGTTCAGAGAATGATATGATACAAGCACAGTATATACCTGAATCAGGGACATCTAAGTAAGTCAAACGCAGTAAAGGATGAATAGACAAGAGGCTCAACACACAGGGTCTGAAGGAATATAAAATATAAAATAAGAACATAGGTACACAGAGGTTTATGGGATAAGAGAAACAATCCCGAGTTCTAGTGCGATAGTGGGGGACACTGGATACGGACTTATTCCTGTGAATAAGTATGCAATGCATGTAGGGTCGTACATAATCATATGGCCGGTAAGATTAGATGATTAACGCTAAGGTGGCAGCGCAAGAGGAGGCTGTGATGGTCTGAGGAGGCTGGCAAGGTCGTGGGACTCTAGCTTGGAGCTTGCGCAGGCACGTGGTGGGCCCTCCTTGACACACGCCGGTGTCGGCAGGTGATCTGTGTGGCCTGGCGCTCAGGGGCGGGCCTGACGGGTTCGGGGTCCTGCATGCTGGGGTCCAGCAGGCGCAGAGGATCGCATGCCACTCCGCTCAGGAGGATGGTGTCGGCCTCGTGGTGTGGTGAGCGGCACCACCCTGGCAGAGACATTTGGCTTTCCGGAAGAGAACCACACCCAGGGCTACGTGCTTTTTATTCACACTCCTATGCTGGCCTGGCATATGCAGGGCCATCCCACTCCGCGCACGCTTACAGGGGGGGATCTCACAGTCAACATTTTCACAAACTCCCCCACTGGCCAGGGTGACATGGTTGCGTCCACTGTCCACTACACTCCATACACCAGAGGTGTATGTCGCCATGGATATGGGTGTGTTCTGCATACTGCGGTCAGTCCAGCACATCTCCGTCACACTTGGCATTGTGTAGTTTCCCAATCATGGTTCTCCTGCCTCCTTCACACATGCCTGGTTGCCACCTCTCCTCACATTCTGCTAGTGTGTGGCTGAGGTGCCATGCCATTGATGGCTTATGTGCAGGGCTTGCCCAGGTTACCATTGTGAGTTTTTCTGACGTGTCTGGTGAGTGGGCATGTTGTTTTGCATGTTGGTTGGGAATTTGTGACGTGTGCATTGCCAGGGTTGTGAGTTGCATGGTTGTAGAGTTGAGGTGAATGAGGTGTTCATTTGGAACTTGCCAAGGGGCTGTGCATTTCCCTTGGTACCATCCTGGGATCCAGTCCATCAGCTGGTTGCTGATGGACTGTCGGAGGATGAAGGAATCATGCACTTCATGGCTGGGTATTTGGAGGCGCCATTGGTGGAGGTTCCACGGTGTTTGGATGTTGCCTGCACATTGATGTGAGACGTGTGCTTTCTGTTGCGGCGATTGTGTGCTGCGTCGGCAGGGGGCACAGGTATGACATGTGTGCTGTGGATTGCCCCCAACACATGCGTGCATCCAGCTATGGGTTATGGTCCTTGCTTGGTGTCCAGCGGATCCTGTACATTGTGTTGGACGTATAGGGACTGGGGTACCAGGCTGTGGTGATGTCCAGGACAGGTGTGAGGGACTTGGATGTGGATGGCTGTGTGACTCCTCAGATGCTGGCGGGTGATGGTTGGGGAGTACCAGGGGTCAACAGGTGCAGCACAGCCAGCAGGTTTGTGTGGGGTGGGATGTTGGTTGTCCGCTGTGTTGATTCAGTCGGCCTGTTGGGTGTTGTTGGTCAAGATGCGTAGGATGGTTGTTCTTTTGGGCCTGTTGTGGGGAATGACATTGTCAGGTGTTGTGTCTGTGAGGCTGGAGCATTTCCTGGGAGTCCGCTGTATTTGTCTGCGCTGCCTCTGTGGTGGTCCGAGGGGGGTGTTCCGGGTGGGTGTTGGGGTCCTGGGGTGGTGGCGGTGGGTTTTGTGGCCCTCTTGGGTGTCCGGCTCGAATGACCAGTGGCTCCATGGCATCTGTTGCCCTTCCGATGTGGCTATGGGCTGTGCTCCCTTTTGTGGTGCAGGTTGTGGTCCGACTTTGCACCAGGTCAGAGTGCTGCAGATCAGAGCTTATAAATTCTCCCTACTTCCACGGACAGAGTAATTCCACAGTCATACGCACATACACTCATCATACGCTGGTGGGCCCATAACACCAACATTCATTCTATTACTCTATCCACACTGTATATATGAGAGAACTCCTTGATCAATCTGCACCTAATCGGAGGTCAATGCAATCAAATTGATTTGTCTCGAGTCATGATTTAAACAATATAAACGCATTTGAAATCTCAATAAAATGACCAAGAAATAACCACCCGACACTGTAATTCAAACAGAAACAATTTTATCTAAATTAATTCATAAAGAAAGCCATTCAATTGCAAAATCATTATTCTCATATTTACTTATTCTGGCTAAATGTTAAGTTAGGACAGGTCTCTCAGTAAAGAATCAAAGTCTCTCGAGTCGCCGTCCTTTCAGTCAGCATCGATCCTCTTGAGCATAAGTTCAGGAAGAAGTGGCCTTAGACCCTCTCTAGTCCAGTTATATTTATACCAAAACTTACATATTAAAAGTTACAAACAAGCTCTAAACGTCCGTTGAGCAGAGCGAGCAGGAAAGGATGTTAGCTCGCAACATTAGAAAAAACCTCCGCTCTCAGATATCTCAAAAATAAAACAAGGAAATAGGATGTCCAAACTAGTTTTGTAACATCCACAAATGCCCTTCTCCGGAATTCAGTGAAGCCACCGCAAGTTTATCAAAAATTTTCATTTGTGACAATTGTTCTCCTCCAAGGATAATATCTGGCGAACATCCCAGAGTTGTCGTCCTTTCATAACTTTTAGCTCAGACAGAGGCCGAGGTCATGTTCAATCATATTCAGCGAGGCCTCTCTTCATATTTCATCTACTCAAATGCAGGCTGTAGATGTCGGCCATTTCTCAACAGGCCAAAATGGACAACTTAATTAAAAAGAAACACAAAACAACGTTACTACATCGTATTGATTATACAGTGTTAATTCCCACTAATACCCTTATGTGTATGTATTTATCTAGCCTTTTGCGACATAAAGAAGCATTAAAGCATATTAATTTAAAGCGCAAACACATAACAAATAACACTTTAGCCACACTTATTTAATTAATTTACTCACCAACTTAGTTCACTTATTAATTAAGCCATGCAATTGCATTCCCACGTGTAATTCTTTCATTAGTAAGGTTGATTAATTAAAACACTCGACAAAAATTAATATCTAGTAATTAATTATTAGTAATTTTAATTAAGACATATAAAAATATAAGCTGATGTTCGGGTTTAAATAGAAAACCCTGCTCCAGCAATCCCCCCTTTGGTGATATATCATCACCACAAAAATCCAACCCAAAAATTCAGACCCCTTTTCTTAGGAGAAATTCAAAATGTCTTTTTGTGTTTACATTAAACACCAGTTTCTCTTTCATCATCTTTTTTAGTTTCCAAATACATGCCCTCTCTAAATTCTTCTAATTCTATTTCTTGTGGGTCTCTTTTTGACCTCTTTTGTCTCTTTTCAACATTTTCTTTTACTATTTTCTTTTTATTCCTCCTATATCTACAGCATAAACACCCTAATCTAAGAATCAATAAAGCAACAATCACACATGTCAATGGAAATAATATCTTACCAAAAATGGTACTACCTATTTTAGCAATAAAATTCTTAACAGCAATCATCTTATTAGCCATTTTAGTCCAGATACTTTCAGCTTCCAGTGGTACTAATTCTTCATGTAAATCAGTAATATTTTTGATATAGACCTTCAGATCTTTGCTTTCATCAGGAATGTAAGTGCAACAATGTTGAACTTTCAGCATTCCACAGACTCCACCCTCTTTTGCCAATAGAATATCAAGGGCAAGTCGATTTTGCATAGACATGGCGCGTAAGGCAACCATCTCTGTATTTACCAATAGAAACCCTCCAGCGGTGCTTGTCGATAAGCGATCCACCACTGTTGACAGCTTCCGAATTCCATATGCATTTAATGAAATTCCCACTGCTGGTATCAAAGCTCCAAAAATATCTCCTACAATTTCTGACCAAGTTTCTCTCCTAAAGCGTGTTAGTAGATTAATCTGTTCTGCATTTTCTATTCTATCCATATGGAAAATCTTTGGAAAGACCAGGCCAACATAACATGTGCCATACCAATGGTCAGGCAACCTGTAATAAGCCTTATTCCCACAAATATAATACACTCCCGGGAAAACTGGATCTTCTCCTCCTTTGAATCCCCATCCTGTTGCAATAAAGTATGTATCAAGGCACTCACTAGTCCCAACAAAATAGTTATCATACTGGGATTTCCTTCTGGTAATGCATAGCTTACCCTTCTGTGGTGCATCTAAAGCCAAAGTTGGACTGGCCCCATCCTTCAACTCCTTTCCCATCTCAATGTCCAAAATTGTCTCACTCATTTTATATCCTCCAGCCTTTTCATGCATGCTCATTCTCCTTTCCTCTACCATGTCTAGAAAAGCTTTTTCTTCTTCTTTCAAACTACAAGTTAAATTGTTTCTAAAAATGTAATCTAATGTTAATTCTTTTGTTTCAATAAAAATCTCACCAAAAATATTAGCTTCTTTAGCAGGATTCAGTTTTTTATCCATAGGCAATTGCCCAAAAATGTTATCCTTATTAGACATATCATAATCTATTTTCCCTAATAGATAAAAAATACTAATCAATACACTACATGAAATTCCATACGTAGCCGGAAGATGATGATAAGTAACTCCCTCTGAAACGGATGCAGGTAATTGCATACAGACATAGCAATCCCTTACCTCCATTGTCTTTACGTATTCATACAACAATTTTGAAAAAACATTGCTAGAAAAATCATTAATTGACCTATCCTTGTGTATGTATATATTACTAATTCTAGTTGGTACTACTTTCTGTGAACTCTTCTCTATGTTAGTCATATTCTCAGTATGTATTCCCAAAGTATCTATTGTAACTCTTAAAGTAACTATTAAAGCAAGCACACTCCATAGTAGCATTAATAATCCTGTACAGCAGCAGCACATTTTGCACCATCTTTTCAGGAAGGTACATCTACTTTGATTATTCTCTGTGTTAGCCATCTTATTACTTTGACTGTGTCTTTTGACTTAGCCTCTACTACTCCACTACTGAATCTCTTGAGCACTAGATTATCACAATCTGTTAATTTTTAGATTTCTTCTTCTTCACTCTTCTCCAAATGACTCCTTTAGTTCACTCAATTTGGATTTTCATCACTTTTTACTTCTTCTTCATCAACATCAAACTGTATCAGATTCTGAACTTCTGTCTCTTCTCCAATGTTGGACAAGATATCTTTCAGGATTCCAACAGTTTCTTTCTTCTCAACCACTCTCAGTAAGGTCTCCTCTGGATTTCCTTGACTCTCTGCCTCTTCTTCTTCTTCAGGCAATGCCACATACGTCCATTCCGGTGACCTATACTTCTGGTTAGGCTTTCTAATTCTTTTGATCACTTCTGGTTCCTCTGGTTCTTTTCGTTCCTCTTCTTTCGCTTGATTTTGACTTGACACTTCGTTCACCTGTTCAGCTTTTGATGAATTCACTCGTGTCAGACGATATCTCAGCCTCTTTATCTTGTTAGGCCAAAGATCTCCTTTTACACTTCTTTTCTGTTTCACTTCTCTATTATTTCTTTCCCCGATCCAAGTTCTCTTTCTCAGAACTCGACCCTCTGTTTTCTCATTCTCACTCTCATCCGATTCTGTCTCATTTGCCTCTTGTTCATCAACAATTCTCTCTTTTTCCACAGTCTTCTTCTCCACCGATTGAGATTTCCCTGCTACTGTCCCTCCTCGGGTCTCTGACACGCAATCTTCTTGCTGTCTACTTGTCCCTTCACCTAGCTTATCGGGAATGTTCCCTACACCTCCTCGGGGGTCTTCCGCAATCTGACCCTCTCTATCTTCTTCTGACCCTACTTCTTCAGAAGTTATCTCAGATGGATTCTCAATCTCTTCATTTGATTCAGGTGTAGTCTCTATGGAACTGCTCTTTTCTTTCCTCTCTTTCTCTTTATTTTCTCCACTGCTTGTTGGAACTTCAGGCACTCTTACAGAATCCGAACTCTCCTCTGAGGTTCGCAATGTTCCTCTTGTAACTCTTGTAACTTCATCTGGTAAGAAAAAAGAATCACCTGACTCTCTTTCTGACTCTCTTTCCCCCCCTTTCAGGATTCTTTTTTCCTCTCACTGTTTCAGTGTCTGCATCATCACTGGAATCTGACTCTTCAAAGTACTCTTTCCCAGTCCCATCCTTTGGATTTGGAACTCTCAGAGTATGACTTGCATGAACCCAGTTCTTCACTCCAGCACACTTCACAGCAGTCGTCGTAGTCAGAATGACTTGTCTTGGTCTTCCCCACCTTGGAACCAAGCAATTTCTTCTCCTGTGCACTTTTATTCTCACCCAGTCCCCTGGACTCAGATCATGGGCTTGCTTCTTTTCAAGTGTAGTGGCGTCTTCTCCAACCTGGTGAAACACAGAATGAACTGCGTCAGCCAGGCCTTTACAGTAATCCAAAATCATGTCATCAGTTATTGTCATCAACTTGTTGACAGGCACGAATGCATGTCTCATTGCTCATCCCATTAATATTTCATGTGGACTCAACCCCGTAGTTCTGTCTGGAGTAGATCTAATAGTCATCAGCACTAGAGGCAAGACATCAGGCCATTTCATTCCAGTGGCTAAGCACATTTTGCCAATTCTGTTTTTGATTGTGCCATTCATCTGCTCAACAACACGAGAAGCCTCTGGTCTGTATGCACAATGTAGCTTCTGCTGTATGCTCAATGCTTCACAAATTAAACTCATGAGGTCATTGTAGAAGTGTCCTCCCCTATCTGACTCAATTGTCACTGGAAACCCGTACCTAGGAATCAACTCTCTTAACAGTAACTTGGCCACTGTTATTCCATCATTTCTCCTAGTCGGATATGCTTCCACCCACCTTGAGAACAAACAGACTACCACTAGAACATACCTCAATCTATTGACTTGGGGCATTTCAATGAAATCTATTTGCATTCTGGTAAAAGGACCTCCTTCTCTGCCTATTGTTCCTAGGCTCACCACTGTTTTCTTTCCAGTATTGAATTGCTGACAAATCAAACATCTTTGACAGATGCTCTCTGCTATCAGCCTGAACTTTGCATTGTATCAGGTCTGTTTAAAGGACCTAATCATAGCATCCCTCCCTAGGTGTCCCTGGCCATGATACATTCTTGCCATTGTTGACAACATAGAATTTGGCATGACTGGTCTTCCATCCCTATAGATCCAAACATGATCTTTTTCTCGTGGTGCACAACCTGCTTTGATCCAATCTCTCATTTCCTCATCTCCTGCTTCATTCTGCAACTGCCTCACCTCATCCCATGTTTCCAGAACATTAGTAAACATCACAGAACAAAAAGACATTTCCTTTTCCTTTCCCCTGTTAATAGAGTGATTGTTCTTTGCACAATACTGTGCTATGTCATTTGCAAAGCGATTACCAAGAGTAACAAAATCATCACCCTGTCCATGAGCAGCACATTTTACAACTGCTAACTCTTTAGGCAGCTGTATCGCCTCAAGCAACTTCCCAATCACTTCAGCATTCTTTATAGGAGTTCCACTTGAAGTCAAGAAACCTCTCTGTAGCCAAAGCTGGCCAAAGTCATGTACAACTCCAAATCCGTACTGACTATCAGTCATTACAGTCACTCTCACATTTTTCCCAATCTTGCAAGCCTTTGTCAGCGCCACCAATTAGCTACTTGAGCAGATTTAACTCCTTTCAGAGGTGAAGCTTCCATAACTTCTGAAACTTTACACACCGCATATGCTGCACTCAGCACACCTTCTTCTGTTCTCAGACATGATCCATCCACAAACAACACATGATCACTCTCAGGCAGTGGCAGATCTCTTATGTCTGGTCTCGGTTTTGTACAGTAATCAAGCACATCCAAGCAATCATGATCAACATCATCCCTCACACTCACGTTCTCAGCATCTGGCAAAAGTGTCGCTGGATTCACATTCACACATCTCTCAAGAGTCACATTTGATGCTCCCAGAATGATTTTCTCATAATTAGTCAGCCGACTATGTGACATATATTGAGTTCTGCTTCTTGTCAAAAGAATTGCCACATCATGAGGTACGAACACCCGTACAGGATATCCCATTATTATACCCTCACTCTGTTCCAAGCTTCTACATGTAGCAGCTACTGCTTTCAGGCAACCTGGTAAACCCACAGCTACTGGGTCAAGTGTTGATGAGAAGTACGCAATCGGCCTTCTCAGTCGTCCATGTTTCTGGATTAACACTGAAAGTGCACATCCATTCCTCTCACTACAGTACAGTTCAAACTCCTTCTCATAGTCTGGCATTCCCAAAGCAGGAGCTTCACACAATCTGCTCTTTAATTCTTCGAATGCTGCCATTTGTTCTGCATTCAATTCCAATGGGTCTTTCACTTCACTTTTGGTCAATTTAATCAGTGGCTTTGCTATCAGGGAAAAATTACTTATCCACTGACGACAATAACCCACCATTCCCAGAAACATTCTCACTTCTCTCTGGGTCATTGGGGCTCTCATTCCTCTAATAATTTTGATCCTGTCAATGGTCACTTTTCTCAGAGCCTTTTCAATATTGTGTCCAAGATAATGTACTTCTTTCTTTCAAAATTGCAATTTGGCTGGAGATACCTTTAATCCTCCATCTGCCAGATGATTCAGTAAAGCTATGGTATCTACTTCACAAGCTTCACGTGTCTTCGATGCCACAAGTAGGTCATCGATATTTTGTACTAGTACTGAACTTTCAGGCATGATCAGACTTTCCAATGATTTCTTCAGCAACTGATTGAAAATTGAAGGACTCTCTGTATACCCCTGTGGGATACGGCACCAAGCCAAAATACGCTGTCCAAACCGAAATGCAAAAATCGGCTGGCTGTCATGATGCAATGGGATTGAAAAGAAAGCATGGCACAAATCAATTACTGTGTACCATTCAGCGTCATGAGGAATCTGATACAAAATCACTGATGGATTTGGCACAATGGGACAGCATGATACCACAATTTTGTTAATCTTTCTCAAATCTTGCACTATTCTGAACTTCCCATTAGGTTTCTTCAGTCCCATTATTGGCGAATTACATGGACTACTCAGTAACACTCTCAAGACACCTTGCTGAATCATTTTGTCAATTATAGGTGTTATTCCTTCAATTATTTCTGGTGTCAGTCTGTATTGTGGGATATTAGGATAAGAGATTCCATCTTTCACTGTAATCTTTACTGGATCTACATTATTCATCAATCCCACATCCTCTCCAGTAAAATCCCAAACTGCTGCTTTTACTGTATTTCTCAACTCCTGAGGCAAGTCATCTGGATTAAATACAGCATATGTTCCAACAATCTCACTTTCTCTATTATCTAGAGTCATCCTGTATAAGACATCCTCATCCGGTCTCTCAAAGGCTATTCCATCCGGAGTACAAAAAATTGTGCAATTCATTTTACACAATAAGTCCCTACCTAACAAATTCACTGGACTAGTGTCGCACACTACAAATCTGTGCATGTCCGAAAATGTCCCTATCCTTACTCTTACTGGTTCAGTAAGACGAGTCTTAATCTGTGTATTAGACACACCAACCACTTGGATTGCTTCGTCCGAGAGAGAAAGATTTCTTATATCTGCTGACCTGACAGTTGATCTTGTCGCTCCTGTGTCTACCAAAAAGGTAACACTTTCCCCATTTATTTTCCCATCTACAAATGGTCCTGCCTGGTCTATTTCTAGAGTTGCTCCAAGTATGCACTCTTCCTCCTCTCTTCGGCACCGTCAGTAGTCCCCTTCAGACTCATTCCCCTCATTCTTTAACCAGTATTGTTGTACTGGATTCGTACGTCTTGGTTTGTTTACCTGTTCATCATTGTAGAATCCTGAGTCCTGGTTATATTTCTGGGACCCTCTGTTCTGTGGCAAGGGCGGTTTTGGCTCCTGATTCTGCTGCTTGACAACCTTCTGCTGTTGCTGCTGATGATTACACCCCTCGTTCTGCACTTGTTGATTCAAGGATTTATTCTCATTACTTACTAATGGTGGATTCGTACACTCGGATCTCCAATGCCCCAATTGTCCGCAGTTGTGGCATGGAAATTTTTTCTTCGCCTCTTCTAGGTTCCCTTTTCCTTTTCCTGTACCAAATCTGGGCCTATTTCCTGGATTATTTGCTTGTTCAACCAGCTGTGCTTCTTGTCTTTCTGCAACTTTCACCTGTGCCCACATTGCTTTCTCCTTCAGCTTTCTTTGTTTCGCCTCAATTTCATCACTGAAGTACTTCGCATGTCTCAAGATCTCATCAATCTTCTTACTCTGCCAATCAACTGTGTGCTCACGAATCATTTCACTGATTTCAGGTCTCAAGCCATATACAAATCTGTATACAAAATGACTCAAATCCTTATCACCCAGGTGTTCATCTCCACTGAACTGTTTAAAAGCCAGTATTAACCTTTCATAAAAAGCATGAACTGATTCTTTCGCTTCCTGATGTGTTCGATCTATCTTAACCCAGTCTGTCTCTTTTGGGGGTACCTTATTCTTCAGGAACACAATAACCTGCTCATACTTCTTCATTACCTCCGGGTCTGGAGCTCCTGTTCTCTGATCTCTCGGGTATTATTTAGCAGGCCAATCTACAACTATCTTACACTCTGCCCACAAGTCTGCTGGAACAATTATATCAAACAGACTATTCAGGTCAATCCACAGCACTTTTGACAATTTCACAAACCTATCTACCTGCCTATACCACTCGACAGGCTTTTCTCTCAGTCGAGGGAAATCATTCGTAAATGACAAAATATCCTGTCTAGTCAATGGGACATGTACATATGCTCCTCCAGGAATCTCTTTCATAGGATAAGCATCCACTGTTTTTTCCTTTTCTCTCATGGGAAATGCTGAGTAAGTCCTGTCCACTGTATCTTCTCTTTTCTTGTACCATCTATCTTTCCACCTTTCCACATCACCCCATTTTCGCAATAATCCAATCATTTCCTTAATCTGCCCTGTTCGGCCAACATCATTTAGATTCTCAATGTCCTTATCCGAAAAGTCCACTCGGTAAGGCTTCTGCAAAGCTTTCACTTTGTCAATGTCAATTCCCATTTCACTCGCTATTCCTTTTAACCTGTCATGCATATTCCTAGCCCTCCATGTGATACTCTTGCACATGAACAACAACTCTCCATCATGATGATCCTTTAAAGTCTCTGTAGGAATTGTCCCTGCTATAAGCTCCTCCAGTTCTATACGCAACCTAGCTACATCAATTGCCTGAGAATCTGTGTCCCTTCTTTGGAGAACTCTCATCCAATCATTCAAATCCTCAGCCATTATTTCGGTAGATTTCTTCCCTGCACTCACTTGATCTGCCATCCTCTGTGGTTCCAAAATTGATCCTTCCACACAACCAGTATTCAATCCTGAATTAGGCTGTACATCTGACTCTCCACCACATGTGTCATGTCTCAACTGTCTCATATGATTCTCTTCCGTCCTCATTCCTGACCCTCCCGAAGAACCAACTAAACCATTTCCTACATATGGAACTGTCAAACCACTTTCACCCATTCTTTGTTTATCAAAAATAGGCATAACCGGACCTATGGTTACAGGCACTGAAACAGCTTCTAGATTCTTCGTTAATTCTCTGATCTTCTCTGTCAATTCAGATGTGGTTCTCGCTAACTCTCTTGTTTTCTCATCCTCGATTTCATTCTCTCTTCCTCTCTCTCTCGCTCTCTCTCTCTTTCCCTTTCCGCGAAAGAGCTACCACTTTTCAGATCAGGTGTCCCAACTTCTGTTTTAATGATCTGCAAAGTATCTCTCATTGGGGTAGTAACTGGTGTTCTCACTTCTGGTTCTGGTCTATATGGAGGTGGTCTCTTGTAAATCATGTCATCCAAGACTTCATCCTCATAATCATTAGCCCCATATCTCCTCAATTCTGCATCCTGTACTTTCTCCATACCTTTCCTCCCTTCTGCTTCTTCAACAGTTCTCATCGGATAAAGCCCCTCTGACATACTAGCATCTCGCCATCTCCTCATTCGATCATGATGAGTTTCACGATCATATTTCCTCCCAAAAATATACCTATCATTTCCTCCACTCCTCTGCTTTTCTCGCTCGTGCACCTCATCTTCCCATTCTACCAATGCCTCGAACTGTGTCGGCCTTGGTCTAGGCTCTAGACACATCATCCTCTCCCGTAAATTTCTCAACACGGCCAAATTAAATGAACCATGTTCCGGGAATGCTAGAACACCATCTTCTTTAGTGTATTTAGCCCAATTGTCTAATCAGATACAGGTATGATACCCATATTTCGCAACCATGAAGGATGCAGGGGTTCTTGTTGGAGGTAGTAACTCGCCCTCTCTAGTTATTATGTCCTTATCCTTGTCAAACCACTTTTTAATTTTACTGAACAAGGATTTCTGCTTCTTTTCTTCCATTTGGTAATACATTTTTGCGTTTACCACAACTCTCTAGTCCTTTCTACAACTGTACGATCTTTTGTCCAATAAAAGCGCGACTCACACTAACGCACCAATCCTGGAGCGTCTACGTCACCCTGTACTTCTTCCAATCCCTGCGCGGCTCACACCAACGCACCAATCACAGCGCTTTTCGCTATTCTAACCCACTGTCCAATCACAGCGCGGTCCTTTCTGACGTCAGTAGTCGCTGCAGTCGCTTCTACTCCTGTCTCCTGTCTCTCGTCTACCCCTCCTTTACAAAACCTTCTTAGTAGACTTTGTTTCAGATTCTACAAATCTATTAGTTACAACATAAAAACATCTCCATTGTCTGCTCCACTAACCACAGAATAGTAAAGATCTTTCTCACGAGAATCCCGCTTCTCTCTAGAACAGCGCTTACCTCTGCTCTACCACGGAATTATTACTTTCGTTGACACAGTAGCACATCCCTCTACTCTGTCCTTCTAACATGCATCCATTAACTGTTTCCTCCCAGAATGTTCCTAAGAGTCTCACAATCAACTAAATGCCCATACATTCACGCACTTTCACACCAGGAAATGTAGCACATTTACACAGAATCCTGCCTTTCCCGAGAACAGCGAACAATCTGTCCTACTACAGAATTATAACATACGTCAACAAAGCAGCGCTTACCTCTGCTCTGTCCTTCAAACAAGCTCAGAGAATACCCATTACTTCTCCAGCGGTAAGCTTTAACGGCAAACCTTACGGATCCCTGGGACTTAAGACCAGAGTTTCACAGATAACCTTCACAACCATACACACTTCTCTTATACAGAAAATATGTCTCTAGTAGTAACACACGACGATGTCACTGAATCGAACCCAGACAATGCGACGCGCAACTTCAATTGTCACACGCTTTTCCCTGCATTCGTACAGGGCCAACAATCCCGTCTTTCCTGAGAGCAGCACTCACTTCCCTCTGCCCTACTACGGAACCGTCACCGACTCCCTACGTCTCAGAAGCCATACACACTACATATAGCTCAATACGACGACCTCAACATTTAGTGTTAGTACATGTATCAACATCAATCAATAAATCAATAAATCCAAAAGCCTATGTACAAGCAATCTATCAGATCAAGACAATAATCAAAACCATCCTCTGCTACCAGGAAACTGCTGCAGATCAGAGCTCATAAATTCTCCCTACTTCCACGGACAGAGTAATTCCACAGTCATACGCACATACACTCATCATAAGCTGGTGGGCCCATAACACCAACATTCATTCTATTACTCTATCCACACTGAATATATGAGAGAACTCCTTGATCAATCTGCACCTAATCGGAGGTCAATGCAATCAAATTGATTTGTCTCGAGTCATGATTTAAACAATATAAACGCATTTGAAATCTCAATAAAATGACAAAGAAATAACCACCCGACACTGTAATTCAAACAGAAACAATTTTATATAAATTAATTCATAAAGAAAGCCATTCAATTGCAAAATCATTATTCTCATATTTACCTATTCTGGCTAAATGTTAAGCTAGGACAGGTCTCTCAGTAAAGAATCAAAGTCTCTCGAGTCGCCGTACTTTCAGTCAGCATCGATCCTCTTGAGCATAAGTTCAGGAAGAATTGGCCTTAGACCCTCTCTAGTCTAGTTATATTTATACCAAAACTTACATATTAAAAGTTACAAACAAGCTCTAAACGTCCGTTGAGCAGAGCGAGCAGGAAAGGATGTTAGCTCGCAACGTTAGAAAAAACCTCCGCTCTCAGATATCTCAAAAATAAAACAAGGTAATAGGATGTCCAAACTAGTTTTGTAACATCCACGAATGCCCTTCTCCGGAATTCAGTGAAGCAACCGCAAGATTATCAAAAATGTTCATTTGTGACAATTGTTCTCCTCCAAGGATAATATCTGGCGAACATCCCAGAGTTGTCGTCCTTTCATAACTTTTAGCTCAGACAGAGGCCGAGGTCATGTTCAATCATATTCAGCGAGGCCTCTCTTCATATTTCATCTACTCAAATGCAGGCTGTAGATGTCGGCCATTTCTCAACAGGCCAAAATGGACAACTTAATTAAAAAGAAACACAAAACAACGTTACTACATCGTATTGATTATACAGTGTTAATTCCCTCTAATACCCTTATGTGTATGTATTTATATAGCCTTTTGCGACATAAAGAAGCATTAAAGCATATTAATTTAAAGCGCAAACACATAACAAATAACACTTTAGCCACACTTATTTAATTAATTTACTCACCAACTTAGTTCACTTATTAATTAAGCCATGCAATTGCATTCCCACGTGTAATTCTTTCATTAGTAAGGTTGATTAATTAAAACACTCGACAAAAATTAATATCTAGTAATTAATTATTAGTAATTTTAATTAAGACATATAAAAATATAAGCTGATGTTCGGGTTTAAATAGAAAACCCTGCTCCAGCAAGAGCAGGTGTTATTTTCCTTATCGCCTGTTTTGTGTTCTTATCGCAGTTCTGTCTGGTCCTTGTGAATGTTGTGGAGTGGTGTTGTAGCGGATTTGGGCACAGGAACGCCTACTCTGCATCTCATTAGCGATAGTTGCAGAGGTCTGCTGTGGTGATGTTTTTGCGACTGCTAATGCGGTTGAACTGGAGCTGTGGGCTGTTTACACCAGCTTGTGAATGGGGAGATACATTTATCGCAACTTTGGCTGCGATAAAGTGCAGTTAACTTTGCGATAGCTCCTTGAGAATATGCCCAATTGTGTTTTGTTCTGATGAAGACTCACTTAAAATTACCTATTGAGGAATGAAACATATATTGACCTTCATGATTCATTACCAAAATTCCCGATGAAGCCTTCCCAGGAGTACTAGAATAGAGGTTCGATTTGCACGTAGATTGTTTTGCCGCTATACTTACAGTGCATCAGTGATGAGGTTTGGTTTGTATTAAAATTAGTTAGCTTTAAATAGGGGTGAGTGAAATACACGTTTTTGGTGCCCAATTTTAGAAAGTTGACACATTGTTTACTTCATGAAATTTTCAAACTTTGACTGTGTATATCGGTGTATATTCCAGCAAGCAAAGTTTTATGAACAAAATCTTTTTGTGAGACGGTTCCCATAATAAATTGATATGTTGAGGGGCCAGGCACTCTGAAAAGTTCCTGAAGTAGATACTTTCTCTCCATTTTTTATTTCACAATCTTTGTGAAGCTCACAAATACTGATATATCTTTTAAATGAAAAAAAAACACAAAGTTGCAAAGGAAAACATTTTCAATTTTGCACTGCCCAAGTTTTACTACTCAGTTCATGGGGTTCACAGTCAGTTTCTCAGATTATAAAACATCAGTCAGTCAGTCAAGAAGGTCTTTATTTCGAGTATTTCATCTTAAAAGACAGATTAAAATTCATCAAATACAATTAAAAATTGATATATGATTTATAACATTTAAAACTAAAGACTATTTAATAAATAAAAAGTTAAAATCAGTAATAAAAAAAAGTATTAAACATACATTAAACCTTGACTTGAGACTCATTCTACAGTTGGTGGTTAATGCTACGCTATAATATACAAGACCAGTAGTGAATTTCATCTTTTCCGTAAAAGTCACGCCCAACTAATGTATTTAGCTAAACCAATGACCACAAGAGAGGATGTATCAGTCTTTAGGATCCTTTTAGCGGCCTGGGCTGATCTAACACCTAGTTCACGACATACAGATCGCAGCCAGACTCGCCTAGGTTGGTAATATGCCGGACATACAAATAAAAAGTGGTCTTCTGTTTCGACCAGGTTTTTACAAGTTGGACATTTGTCGGTGCCATTTACTGACCAACTGGAAGTAAAGGAGCCTAACGGAAGAGTACCAATTCTATATTGGTGGTATAATTTCCGATCCAGCTTTTTGGATATTACATCCCAATATGCTTCTAAAGATGAATGATCCTTAATAGACAGATAAATTGAGGTCAGGGAGCTACCAGTAGTAGAAGAATATCGTTTTTGTGAGACCCAAAGCCAGTAGGCATCCCTATATGTTTCTTTAGGGGGAAAGACAACCGACGCAGGGTTGGTCCACAAGTCGCCCATGCCCATTTCTGTCAGAATAAGTTTAATTTCTGAAAGCCAACAAATTCTATGGGAGCCTCTCATATCCTTTACCTCATGCAGCGCTTTAGCATAAAGGGATAGCTCCGGAGTAGTCCATAGGCGTCGCCAAAACGCCAAGGGCCTATACCGGATCATATCCTCTATGGGTTGACATCCCAGATCGAATAGCAGGGGGATGCGTGGGGTGGAGGGGGGAAGCCCTATCAATGATCTCAAAAAGTTGTTTTGGGCCACCATCAGGGAGTCAAGATTACTAAACCCCCATAGCTCGGCGCCATACATGACTGCAGGGAGGATCTTAGAGCCATAAATTTGTATCACAGGTGCGATGGGTTTAGTGCAGGAATGCTTATGTTCCTTTAATAAGGCACCACCAAGTTGGGAGTGCTTTAACCTAAGCAGTTCTATCTGGGGCCCCCAACTTAGGTTATCACTAAAGGTGACCCCCAAATATGTAAATGTAGAGGTCTGTTCCAGCCTTTCACCACCCATATCAACCCTGGCTTTAACGGGGCGTGGGCCACGAAGAACCATAAATTTGGTCTTCCGCACGTTAACCTCGAGCTCATGTTCGCGGCAGAATAACTCAAACCTAGAGATGGCCAATTGAAGCCCCTGTCGGGTTTTAGAAATGAGGAGCGTATCGTCCGTGAACATGAGCAGGGGCACTTTCATTCCTGCCAACGAGGGGGCATCAGTCGGGCAGTCGGAAAAGTATCTAATTACTCCATTGATAAACAAGGAGAACAGTGTAGGGGCCAGGACACACCCTTGCCTGACCCCTTTAGACACTTTGAATCTCGTGGTCACTTCCCCAGGCTTACCCCATCTAACCTGTGCATATGTGTTGGTATGCAACTTAACTAAAAGCCTCAGATATTCGGCAGGCATGCCCATCTCCCGAAGAACCTCCCACAGTTTTAGTCTAGGCACCAAGTCAAATGCGGACCTTAGGTCCACAAATGCAGCAAAGAGCATACCCCCCCCTAAGTAGACTTCCTTCCAGTATAAGAGTGTAAACCTGAGGGCTTGATCTATGGTTCCAACATGTGTCCGGAACCCGGCCTGAAAGGGCATCAAAACGTTATTATCAGAAATCCAACTAGTGATGCGGCCCAGCAACAACCGCGCAGTAATTTTTTGGGCCGCATCAATTAAACTAATTGGACGATAACTGGCAGGGACTGAACGATCGCCCTTCTTATAAATTGGCAGAATTTCAGCCCCAAACCAAGATTCCGGTGCCGACGCACCACAAGCCAGGGCATTAGCTAAGTTTTTTAAATAGGGGACCCATAGATCCAAGTCCTGTTTAAATAGATCAGCAGGTATACAGTCGGGACCTGGGGCCTTACCGTTGGGGAGAGATTTTAGGATTAGAGTCACCTCACTACAGGTAAACTCTAACACACCTACATCGCAGAGATGCAGCGAGGCATTAAGGGTAGTTTCTGTGGACTTAAACTGGTTTTCAAAATAACTAGCCCACTGGGCAGGTGTAACATGGTGTGCCGGGGTCATAGCCTGCGGGTTACTACCCCATTTCAAAAGATGCCAAAAATGACACATGTTTCTGCCCACACAAGCCTCAAATAGCTCACGCCAGCGAGATTCATCCCAGTTTAACTTAGCTGCCCTTTGGGCAGATTTATATGCAGCTCTGCAGCTCCTGATCAATATCGGCTCCCTTGATTTAATTGCTTGGGTTAGGGCTTTACGAGACTTTCTACACCCTGCATCAAACCACGTGTTTTCCCGCTGACTATTGGGTTTAACAGTGGCTGGGACATTTTTAATGAAGACGTTTTTAAGAACTGTAAATAATTCACAATGAATGTCTGGAGTGCAGTTAATAATCTCTTCCTTTGAGTCACAATTAGACAGCTTGGACAGAGCATCATTAACCAGTTCCCTAATAGCAGCCCTGGCAGTAGGGTCAGGGGCAATCTTGGGCCAACGGACCCTTCTCAAATCGTTTGTCATAGTGACTTGGGCCTGGAAGGAACATACATCATCCGTAGCACCTCCTGAAAAACTACTATCGGATAAGGTCAGCATCAGGGGATTGTGATCACTTTCTAACCTGTCCGACACAACCATGTCAATGACATCTGCCCATAGCTCACAGTTAACTAGGATATAGTCGATTCTGCTCCTACTTCTTCCGTTATCAAAGGTGACCTTGCCAACCCTATCCGATGGTGTTCTTCCATTGACAGCACGCAACCCCATTTCCAAACAGAGCCCTTTTAAAAAAAGGGCTATTTGTGTCCATTTTCCAATAGGGTTTAGTTCTAATTGAGGAATGCCCCACACAGAATCCTCAGCCTCTGAAAGAAGTCCATCATCGAAGCCAAGCGGTTCGAAACAGGCATTAAAATCACCTGCCACTACCCTGTGGCCAGTTCTAGGAGTAATTCGTAGCGTTTGGTCCAAAACAAAAGCAGGAGGAGGGCATTTTCCACCGGGAACTCCCCTAAGATAGGTGTTAAATATATAGACGTTAAGGCCCCTAGTAGAGGAAACATGTATGGCCAATAAATCAGGGCTATCCGTAGGGACTTCCCTTGCTTCTATACCTTCCCATTGGCGTACCCATATTGACAGACCACCCACCGGTCTGCCTCTAATACCCCTCGTAGCTGCTTTATAAAAGTTTAAGTACCCTACTCGGTAAATCGGGTCAACTGCCCATGTTTCTTGAAAACACCAAATGTCGACCCGATCTACAAACGCCACCCAGTCAGGAGAAGCCAGTTTAGAAAAGAGTCCAGCTATATTCCAGGAGGAAATTGATAAGCTGGCATTAACATTTGATGGGTTTGTTAACTGTGCCTCCGTAAGAGGGTCACTAATGAGGCAGACGGGGGATACATCCATGGGTACGGGTGTAACAGAAGGGGCAAATTCGTTGTTTTGTGACAAGAATTGCAAGGGAAGAGATGACTCCCTACAGACTCGCAGTAAGCTCCCGTTTGAAACAGGGCGGGTCGACACTGGGTTATCCCCCTGTCAATCGTTGTCCTCCAGAGTGGATAATGCAGCAAAACGATTATTTAACCTAATTGGTTGTGGTCCTGATAAGGGGCCACAGTGGGTTCCACGTAGTGACATATGGGTCGATGCCCTTACTGGCCTATAAAAATAACCTAAGGGTAGAATTAGAATCTCATCTTGGGAGGAAGCAAGGAGTGATGCCTGCTCCAGGATGCGTTCTACCAGTAGTGGGGACCTAAAACTTAACACGACACAGTCACCTCTTAGGGCCTTTTGATCATGCCCCACCCAGGGCACTCGCCTAACCATTTTAAACTCTTCAAAGAGTGGTTGGGTCACCCCAAACTTCCTACCTAGGAAGTACAAAGCTTTATTTTTTAAATAAGACCAATGCTCACTAGACCCCTCCGCTAAATGTGGGACATTGGCTAAGATGATTGTAAAGGGTGTAGCTTCTGGGGGGAGGTGGAGACTCCTTAAATCTTCCAAAGCCACTAAGTTTGGTGGAACAGGCCTTGTCAATTCCTCAGTAAGCTGGTGATTGGTCAGAGGACTTCTAACAACATTATGAGCTGTGGAAGGTCTAAGAGGTTGAGCCCTTGGCGCAGTTAAGGTCGCAGGTTTACTTGTGTAGGTTCCTATAGCGTTTTGTGCGGTCATAGGCCTAGCACTAGAACTGCTAGTCACTTCCACAGTATGCTGCGCAGATGTAGTTACTGCTAACGATTGGAGTTTCGCCAAATTATCTTCAATGTGGATAAGTCTGGATACCACAGTATCAAGCTTAGCAAGGACTGGTTGGATAAGTAGCGTTAATTGGTCCCGCAATAAGGAGCTTAAACCATCAAAGCTCTGCTGACCAGGGCACTGTAAATTACTTGTACATATAGGAGCAATAGATTGGGTTGAGGGCTGCGTGTCCAGGGGGCCAGTGGGAACTCTGGAGATGGGAGGTTTAGATTGTACCCTGCTCTTCCTCTTTTTGCAAGGGGGTTCTCTGGCTTTAGAACCAGCTACTCTATTACTCGCACGTGTGGATACCATTACAGGGGTAGGTAGGGGACTAGATGAGAGTGATAGATCAATGTGACCAGTACAAGGGGGCGCATTAGACAAGCCCCCCAATAAACAGGGAGCCAAGCTTGTGTCCGGCAGGATGTCATTAGTGGCAACAGGGGCAGCACTGGACAGGGTAGTCAATGGATCCAATGACAGCCTCCGCTCCACAGCTAGAATTTTATCAGTTATTTCAAGTTCAACCCTTGTTAGGTAATCGTCCAGAGTGCCCGCTATCCTTCCCTCCAACTTCCTTTTACTCATGTTGAGGGAGACACTACACAACAAGCAGCTCACCAGTAGCTCTGTGCACTAATACCAAGTACAGCCTCCGGACCCCAATACAACTTACTATGCAATAGACTCAAAAACCAAGAGATGGAGCCCAGCCCAGCCTCTAACGGCCACTGACGGGCAAGGATGGGCCCGCCCTTGGCCCGGGCTTCGCCCGGGCGCCGCCCGCGTGCGTCCCGCGCTGCGGTGACACCTGGCGGCCTAAGTAGTGGTCCGGCGCTGCCAGGTGTCGTCACCGCAAGCGCCGCTCACCAAGGATGCTGGGGGTTGAAGTTCGAGTGAGCCGTTCCCCTCACGGCGGTAGTGGAGGCGTCCACAGTCAAGCAGGGATAAGGGCACAGAAGCACCCCGCTGGAGAGAGCCGTTCCCCTCACGGCAGGTAAGTGAGTTTAGCAGCAGCCAGGCAGGACTCAAAAAGAAGCGTCCCCGTTTTAGCAGCAGGCAGGCAGGTCTCTAGATAAAGCGTCCCGCGCTGCGGTGACACCTGGCGGCCTAAGTAGTGGACCGGCGCTGCCAGGTGTCATCACCGCAAGCGCCGCTCACCAAGGATGCTGGGGGTTGAAGTTCGAGTGAGCCGTTCCCCTCACGGCGGTAGTGGAGGCGTCCACAGTCAAGCAGGGATAAGGGCACAGAAGCACCCCGCAGGAGAGAGCCGTTCCCCTCACGGCAGGTAAGTGAGTTTAGCAGCAGCCAGGCAGGACTCAAAAAGAAGCGCCCCCGTTTTAGCAGCAGGCAGGCAGGTCTCTAGATAAAGCGTCCCGCGCTGCGGTGACACCTGGCGGCCTAAGTAGTGGTCCGGCGCTGCCAGGTGTCGTCACCGCAAGCGCCGCTCACCAAGGATGCTGGGGGTTGAAGTTCGAGTGAGCCGTTCCCCTCACGGCGGTAGTGGAGGCGTCCACAGTCAAGCAGGGATAAGGGCACAGAAGCACCCCGCAGGAGAGAGCCGTTCCCCTCACGGCAGGTAAGTGAGTTTAGCAGCAGCCAGGCAGGACTCAAAAAGAAGCGTCCCCGTTTTCGCAGCAGGCAGGCAGGTCTCTAGATAAAGCGTCACTTTCCCATCCTAAATTTATTGCTAACAAACTATATGTACATTTCTTACTTTGCCATAGCAACATATTATCCGTTGTACTAATTGCAAAATGGTTTCCTTTTTTTTCTCGAATAAAACCCACCAAGTAGAAAATAGACGACATGTTCACTAATCCCTACAATTAAATTGTGCTAGGTGAAACAAAGATAAATCCATGAGAACTCCCATGTAGTTAAGTGAAATTACTTCCAGTAAGTGGGTTTCCATTTTCTCTACTTAGCTGAATAACAGCCAGTGAAGCTCTTGCAGTTGCCATTGGACCTAATGTGGGGGAGGTCACGGAGACCACTGTCATGTCGTTTTCTACGAATATTTTCATTTCCAAATTGCTTTCACATTTTTATGTCTTGGCTTAGCTGTCTGTTGGCAACACCTTCTGATTTCAATTCATTACATGTACTTAGAAAGGTCTTTGGGTCAGCCTCTTGCTCAAAATTGGATAACTTTGCCCCCATTCCTTCTGTTCTTAATTCAATGGCTTTTTTCCCTTTGCTTGTGATTGTCCCACCTAGAAAATGTAAGTCTCACAGTGCTCTGACTTGATGTTGTATCATTCCACATCTGTTAAATGATTTGGTAGGGACTATTTTCTCTCCCTGCTCCTGCCCCTCTCTTCTTCCTTCTCCCTCCTCCCAGCATCAACTTCCCTCTCCCTGCTTCATTTTTCTTTTCAGCATGTTTCAAACATTTTTGTGTCCAAAGCTTTTGCCAAGTGGCCATCTTAATATTTTCGCTGATGATTTCTAATATGCCAGGGCAAATTTTAATTAGGCCTGTGTAATTTCTGGAATTTTGTGTTACTGTTGTCACCTGAAGTTCTCAAAATTACGCCATTATGCCACTTTTTGCAATTATGTGCTGTTTGCAATAAAAAGTTGCAGTGAATGGTGCCATTTGTGGTAAAAATTTCAATGTGACTGTTCTTGCATACCCGGCTCACATACGTCACCCTTTCTAAATATAGATGACTATAGATATTCTTTGTATCATGACATGGAATGTGTGGGGTTTCCTTGACAAAATCAAGTGCAGGGCGACCCTGAAAAAAGCCAAAAAGCTGGGGATCAACATACTTTTACCACAAGAAACCCACATAATGGGAACTAAGGCACCATTCTTAGCACGCTATGGTTTCAACCACGTTTTTCACTCATGGTTTATCCGTGGGTTACAGCGCACAACAATTCTGATCTATCAAGAAATACCTTCTTCTGTGTGGCTCACGGGTCCCTCTTTAGGTTGGACTATCTATTCCTCCCCTGCCCCCAGATTCACAGGGCCACAACGGTCGGAATCCTTCCCCGAAGACTGTCGGATATCTCTCCAGTGACACTCAGATTACACATAGGGCCCCGGAGATCTCCATTTCAGTGGTGAATGTTGCCCTGGCAACTGAGAGAGCCATCTTAAAAAACCACCCTCTACCAGGCAGTCACAGTCTACTTGGCATCCAATGTTGACACTGCTCTCTCGGGGATGATATTGTGGGAAGACCTGAGGCCCATGTTGTGGGGGTAGGTATCAGTTACTGCTCCAATGTGAAACGTTGCAGCTCTGCACAAGTTGTAGAACTGAAGACCAGTCAGCGAGCCCTTGAGGCAAAAGTAAGAGACGGCGGTGGAGCATGAGCCAAATGCTGTCTACTCCTCTCCCAACAACAACTACACCAACTACTGACAAATGAGGCCCAGCAGGCGTGGCAAGTGACCCTGTGTAGAATATACCAATGGGGAGATAAATCAAGCAAGATGCTGCACCGCCAGTGTCAATTGGCACAGCCGCCGACCCCAGTGCAAAATGCGGAGGGTGGCCTGTGTACTAACCCCTGTGCAGTTGCTCAGGTGTTCGCAACTTAGTGCTCAAGCCTGAATGCGAAATGGGAAGTCCTGTCCCATGACCAAATTAGTGAGTTTTTAAGAGACATACTGCCAAAAGCGGTCTCAGAAGAACTCACTAAAGCCCTATCAGGCCTAAGCCCTGGCCGAGCTCCGGGACCCAATAGGTTCACGAGCGGAATATAGCATGTTACAACACATGCTATTACATCGCGTTCTATTACAATGTGGTCATTACAACGACTGCATTGTTAGAACGCAATACCTTTACACAGCAAGTCATTGGATCAACTTGTTGTAGGGGGCGCGCTGGACTGCAGTGTGTGCAACAGTAGGGAAGGTGTTGGAATAGTAAATTATACTATACCTTAGTTTAGAGCGTAATACCTCTAATGCAGCAATTCGATCTAATGACTTGCGATGTACAGGTATCACATAACAACAACGCAGTTGTTGTAACAACCGTGTTGTAAAAGCACAGCGATGTAATGGCAGCATTATAAACGTTGTTTCCCTCATGAGCGAGTTCCTAAGACTACAAATTCCCCAATTGTGTCCACACCTGCGCAGAGCACTCCAGGAAGCCTTTGATCAACAGATCCTCCCATTGGACTGACAACATGCAGAAATGGTGGTATTCCACAACCTTCCACATATTGCCCTATCTCATTACTGAGCGTTGAAGCTACACTCTTGGGTAAGTTTCTCATGGATGGCCTCCTCCCACATATCTCTAACCTCATCCACCCTGACCAGGCTGGCTTCATGCCACAGCAATCCACACGTCACAACATCAGGCTTGTCCATAGCACCCTCGCAAAGGCACCAAAACGCGGCAGACCCACAGACATCTTATTAGCTGATATTCATAAAGCATTTGACTCGCTCAACTGAGATTACTTATATCTCCTCCTGCAAGCTCTCAACTTTGGCCTGAGGTTCCTGACATATATTCGCCATCTCTACACAGACCTCTCCATCTCAGTGCGCGTGGCAGGGGCACTATCAGACCACTTCCCAATCCATAGGGGTACCAGGCAAGGGTGCCCGCTATCCCCACTATTATTTGCACTCGCGGTCTAGCCATTTGCCACATCGGTGAGGCATGACCACCTTGTGTGTGGACAATGGTCCACCGAGACGTCGGACAGGATCAAACTATACACAGATGATGCCTTATTCTTCCTTACGGATCCAGGGTTCACAGGCCCATGAATCGTGCACATACTTAGAGTATTCAGGGAAACATCAAGATTATGCACCAACCCATCAAAATCAGTACCGTTACCGGTTTGTGGGGACTAAGTAAGGGGTACGTGGGCGACCCATCTGACCCATGGCACAGGGGTTTCCAGTACCTCGGTATATATATTTCCCCCAGCTCGACCCTCTCCTGGATGCACAACATCAACCCCCTATTGCCACGCATCTCAGAAGAGGTGAAGGCGTGAGCCTCCTTGCCCCTGTCCTTATTCTGCCGGTCTGCCATTTTCAAAATGGTCTCATTGCCGTGACTGCTGTGTTGGCACCAGAACTTCCCTTACGATATCCCACAATCGTGGTTCAAACAGATTAACGCAGCCCTCAATAATTTCCTGTAGGGGGCGGGGCAGTTAGAGTCGCCCTTTGGACAAGTACACAGTCCACCTATTGTGGGTATATACGCCCACTACTCTGTTTCCCACCTACTAAATATAAACAAATGGTGGTACAGTGCACAGACAGACCCAACATTTGCAATTGAGAGACGCGCAATGGGTAATCAAGTGCTATTAGATCTCCTTTGTAGTCAAGCAGGCATGGACCACCTACCCCCAGCGGCCAAAGTGGTTGTTCAATTATGGCGATGTACGGTCCGGAGAATGGGCTGGGGGGATGGTTGAGACAGGAGACCCCACTGTGGCATGGAACCTATGTACGGCAGGTGGCTGCGCTACCTGGGTTCCCCGCTTGGGACCTCATCGGACTATCCGCACAAGGAGCAATTATGAAGGGGGCGTGCTTAAATACTTTCAACAGTTGCAGGAGGAATATCAGCTCCATCGTAGCCAGTTCTACGTGTATTTACAACTTAGACATTCACTGTCACCATACATCAAGATTCTGGCAGACCTACCCGAATTTAACCCACATGAGGGGCAACTGTTATCGGGAGATTTGGGTGCTCACAAGATCAGGCAAATTTATCAAACCTTAGTTACACAAAGTCAAACCATGTTGGGCATGTTACGGGTGGCGTGGGAGGGTGATGTCACGGACCTAACTGGTGACGACTGGACAGAGGCCCTGGCGAGTTCTCGCGGCGCTGCCAGTGCAACACGTATCATTTAATCCAGTTCAAATTCATACACCTTGCATATTACACAATTTCCCACCTCTGGTGCATGAGTGTGATATCATCCCCCACATGTCTCAGATGTGGTGGGGAGGAGGGGACTTTCTTTCATATGGTATGGAGTTGCAGTGCACTCCAGCCTTTTTGGTGCAGGGTAACCTCTTGCCTGGCACAAGTGCTGTCCTGGTAGCACCCCTTTGAACCCAGACTAGTCCTCCTACACAACACAGATGGGATTGGAGGAAATAGATATAAACAACACCTCCTGTTTTTGGGGCTCCAATTGGCCAAGAGAGACATTGCCCAACACTGGAAAGGGGTCCCTCCACCTTCGGTGGGTGGGTGGAGGCGTACCATGGATAGATGCAGGGGGATGGAACTGTCAGTATTCCAGGTGCGAGGCTGTCAATAGAAACATAATCGAATATGGAAGTGGTGGACAGAATACAGGGGCATAGACGTGCCCACTGCACAACTCTCAGAATCACTAATTGAGCAGGAAATACGGTCATATAGTCATGGACGCACCTTTAGCTCGTAGGTCTCGCCATTGCACTGCAGTAGTTCGACATTTTGTACGGGACAAGGGTGGTATTTGGTTTGTGCCTGGGTTTTTCTTTTGTTTTGTTGAAGTTTTGAAAGACTGGTACTGCTCAGACCTTTAGTGCATCTTTGTGTTTTTATATGGGCCTTTTTGGCCGTGCTGTATTACCAATAAAATCTCAATAAATTTTGTTCAAAGAAAAAAAAATTCAATGTGAGTGAATGGTAAAATGACAGTGCGTCACATCAATTAGAAAGGAATTTTGATTCCCAGTTCTATGATGTTCTAACAGTGGGTAATGACTTTTTGACAACCCCATTCCCAATAGTAAATGTGGTATTCACTCCATATATTACAAATACATTCAAAACTTTTATGGGCAGTTGATTCATGTTCATTCAATGAACCCCAAATCCTTCCATCATGTTTGTCTTATTGATAAGTTGGTGATTGGTATTTTGGTATGTTGTATTAAATTCCACTGTTCACTAACCAGCAGGCATCTTTACATGAAGTTGATTGTAAAGAACTTCAAATATTTTAAAGGGCACATATCTTGCTTCTTTCACAGTGGAAGAGAGTGTGTTGCTGTAACGCAACTGCCACATACAAGACTCATGCCAACAGTGCAGACAATGTTATGTTATGTTATGTTATGTTATTTTCTGCTATGTTATGTTATATTGACTAATATAGCACACTAATCACCCAAGAAAGTATCCAGGCTCTTGGGCAGATGTGTAGGTTTGTAGTCCTCAAGGTGCTTATTTGAAGAGCCAGGTCTTCAGCTTATTGCGGAACTCAAGAAGAGAGTAGACGTCTCTGATGTTTAGAGGGAGGTTCGTCCATGTCTTGGGTGTGATGTAGGAGAATGAGCAACCTCCAGTTTTGCTTTTTTGGAGTGGGGAGTGTGTGCGAGTGAATGTGACACAGGGAGACAATAGAAGGTTTGTAATTTAGGGGTAATTAATATATCAATTAGATTTTCTTCCACAAAGATCTCAAAGATCATTCTCAAAGTGTCAGTTGCTAAAATCCATTCTAAATGTCCATTGACTTCAAGTCTAAGACCAATTAAATCCATCTCTGTCTGAATTTTACATTGCATGTGGATTGAAATGTCACATTCCTCTCTGAATTGCTTATTCCTAGACCTTTGGTTCTTTCATTAAAACCATAAGCCACTTGTCGCAAAGTGACAGGCAAATGTTGCAGTTATTTCTTTGACACCAATTTTCTTTGACAACAATTAGTACTTTGCAAGAGAGAGTACCTATGATCTTGACCATTTGGTAGTCTACATTAATTACCAAATTATTAATTTGTTCCTAAGGATTAATTTCTTTACTTAAGGTTTGGTGAAGCGAGAGGAACACTGTAAACTGACAGCCCTCCCACCTCACTAAACCATTTGTTCCCCTACTTTATTTGGAGTTCCGGAAACTGTTCCGTTCCCATTTGTGGAGCCTTTTCTGGCTCTCCCAGCAATAATTTCTAACCTAGCAGTCCATCAACCACAGGACTCCTGGGTCACACTGACATTTGTTCCACCTTATTGAGGGCAGGAAGACTGATCTCGAAGTTCCCTTGCCTTTGTCTGCTATGCAACCAGAAATGGGTAGGGAAAGAAGTTAAATAGCCCTACAGGCAGAGAAAACGTTTGCTGTCTATCAAGGCAATAAATATTTTGCTCGGAGAACAAAACACCATTTAGGTTAGCTGGACGAGTGCTGTAAACATGGTACCCACTCAGCAAACTCATTACTTTGAAGGTCACTTGCCATGGCCGTGGCTCTCTTCACAGCAGAGAGATGATCTCCAGTGCAGGCAGGCAGGCATCTCTGAATATCGCATGCAGCCATCCATCAGAGAGAGGGACATCATGATCTCCCTCTCTTCGACATGATTATGGGACACTCGCTAAGGCCTAAATAAGCTTGCATGGATTATTTCCCTCTGGCAAGGGCATTTGCACCTGTTTATTCCTAAGTATGCAATAATGGGTCAGAAGCATAGCTCATAATGTGTATTGGATGAAAGGAGCAAATATCAGTTAGTGCGTAGGAGCTTTATACAGTAGTGCTGTTTGTAGTGTGCTTCCCAGCCTGGGTACTCGTAAATGAAACCACCAAACACAGAGCTTGATCTTACACATCTTTATTACTCACTGTGTAACTACAATCTCAACATTCTAAACATGAACTCTATTCACCACATCCAAACACTAAGATCATAGTTCTATGGAGTCCTTCAGGAACCCAAAGGGTCCAGTCATCGCTAACTCACTTGACACTACATCTCCCTCTTTGTTAAATAAAATATACATTTTTTTACAGACATATATATATATATATATATATATATATATATATATATATATATATATAGATATATATATATATATATATATATATATACATTACAATTTCTCAATAAGTCATAGTGGAGCTCTGACCAAATGCCCAGATCATGTCGTCAGATGCTGGGACGAGAGAAGAGTAGTGTCCATGGCTTGCACTGGGGATGTAGGGACAGATGCAGTCAAGGGGTTCTCTCCAGTCTCAATTGAACCAACCTCAACTCTGACATCAGGTACTGGCAAATGATGAGGCAGATGATGAAGTGCATAAAATCTCACATAATGGACTTTCCAGGCTGAAGAGCAGTCACCAGGTGCCGTTTACTAGTCACAATTTTGAAGGATTCAGCATCAAAGGGAGCATCAGATTTGTGTTTGCTCTGTTTTTGTGCCAAAACTCTATCACCCACATTGAAAGTAGTGTCATTGGCACTTTGATGCTTGTCGGAATAAACTTTCATCTTTTGCTTATGGTACAAGTTTATTTGATGAAGTTCACCACCTCGTGTAGATCTTCTGTTGGTCCATTGTGATAACTTGGTCGTCATTGCTCCCCGAACATCAGGGTGGCAGGACTTTCATCTGTCGTTGAATGAGGAGTCTACCGGTAAGCTCGAAGAGCAGCATGGATTGCTGACCTCAGATCAAGCCTCTCCAATGTAGCATGCTGTACAGTCTTTTTATGTGTGGTCATAAAACATTCGACAATGCCCATATCTTGTTGCCAAAGAGGTGTGCTTTTCTGATGCTTCACTTTGAGATGATTAAGAAAGTCTCTGAATTCCCGACTCATGAATGGTGGGCCATTGCCAGATTTTCAATTGAAGGAACACCCCATGTTGCAAAAATGCCATCTATCCTCTCGATGACTCTTTCTTGAGTGTCAATGAGCGATCTTCTACCAATAGAAAACAGGAGTATTCATCCATAACCACCATCAGGTGATGTCCATCGTTAAGAGGACCAAACAAATCAACCACAGTGATTCTCTCTCATACATGTTTTGGTAAATCAGACATATTCAAAGTATTGCGAGATAAGCAATTGCATAAATGACAGGCCTTCAACTCTCTTTCAACTCTCTTGTCAAGATGAGAAAACCAAATTCAGTCTCGGAGAGCTTGTTTAGTGGAAGCAATTTCACGATGTCCTTCATGGGCCACTTCAATTACTTGTTGTTTCAGACTCCGGTATGAGAGTTCTCGAACCTTGTAAGACAATACCTTCTTTAGTAACGGACAGTTCATCTTACACATTTTTGAACTTTTGATACTCGTTGGCACTTGTGAGAGGTTGAGTGTGCTGTTTCCATGACTGATGTGCAATAATGTCTTTTAGTATCAACATGTCACTATCTTTGCTCTTTGATGCAATGATTTGTTCTAATGAAAGAGCAGCAGGTGTATTGGACTTTACGATGTAGTTAATGTAGGCTACAGTCACTTTGGAAGGGTACCATGGTACTGTACGGGCACTCGTGAAAAATAGTCAGCAGGGTTTTGATCTTTCCCTGGTTGGTGCACGATAGTGTAGTCATATTCCAGTAGTCACAAACTCCAACATTCAATTTTAGGAGGCATCTTGGTTTTGGATTGCCAAAGATGCTTGATGATCTGTTACATTCTTTTTCAGGTTGTGAGTAGGCACGTTTAGTTTGTGACAAACTTCTGCTTGCATATGCCACAATATACCTTTGAGCATTTGGATGTCCACTGTGTAGGGTAAGGATCATGCCCAACCAGATCAGGCTTGCGTTAACAACAACCTCCATATGGAACTTAGGATCAAAGTATGCCATTTCAGTGACATTCTCAATTGCATGCCTGATTTTCTTAAAATGTTGTTCCCATTCATGTGACCATTAAAATGAAGCATTTCTTTTTGTCAAGTCTCTTAAGGGAGCACTTACTGAGGCAATGTGATGTAGTATTGGGAACAGTAACTGGCCATACCAAGGAATGAACGTAAAATGGTAACATTTTGAGAGGCATTGGTGGCTGACAGAGCTAGTACTTTAGCTGGATTCGGCATCACACCCACATCAGAAAAGATATGGCCAAAGAATTTCAGTTTTGTTTTGTGGAAATCACATTTCTCAGCATTTAAAGTTAAACCTGTATCAGCAAGTAAACAACATACTTTTGTAAGAGCTTTCTAATGTTCCTTTTGGGTAGCTCCCTGTAATTGAAAGCATTTATGACAGTTCGTATGATTCGTTAAATGACATCTTGAAAAAGTTTGACAGCTGACGAAACACCAAAACGTTATAGTATATGCCTGAATAAACCAATATGGGTAGAATAGGTGATAATTTACCTGAAAGTTTCTTCGAGTTTCAATTGAGGAGATGCTTTGTTCAGATCAAGGTGAGAAAAGACTTTGGCACCATTTAGCTGTGTGATCATGTTATCAATTTGTGGACCGGGATGTCGTTCTCTTTCAATTGCCTCCGCTTCAGTGATCAACAGCTCCGTATTCACAACCCAGTGTATTCTACTCTGGTCACTGTGCCCACAGCTGGTGATACTCAGAGTTTGGTAAGTACCACAATAATCTCTCAACCTTGTCCTTAGCATTTTTCTGTATTTCGTTATTTTTTCTGCTGGTGCTAATTCACCCTTGTCTGTGTCTGCTTCTAGTGCTTCTCTGTACCTGGTGTTTGCTGCCATTAACATCAACGTTCTGTATGGCTTATGTCTACTGTGGCACAGTACCTCTTTCGCAGCCTTAAAAGCAAGTTTCTGGACAACAATGAGTAAACTTCTAAAGTGACTCTCATTATTATAAATGCGTCCCACTGGCAGGGGTGGTGCTTTGACTCCCCATATGTCTATCTTTACTTCTACTGAGGCATGTGTGTCACGCATGAGCAGTTTGCTGGGCACGGAGAACTCATTGGAAAAGCACTGTTGATCTTCGGCTTACGTATCCCCTATCTCGTCGCCAATTGTATTATCCTCCCCAGCCTGGGTACTCATAAATTAATATGCCACACAAAGAGCTTGATATTACACGTCTTTATTCCTCAGAGTGTAACTGTGAGCTCAACATTCTAAAAATGAACTCAATTCACCACAGCCGAACACTTACATCATTGTTCTATGGAGTCCATCAGGAACCAAAAGGCCCTGTCATCGCTAACTCACAAGACACTACACTGTTAATACTTGTTCCACTAATCACGACCACCACCTAAGGCAATCACACATTACAGTAATTGTACCTCACAAAACAAAGATCCCTGACGAAACTTGCTGGTTTCCTCTTTGGTTAAAAAAGGTTTTAGTTCTTCAGGTGGTTTTGGCAGCTTGTGCATTATAGAAGCAGCAGGGCTGGACTGGGGAACCAAAAGCAAACCTGGCAAAAATGCTTACACCAGCCTGCTCCTTTCGTCTCCTCACTCTATCCCTTTCTTTCCATCCATCCATTCTCTCTCCGTCCTTGTATTTTCATTATCTTCTTCCTTTATTATTGCTTTCTCTCTGCCTTCCCTCTCCTTCTGTTTCTCTCTTTCTTGATTCCGCCTTTGCCTGCTGAAGTTAACCATCTGGGGAGAGCGAGAGAGGCTTGAGGATTGACCCTGAGCTTTCAAAACTGGGGCAATATCCAGTGGATTAAATGGCCTGTCCAGCGAACAAGTGAGGTCTGAGTATTAAACTGTACCTTTTTCAAAAGGGTATGGACATAGCACTAAGACATAGCACTAAGATTGTTAATTGCGTATCATATTTGTAAAATGGCAATGCATAACTTGAAATGAATGTCTAAAATAAAAAAGTACAAAACATTTAGCATTTTTAATTTGTTTATACATTTACAATAAGTATTGACGATTGATGTATGTTAATATTTAACAGATAGTGTATTTTTACTATTGTTTTTAAAGTTTAATACACTTTCTAAATTTTCCCTATACTTTACCATTGGGTGACTCCCACCCGGGTGGTGCAGAACTCGGCCTATGTGTGAAAAGTTACTTTACTGTCATAAGTAAGGTTCTACCTCTTGATTCAGCGGGTGGAGACATGAAGGTCTAAATTTTGCAGCAAATTTACATTCTGAAATAGTGAATAGACAAAAGTAGTAAATGTACTACCCTAAAATGTGTAAGAATACATTTTCACAAGTAGATTTACTGACATGTAAATTTACATGTATCAATAGACCCCTTTACATTTACACTGCAATAAAAGTCATGTAAGAAGAAGGGGCACATTCTTTGCAACCCAAAACTCTGGAGTTAGTCTCTTGCAATAGACACATTCTCACCTTTGCCACTTCCGAAAAACCCATTAAAGACACCACTTTACCACACCCAGACAACGTTCCCATCTCTCAAGGTGAGGTTAGATTTTCACATCTAGTTATGACTGATTTCAAAGTTCAGGTATTACATGAATTTTAAAATATTATTTTATCAATATGCACTTTTTCAGTTAACTAGTTTTATTTCATTTATACATGATGTAGAGTTTAATTAAGCTTATTCTATGTAGTAATGTATATAAGTGAAAAACAATGTTGCGAGTCAAGACAGTTATATACAGTACACATGCTTCTAGCGCATAGAAAGAAAAGAAGCATAAAGTGATTTAAAATACAAAACATGGGTCCAAGGTCATGAAATGCAACCATCTGCAGTTAAGTTAAGTTGTAGTAAGGATTTGAGTCATCAGGGGCTGTGGTGTTTCTGTTACTCAGAATTGGGGCCTGAATTTCAGCAGGCATATCTTTTTCGGGGATAGCATGAGGGTGAATTGCACTTTGGGCATTCACATTCTGTGCATCATTGTATCCCAGACATGTGGCTGCATAGCTTCAAACTTTGACATCACCTTGTCCAATAGAACACTAATGAGGTGCCCAAGAAGGCCTCTACTTTCCACAAAATGTAAAGCAACAATTCTACTCATTACTCAGTTCATGACTTCCGCCCACCAGCAAATCAACGTTCAGGTGAAAGATGCCAAAACATAGCTTTCACTCTCTCTGCCAAAAACAGTACCACTCTCAGGAATATTTCCTCCAGTACCTCTGCGATTTCCTTCCAGTACCATTTATGATGTGGTCTTCCCATACCATATGGAGGAAGCCCCATCTGTGAGAGTGTATCTGGGGCATGGTAATGTGATTATTGTATGTTTCTTATTAAGCCTATTAGCAGTTAAATACATTCTCTAAATATAAGCACATTTGATGTATTTGAAGTGGAAATTCTAGAGACCGTATGGGTGTGTTGCAATGCCTTTCTCCTGTCCCTATCTTTCAATTTTTCTACTCCCATTTATGTTTCAGATTCACTAAACTGACCTTTATAATGGATCCTGTAAAGCCAGGTGACCTATCTTTTGCTCAGGTGCTGTGGTGTTTCTGTTAGTCAGAACTGGGGCCTGAATTTCAGCAGGCTTACCCTTTTCGTGGATAGCGTGAACTGTCCTTTGGGTAGTCACATTCTATACATCATTGTATCCCAGGCACGTGGCTGCATAGCTTCAAACTTTGACATCACCATGTCTCATAGAACAGGAATGGGGTGCCCCTTAACCCTCTGGTCAGATTGCCGGTCCCCTGCTGCTGCTCCCCTAGTGTCTCATTTTCCTTCTTCTGTACTGCGCTGTACTTTTGTGTCTGTCTGCTTTTGTAGCTCACTTCTGTAGTGTATTTTATTTGTATTTGTCTGCTGTTGTTTTGCATGTTCGCCCCTCCTGCCATTTTTTTTACCGCTCCTGGCCGCCTGCTAGACCCTTCCACCTCCAAGGACTACTTATGGAGGCCGCAGTATGGACATGCAGAATGTGCGCCACCGCCACACCAGAGGCATGCCAAAAGAAAGTCCATCTGCACTCACCCGCACCGGGATCTCGCCCAGCGCTAGGAACCCTGGATCGTCGACCTGGCGCAAGTACACTCACACAGACCTTCGATCCTTGTATCCCTGGTGCATCGACAACAACTGCTGATGTGCATCTCCATTCGCCACCAGAGGATTTTTCTCCTGCTAGCACTGCCACTTCACCTGCAACGCCGGAGCAATCAACACCAGAGACACCACGCCAACCAAGACCGCCATGGCACAACTCCAGTGCATAGTAGTCACTGCACGATCGCTCGGCAAACATGCTACAGAGACTTGGACATCATCTCATCCCACACTCCAAACTTAATTTTCCTCGCACAGACATGGCTGAACCCTGCCTATGCACTGAACAAAGCCATCACCACCTCCAAAAGCTACAAGATAACACATTGGAATCAAAGCAACAAACACGGAGGGGTATTGCCACCATTTACAAAGACACCATCTGTTGCACGATCTCCTGAGACAACAAGACCCCAATAATGGAGCACCTCAACTCCCAACTTCACACAGACAGAAAAAGAATGTCAGAGGCATCCTTGCCTACAGACCACCAGGCCCCAGCTTCTGCACTGCCATCCCTGACCTCATCGTCCAGATTGCCATTGATTCCAAGCACTACATCTTCCTAGGGGATTTTAACTTTCACCTCAACGAGCCTAGTAACACCAACACAACTGATCTCCTGGAAAGCATGAACAACATAGGCCTCAAACAACTTGTCGCTGACCCCACCCACATCACAGGACGCACGCTCAACCCCCTTTTAGATCCAGTGACAGATTCAACTACAACCATGTCCCACTTAAACATCTCATGACCCACCAACACTGACACTCCAAGTGCAGAAACTGGAAAAGATATCAGAAGATCAGTGGAACAACGCTCTCAACTCCCACCTCCCAGACACAACATCCACCCAGAACAGTCTGCTAAGAACTTCCCCTAGTTGATCACAGAAACAGCCAACAATATTGCTTCCGCCAAGCCAGACAAATCCAATGGGCCTGCCAGAAGAGCCAACTGGTCCACCGAGGAGCTGAAATTAACCAAATGCAAGTGCCGGCAACTAGAAATGAAGTGGCACTCCAGCAGACAGAAGACCATGCCACCATCAAGACAGCACTCAACAGCACTCAACCAGTACCACCGACTCCTTAAAGAAACAGAGAAGATCTCCCTAGCTGACTGCGAACTGCATAGAAGCCAGCTCAAACCACAGCAAGGACCTCTTCGCCATCGTGAAGGGGTTCTCCAACGGCACAGCTGCTGAGAAGACATCACACCCTCCCAAGAACTGTGTGACACCTTGGCAGACTTACTTCATGACAAGATCTTAGTCATCTACTAAAACTTCGAACACCGAACCCCCGCTGACAAGAGCACCAGCCTGCTAACACCCACAAATACAATTATGGAACACATGCTCACCAATTGGGACCGTCTCACAACTCAAGCCACAATGTTCCCTTATGAACTCTGTGCAATCCGGAACATCCACGGATGCCTGACCCCACCACATAATCAACCTTGGGAGCAAGACGATTGGCAACAGGCTCAAGAAAGTCCTGAACGAGGAGCCTAGCGCGCAACCAAGATGGCCGCGTAGGTGCGAGGCTCCCGAGGATCTCCGCGACCTCCTATCACTATCCTGAACATATCCTGTCCCAGATGAGGGGACTGTGTTGGTGAGCCCGAGCTGAGGTGGCGCCCGTTTTCCGCTTCCAAATCGGACCTCGGACACCGACTTTAACACCGATTGAGGTTTGCGGCCTACTCCTAGCCGAACCCCGGATTTGCGTTGTGGGGCGATCCAGTGACGAAGTGAATAACAGCGGCGGGCAGGGCTTGGTGGCTCGCGGAACCCGCACTTTCACTTTCGCTTTCGTACCCTCCTGGCTGTCTATGCGAGGTTGGGTCACGGGGCTTTGCGTGTTGGTGTGGCCTCGCTGGGGGACCCTGCCCGCCCGCCGGCTGTGATCCGCCCCGCAGATCTGGGGTGGCACCCCCCCGGAGCCCGTGGACCGGCTTGCTCGCCCTTCACGACGTGGCTGGTGAGATTGGGAGACTGGGATCATGGCCACGAAACAAGATGGCGATCGGGCAAAGGTAAAATCGACCCGGCGTGGCGCAGCCCATCAGTCCAACAGCATGGATCGCTATACCCTCCAGAAGGGATCTCCTGAGGTGCCACGCAAGTCCCCTGAGGGCCCTACTGATGCCCCCGATCTGCCCACGGATCTGACTCTGCGGGATGTCATGGGCGCCATCGCCGAGATGAAGGCCTCTGTGGGACAGCGTTTTGACACACTGGCGCAGAAGATCGACTCGGTCCTCGTAGATGTTGGCCTGATAAGGGCCGATCTCTCCAAGACCAACGACCGAGTCGATTCTTTGGCCCACACCGCATCGGGCCTTACGACAGATGTGGCTGCCCTGCAAACGGAGGTGCGCCGGCTTGCTCGGGCGAGTGCGCTGATGGATCGTCGCCTGGAGGACTCCGAGAGTCGGGCCCGGCGTAACAACATCCGTATCATCGGGGTGCCTGAGGGACGTGAGGAAGCGGCGGCGGACCTTTTCGTGGAAGACCTGATCGTTACCCATCTCCAGCCACGGGGGCTGAGTAAATTCTTTGCCATGGAGAGGGCCCACAGGGTTCCCGGGGGAAGGCCTAAGCTCGGAGCCGCTCCGAGACCTCTCATCGCCCGGATTTTTAATTTTCGGGACAGAGACGCTATCCTGCAATCCTCCAGACTACAGGGACCGATTAGACTTGATAATATGGACATTAATTTTTATCCTGATTTCACCCCTGCGGTCCAGAAGCAGAGACTGAGCTTCCTTGGTGTCAAGCGCCGTCTTCGGGACCTAAACATCAAGTACGCCATGCTCTTCCCAGCTAAGCTGCGAGTGGAGGTGGAAGGTCGCACACACTTTTTTGATCGTCCCGAAGCGGCCGGGGACTGGCTGGATACTCTGTCTGGAGATCGGGATCGGGGTGGTGGGGGGGGAGCGGCCGGGGGAGAGGGCTCGCCGGATCAAGACTGAGGGACTAATATTAGGCCTCGCTCGGGACAAAAATGATGCCACTTTTGACTATACGTCGGATTGCTTAAATTCCCCTCCTATGGAGGTTGTGTGGGGTCTCTTGGGGGTTCTCCCTCCTCCTCTGGGGGTTTAGTTAGTTTAACTATCTATGGGGCGACAGGCACACTGCACATTGGGGGGGCTGTCTGGGCTCATGCAGGGGTGCAGGGAGGGGGGAGTTTTGTTGGGGTGGGTGGGCAGGGATGGGGCGTTGTTTATTATTATCACAAGGCAACCCTTTTTCTGTGTAGGCTCTACTGTGCTCTCGGGGGGACGAATGATGGTTTTTGTGTATGATGGGGGGTAGGGAATTAACTTTGTTGTCATGGAACGTCAATGGACTGGGGGACAGAATCAAACGAGGTGTGGTCCTACAGTATCTGAAGCGACTCTCGCCTGATGTGGTCTTCCTGCAGGAGACACACCTTATTGGCAGTTCCTTCTGCGCCATGAATCGGCGTGGCTACCGCCTCGTGGCCCACTCGGGCTTCACGTCAGGCTCGAGGGGTGTGGGTATCATGGTAAAGAACTCGCTCCCGTTAGAAATTGATGAGGTGCGCCACGATGACAGGGGACGCTACACTGTCTTGGTGGGGAGAATGGAGGGCAAAGTGGTTGTCTTTGTGTCAGTGTACGTCCCACCGGGGTTGCAGTCGACCACCTTTGCAGATCTGGGGCGCCTCCTCCTCGGCCTTCCGGGGGGGCTTCTGGTGGTGGGGGGGGGATTTCAACGCGGTGGTTTCTGGGACTGTGGATCGTCACCCCCCTAGGGACCTCCCCCGGGCACAGGCGTGGCTATCCGGCCTCTTGGATACACTGGGATTGGTGGACTGCTGGCGCTTAAAACATCCCACGCAGTTGCAATACACTTTCCACTCGGGGGCCCATGGTAGTCTCTCACGGCTTGATTATGTCCTTGTCCCGGCGGCCCATGTTGGGAGGGTGGGGGAGGTGCGCCACTTGGCACGGGGTATCTCGGACCACTCCCCGCTATTGTTGCATGTTGATGTCTTTCCGAGGGCTGAGAGCAGGGTGGTCCCAATCAATTCCTGGTACCTGCGCGACCCCACCATTCGCGCTGACTTGATTAAATCCCTCCAGCGCTATTTTGAGGAGAATGTGGGGTCAGTGCCTTCAGCTATCTCCCTGTGGGAGGCCTTCAAAACAGTACTTAGAGGGGAGGCCCTATCCCTTATTTCCCACGCCCGGAGGCGTGAGCGGGAGGAGGTGACCCGGGTGGAGGCTGAAATAGCGGAACTGGAGGGTGATCTAAAAGATGGGGTGACGGACGCTGCTCTACATGTCCTCCAGCTCAAGCAGGCGGCTTATAGGGCCCTCGTTACGGAGGCGGCCAGGGGCCTTAGTAGAGAGCAACAGGGGCGGCTGTATGATGTGGGTGATAAGGCTGGTAAACTGATAGCGTGGTTGGATAAAAAGGATAGAGCGAATCGTGTGGTCCCGCTGATTGAGAAAACGAATGGTGTGTGTGTAACTGAGCCAGAAGAAATTGTCTCCTGTTTCGCGGAGTATTTCCGCGAGGTGTATTCCCCGGTCTCTTCTTGCTCGGAAGAGGATTCCCGTGCCCTGCTCAGAGATATCGCGCTGCCTTCCCTGTCCGGGGAGGACAGGGTGTCGCTGGACGCCGCTCCCACCTCCGACGAAATCGCCCTCGCCATACGCTCGGTCGCTTCTGGCAAGGCCATGGGCCCGAATGGTATCCCTATTGAGCTGTATAAGCTGCGACCGGATACATTGGCGCCTCACCTCCGCGCAATGTTCCTCGCGGCCCACTCGTTGGGCTCCCTCCCGCTTGACCAGCGTCTGGCTACAATCGTGGTGATCCACAAGGAAGGGAGACCTCGGGATCGGGTTACTTCTTATCGGCCTATCTCACTACTGAATGCGGAGCCCAAAATTCTCGCTAAGGTACTCGCCAATCGGCTGGTCGGTGTGGTGGGAGATCTGGTTCATCAGGACCAGTCTGGCTTCATTCCCCATCGCAATACAGCCCTTAATCTGCGGCGTTTGCATGGGGTGCTTGCGCGCGTCCCATTCATACGAGAACCGGCCATTTTGGCGTCCTTGGACGCCACTATGGCGTTTGACACGCTTGAGTGGCCATACATCTGGGCGATGCTTGCTAAGTTCGGGTTTGGCCCAGGATTCATCAGTTGGGTCAAATTGTTGTACGCGGGCCCACTGGCACAGGTGGTCGTGAACGGAAGAGTATCGGCCCCGTTTGAGCTGGGCCGGGGCACGCGGCAGGGCTGTCCCCTGTCGCCGCTTCTTTTTGCGCTTGCCTTGGAGCCCCTGGCGGAGTGGCTGCGGTGGGAGCCTTCCATCCGCGGTCTCCGTTGGACCCCCGAGTATGAGGACCGCGTATCCCTATACGCTGATGACATCCTTCTGTACCTAGCCTCCCCACGCAAATCACTTATAGTCCTAGTTGATGTTTTACACTCGTTTGGTCGTAACTCCGGTCTCGTCATCAATTGGGCTAAATCGTGTGTGTATGTTCTCTCTGGGGAGGCTCCTATTCTCCCGCGGGGCTGTCCGATCCAGATCGCCCCGCAGGGATTTCGGTACCTGGGTGTCTTCATCACTTTGGACCCGGAGGCCCGGTATGAACGTAATTTGCTTCCCCCCCTCCAGCGTTTGCGGGTAGATGTCGCACGCTGGCGGCGCCTGCCGCTTTCGCCGCTCGGCCGGGCGGCACTGTTCAAAATGATGTCTCTGCCGCGTTTTCTGTACGCTCTGCAGAACACTATGGACTTGGTCCCGGCGCGCTACTTCCGTGAGGTGGAGAGTCTGCAGCGCCGCCTGTTCTGGGACGGGAGGCCGCGTATTGCTCTGGCTAAGCTGATGCTCCCATGGTTTGACGGGGGGATTGCCCTCCCGGATATTAAACGGTACTATTGGGCCTCCCAGCTCGCTGCCATTAACCATGGCCTCTACGGGCCCGCCTTAAACCCGGCATTTGAAATGTACAAGATGCTCCTGCCAGGTGGCGATTACAATCGAGCGCTCTACTCTAGCGCGCCCGACGCTCGCCTGACGGGCCCCACGCGTGTCATGGTGCAAGTCTGGCACGCGGCCAATGCAGCTATGGGTTGGAAGGACCGTTTGACCCGGGCGTCACCGCTATACGCGTCAGAGCGGTTGGGTTCCCTGTGGACCTCTAAGGGCTTCGAGAAGTGGGACATAATAGGTATCAGTAAAGTGGGGGATCTTTGGACGAGGGGAGGATTTAAAACGTTGGATATGCTGCAGACGGAATTCCAGTTGCAGGGCAGTGAATGCTTCCGGTATTTGCAGGTCCGTCATGTGCTGGGCTCCGTCTTCACGGACGTTGCCTCCATCCCGGAATATTCCCCCCTGGAAGATAGAGTGCTGGATGGGCACGTCCCGGACAGCACGATCTCACTTATATACAAAAAGCTGATAAACGACCGCTCGGGCCTGTTGACTGCCCTTCGTGCGGCTTGGGTTGCCGACGGGCTGGAGTTGGACGACGAGGACTGGACCTCCGCGGTGGCCTCCCCGAAGGAGGTGGCCATACCGGCTCGCCTTCGCTTCGTCCAGCTCAAGATACTCCACCGGGTCTACATGACGGGGCCAAAGCTTCTGCGTATGGGCTATGCCGGAGATGGGTTATGTAAGCGTGGGTGTGGTGCTTTGGGGACCTTTATGCATATTTTGTGGGAGTGCCTGGAGGTAGAGGGGTTCTGGCGTGGTGTACATGAGGTGCTGCGTCTGGTTACGCATGTGGCGCTGTTGCCTGAAGCGAGGAGATGCCTGTTGAATGTGTGGGAACCGACTGATTACTCAGCGCCGCAGACGTGGTGGGTGACTCTGGGATATATGGTAGCCAAGCGTGACATTGCTCAACTGTGGGGATCCCAGAGGCCCCCGACGGTCTCGGCCTGGAAAGAACACATGGACTGGTGCATGTTTCGCGAAAAAGTGGTGTATGTGGCGAGGGGTAAGCCTGGGACATGGGTGAAAGTATGGGGCCCCTGGAACGCCTACCGAGGGGGTATCTGCGCGCCACCGCTGCTGCCTGATCCCTCGCCAGCCCCATCCCCTTAGCCGACCCATTCCCCCGCCGCCGGGCATTGGGTTCCCCCAGTCCTCGCTTTGCTCTCTTCCCCCTCTTCAAACTTCTGTGTACAGTTGGGATCCCCCCTCTTGGGGAGCACGTGCTGCTATTTTTGCTTGTGGGTTGCCTTGTGGGTGTGGTTTTAATTTTTGTTGTTCTTAATTTAAAATGAAACCGCATAATGGGGTCTGGATGAAGTGGTTTTTGACATTGTTACCTATTGAGAAATGCTCCTCCTGTAATACCACGTGTTCCATGAATATATGCCGTATGTTCCTATCATTGCTAGCGGCCGGCCGGAAGGTTGTGGGCCCATACTTGTATACTTTTAAGACCTGTAATAAACGGTTTCAAAAAAAAAAAAAAAAAAAAAAGAAAGTCCTGAACACCTCCATCACCTCGGAGCATCTCCATTCTCCCCTTTCCAGCGAAGGTTCTTGAGAAGGTAATCAACCAGCAACTCACTGAACACCTGGAACACAACCACCCACTGGATCCCTCGCAATCTGGATTTTGAGACAGCCACAGCACCCAGACAGTCCTGATCACAGCCACCAACGACATCAGGGACCTCCTGGACCATTGGCGAAAAGGCAGTCCTCATCCTCTAGGGAAGAGGTGTTGCGCCGCGGCCAGGGCGACTGACTCCGGAATCTGGAGATCACGGTTCGATCCCCAGCGCCGGCAGCAGATTAGCCCAGCACCGTGTGACTCTGGGCAATAGCTTGCTTAGTCTTCCCGACGGCCCCCAGCGCCTAGAGACCCCTACGGGTGAGTGTTCGCGCTTTACAAATGTGGATATTATTATATTATTATATCACGTCAGCTGCCTCGGACATCACCTCCCATCACATGTTGATCAACAAACTCCACAACATCAGAATCCAGGGAGACATCAGAATCCAGGAAGACACTCTTGTACCTCACAAGAAAGAACACAGAGAATTTGTCTCCCACTGTTCACCTCAGAACCCAAGATGATCATCTGCGGCATCCCCCAAGGATCATCCCTCAGTCACACCCTCTTCAACGCGTACATGACCCCCCCTGGCTAACACCATCAGATCGCATGGACTCAACATGATCTCCTACACCGATGACACTCAGCTCATCCTCTTGCTGTCAGAAGACCTCTCCACCACCAGAGCTGGTTGAAGGACAACTGTTTCAAGCTCAAGACAGACAAGACAATATTTATCATCTTTGGGAACACCTCGCCATAGGATGACGTATGGTGGCCTGCTGAACTTGGCCCATCCCCCACCCGACAGCCCACACCAGTAACCTCGACATCATCTTGGACAGCAACCTATCCATGAAGAAACAGGTGAACACAGTCTCATCCAGCTGCATCCACACACTACGCAAGCTCTGCGTCAACGTTTTCCTGGTGCTGATGGGGAGCCACTTGAAGACCTTGAAGAGCATGGGGAGAGTGTGGAAGCAGGCTTAGCATATGGCATTAACCTGATGTTTCATGGAGTGTTTGCTGTCCAAGATGATGCTAAGGTTGCTCTTTAGGTGTGGGGGTGGGACCGAGTTCTGATGGCCACCTGAAGTCATTCCAGAGGGAGGTGTGTCTGCCAAAGATCAGAATTTCAGCTTTTTCCATGTTGAGCTTCAGAAAGTTGTTATTCATCCGGGCTGAGACATTCTTCATAAAGTTATGGAAAATGGTCTTCTTCAAGGTAGGGTCTGCTAAGAGCGAGAGGACAAGCTGGGTATCGTCGGCGTAGGAGATGATGTTGATGTCATGGGCTCTGACAATGTCTGCGAGTGGTGTCATTTTGCATAGATGTTAAAGAGGGTTGGACTGAGGGATGAGCCTTGAGGAGCGGCACAGATGGTGTGCTTGGGTTGTCAGGTGAAGAGAGGGAGACAGTTCCCTGGTTGCGCCCCATAATAAAGGATGCCATCCATCTGAGTGGGTCATCTGTGATTCTGATTTGGCACAGTCAATCAATGAGTGTGTGGTGGGAGATGGTGTCGAAGTCTGCACGTGGGAAAGCATGATCAGGACAACTGATACTCCTCCGTTGAGTAGGATGCGGATGCCGTATGATGCAGCAAACAGGGCTGCCTCAGTGCTGTGATTGGCTCTAAAACCTGATTAAGAAGGGTCCAGCAGGTTGTTTCTCTCCAGGTGTTCGGTGAGTTGGAGGTTGATGGCTTTCTCCGGGACTTTGGCAGGAAACGGGAGCAGTGAGATTGGATGGTAGGTTGTTCTGGAACTTGTTGGGGTTTGCAGAGGGTTTGTTGAGGAGTGGTCTCACCTTTGCATGTTTCCAGGCATCGGGAAAGGTGGCCGTGGTGATGGAGGTGTTGAGGACGGTGGAGAGTTGGTGGCTACACTCGTCTCTTGCAAGGTTAAAAAGTCAGTTGGGGCATGGGTTGGTGGGTGATTCCAGTGGATGGAGTTCATTAGCGTAATTGTGTTTGGTGTTCTGAGTTGCTCCCATGCGATAAGTGGGTGGTTGGGGTTCAAAGTTTCTGTGGATGTTTGCTATCTTGTTGTGGAAGTGGTCGGCGAGGGTGTCGAAGAGTTCCTGTGAGGAGGGGATTGAGTTCTCGGTGGCTGACGGGCAGGCAAACTCTCTGACAATGGTGAAGGTTGGCACTGGTCTCGATCTGGTGTCTCAGGGCCTCGTTTTTCAGAGCTTTGAGCTGGTGATGGTAGTTGTTGAGAGCCGACTTGAAGGTGACTCAGTCGGTGTCATTCCTTCTGGTGCATCATCTTCTTTCCAGTTGTTTAAATCTGCACTTCAACATGCTGAATTCTGGGGTATACCAGCGGGCTTGTTTGGTAGCTCTGTGAATTTTAGCTGATGTGGTGGGATGACTCAGTCAGCAGTGCTGAGGATCCAGGCGTTGAAGTTCTCTACTGCTTGGTTCAGGTTGGTGGTGACATTGGGCTGTGTGACGCTGAGGCCGTCAGTCCATTGGTGCTAAGTGACCTTGGTACAACTGTGGAAGGGGGTGCTGTGGTGGTTGGGGGTGGTTGGGGGTGGTCCGGTGAGGGTAAGTGTACAATGGAGTGGTCCGACCAGGTGAGTTCTGTGGTGTGGCTGTATCTGATTCTGTTGCTGGATGTGAAGATGGGGTCCAACGTGTACTCTGCTTTGTGCGTGGAGTTTGTGACTAGCTGCTTGAGGCCGATGTTGTCCCGTCCATACCTGCAAGGGTACCTGTGGTGAGAGGAAGATTGTTTATGTGCAGGAAGGTATGCCCAGACGTAGGTCCCCTGCTCACTTTGCCACTGGATTCAAGCTAACCTCGCTGAAGCGGGCTGTTAGCCCAAAACCGGTCCCAAGATGCTTGTTTCCGGTCCAGGGAAGACATGGCTTGGCAGTTCGGGCTGGACTGTTCCCCTTGGGCACAGGGTCAAGACTGGTTTGCATATAGCTGAGTCTGAACGGGGGCGGCAAAGGGAGCTAAAGAATGATGATGGATTCAACCCAGATCTGTGACTTGGGGTGAGTCTTTGAAAAGTTTCAGCACTCCGTCCATCATCTCCTTGTTTTTGCCATATTTGGCTTGCCACAGCTCCACTGGTTCCCTGATTAGCCATATTCCAAGGCATTTGGTAGGGCCTGTTGCCCATTTCAATGGGTATTCTGTGGGGAATTGATCGGTGGCATTGATTAATGGAAAAAGGACAGACTTAGACTAGTTTATTTGGATACCTGAGTTTCCTCCAAATCACACCACCTCGAGTGCAAGAGGTCCAGATTAGTCTTGGGGTCATGCGCATATATGGTGGTGTTGTCTGCATATAAGGATATCACTAAACCCCTGGTTGTAAATCTTATACCCTTGTCTGCATGGTGCTGCCGCAGCCTAGCAGCTAGGGGCTCGATGGTGAATAAAAGCAGAGAGCGGGCATCCTTGCCTGGTGCCCTGTGTGACTAAAAAAGGTTCAGAGACAATGCCATTGAGTCACACCCAGGCTGACAGAAAGGTATATAGGAGTTGGATTTGTTTAATGAACTGATGACTAAGACCTAGTCACTATAGCAATGGAAAGTAAAATGCCCATTCAAGCAAATCGAACGCCTTAGTGGCGTCCAGTAGTGCGGCTATGGCTGAGGAAAGGAGGCAATTTTTCACTGCCATTCTACAGACACCCATCGTCCTGCTGGTTGGTCTACTTGGCATTGCGAGTCTTGCTTACAAGCCACATATTGTTACTGTAGGTTCTGTGACTGCTGTCCCCAGATGCCAATTCCCCACCTGCTTTCCAACCCTCCACAATGACAGGGGACCATAGATTTCTCAGTCTTGAAGGAAGTGACCCGCTAAGGTCCACCCGAGTCACCACAGACCGCCTCTCAGCCTTCCGTACCAAAATGAAGAGTCAGTCAGACAGTGGAGAATACAAACCAATAACTGTTTATTCATATACACTCAGAGTGGAGCCCCATCTGTACAGTCACTGGGAGTGCTACAGAGGGAACTAAAAACAACAAGCATATAGATATATTATGTACGTTTCATAACTGGGCAAAGACACGCCCATAATGGAATTTGCCAGGCAGATGCAGCTGAACAGCAAAGTACAAAAAAAGGTTTCAGGTCTCGTATCTTGCACAACCTAGCACAGTATAAGGTCGTTTCGCCCTGGGCCTGCCACCAGACAAGTGGGAGAGGGCCTCTATCTACTGAGAAAGCTATGCGCTGACATGAACAGTTCACTCATTACTGAAACAGAACTTAACATTTCAGAAACAAAACTTAGCAGAGGGCATTTCTCAGAAATGACACAAGGTCAGTTTCGAAAAGCCTAAAATGGCGCCTGAAGAGAAAATGACGTAGCAAATGCTGACTAAAACATAATATTGCGTTAGCATTTACGGGCGCAATCAAACAAACCCTCCTTTTAGCATGAATTAGGAACATTTTCTAATAATCAAAAAGAAATAGGACCAATACATTTGTGCAAGGATACTAAAGCAAAAGCAATATATTAAAAATCAACGAAGCATACAAAGCAGGAGGTAAATACAACAGAATTATGGGCATTCCTTACAGTCATTGTTAGAGAGGGGCACAGCAAGCAAAAAGGAATCCTCAAATATTCCCTCATCATTATGCTTTAAATCATCAATGTCATTCTGCAACATCATGGCGGCATTTGTAACATGAGCTGATATTTTCTGTTTAGGCATGAAAACAGAAGCACAGTAAGAACAGCAAAGAGGAAGACACTGAATAAGAATACAGCATAATACCAACACCACTATGAGATAAATCAGCTGCTGGAGAATCCAACCCCAATTACCAAAAAGGGACCAACTCCAATTACCACTCTCCATGCCCTTGACATTTTTGATGATGTCTAGAATGTGTTGTGTGATGTTTTTCTCCATATTTTCTATCCCCATAACAGACTGATCGCCAATTAAAGCGCAAACACCACCAGACTTGGCCAAAATAAAATCTACAGCATAGCTAGTCTGTTCAGAATAGACCTGCATGCTTTCCAATTTGGTAGTTATATCTCTCAAAGCTGCCGCGATAGTATTGGACAGAATTTGCAATTTACATCCAAAATATTTTCTGTTTTTTTTCTTCCTTGGCCATAGCCATGCCACTTAAGTTAAATGGAAGACAAGAAAAACACAAATGTGATACCATTGCTAAAGCTATTCCCTTCCAAATCTGTGACTCCATCACAAAACTCTTTCATTAAAGTTCTTTTCACCCATCTCTTTTACGGCTCAATATCCTTAAATGGAACACCCAGAGGCACCACCATCCCAAGAGCCACATCGTCAGTCCCATTATAAACGTTAGAATAAGTGCTGTTGGACAAAACATATAACCCCAGGATGTGCATATATCAACCCCTCATAATTCACCGCTGATTACCTAGAATTCATCCCAATTGTATTTGGATCAGATTTGTACTCAAGGGAAAATGTTGATTTGTACAATATTGTTCCTGAACAATTGATATATAGAGATGTATCTGTAAAATTCACTATTGGACAACAGGCAGCATAGTAACCAGTTTTTCGAGGTACTGTTATCTCTTTATAGTGCCAACCCACACAAGTTATATTTTGTTCCTCCATATCAAAATTGTCTCAATATGTGCTTTTGTCACACCCAGGGTAACCTTCCCGCTGCGGCTTTTGGTAATATAGACACGGCCCAGGATAACCAAGTATGAACATACCCTTGACTTCTACAAAGTCTGGTGGCCGAGTGAACGTATAATTAACAAGCGACAAGAGATATGCTGTTCAGAGGGTAGCAACAGAACCAATAGGATAATAAGCAGTCCCATTCCAAAAGAATCTCTAAATCGCTGCCACAAACACATTATTCGTGGCAGCTCCAAAGAAATTGGTCCACTCAAGTCAAGTGTGGGTGCATCATATACATCCTCTAAAAACCATAGTACCCCCCACATTGCTATTATCACTATTACAAGAACAATGACACATGCAATTTTAATTTTAATAGACCAAATTGCACAACGTTGGCTCAGAATTATTGGCTACTCCTACTCATCAACTGGTCTACCAAAAGGATGCATTATGAAATAAGCAAAGAAACGCAGAATAATAAAGAACGTAAATGTTTCCAATGTCCGTCAGAGCCTCACTGGTACATGCTCCTATTGTCCATCAATCAGTTGGCGCTCTTGAGCACCGGCTGTGGAGCTTGCTCTATCCTAAGCTTGTCCTGCTCTATCCCACATTGACAAAGGTGATATACTCTCAGAGCATACTTTTTTCCCTAACTAATGTTCAAACTACAAAACAAAGCAAATGCAGAACTTTCAAAACCTCCTGTGGATACTGCTACTCAGTAAGGGCCTATCTTATACAGTCCATCCCTAATCTGTTTTCTATTTCAGTTCGGTGGTCCTCGTCCGAGGACGTAGATTGTACCTGGGAGCCCCCGGCACCGTAGGATCTGAGAACAGAGGCTCTTGGATAGCTTGTATTTCAAGGGGAACAGCCGTTTTTAAAACATCATCATTCTCCTTATTCGTTTTGGTCCATATCAACTAGGCGTCAGTGAAAGGCACAAACCTAGGCAATTGTTCACATTCGTCGTCCCCTACTCCTCCCTTGACCCACTGGTCATAAGTCAAGGGAAAAGGTATCTTCTTACAGTGGGTAGAGTCTACCCAATTCTTCCGACCTACAACTTTCACAGCCGTTTAAGTGACCAGTAGAACCTGCTCAGGACCGTTCCACCTTGGCTCCAGACTTTTATTCCTCTGAAAATGTTTGATAAGGATCAGATCGCCAGGCCGGATGTCACAGCCAGATCTCTCAGGCTTCGGAGGTAGGGAATCACAAACCTATTAGTGATTAGAATGCAGACTTTCTGTTAACTGCCAAGATAATCAAGCAACACAGGATATTCAATCTCTGAGAATCGTTTTGGATGGGGGACACCCCAGACATTTGCTGGGTGCCCGAAAACCCCCTTGTTTGGGGACAACCCAGTTCTAGAGTGTGCTGTCGTTCTAGTTGACAAAAGAGCTAAGGAAAGAGCATCCAGCCATTGCAAACCTGTTGTCTCTTGAATTTGTGCCAATTTCAGTCTGAGAGAACCATTGTACTTCTCAACAAGGTCTGCAGACTGCGGATGATTGGCGGCATGAAATTTCTGTTTAATATGCAGACCCATTAAAGTGAGACCCGTTGTCACTCCAGATAATTTGGGGTAAACCACGTTGAGGAAAATACTCTTTGAGGAGTACTTTCACAGCTGAAATGGCCTTATTGTCTTTAGTGGGGTAGGCCTCAACCCATTTACTGAATGTACAAATAGCCACTAAAACATGCTTGGGATTATTACATCATTCCAATTCGATACAATCCATTTGTAGAACCTCAAATGGAAAAGTGGGTGGTGCGAAATTACCAGGCCATGTAGGGGTACCCTTCCCTGGATTATGTTTCAGAACAGTGTTTCACCAAATGCGCAGCTGGTTTCGAAATATTATCATTGTGCCAAACTGGAGCTAAAAATTTACAAATGCCTTTTGCACTAATGTGAGGTGAACAATGTGACATAGTAACCACAGGGAGTACATATGCATCAGGCAACATCCATTTCTGTTCCCCAGATTTATCAATCCAACATCCTTCCTCATTAAACTGTGCTGTACCTTCCTGCCATTCCACTAATTCCTCTATCGTGGCTTCACTCTGTATGGCCTTTACACTCTCAACGGTGTTTTCAAACATAGCGACCTCAGGAACCCATCTAGCTGGAGGTGCAACAAACATTATTTTCATCTTACTTCTGGCAGTCTCCTTGGCTACCTAATCTGCAAAATGCATTCCCTTTACCCACGCCATCAGTAACCATTTTATGAGCACAGCATTTAATTATAGCCAATTTCTTGGGAAGTGTTAGCGCGGATAACAATCGCAATATGAGGTGTCCATGCTGTATTCTAGTGCCATGAGAGGTAAGGAACCCTCTCTCTGCCCACAATCAGCCAAAGTTATGGGCAACCCCAAATACATATTGGCTATCTGTGTAAACATTAACAACCAATCCTTCACTCACTCCAAAAGCTTGTATAAGGGCAGCAGGCTCAGCGGCTTGAGCCGACTGATAAGGGACCTGTGATGTCTCCACGCAACGTAGTAATAGCATAAGCTGCAGTGGTTGTGCCATCTGATAATTTGAAACAAGAGCCATTGACATATAGTTCTCCTTGGGGGTCAGATAAGAGAACATGAGTCAGGTCTACCCGTCCCTTCGTCTCTTCTTCTGTTCGGAAAATACAGTCATGTTTGTCAACTGCATCATTCTCAGAAGGGATTGGCAGTAATGTGGCTGGATTCAGAGTGGCACATTGTTTAATTGTAAAATGCTTAGCAAACAATGTGAGGTGCTGTGTCTTTCTCTTATTCAAAAGTGTATCCACAGCATGGGGTACTATAACTGTGAGGTCTGTATCAAGTACGGATCCAGCCGATTGCCTGATTGAAGTGGCCACAGCCACGACCGCTCTCAGGCAGCTCGGAAGGGCCCAAGCAACAGGATCAAGCACAACAGAAAAATAAGCACAAGGCCTCTGTCTATCGCCGAACTTCTGGGTTAAGACAGAAAGTGTGCAGCCAGCCATCTCGTGGACATAGAGCACAAACGGTTTCCTATAGTTAGGGGTACCAAGCACTGGAGCAGAGGTAAGCACAGTTTTTAATTGCTCAAAAGATCGCTGACATTCTGGTGGCCAAGGCAAAGGCTCATGCACTGCTTTCGTTGTTAATGCAAGCAAAGGTTTGATTAATAAAGAATAATTTCGAATCCACTTGCGACAGTAGGAAGTGATACCTATAGAAGAGCTGGTTATATCGGCTCCTCCCCCTGGATCCTTCACCCCACCTTTACCAATACACAATGTGCCTACGCCAGTTATGAATCAAGTAATCAAAAAATTGAGGAAAACCCTCCAAACTAGTGGCTAGTTACCCCATATTATGAATCTAGACCCCCCCCTGGATGGTGAAGAATAACGTACTTAACATACTTAGCTATATCGAGTTCAAAAAATCCTTTGCCTGGATTTCAGAGAGAAAAAATTTAATCTGGCCCTGATAAATTACCTTCAATTTTGAGGGAAAAAGCAAAAAAGCCTGAGCCCCCTTCGTTTGGAACAGAGCTATTAGTTGGCGGAGCTGCCACCTCCGCTCAACAGTTGCAGGACACAAATCTGGCCTAGCAAAAAACTCACAGCCTTTCCCTGCTCTTTTTCTATCGGGCCTAGCTAGGTCGAAGATTTTCTCCCTAGCCAAAAAATTAAACAAAGAAATTAGGATTGCACGAGGCTTATCCCCGGCAGAATTTTGTCTTCGTTTGAAAGGAAAGCGATGTGCCCGCACAGTCCCAATACTTTACATCTGGAAAAGCTTCCGCAAAGAGTTCAACAATGAACTGCCTGGTGTCTGACCCTTCCATGCCTTCAGGAATCCCTAGGATCCTCAAATTATTCCGTCTAGCTCTGTTTTCCAGGTTGGTTAGCTTCCAAAGCATATTGTCTTTCTGTGCTTTGATGAGGTCAGTAAGGCCCTTCTGGGTTGCCACCTCATGCTCCAAGGTGGAGATTCTTTCCTCAACTTCAACAGTTCTGGCAGCAATGTCAGAGCAAATTTGGCTATTCTGCGTATAGAATTTTGCATCCGACGACACGCCCCTTGAGTGCGGGCGCTCTCCTGGCGAGTCTCTTCGCGATGGGCCATGATAGACTGATAGATAATTGACAGTGTTATCTCGCCAGAAGGGGTCGGAAGAGGATCAGCCAATACATGGCTCGAGGCAACTGCGTCAGGCTGAGTAGAGAAAGAATAGTCCCAAGCCAATGATCCAAGTGATCCCGGGTCCTTACTTGACAGCAACACCCCTTGATCTTTCAATTTAGAGGCCTTACGGACTGTACGAGGACCTCGAGATAGAATTTCATCCTTAGGTGCAACATCGGACTGCCAATCAGCAGGATCAGTATCATCATCTGTCAACTCCCTGTCAAGATCATCCTCCTCTGATGAAGCTGTGTGTTCTGAAAGGGAATAAAATGTATCAGCCCCTTCAGGCTCAGGTATGGATTCATTAGGATTGGACTCTGTTGACCTGACAGTGAGCGCTTGATCCGATGCAATGACAGCAGTGGCAGTTAAGGCAGTTTCTGGCAAAGGTTGAGAGGGAATAGGGGTTGATATGCCCTGTGGGACTACAGTTCCCATAATTCCATTGCCTGGCAGAATAAAGTTCTCCGGGGTCTCCTTAACAGCACCAGAATCTATATGAAGAGGACCCAATGGAATATGCTCGTGGGGTTGAACACCCGTGGAAGGAAGGGTCGAGATGGCATCACTACCCACCGCATGGGTCACCTCCACCGACTGCAGAGCTGTATCACCCACCTCATCAAAGATGACCGGTGCCTTCATACTCCCCGTGCTCACCGAGCTGGCAGATATCTTTACTCTAACCGACTGCTGCTTGAATAATGCTGGTAGAGTCTGCTTCGGTTTTCTGCTGCCGGTTGTAGCTAGATTGCCTCCTGACACCATAGCGTCACCGTGGGATACCTGCAAATCCTTGCTTGGGGCAGAAACCGCCGTGGGACTGGGGGACCGTGTTGATGCTGCCGCTGAGGCCGCTGAGGCTCGAGTCTCGGCGGGAGGATTTTTCGCCGGCAACCTTGGAGGCATCGTCACCACCGAATACCTCCACACGGGAAAAGGACAGGATGAGCCAAGAAGAACCCCGCGATGAAGAATGAAAGAGACGCACCACTGCCGTAACAACTTGCCGGTAAGAATCTTTTGCGTATAAAGCAGCCCCCTGAACATGGCAATCGTTATCGTTATTTGGCAATTCCGCAGCGCTTTTTTAAGGAATGGTTATTTTTGTTTTGCCGCCGTAATTCCTCTGCATTTTGTCGTCACTCCCAATACATCCCGGGGGAAATCTCGGAAGAGGGGAATTACTCCAGGAGGGAGAGGATACACCACCGGCTCAACTAGCCGAACGAGCGACCGCCATCTTGCCCCAGCGGCCGCCATCTCGCCCCTAGATCCTGCTGCCCTATAAGGGGGGCTCTGGGGTTGGGGGGAGGTGGGGTGGGTTGGGGTTTTCCTTGGGTAAGGGAGGGGCTAGAGCCAGTGGTGGGATTAAGGGGGGGTGTTGTTTGGGGGAATCAAAGGTTTTTGTGCAATGTTTTAGTTATGCTTTTGTATTTAGTCAGGGCTATGCTAAAATTTGCAACTATGGCTGTTACTAAAAGAAACAATGGGTGGCATATGAGTTTAGCTTCATTTGTGAGATTAAATGGGGCTGGATAAATTGCGATTAAGCTCATGGAACATATGCGGCGTAAATGAAGGTAAAAAACGAGCCCTGTTTGCCAAATGTATTCATACTATGCAATTGGATATTGTATGTCTGCAAAAGACACATATACCGTGGGGTAAACGGGATAGCTTGAAAGTTCCTGGTTATGACTTAATTGCTAGTTCCCGTCAGACGTCCATGGTGAGAGGGGTGGCTATTTTATTGAAACGAGGAGTTGGGAGTTGTAAAATGGTGCTGGAGGATAGCTTGGGTAGATGGGCGATAGCAGAATTAGTTTTTGAGAATAGACCTCTAACCATCTGTACAATATATGGTTCTAATTTGGACGATCCCGAAATCTTTAGATATTTAAATTTAGAATTAGCAGGATGGTCTCAATCTATGATTTTGTGTGGGGATATGAATATTAGTCTGCCCGGGAATTTTGATTTTACTGGATCCTCAAAATACTCTGGTTGGAAACCTCAGGTATTTAAGGCCCTTCATACTTTAGTTCAAGAACATGGACTTATCGATGTTTGGTCTAGGCATAATAAAGATGAAGACGGGCATACATATTTTTCTGCTCCCCATAACAAATTGGTCCGTTTGGATAATTTTTTTATGTCCGACCAGGTGGCAGAGGTATCCTCTATCTCTGTTTATCCAAGAATCCTATCGGACCACAACCCTCTCATTGCTATATATCCGCTTCCTCGCACGCCCAGACCTCCTAGGACGTGGACATTCGAAAGAAAATTATTATTGAACTCGGCTTATTTGGAACATATGAGGAAGTGATTACCCGAATTTCTAAACATTAACAGGGGTACTGCCACTGACTGTATTGTGTGGGATACGGTCAAGGCTGCAGCACGCAGTGAGACTAAGAGTTTTGCAGCTTTTCAATATAAGACTACTCAGGAGCAGATCAAGAGACGTGTTGAGGAGCTCCGCTCTGCAGAGATGGAAGTAATAAGTAATATTAATGTAGGGTCTAACGCCGAGCAGAGTCAGCAGAAGGTTGCTATAATTAAGGCTAAAATTCTGGAGTTCTTCGGGCAGGACTTGGCTGCTAAGTTTGCCCATTATCGGGCAACAATGTATGAGTTTGGCGAAAATTCGGGCAGAGTTCTTGCCAAAAGACTTCAGCGGAGAAGCGTTTCAAATCGCATTAGTAGAATTCAGGATCCACAGGGCAATATTCAGGACACTCAAGAGGCTGTCATGGATGTGTTCTTGAAGTTCTATAATATATCACTTTATACGGAAGAAAAGCGCAATTCTCTAACTCAACCTATGTTTGACGCTTTTTTTCAGAATATTGATACCCTAAGGGTCACAGTGGGTCAAAATGAGGCTCTCTCTGAAACAATTCCCTGGGAGGAGGTTGAGCTGGCGATAAAATCCTTTGTTAACGGGAAGGCTGCCGGCCCCGATGCCATCCCTCTAGAATTCTATAGGGCATTTAGCGCCGAGATCTCCCAGGACATTTTGTCAATCTTTAGGGGAGCACAGAGGGGAATTATCCCATACTCCTGGACTCAAACCACTATCATCCTTTTTCAGAAAAAAGATAAGCCTCAATTAAACCCTTCATCTTATCGACCAATCTCCCTGATAAACACTGATAGCAAAATGTATTCCAAAATCTTACCTTCCAGACTAGCGGCGGTTATTACTCCGCTAGTGTCCATTCGGCAACATGGATTCATCCCGGGAAGGGACACGGTCGACCATGTTCGCCGAGTTAGTGCCCTATTGGATTGGGCTAAGACCACTAGTGCTCCCCTCGGGGTGATCCTGTTAGATGCCGAGAAGGCGTTTGACAGGATCTCCTGGGGGTTCCTATGGGCTGTGCTCCGCTGGAAGGGCTTCAGTGCTGAATTTATTCAGGCTGTCAAGTCATTGTATATCTCCCTAGCTGCGGTACTCCGTATTTCAGGTCAGCAATCAGGATCTTTCGATATTAGTAGAGGTACAAGGCAGGGGTGTCCTTGTTCACCCCTGCTGTTTGCCTTGTATATTGACCCGTTTCTTGGTAAAATTGAAAGAGATCGAAACATCTGGCCGATTAAGATCGAAACCACCGAATACAAGACATTAGCTTACGCGGACGATATAGTTGTTTTAACCAGTGATGTCAGATCCGCGTTTCCAGCTTTAACAACTCTTGCTGATCAATTTGGTTTGTTATCTGGCTATAAGCTGAATGTTTCAAAAACGCAGGTAGTTCAATCAACTGCTATGTGTCCCTCTGCTGTCTCTGTGGTATCCGAAGCAATTTATTTAGGGGTTAAAATTACCGCGTTGGTTGACAATATCCCTGACCTTAATATTCTCCCACTTATAAAGTCGGTCAATATCAAGCTTGAAAGGTTAGACCATCTGCACCTTTCCTTGTATGGTCATTGCAATGTACTCAAGATGTTGGTCCTCCCTAAATTTCTCTATTTTTTCAGAACTATTCCCCTAGAGTTTTCACAAAAGAGTATTGTTAAGGCTGAAAGGATTTGTTACAATTTTCTCTGGGGGTATCGTCGCTCACGAAGGGCGGCCAAGTGGATGTGTCTTCCTAGGGATCGGGGAGGATGGGCTGTCCCTAATCTTTTGTTATATTATTGGTCTGCCATGATTCATCATCTAGGCTTACCGTTGCTGGGAGATAGGGCAGAGGTTCCGCTTTTGAATAGACCGACAATCTATGAGATTGGTCTGGGTTTTGCCGCTAAGGGTATGCTAACGTGTATTCTGGAGCCAAGCTACTTTAAGAGAACTAGGTTCAAAGTCATAGCTACCATGTTTTCAGTTTGACGGAAAATTCACCATAAATGGTCAATTTCTAATATTAATTTTTGTACGCCCTTTAAAGCTGCCCGGCTTCTACCTTCTATATTTCAGGATCATATTATTTTTAAGTGGCAGCTACTAGGCATGAATTGTATAGGTGATCTACGTGTAGGTGGGCAAATGGTTTATTTTTCTCTTTTAAAGGACAAGTTTCATTTGAGTTCTCACGACTTCTTTAAATATCTTCAGATCAGATCAGAAGCTTTATTGATAAACATATACATGAAACACCTGCATTGTTTGAAAGGGTTATTCTATTCGAGTTAATTCAAAGGGGCTAGAATCGGGACAATATATCAACATACGACATCCGGCTTACCTGATGACATTGATCTTCAAAATTCTAAGTGGGAGACTAAATTTGGCAAGACCGGCGTGGACTTAAGACCAGCGTTAGATCTTGCAGGCTCTGTCTTAGTTTCTGGCAGCTCTACGCACTCAAAGTTTTATGTCAATCTTTGATCTCTATTATACACAGGCAAAAATTTCAAAGTGGGGGGCACGGAAGGGTGATTCCTGTTCAAGGTGTGGCCTTTTGGCCGCAGATGCTATACACATGTTCCATTCTTGTCCGAATCTGAGGGAATTCCTCTATGATGTCGAGTGCTTCCTAAACCGGGTCCTTAACATTCCAGTCATCATTTCTCCAGAGTTGGTAATAATTGGGTGCTTAGATAGTGAGCTATCTGGAAGAACGACTCATGTTTCTGCGTTTTTGTTTATAGCCATGTCTATGATTCGTCTGTGTATTACTTCTCAATGGCTAAGCCCCGCAGCCCCCACATTTTTCAACTGGCGAGCCAGGATTTTGGCTTTGTTTAATCTGGAGTCAGCAGTTTTTTTATTAAGGGGAAGAAGGAGGTGTGAGGTCGCTTGTAAGATTTGGCTCCCCTTAGAGGAATGGTTAAAGCACTGATTTCCTTATTATTAATAATTGATATAATGCCGAATTCATTTTTTTCGTATTTCTTGTTTGATTTTTTTCTTTTCTATTTTTTTACAGAAAGTCTATAAAACCCTAGTCAATTATGTTTGATGCCTCAATTCCCCAATTGTACTCCCTTATGTCCTTACCTTGATTTATATTTCTGCATGTCAGTTGGTTCCTTTGATATGGTATTCATTATGATATGCTCTTGCCTCTCAATAAAATAAAAAAAAAAAAAAAAAAAAAGGAAGTGATACCTATAAAAGCACATACATCTTTTTGTGTTTGTGGAATGGGTATTTTAACAATGGTACTGATACGCTCAGGGGTCAGCCTCCTACCCTCCTTCAATAGCAGGTGACCTAAGTAGGTAACCTCCTGTTGACAATACTGAAATTTCGAAAGAAAGACCTTATGTCCATGATGTGCCAAATGCAACAACAGTTTCACTGTACTGTCCCGACAACCCTGTTCCGTATCAGGAGCAATTAACAAGTCATCAACATATTGCACCAATACTTTACCTGGGGAAAGCGAGAGGGAATCCAACTGACTTTTTAGCACCTGACTATAAATACTAGGACTCTCTGTATAGCCTTGAGGAGCATGACAGAATCGGAAACGTCTGCCGGCCAGTGTAAATCCAAACAAATACCTACTATCTGGGTGTATAGGAATACTAAAAAATGCATTTTTCAAATCAATAACAGAAAATAACTTAGTGGTAGATGGAACCATTGTTAAAAGTGTAGTAATAATCAGGAAGTACCGGAAATTGCGGAACCACTATTTTATTAACTTCTCGCAAATCAATTACAAAATAATAAACATCATCAACAGCATCAGAAGAACCCGAGGGTGCCCTCTTTAGGACCGGCAGAATGGGACTATTACAGATGTTGGCTGATGTTTCCTCAACCACTCCCTTACGTATTAAATCCTGAATAATCTGGAGAAGGGCCAGTTCACCTGCCTGTGTTATTTTATACTGGGGAATCCAATACAAAATGGCACTATCTTTAACTTGTATAGAAACTAGGGGTATATGCAATAGATCCACATCAGTAACACTAGTGGCCCATAAAGTGGGTGGTACCTGATCAAACACAGCTGGAATGGTGCATCTTGAGACAAGCACTGTCAAGTACTCACATACAGATCCATTGTGATATAAACACAAGCAGGAGAACAATAATTAGTAGCATGCAGCTTTTTCAATAAATCTAAACCCATCATATTCTCACCGCAAACTGAAGGTAATATAAATGGAGACTCCACAGTGAAAGGACCAACAGTAAGGGCAAGGGGTCACAAAATTGGGCTTATATCCGGTACTCTTGAAAAACCTACCAAAATGTTATTTTGGGCAGACATGGCTGCCCGGGGACTATATTGCGGGAAACAGAACTTTTTATCTCACCTGTGTCCACCAGAAATTCCTTAGTCAAGCCTTGAAAATCCGCTTTGACAGAAGGACCACGCTGATCTACAGGTATCTGAACTGGTCCCTCACCCTGTCCCTGGCTGTCTTAGCTGTAAGACATACCTGTCACATCATCAAAATCATAATCATCAGCATTGTAATACTGTCCATCTCTTTGGTCATCAAAATAATTGGTATCAGAACTGTCCATAGAAGCTGCAGCATTCTGGTTTCTATCTGTCCCACGGCCCCTACCACCAGAACCTTGTCTTCTAGGGGACGAAACCTTCTGCAAAAGTACAGGGCAGTTGCTACGTCAATGTTCTACCTCCTTACAATATGCACATTGACTCTGTCCCAAAGGTGTTGCTGATGGCTGCCTAGTACAAGGGAGTTGTCGTGAAGGACCACCCCGTCCTCTGGTATTACCCCAGCATTCCTGCTGCAACAATACCTTTGTCTTTAAATCCTTATGTTTTTTTTATCAGTTTTATCCTTTTACTCCTGATCTCGATGCTCACAATATTGGGCCATATTTAAAATAACAGGAGGAGAAGACGCAGACCAAGAGCTTTCAGACGGCTGCAAACGGGCCATTATTTCAGGAAGGAGATTTGTGACAAACCTAACAACAAACAAACGGACTTCCGGGGACATATCCTGCCCACTATAATCCAAAACATACCTTCAAACCTGGTGAAAAAATCAGACACAGTCTCATCTTTCTTCTGTCGACAGGCAGTCAAGTCAAGATACGCTTTATTCAATTTGAAAAATCAGATCATAAAAGCACACAACAAATCAATTAATACAAACAGAATATTACAAGCATATAAATAAAATTATAAAAACTTGAAGCATGTAGCACCAAATACAATTTACACACAAATAAAATCGTTCATTTAAAAATAGAAAACCACATTCTCAGTTCAGTGCACCACCAGAACATGATCGATAACGATTCTCGTTTAATCGAGGTTCTGGCCTTGCATCATTTTTCTAGTTCTGACCACCCCTTTCAGAAACTTAGCAATATGATCACAAACAATTTCATCATCTGAAAGTTGCAGCTTAATAAAAGCGGGTCGGCAAGATCTCAAGCCTTGTGTTTTCAGAAAAGACAATATCCATCTTTTCCTAAGTGAAGTATAAAACTTGCAGAAGAACATGATATGGATTGTTGTCTGTATTCAAATATCGTCACAAGGACAGGGGCAAAGAGAACGTGACCAATCGTTAATCTGGGGAAAAGTAACCAGGGTGTGAAAATTGCCTAAACGTAGGCGTGTAAGCAAGATCTTATCACAATTACTAGAAGTGCGTAATAAACATTGTTGTATCCCAGTCTGAAACAGGAGCAACGGGTTGGCTCTCACTGAAGGTTTCATGATATTAGATGACAGCCTAATCATCTCCAAATGATTTATAATTCCCACTTCGTAATAAGGGACAGGCTATCGGGATTAGTGAAAAACTCGGGATGGCCTAGGTTGCACATAAAGTTTTTAATATAGGCGAGCCAAGGGATACTTTTTACTTGTTGCAAGTTCAGAGAATCTAAAATCACATCCCGGTTAAAACCTGTCATCACGCCGGTCCAGACCTTATGCCACAACAAAATTGGCTGTATTTTTATAAGATCAGACAGGTATAGCAATCCCAATTCAGAATGACAAATATACGTAGCCGTACTATCAGGGACAGCTAATAGGTACCTCAAAAACTGGTTCTCAAGTCGTTGAAGGGACTCCACGTTTACATAACCCCAAATGCCAGCTCCATACAGAGCAACAGAAATGCATTTGGCTTTGTAAATTGTCAATAAATCGTAGAAAGGACGCTGGCCCAGTCTTCAAGCAAAATTAATCAGGGCGCCTATAGCTTTTGCGAAAAGTAGTTTTCTACAGTTTACGGCTTTCACCCGCGTGCCCCGTTTATCAAAAACAATACCCAGGTATGAAAAATGATCAACAAATTAAAATTTTCCTTTACTTATAAAAATCTCTCTGCACTTAACACTAGGCTTACTACATTTCACAATAAAAGTTTTGGAAATATTAACACGAAGATCTAGGCTTGACATATAGGAAGCAAAACTTGTCACCATTTTTTGTAGGGCAATCAGGGTGCATGCTAACAAGACTGCATCATCGGCATATAACAATGCACCAACTGTCTTTTTTAATGGCCAAAATCACTTCGTCCACCTCAAAGTCGAGGCAGATAGGGAGGTAACTACAGGAACCCATGCTGGGGCCCTCGTTGGTAACAGGGATGGCATTGTTGCAGTAGAGGCTAGAGAAATGGGACACCCATTTATCCTCCTCGATCGTATTTGCGAAGCTTGGTGACTTTTTGGGGGCCAGGAAAGGAGCATTTACAGTCTTCTAAAAACCTTTCATATCCTTTAAGGCAGAAGCCTGCTTAAGTGCCGGCCATAATTCAAATCTGATGGCCTCTTTGCATTTTTTAAAAGATGTGTTATATGCCGCTCTAGCCCATTTTACTGCTTCCCCATCTCTCCTCGACTCATGCAGGGCCGATTTCAAAGCTGCGTGTGACTTGCTGCACTGGGAGTCAAACCAACCTGACCTACTGTTAGTTGTGCTTTTAAGTATGGTTAACCGATTATTTTGAATGGCCTTTGAAATATTACAACAAGAGCTACAAATAATTATGTCCATGGCCGTCTCATCCAAACAATTCGAGAAGTCTGCTTTGCAAGTAGTCAAAAGTGACTTGGTTAATTGTAAAGGGTCTACCCAACCCATTTGATAGTATATCCATTGTGCCTGCTGATAACAATGTCTTTTAAGGGCTCGATTGGCAGAGATCCTGTGGATAGTGTTCGGACTTGCAATTCTACAGTAAAACTAATTGGAAAATGATCACTAAAAGCTGCATCATGGGTGTTAAAATTGCAGATTCTGTCAGCGTATCTATTTGATATAAAAAAAAAGTCAATGGTAGATAACAACCCACGACCGTTAAAAGTACTACTATATGGTATGGGAGGTGAGCACAGGTCATTGACAAAACCTAGGTCCATGGAATATTTAATCAAATTTAACATTTCCCTGACAGGAGAATGAGAAAAATGGGAGTTATCTATACCATCATCGGTTAGCAAGCCACAATGACCTCCATCCATATAACTACAGGGGCCCACGTTAAAATCCCCTCCCTAAATTATGCAAAGATCTTTGGATATGTTCCCTAGGCTTACGTCCAGATCCACCTGTAACTCCCTAATAAATTCCCTCATACCTAAGGCAGAGATATTATTTAAAAAATTTTAAAGGACAATACTGTGATGTTTATCAATATGGTGATAGATATCAGATGCCGCAAGGGACACCCTACTTGCATTCAGCCTGTGGGATATGAAGATGCATAATCCACCCTTATTCCTCCCGTGGCTGGTAGGCACTGCCGAAGTAAAGAAAGATTTAAACCCATTAATATGTATAATTTCAGTTGACCACGTTTCCTGAAAGAATAAAACATCAAAATCATAGATGAATTTAAACCAATCGAGAATAGACAGTTTAGTACTTAGGCCTGCCACGTTCTATGAAAGTACGTTTAATGAACCAGACCTGAGATCTCCCTTGCTGACACGCTATCCATGTTGGCTACTTTGGAATAAGGAGCAGCGTCACTTATGGAGCACGGGTAGCTAATGTTTACATCTTTTGTGGGGAGTTCCTGCTCGTTATTATCAATAGCTAGATAAGCGTCTGCCACTAGGCCCGCTGGTAAGACATTATCAGGTGGCCCCAAACTTTGATGAGTGGGAGGGGACTCAGCTAGGTTTTCAATACTGGATCTGATGTTAGAAATAGGTTTCATTAGGTCCATATATGCCAGATTTGAGCTGGGGTGGATATTTTCTGTAATCCTGCTTTGTGCCACAGGACTAGGTATGGAAATAAGTCAGTCTATATCTTCTAAAGATGGTGAGATATCGAACCTGTTATGAACAGGTAGGCTAAACTGCTGATATGCATTAGTGGTTATGGGTCTCCGCTGTAAGGAATGATGAGATTGATTCCTAGGGGGATGAAAATACCCCAAGGGCAGGACATTTATTCCAGATGTTGCAATCTGATCACTACCAAGTCAACAGAGGATCTCTTGTACCAAGCATGTTGATTTGAAAGTAAGAACAACACAGTCCCCAGGGAGTGTTTTTCCCCTTCTTCCTACCCAGCCTACCCTTCTTGCCATTTTAACTTCAGTGAACATGGACTCTGTTAGCCCGGTTTTAGTCCAGACCCAGCAGAGTGCCTTGTTTCTCAGCGCCTCCCAGGATTCGATTGCCTGCGGGGCGAGAGGCGGTACATTAGCTAAAATTATGGTCAATGGGGTGGCTTTCGGAGGCAGGTTCACCCTCACCTCCTCTTTCTGCATGGAAACAGCAGATGAGGTAAGTGACAAGTCAGTGTCAGGGGGCTTAACATGGGCAGGGAAGGAGTTTATTGTTGGTCTAGAGGTACTCTTTGATTCTATGGGTATGTTATAAAGAGCATGAGGGGACTTGGCCTTGCAAGGGGGAACTATTATTCTACCATCCGATGCTGAATGGTTATGCAACACATTTCCAGCGTATACTCCTTGTCCACTACTTAACATGTCCTTAATTGCTGTTATCCTAGCTAACACATTTTCGAGTGGGGCTAGGGCTGATGTGTAGGGTGCTACTGGACCCAGACTCTCCCCTGTAGTGACAGCAGGCTGTACTGTCTCATGAAGGCTAATCATTTTGCTAATAGCAGAGTCCAAATGATCCAGGCAACCACGAAGTGAGACAAGGCTGTTATCAAACAAATCTTTTAATTGTGCGCAAACAGTATCCAAAGTTACCCCCCCACATAATGTCCACCGCAGAGTGCCCTGGAACACTGCATACAGAGGGAGTGGCGTTAGTTTGTATGTCAGTTTGTGTGCTGATAGTGCGAGTTTGAGTTTGAAGCGCCTCATGGGCATTTTGATGAGGCCGTTATTGTTGTTTTGATGTTTGTGTGCCCGCGCCTCTCCTTCGCTTCCTTATAGGCTCTCTCAGCTTGTCCTTAGGATCCTCAATGTCCTCAGTGGGAGAGGTAAGGGTCTGCGACCTTGTTGCTATTTTCGTCCCAAATTATATAGTTGTGATAGATATGTCAATTTCAAGAGAGGGCTGAGGGTGGCCTTTGATGGGGGGCAGTGGGCGGTTCAAAAGGTCAGTGCCCACCTCAGTAGTGCCTAGAGATGAGCACCTCGGCACAACTAAAGGCTCTAACGATAAGCGCATCTCTGTCAGTTCAATCTCGTGGTAGAGCATTGATTCTGCCCTAACAATAAAGGCATCCAGGGTGCCCGCCACTCCCTTACGCTTGCTCATTTTGCTTACTCCTCCAGGCGACGGCTGTCAGTTGAGTGTGAAAAATCAATCAAGAAAATTGGCAGCACACAACGGACAAACAATAAGGCAAGGAATTAATTCCAAAGATGTTAGTAGATAAAGTAATAATGCTCGTGTGTGGTCCTGTTAAAGAAAAATCGATGATCAAGACAGTACCTTGTATCTAGAGGTTCGTGAGCGGAAGCCCAGCCCAGCCTCCTCCGGGTGATGACTGGCAAGGACGGGCCTGCCCTTCGCCAGGGCTTAGCCAGCGCGCACGCGCGCGTCCCGAGGAGCGGGGGCCGCAATGTAATTTAAAGCGCCTCCGGGCGCACAGGCAGCATCAGCGCCTCCGGGCGCGGGACCAGGCGTTGTGGGGATTGGAGTCCCCCCGGCATTGTCCACTTGCGGCTCCCGCGGAGCGGGGGACGCCATGGAATTTAAAGAGCCTCCGGGCGCACAGGCAGCATCAGCACCTCTGGGCGCGGAACCAGGCGTTGTGGTGATTGGAGTCCCCCCGGTGTTGTCTGCTTACGGCTCCTGCGGAGCGGGGACCGTGATGGAATTTAAAGCACCTCCGGGCACACAGGCAGCTTCAGCGCCTCCAGGCGCGGAACCAGGCGTTGTGGGGATTGGAGTCCCCCCGGTGTTGTCTGCTTGCGGCTCCTGCGGAGCGGGGACCGTGATGGAATTTAAAGCACCTCCGGGCACACAGGCAGCATCAGCGCCTCCAGGCGCGGAACCAGGCGTTGTGGGGATTGGAGTCCCCCCGGTGTTGTCTGCTTGCGGCTTCAGGCAGTCAATCTATCCCAGCATACTTTCTTAGGTGGAATAAGTGTATGCATGTATGTAATAATACAACCAGGCAAAGCAAGTATCTCAGCACATGGCTTATCCCCTGGCTTCCTATCTCGGTCCCATCCCTTAATCACATCCCATGTTCCCCCCAACTCAGCGACATGACTTGAGTATGCACCTGTCCCCCAATATTAACTAGGACGAGGAGACCAAAGAACATCTCAATATCAGCAAGAGTCATTACAGTAGAAGAGGCAGCCTCTGTCAATTCTTTATAATAAGCAGCAGGGTTTTTTCTAGGATCGGGCAAAGTAGACTTAAGGGCTAAAACTTCACTACTGTTCCATGGAGTATAAACAGGCCGCCACAGCCAGCCTAGTGATCGCTCTGCGTTGATCCGTCAACGCAGGTATTTCTGGATGATAAATTGGGTGCCCTTCACGCATAGGAAACTGAAATATTTGAGTAGGACTCTTCTCATATAATCTGCCTCTATATACAAGTATTGTAGAAACATTACCAAACACTTGTTCTGGTGCTAAGTCAGTAAAATAAACGTGATCTCTGGTATCAAATAATATTGGGGGAGCCTCTGATTCAATATGCATGTGCCAAAGATCAATCAATGTAGCAGACATGTGCTTAAGGGCATTTTGCTGTATGAAAGGTTCGAAATCACGTACAACCTGCCAGATATTCTCAAGACTTTAAACCGCATTATGAGCCCATCACATTGCCTGACTCGATATTACCCTCTTCTCTGCCTCTCCCACTTCTGATCGCACAAACGAACCCGTCCGTTCCCTGTCTACTAATCTTTTAACAACTGTTCCAGGAGAAATCCATTATTTTGATCATCAAAAAAGCCTGTCAAAGACCACTGCAACTCTACATTGTCCCTCGTATATTTGTGCCATAATGTACTAAACATAACAGGACAAATGCTGTGTTTTACATTCATGTCAAAATTAGGACTGTCTTCAGGAGGCGCAGGCTGAGTTTCCTCCAACCGGGCATCTGCAGAGCAACAGCGACAACACAAACTCCAAATTTTACTGAATCCAGGCATTGCAAAAGAAGAACAAAATCGTTATTTTCACTTGGCAAAGTATTTGCAAACCCTTTTCACCAAAACAGTCCTCAGACCATAAAAAAACTCAAACAACAATGGTACCATATCCACATAGAACCGAAACAGACTCACCTGATATCAAAAGTACAAGCTAACCAGTTCTCCAATGCCGACTCTTCAGACCAAACAGCCAGATCAAGGGTTTCGCCATTCAGGACTCCAGTCGGGATGACCACTGGGCGAAGCAACCTCCCGTGGGACAAAGGCTGCAGCTGCGAGTAACAGAAATTCTTCATGCAGGGATCCCTGAACTGTCCGTCCGAACTGCTGATGGCCTTGTCCTCCCGTCCGTCTGCTGAAAGTGGATGGGTCAAAAACCCAAAGGAGTCCCTGTTTGGGTGCCAATTGAAGGAAGTGACCCGCTAAAGGCCACCCGGGTCACCACAGAACGCCTTCCAGCTTTCTGTACCAAAATAAAGAGTTGATTAGACAATGGAGAATACAAACCAATAAGTATTTATTCATATTCACTCAGAGTGGAGCCACATCTGTACAGTCGCTGGGAGTGCTACAGAAGGAACTAAAAATACTGGGCCCGATTCACAGAAGTAATCTGAGACAAAATCCTAAACTTACTACTTTTGGTATTCACAGAAGGCATTTAGTAGTAGTAAAGTTAGGATTTTGTCTTAAGTCTGTCTTAAGTCTGTCTCAAGTCAAATTTAAGACAAAATCCTAACTTTACTACTACTAAATGTCTTCTGGGAATACCAAAAGTAGTAAGTTTAGTATTTTGTCTCAGATTAGTTCTGTGAATCGGCCCCTGCAAGTTTATGTACTTTTCATAACTGTGCAAAGACATGCCCATAATGGAATTTTCCAGGCAGATGCAGCTGAACAGCAAAGTACAAAAAAAGGTTTCAGGTCTCGTGTCTTGCACAACCACGCACAGTCCAAGGTCATTTCACCCTGGGCCCACCACTAGACAAGTGGGAGAGAGCCTCTATCTACTGAGAAAGCTATGCGCTGACATGAACTGTTTACTCATTACTGAAACAGAACTTAACATTTCAGAAACAAAACTTAGCAGAGGGAATTTCTCAGAAATGACACTAGATCAGTTTCGAACAGCCTAAAATGGTGGCTGTAAAGAAAATGGCGTAGCAAATGCTAACTAAAACATGACATTGCGTAAGCATTTGCGGGCCCAATCCAACAGTCTCCAATCCCTCAGAGGGGCACATCCACTCAAGTTCGCCATCAGGGAACTCCACAGTATAGACTTGGATAGTGGTCTCCGTTCGGTTTTTAACAATCCAGCTTCATTCCCGAATCCCCCAAAATTATATGTTATGTAACCCATGCACTAGGGTTACTAGTACATGCTAGGGGAAGTTTAAGGTAAGACACTCAAATGTTGAAAAAAGGTGGGTGAGCACAGACAACAGGTTGGCGCTTAAACTTTGGGACTCAGTGAGAAATAGGGGCATATTTACAATGAAATTGTAGAGCGACACCGCAAGCAATCTTGCTGCGCCGAGCTGTGTCATTTAAAAAATGGAAGGATGCAGCATATTTGCAAGAATACAGTGCACCCCTACGCTCTACCCTGCGCTGGCGATAAAACAGCAGCCCCCTTGCCTCCATTGCAAGTTGATTGTGTTTGTGCAGGAAGGGATACCTTCTTGCACAAAAACAATGATTAATGGCATTTTGCTCCTTCTATGTGTGCTGCAGAATGCAGCACAGATAGAAAGAGCAAAAAACAAGGAGAAATAAATGTTTTTGTCCTCATTGAGCCACTTTGATGCCTCCCCTGGAAAGGCGTTAGTTTTTGGCACTGCCTTAGATTTACGAATCCTTTTAAATCTGGGGCTGTGTCAAAAAGACATGAGTGTTGCGTGGGAACACCCACAGCAACACCCATGACACGTCCCTTTAACTCAGAATACTACAAAAAAAAGGAACATATTTACAAGGCTGTGTACAGCCACACAAAGTGGCTTTCTGTGACATTGTAAATATGGGCCAGCACACAAGTCTGCAGAAAACAAGAAAGATTATTGAGGAAAAACTACAGTCAGATATAAAGAGATAATTATAAGCAATGTATTCCAGTCTACAAATCCATTGTAAATCTTTGGCCACATTCTTCCAAAATAAAGTGGAACTTATTGGCTGCATCGTTCACTTTTTTAGCGAATGAAGACAGGCTGACCCCTCAAACCACTGTGATAGCCACCCGTACAACCTTCACCCCCCTCAACAACCAACAGGTGAAAGATCTTATCAACACCAGAAAATCTGGTTAACCCTATAATCCTTGCCCTGTAACTAATATGCAATTGGCCCCAGTAGTCACTGCTAGCAATCTTACCTTAATTTTTAACAAAATGATTACCACTGGACAATTCACCACACTCTGGAAAAAAGTCTTGATACTGCTTTTATTAAAGAAGCCGAGCTTGGATCCCAGGGACCCTAACAGCTATCGACATATTTCCAGACTCCCCTTTACCGCAAAAATCATTGAAAAGGCCTTGAATAACCAACTGTCCAGTTTCATCCATTAGCACAACCTCCTAGACTATACTAAGTTTGGTTTCAGGAGCTGTCATAGCACCGAAACCACACTTATAATGGCTACTGAGGAGATCATAGGGATTCTGGATAATGGAGGATGTGCCGCTCTTATAACCCTGGACCTCCTTGTTATCCTAATTAGTTCATGTGGCTTCTCTTTGGTATCATATGCTAATGATACCCAGATTGTGATTTCCTCCTCCGACAGCACTGCCCATAGATTTCATAACAGTATGCTTGCCATAGATGATTGGATGGATATAAATTGTCTAAAATTAAATTCCAGCAAGAGGGAGGTCCTCCTTTTTGGCAAGGATACCTCATTTTGGACACCTTGTTGTTGGTCATTGAACCTAAGACCGTTGCCTTCACCAGCCAAGAAGGTATAGATCCTGGGTGTTCTAATGGAAAACAAGCTGGTCTTTATGGATCAGGGCAATGCTACTATCTACGCTTCCTTTTATACACTCAAGCTAGTGAAAAAGATTCTTCCTTACATCCCTCCACCTTTGCAGAAAACAGTAGTGACAGCCTTGGTATTGTCAAAGCTTGATTGCTGCAATGGGTTTCACCTTAACATGCAAGTGCCGACTCTTCAAAATGCAGCTGCTAGGTTTCTGTTGAGAATTGCCAAATTTTAGTTTGCCAAACCTGCTCTATGGTAGCTTTATTGGCTCCCAATCACACTTAGGGGCCCATTAGGATGGAGGTCGGAAAACCACCCTGACCGCCATGGAAGAGTAAAACAACCGCCCGCCAAATTTGGATCATCCGCCAAAAAACACCGACCACGGTGGAATGGGGCAAAGAAAAAACGCCCGTAGCGGGCGGTGATTGCCAAAATCCATCCGCGGCAGTCGGATACGCGGTGGAAAAACACCAACCTGCAGCAAGCATAGCGGAGACACCGCATGGGAAATTAGGATATCCCCGATGGTCCCGCGGTATGTACGCTGTTTCTGGCCGTCGCACACTGGGATGAATGGGAGAGCCAGCGTAAAAGCTTCAGCACAGCCACTGCTGCGGACGATCTGTGAAAAATATGGCGGAACAAGCAAAAAACCCATAATAAGGCTAAAAAGTGCACACAGCAAACTAGCCATGCCCCCCAAATACGCAAAATACACCCCAATGACACAACCACACGGCAAAAAGAAAAAAACATTTCCCAGGACAACACACACACCACACCTGACAGCAATACCCCATTTGGACACAACAAAATAGCTGAGTATAAAACCAGCCTCTTCCCTGACCACTATCCTTTGCAATACTCCAAGAGAGAAGGGGCACACACCCCAGCTTAAACGAGAGGCAAATAACACAACATCACTAGTCACACCACACACAGCACCACCACCCCTTCTACACCTGCACCACTAACCCCCTGCACATCACACACCATACACATCACAACCACAACCACCACTCACAGCCCTGCACCCACAACCACTTTGCACACCACACACCATGTCAACACAGAAAATGCCCAAATTCACTGAGAGTGAGTTGACAGTCATGGTAAATGAGATAGTCAGAGTGGAACCACAACTGTTTGGTATCCTGGTCCAACATACACCATTAGCCACAAGGGCACAAATGTGGGCAAGGATAGTCCAAAGGGTCAATGCAGTAGGGACCACCCCAAGATCCAAAAAGGAGATCATGAAGCAGTGGCATGATCTGAAGAGGGTTGTCAAAGAGAGGAGAAGCAAGAACTGTGAGCTGGCTTGGAGGACTGGTGGTGGCCCTCCCATTCCACCAAAACAATTCACACCATGGGAGGAGAAGGTGCTTGCCATACTGCATCCAGAGAGTCTCACAGGAGTAGCCGGGGGAATGGAGGCTGCTAAGTACAAACAATTGACTACCACCACACTGATATGTACTGCCTTGCACAACCACAAAGCTACACCACCTAGGACAAATTCCATCCATCAGCACTACAACTCCCACCAGGCCCCCTTGTCCCACAGCATCAGCAAGATGGAGCCCTCCCCCAACCCCACCCAGAAGCAAGTGTCAGCCATTACATTACCCTCATCAAACTTACAGGTAGGCAGCCAACTTCACAGTGAGGGTGTTTGTGGGTGGGAGGCCTGTACCACTACTCCCACCATGCCCCCTGGCCCACACCTCAGCAGGATGGACCCCTCCCCCCACTCCACCCAGAAGCAAGTGTCAGCTATTATATTAACCTCATCAAACTTACAGGTAGGTAGACAACTTCACAGTGAGGGTGTTTGTGGGTGGGAGGCCTGTACCACTACTCCCACTATGCCCCCTGTCCCACACCTCAGGAGGATGGAGCACTCCCACACCCAGAAGCAGTTGGAATCCATTGCAGTACACCAAACAAACATACAGGTAGGTATCCATCTTCACAGTGAGGGTGTTTGTGGGTGGGAGGCCTATACCACTACTCCCACCATGCACCCTGTCCCACACCTGAGCAAGATGGAGCACTCCCCCACCTAGAAGCAGTTGGAAGCCATTGCAGTACACCAAACAAACTTACAGGTAGGTAGCCATCTTCACAGTGAGGGTGTTTGTGGGTGGGAGACCTGTACCACTACTCCCACCATGCACCCTGGCCCACACCTCAGCAGGATGGAGCCCTCCCCCCCACCCAGCAGCAAGTGTCAGCCATTACATCACCCTCATCATACTTACAGGTAGGTAGCCATCGTCACAGTGAGGGTGTTTTTGGGTGGGAGGCCTGTACCACTACTCCTACATGCACCCTGTCCCACACCTGAGCAGGGTGGAGCACTCCCCCACCCAGAAGCAGTTGGAAGCCATTGCAGTACACCAAACAAACTTACAGGTAGGTAGCCATCTTCACAGTGAGGGTGTTTGTGGGTGGGAGGCCTGGACCACTACTCCCACCATGCACTTGGCCCACTCCTCAGCAGGATGGAGAACTCTCCCACCCAGAAGCAGTTGGAAGCCACTGCGGTACACCAAACAAACTTACAGGTATTTAGCCATCTTCCCTGGGAGGGTGTCTGGGGGGTGGGAGGCCTGTACCACTACTCCCACCATGACCCCTTGCCCACACCTCAGCAGGATGGAGCCCTCCCCCACCCTACCCAGAAGCAAGGGTCAGCCATTACATTACCCTCCTCAAACTTATAGGTAGGTAGCCAACTTCACAGTGAGGTGTTTTTGGGTGGGAGGCCTGTACCACTACTCCCACCATTCACCCTGTCCCACACCTGAGCAGGATGGATCACTCCCCCACCCAGAAGCAGTTGGAAGCCATTGCAGTACACCAAACAAACTTACAGGTAGGTAGACATATTATTCTGCCTTGTGACCCCACTGAGCAGGATGTAAGCCTCCACCACGCACACACATATGTGTCACATAACAAAGCTGAATATGAGCACATTACAGGTAAGCAGCCAGTACATGCACCCACACATTTGTCACAAAAGAAATGGTGCCACATGACAACTCCAGCCCTCTCATTGCACAAAGATGCACACCGACCCCATTGCCACAAACAGTGTGCACACGGGTAAGCTAAGGAAACTGTCTCAGCTACCAAAGTGTGACACACCAATGCACATGTAGAAGAAAGTCTGGGCACAATCATGCACAGCACCTATTGACATGTGCATCGCCATGGGGCAAGTGCAACGAGGACCATTCAAAAAATACGAAAGCATGTGTGGTGGTACAAATCAAGATATGCACATGACAGGACAAAGGTATATAGGAGATGACAATGGCCAGTCCATGTCCAGATGTGACGCCTGCCAGGTCAGGCAAATCAACAAAGAGTCCTCAATGAAAACATGTTGTGTCAGTCCCTAGATGGCAACAGGTCCCTGTAATCATGAATTATGCATGGGTCGCATGGTATGCCTTGACACCTCACACCATGGACAAGTAATGCATGTACCAATGCATCATGTCAGGAAGCACAGTAGTGCACATAGTAAACAATGTGATGATCAGTCAATTGTGCAGTGTACAAAAAGTGAATGACACACAGCTTACACAAAGCTTGTGGGGTACACTACAATGACCATTTCCCATCTGATCCACAGGTGACCAAGAACTCACTGCAAAGGACAACACCAGCAACCTGCAGAGCCAGTCTCCCCCCGGTACATGGACTCTCGGATGTTGACTCCCAGGATTCCCTGGACGATGAGCTCAAAGCTGGCCTATCTGGTGTGCCAGGGAGCAACAGGTCCCAGGACTTCATCATCCCCCCCACCACATCTGCTGCAATAACAACTTCACTGCAGACCCCTGCTGTTATGGCCTGTGCGGCCACCACCACCACCACCTTCACCAGTACTGCCTGCAACACCCTCCCTATCCCAGAGGATGACGACCCCACACCACCGACGGAGGAGGGCAGGGAGAGGATGCGGGTGCCAACAGTGGTGGGGCAACAGGTCCGTGGCAGCAGGGTAGGTGGGAGGGGCAGGGTCACCCACAGACACCAGGAGGCTGGGACCCAATCCCTGGGACACACATCACCAGAGTCCTTGGCGCATACGAACAGGCTCAGGACAAATTGTGGACCTCTTGGGCCATCAAGTGGTGGTACTGAGGGACAGGCCTGCGCCACAACCAACACCTCCACCTCCCTCTGGTGGGCCGCAGGATGACTGTTCACCACCCTCCCCTGCGCCCACAGAGAGGGGTGAGTCCTCAGACCCCACTGGCCCTGCAGCAGGGCCCCCCCCTGCCAAACAACAAAGGGGCTGTCCTAAGAAGACCCTGGGAGTATCTGGAGGCAAAGCACCTGCCAGACAACAGTCACGGAGCCAGCCATGATGGCAACTCTCTTCACCACTGCATTGACTTTTTGGACTGTCCTTCCCCACACTGCCTTGTGAATGGCATCTGTCTGTTGGACTGGGTCACCACATCAATGTGGTGACTACTCGATTATCTCATTTACCATAACTGTCAACTCACTGCTCCACCACCACCTCAATGGAAATGTACACCCCCCTCACATGTCACCATTGCAAATAAAATATCCTTACACACATGTTGTCGTGTTTGCTCCGTCTTTATTGCAGGATGTTCAGTCTTCAACATGATCACAATGTACCAGGAGTATGGGCTGTATGTAGGCAAGGAGAAGTTGAAGGCACCTAGAGAAATACAACAGAACAACATTCACTGGTCTGGGTGTGGCATCACAGACATCACACCACATCACACAACCTACCATCAGGATAGCCCAACATGCACAAGTCACAATGGGCAACAAGTGTCAACATACGCATCCTGTAGATGTTCCCAAATGACCTGTCCCAGAAACATTGCCAACCACTGCTGAGTCTACAACTGGCTGCTGTTACAATTCTTACATACCTCTTCACGACAACAGCAATATCAGCAGACAATGGGTATGTTGTAGATTGTCACCCACCTTCAAGTGAAGTAGCGGGTAATGAGCTGTTCACACAGGTCAACACCTTCCTCCTCTCCACTGTCCTCATCACTGGACACTGGTTGGTTTGCAGGCTGGGGCCTTGGGTCCTCACCATCATCCAGTAGCAGGGGAATCTCCTTGCGAATGGCTAGGATGTAGAGCATGCAGCATGCCACTACAATCTGACACACCTTCCCGGGCGAGTATGCCAGTGCACCTCCGGTCTTGTCCAGGCAGCAGAAATGTGACTTGAGTAGACCAAAAGTACGCTCCACCACACGACGTGTCCTCCCATCTGCCTCACTGTAGCGGACTTCAGTGGGGGTCCTGGGATTCCGCAGAGGGCTCAGCAACCAGGGACGGTTGGGATATGCAGAGTCACCTAGGTATGACAAACATAAATATACATTGCAAGGTCGCTGAGGCAGAGGGCAGCAGCTCACACACCCAGCACGCCATACGACTAGGCATACTCACCCACAATCCATGCATGCTTGGGAAGAAGATTAGCCATCAGCTGGGGCACAATGCTGTTCCGCACAATGTAGGAGTCATGGGCTGAGCCTGGGAATTTGGCACACACGTGGGAGATGATCACATCTGCCAGGGACACCACTTGCACATTTATGGAGTGGTAATGTTTGCAATTCCTGTAAATGTGCTCACTTGCCTGTGGTGGCACAAGCCCGACATGGGTGCAATCAATGGCACCAACAACATTGGGGATGTGTCCAAGGGGATAGAATTCTCCCTTCACGGCTGGCAATTCAGCTCCCCTGGGGAAATGAATGTATCTGTCCTTTTACATCATCATGGCGGACAGTACATCACGCAGCACCATGCTGAACATCGGTTGTGACATCCCACCAGTGCTGGCCACTGTATCTTGGAACGATCCAGTGGCAAAAAAATGCAGGGCCGCCATCACCTTATAAGTAGGGGTGAAAGCTATTGGATATGTCCAGCGAGGCTGCAGGTGGGGCTCCAACAGATCACAAAGGGTTTTTTGGGTGGCTCTATCCAGACAGCATTTCCTGATGATCGCCACATCCTCCATGTCCTCCGACACCGTCAAGTGATGAATCAGATTTGGCCTCCTCCTATTAGAGATGAAAGTGGACACGGTCAATAAAATACATCATGAGATGGGCACAGCATCTCACGTTCTGGATGACACAATGACAACAATGACTGCCATCAATATTGAGTAACAGACCAGCTTACATTTAGGGACACCTTCAGCTACACAAAGGGCACACCTGTCAACTTACACAAAAAAAGTACCTCAAACACCACCTTGGTCAATGTGAATGCACATAGGGATATGGCCATATTTCACATGGGCACACCTGGGAGTATAGCATCCAGCATATGTGTAACCAATCAACCCCACTGTCTCCTACTTTGCTGCTGTACCTGTCACACCTTCATGCGTCATTTCAACCTGGCACACATCCACCATACAATGACCACAGTCGGCGCAGGAATGACGAATGTGTGCATGAGCAGATATGAGAGGCCATGCAAAATAGATCATCATTCATTGAGAAGACGAGCATTGCTGTGATAGTCACTGCACCTCAACACCTTAACGTGTACACATTGTAGAGTCCAGAACAACACTCTCCTGCCTACACGACCATCAAATTCATAAGTGACATGTGAGTGAGTACAGGCCAATCTACCAATCCACAGACACAAACATGGCATGTGTAGTCACCAGTGGAGTAAATGGAATATTGGCATTGCCTGCACAATGATGTGCCATTGACCATGTGGGTATTGTGCACTGTTGATGTTTGCCAGATGGCCATTGCCATTGTATGGTACTCATATTGCGGTAGCTACCGCCTTGCCCCAGCGGTGTGTCACCAGCACACCCATTCACACAAGTGCGGTAGTGATAGGCATGGAGACATGGGGAAATGGCGGTTGGCATGCTCCGCCGCCTGACTCGCGGTGCCTTGTGTCAATGTATGGCACCCATATCGCGGTAGCTACCACCTGGTCCCGGCGGTGTGTCACCAGCACCCCCATTCACACAAGTGTGGTAGTGATAGGCATGGAGACATGGGGAAATGGTGGTTGGCATGCTCCGCTGCCTGAATTGCGGTAGCTACCGCCTGGCCCCGGCGGTGTGTCACCAGCACCCCCATTCACACAACTGGGGTAGTGATAGGCATGGAGACATGGGGAAATGGCGGTTGGCATGCTCCGCCGCCTGAATCGCGGTAGCTACCACCTGGCCCCGGTGGTAAGTCACCAGCACCCCCATTCACACAAGTGCGGCAGTGATAGGCATGGAGACATGTGGAAATGGTGGTTGGCATGCTCCACTGCCTGAATCGCGGTAGCTACCGCCTGGCCCCGGCGGTGTGTCACCAGCACACACATTCACACAAGTGCGGTAGTAATAGGCATGGAGACATGGGGGGAAATGGCGGTTGGCATGCTCCACCGCCTGAATCGCGGTAGCTACCGCCTGGGCCCGGCGGTGTGTCACCAGTAATCCCATTCACACGAGTGCGGTAGTGATAGGCATGGAGACATGGGGAAATGGTGGTTGGCATGCTCCACCGACTGAATCACGGTGCCTCGTGTCAATGTATGGCACCCATATCACAGTAGCTACCGCCTGGCCCCGGAGGTGTGTCACCAGCACCCCCATTCACACAAGTGCGGTAGTGATAGGCATGGAGACATGGGGAAATGGTGGTTGGCATGCTCCACCGCCTGAATCCTGGTAGCTACCCCCTGGCCCCGGCGGTGTGTCACCAGCAACCCCATTCACATAAGTGTGGTAGTGATAGGCATGGAGACATGGGGAAATGGTGGTTGGCATGCTCTGCCGCCAAAATTGCGGTAGCGCACACCTGGCCCCTGCGGTGTGTCACCACCATGGAGCTTGCCCTAGAGCCAATGGGAACCTTGATTGCGGTGGCATGATGCAATTTTGAAGCTCGCGGTAGTCGTACTCCGCCACCGCGAAGGCGGTCATTGGATGCTTTTGAAAGATGCACCATCGCGCTAGCACACACCGGGCCCCTGCGGTGTGTCAGCGCCATGGACCTTGCCCTAGAGCCAATGGGATCCGTGATAGCGGTGGCATGATGCAATTTTGAAGATCGTCGTAGGAGTGCTCTGCCACCGCGGAGGCGGTCATTGGATGCATTTGATAGAGACAGACCTGGACCACCAATTGCTGCAGCATGGCACCTTTGAAACAACCCCAGGGGCTATATATGTGTGGGAAGGAGCCTCACATTTCCACTGCTCCCAGAGCATGCTGCCAGAGACCCCTCACCTGCTGCTGCCTCCAGGGACTGCTGCCAGAGACCCCTCACCTGCTGCTGCCTCCAGGGACTGCTGCCTGAGACCCCTCACCTGCTGCTGCCTCCAGGGACTGCTGCTTAAGGCCCCTCACCTGCTGCTGCCTCCAGGGACTGCTGCCAGCGACCCCTCACCTGCTGCTGCCTGAAGGGACTGCTGCCAGAGACCCCTCACCTGCTGCTGCCTCCAGGGACTGCTGCCAGAGACCCCTCACCTTCTGCTGCCTCCAGGGACTGCTTCCTGAGACCCCTCACCACGCAATTCCACCACTTTTCTCTCATGTCCACAGTGATGGCAAGGACAGAGAAGATCAGTGCCAGTCCCTTCATGAGCAAGGAGCTGGAGGTCCTGGTAGACGAGGTGCTCACACAGTACCCAAAGCTATATGGTGCCTCAAATGTTGTCGTAAGTCCTCAACAGTGGGGGGGGGGGGTAGGGCAGAGGGGGAACACATGTAGTTGGACTGATGCAGTATGTGCCTGGGAGTGTGGGGTTGTGTCATGCACTGCCTGACATGCTGTCTCCAGGGGGAAGGTGTGTGTACTCAACGCCACAGGTTCGCCTGCCTGCACATGTATGTATGAGTGACCTGTGTTGTGTTGTCAGAAAATACAGTGATGCAGAAGGTTGTTCATGCAGGAGTCAGGACAGTGATTGCTTGGCTGAATGGCTGTGTGTGCCCCTGTAGTCCATCTCAGTGTGAGCCCAGCTGGCCAGCACAGTCCCCGCCCACAAAGACAAGGACACATCACTTCACTTACAGAGTATTACATCAGTCTTTTCACATTGCACTCCAGCTATGGGCCATCTCAGCACTGTAGATTGCACACGACCGGCCCTGTGAAGAGGATTTTGGATTTGTGAGATCATGTCCCTCAATGTGACATCCATGACACAGTCATCTATTCACAGGGCAGGGACATTGAGGGCTGCTCAGTCTTGGACACAGTGAGTCTACCCCCAAACACAGGTTGATATGTGATGTATGTGTTGCTCAAGCCAACAATGGGCTGCAGATGTGGGCAGGCTACATAGGTGTTTCAGTGTTGGCATCCTGCATGTGTTTGAGATGTGCAGGGACTGTTTTCCCCCTCACACCTGCATGCTTTTACATCAGCTTTTCCCATGCAGATGTACCATGTGAGATGTACTCTAGTCTCTGATAGACATATCGTTGCATATGTCATGAGTTTTTATATTGCTGCTATACTGATAGATGTCGGTACATGACACTGGGTCACTGATAATTTCTCCCTCTTGTCTCCCATGCCTGCAGCACAAGGTACATTAGCGTAAGGCTGTGTGGAGGGCCATTGCAGCAAAAGGGCGAGCTCTGGGGGTCTCAAACCGACAGTGCAACCACTGCCACAAGAGATGGGATGACATCAGCCGGCTGGCAAAGAACGTGGCGGAGATGACCTTGGGGCTGCTTCCTCGCACGATGCAGCATGACAGCACTAATGGGGTGCATCTTGGCGGTGACACAGCCTGAGCTGGATGCACGTTTGAAGGAGCATCAGCAGGAAGCCAGGGGTGAGCATTTAGGGAGGGTGACTTTGGCTGGGAGTGGCTGCATGTGTACAGAGCCTGTGCCAGCGCTAGCCAATGTGATGTTGGTAGTGTGATGCAGTGGCATGTAAGTGGCTGCTGGGCTGGGTGCCGGTGTCATGCATTTGCCCTACCTGTACTTATAAAGGTGATTTGGATGCTGTGCATTCACATTGCATTCTGAGTTGTGCTCTTCAGGTTTCTTCTGCATTGGGGTAATCTTGGCAATCCCTTTGGAGGGAACAGCAGTGTGCCCGATCTGACTGTCCCTTCATCAATGCATCCATTGCATGCACACAGATTGGGGAGGCCTAGACATCTGACAACAATGTGCACCAGACTTTTGTCCCCAAACTACAACATGGTGGGTGGCATGGGCTAATGGCCATTGTGGACTGTCATGTTGTAGTCTTTGTCTGTGTTGTCCCCTCCTGTTCCATCCAGATATGTCATTGGCAACAAGTAGTGTCCCCCCATCATGTCCCTAGGTGTGCTCAGAGCTAGTTGTGTGTCTGGTTGAACAGAGCCACAAGCAGGGTGTTATGCTGTGTGGTCATCACATGGCTCACTCATGCCTGAGTTTCCAGTTTCCACGCACTGATTGAGTCTATATAGTGAGTTGGCATGATGTGATTGCACAGGGTGGTGTGCAACATGTAGATTTGGTCAACTTTTGTCATGCATTGCTCGCATATGTTTGTTCTGTTGCTGCCACTGACCTAACCCCACATCTCTCTCATGCAGCATCTCCTGTGGTCACGGACGGACACCAGTGGGGCTGAAACTAGAACAACAGCTGCACAGGAGCCCAGTGACACAGATGTCACCAGCACCTCAGAGGGGGACAGGAGTCTGCTGGAGGAATCCCAGCCTGAGACGCAAAGCACCACATCATCTGATGCCAGTGGCGATGCATCCATGTTGGTGGGAACAGGGAATGGGGACGCTGCATCATCTTCCACCACCCAGCGCCCAGTGTCCACCCTCTCAGCCATTTCCTCTGGTGCTGCCCGTGTCCGCCTCAGTAAGAGGGGAAGAGTGTCCATCACCCCTGGCACCACTGTCCCTGCCCCTGTCCCCCCTGCTTCTATCAGTGCTGAGTCTGTGGACCTTTTGCACCAGCTGTGTGTAGGCCAAACAGCTCTCCTCAATGCCTTCATTGACCATGACAAAAAATTGGCCCAGGTAGTTGCTTTCATGGAGGGCATACATTCAGATGTGGGTGGGCTGCACCGGGCTGTCCAGGCTTTGTCCTCAAAAGTGACGTCTGTCCTTCAACAGACACATACTCACAGTCCAGCTCTGGTCCCTTTGTCCATCCCCCTGGCAGTGGCCACGTCTGATGATAGTGACCACGGTCCACATACATCAAAGTCACGATACAGCACACAAAGCACACAGCAGCAGCAACCCAAGCGGTCCCAGGCGCAGACACCATCCCCACAGAAGACCAAAGCCACCCCAGAGCGCAGAGAGAAAATCCCGTCAGGCGACACCAGGAAACAAAAATCAAAGCAGCAGACCTTAGGCACACATGCCTCAGAGGAATCCCCATCCAAGGACTCTCCTGCCCCTAAAGCATCTCGCAAAGAGAAGCATACAGTGTCTGTGCCCACCAAGGAGGTGGTGCATGCCAAGGGTACACCTAGGAAGGGCTCCAAGGCAGATTCACCCACCACCTCGACTCCCATTCCAAGCCCAGTGAAGCAGGGGAGGGAGGGCACTTTAGGGGTGACACCTAGTAAACAGGGGAAGGGGGGACAGAGGCGAACCCAGGCAAAGCGTTCCGCTGGGTCCAGCACATCACCAGAGGGGGTGCCAGCGTCTGCACCTGAGTGTTCCTATTGTGTCCACACCACTTCCAATTGATCCAGAGTCAGTCAAGCCATTTAGGATCCCCAAGAAGTGGAAAGGCACCCCTCCACAATCTCCCAGCCACACCGTGTCTCCCATCTGCATAACTCCACCTCCACGTGCCACTACACCACCTGGTCCAAGGAGCCCTCCAGCTTGCCAAGCCACTGATAGCTCTACATCAGCTGTTCTGCTCTCTCCCCAGTCAAGTGCCCCGACCGTCCCCGAGACACAGCCAGCTCCCAGTCCGCCTGACAGTCAATTCTGAGTGTTAGTCACCCTCACACACCTATCTCTCACACACATAGGCCTGTACTGCACATTGTTACCCACTGACTGTATTGCTGACCATGGAAAGGTACAGTCACACACATTCCCTGTGCAGCTTCTCATGGACATACTCTGCACTCTGCCCTGGCTACTGGCCTTGTTGTTCACTGCTGTTTTGCCCTTGCCTGTGCAGCTTCTCATGGACATAGTCTGCACTTTGCCCTGGCCACTGGCCTTGTTGTTTTGCCCTTGCCTGTGCAGCTTCTAATGGACATACTCTGCACTCTGCCCTGGCCACTGGCCTTGTTGTTCACTGCTGTTTTGCCCTTGCCTGTGCAGCTTCTCATGGACCTACTCTGCACTTTGCCTTGGCCACTGGCCTTGTTGTTCACTGCTGTTTTGCCCTTGCCTGTGCAGCTTCTCATGGACATACTCTGCACTCTGCCCTGGCCATTGGCCTTGCTGTTTTGCCCTTGCCTGTGCAGCTTCTCATGGACATAGTCTGCACTTTGCCCTGGCCACTAGCCTTGTTGTTCACTGCTGTTTTGCCCTTGCCTGTGCAGCTTCTCATGGACATGTTCTTCATTTTGTGCCTTGCTCTTCTCTTCTCATGGTGCCTATCATTGCAATATGTGAATAAAGACAGTTGCTCCAGTAGTCTATTTTGTCAGTGTCCTTACTGAATAAAGTTCTTTTGCTGTGTGTATATGGTTTACTGTGCCACATGGTCTGTGTGCCACTTCAACATAGTCAATGTTTGGGCTCACTTACTCTCTTTTTTTCAGGGGTGACAGGGTCGTCAGTTCTTCCTGACCCATATACTTGTGGGGAAATGGTGTCAATTTACAATGGATAGCAGTTGTCATTTACTTAATTTGTTCATGTTAGCTATATTTTACACTTGTCAGGTTGGGGGTCACTGCCAGCACAGAGTGGGTTTCAACACACAGTATTGCAGGCAGGCTGGCCAGGGTCATCATGTATGTGTGTTCTTCCTTTATGTGTGCCCAGTGGTGTATGTGTGTGGTCATCTGGTGATGGCCAGTCATCCTAGTCCCATGGCTTACTTTCCATTTGTGCTCTTGGATGGTCAGGTAGTGTGCAGTTTGAAGGGGGTGAGTTTGTGGGGAGTGTTGATGTGTGCATGCCCCTGCATTGTCAACTACACACATGTGTCACCCAGGAGTTGAATGCCTGTTGTTTTGATTGTTCAGCCCTGTGGATGTGGTTGTATGCACATGCGTGAGTTGTATGTTGTGCACTGTGCAGTGTGTTGGTGTGTCCTTGCAGTTCTGGATGATTCCTACTTGTTGTTTTCATCACTTGTGAGTATGTAGAGTGTGTGACTGGCAAGTCAGTGTTGTGTTTTGTTGCACATCCATGTGTCTTGTTGCTGTTTGTGGAGGCTGTGCAGACCTGCTGTTCCACACTGCCATTGTGGTTGTGTTTTCTCATGCATTGCTGTCACATGGTGCCTTCTTGCCTCCAGTGTGGCATGTTGTGTGTGTTGTCATACCATCCCCTATCTGTGCTTCAGATGCCTACCCATTGTGGGTCTGCACTCCCTCTCTGTGTGTATGGTACACTCCTGCCATGTCCCCTACTGACATGCAGTACACTTCACTTTGGTGTCAGCTGTCCCCTTGGTTTACATGTGTGTGTGCCTCCCCATCACTTCATTTGTGACACTGTGTTTTGTGGTGCAGTTCTTTGGCCAGGGTCAATGTGTCACTCAGGGCATTCACCAATGGGTTGTATGTGATGTTCTGGTTCTGTTTGTCAGTCATGGTTGCTCCTTTGCAGTTCAACTGTGTATGCTGCCCAGTCCTCTGGTCAAGTTGTTTCCACCTTTGTGTCCCAGACTTGTGCATCTGTTGTTGTTGTGTTGGATGTATGTGTGTTGGCTGTGTTATTACTTCACTTCCTGGGTGTGCTGTTGTCTTTGTGCTGTGCTGTATGGTGTTCTGTGGGTTGCTGTTCAGTCACTGATGTCTGTGTGTGGCTGGTATGCTTGATGTGTGCACACTGCTTGTTGTGCATGCAGTGCTGTGTGTGTATGTTGCCTTGTCATTGCCTGGTGTGCATCCCCTGATGTCCTGCTGTGTTTGCTGTGTGATTTGTGTGCCTGTGCATCTGTTGTTTGTTTAATGTGGCTGTGTTGTTCTGTGATGGTGCACTTCTTGTGTGTGTTGTGGTATGTTGTCTGTGCATTGTTCCTGATTGATGAGGTTGTGCACTCCTTTTGTGTCTGTGCTCCCATTGCCTTTCCACAGTTTAGCTGAACAGGGCATGTCCGTTCTTGTTGTGGTTCTGTGTGTCTTTCTGTTGGGTTATGTGTTTGTCTGTTGTTTTTGTGAAGACATTTGATCTGACATCCCTGTGTGTGTGTGTGTGTGTGTGTGTGTGTGATGTGTGTGGCTACCCCCAGGGTGTGTGATTGTTTGTGTGTGTATTGACTGGCAAGTATTGCCAGCCTTCAGTGTGGTGTTTGTCAGTCATGGAGTGTGTCAATGGGCCCTGTGTGTAGTGCTGCTGGTGTACTCCTTTGAAGTAGTTGTATAAATGCGTGGCTGTTCAAAGTTTGACTTCAGGGCCTTCCTTTCATCCTTGTGTCTATACATGGTTTGCCTTGCTGCCTCCCTGTGTTGTTGCACTATGATGTCTGTGATTTTACCTCACTGACTGTACCAGCCATGAGTGCTTTGATGGTCTGAGGGTGTTGTTCTCGGTTCCTTGTCTTGCATGTGATGTACACATGCTTGTTGTGTGTCTCCATGGCCTTCCATTTGTGTGCAGCCCACTTTGGTTTCCCTATTTTTTGTGTTCCATTGCTGTTGGCATGTGGGGTGTGTATGTGTCTGTGTGTCAGTCTGTGGTATGTATGTGTGACTATGCAGGCTGTGTGTCCATTTGGATGTTAATTCCTTGTATGTGTTCATTTGGTGCTTGTCCTCATTTTTGTTTCCCTGAGTGTGGTGCTGTGGTGGTGTGTGTGTTTCCCTGGCCCTGTGCTACTGTGCTGTGTGTTGTGTGTTCCTGTGCAGCCACTCCTGCAGTGTCTGTCTCCATGATTGTTTGTTGTGTGTTGCAGGGTGTGTATTGACCTGGCTTGTTGTTGTGCATGGGGTGCACAGGAGGGGCATATGGCATGCGCCTTCATGAGGTGGGCTAGTGTGTGGTGGGAGGGGGTGTGGCCCTGTGGTCTTTGTGCCCTGCCCATGCCTGGCACTGGCCCTGCCTTCTGCATTGTGCACATGTATTCCCTAGTGTTCACCGCTGCGGTGATGTGACCGGGACATTGCTGCATGGTGGCTGTAGCTGTGTGTTCAAGATGCAGAGGGGTGACTTGGTGGCTGTGGGTGATGTGCGGGTGCCCTTGTGGATGTGTCCCTGTCCCCACCAGGGTGTCTGATGTGTCTGATGTGGATTTGGACCCATGTGTTGTGTTTGTGTTATTGCGTACCTGCGGCGGCGTCCGCGGCGATCCATTAGTTCCTGGTGAAGTAGCAGGTACAGCACCGGAAAGACGTGTAGAGCTGGATCCATGGCGGTCGTGACCGGGTGGTGTGGACTGGGATGCAGGTTTCGCGCTCCGCTGTTGAGCTTCCGCCGTCTCTGGTTGGGCGGTATCTCCGCGAAGGTCGGGAAATGGGCTATGTGTGGCCATACTAATACGGAGGACGTGAGGACAGCTGCTCGCGGGCAGAAAAAAGCATTTTTCCCCACCGCCAGCACCGCGGTGGTGCCACCGCCCGACATTCTAATGGACCCCTAAGAGTCTATTTCAAATCCCTTTGTGTCACCTGTAGGGCTCTACATAATCTTGGCCCAAAATTTCTCAGACAGTGTCAAGTGGTACAATCTGGAGAGGCTCCTCTGTTCAAGCTCCTGGGGCGGGAGGAGCTTTGTGACAGGGGCCTCGAAATTGTGGAATACCCTTCATCTGTACATTAGGTCTTTGCCTGACCCCTGTCCTTTCGTAAGGCACTGAAGACATGTTTTTTTATTTATTAATGTAGTTGGTCTATCTCTGTAACACAGCAATGCCTAGACACCTGCATTTATTCGCACTTTATAAAAATATTTAACATAACATACCACTGCGCCAATGGAGCATCAAACAAATTGATGCTCAGGGGTGCTAGGGGCTTGTAAATATGGCCTATAGGTCCTTGAAGACGTTGTTGTATCAGAGGAAGCTATCTTGAAAATGGCATATCTACCTGAAAAGCATACCCAAGTAATTTTGATGCCCATTGCTCATTCTTCAAAACGTCGTGGGTTGTTATAATAATAGGACAGAAATTTGAAATAAATCACATATTTGTGCAGATGCCGTGGAGCGGTCAGAATCTGTAATAGCATTCATGGGCACCTCAGGTATACATCTCTTGAGTCTCAAAAAGTTCAGAAAGGGGTTCAGACACACAACCTCTAGAAGCACTGCTTCAACAGTGATTAGCAGTCTACTTACACCCTACTCATCCATTCTGAACAATTGTAATTCATTTTCTAAATTGTCATGATGTAACCCACTTTGTGGCTCTCTGGCTAGATAAGTCATTGACAAACACCTGAACATACCTGCATGCATAAATGAATCCGTTCATGTCTGCATCCTATGATGCAATTTTAAAATGTAGATGCCCAGAACTGTGCATGTAATAATATCTGACTCACAATGAATTTTGGCTGCAAAATATCCTTACTTGATACCAGATCAGGGAACCTATGCTTAGGTAGCTAACTGAGGTTAGTAAACTCCTATAAACACATTTTGGCTCACATAAAAACGTACAAGTTAATGCTACACTATTAATGCTATGCAATCAACTTCCAAATTTGTAGCCTGGAAAATGGCTTGAAAAGATAAGAATGACAGGATGATCACTGAGTAAATGCTTCTACTGGCATCAGAATTGAATGTATCATTGCCGATTAAGAAGCGTTATAAATGTAATGAAATTTAAACTTCTTTTTTGAAGACAGTAATTGTATCTTTCTTGATCTAGTCTCAAGTGTAACCACTTCAACTATGCTTTTTAAGTGACAATCTAACCATTGGATATTTTCTTTTCACATAAGCCGCACCACAACGCTATTGTCTTAGGTAGAAGGAGCCAGATTTATCAAAGTGTTGCATTGCTCTTGCGTCACGCATGGTAACGCAAGGGGAACGCAACACTAATGTCAGATTTAGCAAGCCATGCAAGGCCATCTTGAGTGACCCTGCAGTGATTGCTAAATCTGGAGTAATGTAAGGCAGTGCAAGTAGCTGCCTTGCATTAGTCTGCCCCAAGGAGGCATTCCATGTGTGCAGCATAGGAGTTCCCATTAATTTTGGGCCATATCCACATTTACCATGAGTTTAGACCTGGGAAAGCGTCAAATTGCTACACCTTCCCAGGGGAGATGTGAAGAGGACAGTAGGGGTCCGTGGAGGGAGTGCTACGGGGTGGTGGGGCGGGAGAGGAGCAGGGTGGGGGTAGTAAACTACAGAATTCGGCCGAACGGAGGTAAGTAAACAAATAAATAAATAAAACGTGCCCGATTCACAAAACTAACTTAAGACAAAATCCTAAACGTACTACTTTTGGTATTCACAGAAGGCATTTAGTAGTAGTAAAGTTAGGATTTTGTCTTAAGTCTGTCCTAAGTTTGTCTTAAGACTGTCTTAAATCTGTCTTAAGTCTGTCTGTCTTAAGTCTATCTTAAGTCAAACTTAACACAAATTCCTAATTTTACTACTACTAAATGCCTTCTGTGAATACCAAATGTAGTAGGACAGACTTAGGACAGACTTAAGACAGACTTAAGACAAACTTAAGACAGACTTAAGACAGACTTAAGACAAACTTAAGACAAACTTAGGACAGACTTAAGACAGACTTAAGACAAAATCCTAACTTTACTACTACTAAATGCCTTCTGTGAATAGCAAAAGTAGTAAGCTTAGGATTTTGTCTTAAGTTAGTTCTGTGAATCGGGCCCAACAAATTTTGTTGAGCACACTGCATCGCATTTGGCAATGCAGCGTGCGCAATGACATTTGTTTTATTTATTTATTTGTTTACTTACCTCCCTTTGGCCGTATTCCGTAGTTTACTACCTCCACCCTGCTCCTCCCCCACCCCGCCCCACTGCCCTGCAGCACTCCCTCCACGGGCCGCTACTGAAAGAGGGGAAATCTCTTTGTTTTTCCAAATTGTTTCCTCTTTCTATGTCTGTTGCATTCTGCAGCGTACAAAGAAAGAGGAAAAAGACTCAGAGGATTAATTTTGTGCAGCAAGGTGGTCCTCCCGGCCCAAAAACAATTCTGCATGCAACACAGGCACCCTTGCACCATGATGCAAGGGTACCTGCATTGGTGCTAGGCAGCCAAAAGTATTTCAGCACAAGGAGAGGACAGGCGTGTGCCATATGATGTTAAATATGGCACATTCATGTCCTCTCCCTTTCATGCAGTGCAGCAAGGTGTCTTGCTGTGTTGCATTGTGTGAAATAGTGAAAAATCTTTTTTTTCATTTCAAAAGAATTTTATTGTTTTAAAGAAGCAAATAGGGACATAAGATACAAGCATAAGTGATACAATTAATATCAGACAACGACAATAAATATGTTAGATTAAAATTAAATAATAAGCAAACACATCATTGTCATTCATTAATCTGCAGATATCAGATAGATAGATTAATTAAGGAGAAAAGAAACAAGTTGATATCCGGCAGAAGTAATTATGAAAAGTATCACCATCAGATAGCAAATTAGGGATGAGAGGAAAAAAGAAAGGAAGGAAGAAAAGACGGAAAAAGTGAAAAAGAGATGAAAAAAGAGAAAGAAAGACAGGGAGGAGTGAAGGAAGAGGAGAGGATTTCCAAAGGAATCACCCAACATACAAGACAACATTAACCAGACAAATCAAAAGGGTATTGATCCACCAACCCCTCGGAGACCAGGTCCATGTACGTATCTAAGGCTTTCCAAACACCAGTAGATATAGAGGGAGAAAGATGAGCGTGGTCAACTGACGTATGCGCACTTCGTAAAAAGGAAACCCAAGCCCACCAAGTATGGTAAGAAACTGAAGAGAAGGATTTCCACTCCATGAGAATTACTTTGACTGCAATAGTCAATAAGAGATCCAACAATTGTAATTCCATGGAATCTAAAGGCAGAGGGACTGGGGCCGCCAACGGACCTAAAAGGATTAATGGAAAAGAAAGTTGGAATTCAATATTAAAGATTAGCATGAGATGTTTGTGAATTAAATCCCAAAAGGGTTGGAGAAGGGAGCAGTCAAAGAACATATGTTGAAAATCGCCTGGTAAAAGGCCACAACTCCAACACAGGTTGTCTTCTTTAAGATTTAGTGAATACAAACGAATGGGAGTCCAGTGAAGAAGATTAATAGAGAAAAACTTAGACTGCATTAAGGAGGGGGCGATTTTGTTACGAAGAGAAAGTTTACCAATACCTTGCCATGTGTCTGAAGAGATATGATCGGTGACACTATGATCAAAATGATGTAACCATTTTTGCTGTGCAACAGTTTGGGAAGGAAGTGTAGAGGACGACAAGAATTTGTAAATCCTAGACGCTACATGACCAGTCCTGATCCATAATTGAAAAAGCGTAATCGTAGGGGAGGAAGGATGAAGGTGTACTTTAGCAAGTGCTACCTTTATCTTAAGAAAGGTATAAAAGTCTAAGTTAGATAAAGAAAATTGTTGAGCTAGGGATGAGAAAGGGAAAGGATCATTGTTAGAGTGATAGAGATGTTTAACAAGTGAGATACCTTTCGCAGCCCAATAAGACATTAACTCTGGATCAATATTGATTTAGATTTTAGAATTACGCCAAATAGACGGCCATCTAGTTTTATGCAGTGGAATTGCCACTTTCTTATCCACTTTGCGGACCGCAGCAATAGTATCTAAAATAATAGATCGAGAGAATGGAATAGAAAGAGTATTCGTTGTTAAAAGACAACGGGGAGGCCAGTGCTTGTTCTATTAGCAACCAGGATGGAACATGAATAGAGGGAGAAGAAAACCAAAGAGCACCCTGGGACGCCAGAAAGGCAGTTTGATACTTCCCCTAATCAGGAAAATTACATCCTCCCATATCATAAGATTTCCGTAAGAATTTATAGGCAATTCTAGCCCTTCTGTTATTCCATAAGAATTTGGAAGTAAGTAAATCAAGTTCATGATAGAAGGAATCAGAAAGCCTTACTGGAAGCATAGAGGAAGCAAAATTAATAATAGGTGTTATCATCATTTTAAGAGTCTGCAATCGACCCCACCAGGAAATATGCTTCGGAGACCAAGTTTTTGAAAGGCGTCGCACCTTAAGAATAGTTTGAGGTTCATTATAAGTAACCGTAGCATAGAGAGTGGAACAAAAAGAGATACACAAATATTTTAGTTGCTTGGATTGCCACTTAAAACCCGCCGAACCCATATGAGAAGAGAAACAATAAGCATTTAAGGGGAACATCTCTGTCTTATCTTTGTTCAGGGTATATCCTGAAACCTTTGAGAAAAGAGAAATCGTATCAGAAATAGCAGGGATGGCCAGTGCAATATCGTCAGAAAAAATAAGAACATCATCCGCATATGCAGCTGATTTTATCTGATGAGACCCAAAAGAGAATCCCTTAATGTCTGGATGTAAGTCAATCATTCTAAGAAGAGGATCAATGGATAACAAAAATAAAAGAGGAGACAAGGGACATCCTTGCCTAGTACCCTGGCGAAGGTTAAAAAAGGACGACGTAGCTCCATTTACTCTGATGTTAGCTCTAGGTCGGGAGTAAAGAGACATAACCATACGGATAAAGGAGTCACCACGATTGTGTGCACATAAAACAGCTCGTAGAAAAGGCCAAGAGACCTTATCAAAGGCCTTTTCAGCATCAAGGGCCAAGGCCGCCGCCGGAAGATTGGAACGCTTAGCAGAACCAAGAATGTGACAAAAAGTATGGATATTATCACGTGCAAGACGACCCTTTACAAAACCTGTTTGAGAAGGATGAACCAATTGAGGAATAAGAGATTCTAGACGTTTAGCTAAGATTTTAGCAAAAATCTTAGCTTCCATGTTAAGAAGAGAAGTAGGACGAAAATTTTTGGGATCCGAATGATCTTTTCCTTCTTTGGGAATTACTACAATAGTAGCATCAGCAGCAGAACCAGACACAGAACCATCTTTAATAAAAACATCAAAGACGGATTGAAGCTGCGGCACAATCTCAGATATAAAGGTTTTATAAAACAAAATAGGATATCCATCAGGACCTGGAGCTTTACCGGAACGAGTAGCTTTAATTGCAGAAATAATTTCATCAGAAGTAATCGGGCCATTCAAAGAATGATTATCTTCCTCTGATACAGTTTTCACAGGAACTGTCTTTAAGAACTCTTGACATTGTTCAAAAGAAGATTGATTAGAGGGGGTATATAATTTATTATAAAAATCTCGAAAGACCTCAAGAATTTCTTCAGTCTGAAATTTTTTCTTACCAAGATGATCATCAATAGAAGAGATTTGGGAAGATTTATAAGAAGATTCCTGGAACTTTAATGTAGCCGCAAGCATATTGCCAGCACGGTTTTTCAACAACAACTTCTTAGATTTCTGAGCCTGAAAACCTATATGAGCTCTCTTAGTGACTATAGTATTGTATGTATATTTTAAATTCTTAATAGATTGAAGGCAAGATTTATCTTTAGATTGTCGAAAAAGAGATTCCTGAGTTTTAATCTCAGCTGCTAAGTCCGTGAGTTCCTTTTTAATGGCAGCGTTTCTCCTTGCCATACATTTGATGACCTGACCACGGAAAGTGCATTTAAAAGAGTCCCAAAGAACAACATGGGAATCAACTGAACCAACATTCTCACGGAAAAACGTCTCAATAGCATTGGAGAACTCCCGAACTTGGGAATCATCATGTAAGATTTCCGTGTTTAGCCTCCAAGATCGAGGCCTCGCTCTAGGGTAAAAGACAAGAGTGTGAACGTCACCGTGGCATGGTCTGAAATCAAAATAGGATGAATAAGCGGAGATGAGGAAGATTGAACAAGAGAGGAGTGAACCAGAAGATAATCAATACGTGAAAAAGAAGAATGGGGGGACGAAAAAAAGGAGAAATCACAGCCAGTGGGATTATGAAGACGCCAGACATCCTGAAGATGGATAAGAGAGCACATATTAATCATTTGTTTGTGTGATTTAGGGGGACGAAAATTAAAGGCAGAATTCCTATCTAGGATAGGATCCATTGGTAAATTAAAATCTCCACCTACAATAAGATTACCAGAATGAGGTGTGTCATTTAGCTTTTCGGTGATTACTCTCCAAAAAGACGGATCATCCTTGTTAGGGGCATAAATATTCATGACAAAGAGATCAGCATTACCATCAGTCAACTTAGATAATAACCAACGTCCCTCTGTATCCTGTTCAGAGGAAACAATAGATAAACCAGAATGTTTGGAAACCAAAGTAATTACTCCGTTTCTTTTGCACAAGCATCTGAACAAGCAACATCAGAAACCCATTCTTTCTTCAAAAATAGCGCCTCTCTGGCAGATACCTTTGTCTCTTGAAAAAGGACTAGATCCGAAGAAAGGGATTTGCAGTAATCTAATATTTTTGACCTTTTAACTGGGTGATTTAATAATTTCACATTAAGGGAAAGTATATTTAGTCCAGACATAGAGCCAATAATAGGGAAAAATGATATTATATAATTGATAGAGGATATACAACAACCAACCAAATTCGAGCCCAGACACCAGACAACAACACAGAACAGGGAGAATCCAAGGAGGAAATCCGAAGAGAAAAGGAGAAAGAAGAGGAAAAAGAAAGCAGGAAAGGAAACAGAAGAAGAGAGAGAAGAACCAACAAGGAAGGTCTGAAAAAGACCAAATTCATACTAGGGGGAACATGGGAAGATGAGCAAGGGGACCATCACGAGGAATAAATACAATCAGCATAAACAGCCCCAATACAGTACATAACTGATTATACTTAACTGAGAAAAAGAAATATCTGAAATATGAACTAGAATTCATTAGAGTATTCCAAAAACAAATCATCATGTAAGTCTAAACCGGCGACATGTATATACCAACTTGATAAATAGGAACAAATACATTATGTCAAAAAGAATGGAGAAAGCAGAAGAAAGAAGGAGATCTAATGTTACAAATGAGGAAAAGATGAAAAATAAGCTAATAACTATCTCTAATATGAGGTAGCAATAAAACCGACACACACCTCGTGAAGAGCAGGAAAGAATAAAGAAAAAGAAATAAATTTCCACAGAAGACTATAAGGTATAGTATGAAGAGAATAAATTAAACATAATAAAGTAAAGGATGAAATAGCTGATCAGGAAAACAATCAATGAAGCCCTATGGAAGATAAATAGAAGAAGCAAGTATATACTAAAAAATGTAACATTTAAAGAGAGGCATCTAGTTAACTATCCACAAATATATAACACTTGTTATACTTAATTTAATTTAGAGAGGCAAGAGTATCTAAATATATAACTATATAAGTAAAAAACATGAGACAATAAAATGCAATATAAATATGGTAAATTGGACCTAATAGAGATAAGCAGTTAATAATAATAAGGAAACAGACCAATCAGTGATATAGCAATGAAATAAAATATAAAAATTGGCTATACAGAACTTAAATTTAACTCTATATACAGCAATTAATAGGTATCTATGAAGCAAGTAATGCAAACTAAACCATAAAACAGTACAGATAGTAATCAATAACATACTCTATAGAGACAAAACAACAAAAGGAAGAACAACACGCGAGAAGACCAAATTAAAAATACGACAATGGAAATAACATTAATGGAAGTCAGGAAGAAAGGAAGAACAAGAATGAACCAGGACCTGACACGGAAAAAAAGCAAGCAAAGAGGAAAAAGATTGACCTATCAAGAAACAATACTACGAAATATTAGAAAATACATAAAGTAGACACACCGGAGACAATGGTCACTTCATCATAGAGATGCGAAGGTATACCAGATAAAGAAACGGAGAGAAAACACAGCCCACACTGAGCTTACACCACCACGCACAAGAAAAACAGCAACAGCACACCAACAACAGTGGACAATAAGACCACCACACAGACCTAAAAAAGATAAACTTAATAGATCTGAATAAGAGAAAACTCATTGCAGTTATATGTAACCCCATCAGGTGCCAGAGGGACCAGGGGGAAGCGACGCTTCCACTTGAAGTTCCATCTGCAGCTCCATCTGATTATCCAAAAACAAGGCCAAATCAGCAGGTTCATCAAAGATTCTGGAACGACCTTTGAAGGTAATGCGGAATTTTGAAGGACCAGAAAAAGAGAAGGGAATGTTCATCTCAGAGAGACGCTTCCGAAGATTAAGAAAGCCCTTCCTCCTTATTACCGTGTCCCTGGCAAAGTCCTGAGAAATTGAAATGCGATGGCCATTCCATGAGACAACCTTAACCTTCCGCATATGAGCCAGAATCTGTTCCGTATGTTGATGGCGCAGTGGCTTAAAAATTATCGCTCTTGGTTGCGTGGCAGATTTAGAGCGAAATGCGGGAACACGGTGTGCCCGTTCCAACTCAAAGTCTCTTTGGAAAGAAATTTGCAGCGTGGAAGGAAGCCACTGATATAAGAACTCAATCATAGAAGGTGCATCCTTCTCAACCTCCTCCGGAAGACCAAAAATGCGCAGATTGGATCTGCGGTTACGGTCTTCTTGTTCAGTGAGATCCCTCCGCAATGCCGCCATTGAGCGTTCCAACTGACCAAGAGACCTAGATTGTTTTTGCATAGTATCCTCTGCACCACTAATACGAGTTTCTGTGGCTGAAAAACGAAGGGAAAGAGCCTTAAAATCATTCCTAATGGCTGCCACCTCCACTTGCAGCAAATCTGTGTTAGTCTTGGTAGACTGCGCAATGACATGAACATCATTAAGGTGCGTTAGAATAGTCTCAAGCGTGGAATTGGTGTCTTTGTGACCAGTGTCAGGTGTAGGAGACACTTGTTTGGACCTCTTAAGAGAAGCTTTAGAGTCCTTTGCGTCTTTAGCATTTGGTGACAAGCCCATATTTGCAGCCATAGAGCACGCAGCCACAGCGGGGGCAAAATACAGCACCGCAGAGAAATGAAGGGAAGGAGAAAGCCAAAGGATACTAGTATATTAGTATTCAAAAAAGAAATGAGTAAAAAAGTGGAAAGCGCACTTTCAGCAACCAGTACAGGATAATAATAACGGCGGGCTTACATGACCAAGGAGAGGAATCTCATGACAAAAATACCATGCCCTGCAGGTATCAAAAGAAACGCCTTCTGAAATCAAAAAAACCAAGAAGCAGGGTGTCATAGAGCAAAAAAGCACCAAATAAAGGCATTGGAGGCACTCTGAAGAGAGGTATAGTATAATAAAATCCAAAAATAGTCTCACCATAGGTATCAATGTAACGTGAGTAAGGAGAGAAAATCAATATAGACTTCCAGCAATATGGAAATAGTCATCAGCACCTGTTTATCAGCATTCCTGGCAAGACCATGGAAATAGCGCCGTCGTGTTGTGGAGAAAATGCATCTCCGTCGATTAGGAAAACAAAATGGCGGCCGCTCGTGAAAACACCGAGCACCACCTCAGAACGGCAGAAATGCAGGCACCGGCAGCTTCAGAAAGCAGGAATCCCTCTCAGGTCGCACACGGTAGCATTAGGGATATGAGGCCATCTTTTTAGCAGTTAAGGGGCGATGTGAAGTGGTAAATAATCCTCCGACGTCCTCGCTCAGCACAGAGCTGAAGCGCAACCCGCCATCTCGTAGCGGCGCGCAAGCCACGCCCCCAAAATAGTGAAAAAACTGCTCCTAGATCGCACTAAAGAGAGAAACTTACTAAGGAGGAGAATACATTTCTTCTACAATTTTGACAGTAACTGCCACTGTGAAATATTGCCTTTTTGACTACTTATTGGTCTATTTGTTTATGTTCATCCTTCGGCATTAATTGATAGATCCACACATTTAATAAACATGCCGTAATGCTATTATACATGCAGTGTTAATTTGGCCTCCAGCACTCATTTTGGGGACTGGCACTTATTTTTCCTCATCAGAAATTGACCCAGAGCATTAAGAGGGAAAACACAAAAGGGAGAAGGAAGGTTGAAGAGAAAGACGGAAAACAATGACAAAGAAAGAAAGGCAGGATGAAAAGCACACTGAAATAGTGAGAAAAACGGGCAAGGAGTGTCTGTGGTGGATGAAAGAGCCATGTGGTGGATTAAAGAATATACACCCTGATATTCGATTATCGCCGCCTTAGCGACTGTTTTCTGCCGCTAAAGTGGCGATAATTTTAACGCCGTGTGTTGATAATATGCCCCCAAGCTTTTACTACAAGGTGCTAGTGTGTCACTCTATATTTAATACTGCAAACTGCTTCTGTAGAGTTAAATGTCTCCCACTGTGTAACATATGGCGCCTCAAAGGACCTATGGAAAAATATTTGCTAACGCTAACATTTGGGCTGAGTGGAAAATTAGTTTTTGTTTAATTAAAATAGACCGCTCTGAAGAGAAACTCCAAACAGAGGTTACTGATTTAATAAAGCAGTTTGAGATATGATCAAAAGATAAATAAAAGACAGTAAGTAATGTAACTTGGTCAAAAATAGTTTTGTCATTTACGGTGAAGAATGACAGATTTTCAAATAAGGTTCTTCAATTATGTATAATGAAGTTTTATTTTTTAAATGAAACCTGATTTGTTATTGACTGCATATCTTCTAGTACTTAAACTTTTTCTGTGCGTGTCTTTGATCAGAGTGCGTCGATATTGGTCCTAGTGCTTGACATGGTTATGTGTACTGATATCTGATTAATAGAATCTGAACACATTCTCATCTTCGAACTGGTAGACTGTTCTATTATCTAATTGGTCTTTTTCTGCATATTTCACTTTCGCTTACTTTGTATCCTGATTGGCCCCATCTCCATGGGTTCGATATTTGAATTGATTGATTTCATTTGCTAATCAGTTCCTGAGTCTCTTCAATTATCAAGTATGCAAGGACTGATGTCTGAGTAGACGTTCCTAGGATAACATTATTGGCAATCAGTCAGCATTATATCTATGTTTGTCTGTTTTCTGGCCAGAGACGTTTTAAGGAATTGTCTAAGAGGGCACTTGCCCCGCACACCACCTTCCAAGGGGCCCTGTGGGAAAGTGAGCTGTCTTTCTATTGGATCTTTGTCTATTCTGTTTTCTACCTAAGCCTCTCTCCCTCTCCTTACGTCTTCCCATGAATCTGTCTCTCTACCAGCATCGTTTTAAGGATTTCGGGAGTCGTGAGCAAAACATATTTCAACTATTATTGAGGAACCATCTTGAAAGACTAGCTTAAAATTTAGGGGCATATTATCAAAACAGGCGATAAAATTATCGCCGCTTTAGCGGCAGAAAACTGCAGCTAAAACAGCGTTAATGGGCTTGATAATATGCTCTATGGAATCCCAATTGAAGCCCATGTTAGATGTCCTTCACATTTAACATGGGCTTCAATTGGAATTCCATAGAGCAGTGGTTCCCAAACTTTTGACTCCTGAGGACCCCCATTGAGTCACCTCTGGAAGCCGGGGACCCCCAAGCAATTTGAAAGATTTAAATTTCAAACATTAAAACAGTAATTCGAAAACAATAAACACACGTGTGAAGACAAAACAAATACTTGAATTACTAAGGATTTTAGTATTTTATATTGAAAGAATTTGCAAAAAAAAGGAAGGTTAGTGCTGCATCTCCGTGACTAACTTTTAAATGGTTGCTTTTATTTCTCAGTATGAGGCTCCTGCCAGGGCCAGACTGGAAACCCAAAGCAGCTGTGGCAAATGTTTTCAGACCAGTCCCCATACAATGCACACCAAGTGCAGTGAGTGAGCCTGACCACTACAAAGGGGGCTTTGGGAGGCTCTCCCCCCAAGAAAATTTAGGAATCAATGGTGCATTCTACAACAAATTTATCATTATATATTGAATTGTATCAGCTTTTAAAGAATAGTAAATGATGACCTTACTATGCACCAGGATACGACAATCCTTGTTAGGGTTCTTCAATGATTCCCTTATCACCCTCCAACAGTGCCTCTCATCTCTCCATAGCCCCTCGGTCACATGTATTTCTTTTGTTTTATAGCATCTCTCCCACCACTGAAGGATGTCAGAGCACTTTACATCACACACATATAGGGACAGATTTACTAGTCCCTTGCGCCACGGGTGCGTCACAAAAAGTGACGCACCGGTGATGTATTTTAGTGCCCCATATTTCCAAGGCAGGAAAAGCCACCCTGCGTGACTTTTCCTGGTCTTGTAAATATGGTCCATTTGCATACAGCACTTTGCGTGAAAGGGGCGTTCCGTGGGTGTTGCTGTGGGTGTTCCCACGTAATACACATGAAACCAGACACACTTCCAGATTTACTAGAAATAATAAATCTGGAAATGTGTCTGAATGCTATGCCTCCCCAGGGGAGGCGTAGGGAGGCGCAAAGAGGAGAAATGTATTCATTTCTCCTCATTTTTTCCTCTTTCTATGCGTGTTGCATTCTGCAGCATGCATAGAAAGAGGATATCACCTCTGGTGATTGTTTATGTACAGGAAGTTCCTGCACATAAACAATCAGTAAAACTATGAAGTTTTACAAGTTCTATGTGTATTAATGCAGCACACTTAGAAGTTAAAAAACGCCATTTCTGATTGTTTATGTGCATGAAGGGAACCCTTCCTGCATATAAACAATCTCCCCACAACGCAGGCATCCTTGCACCATGGTGCAAATGTGCCTGTGCAGGCGCATGGCAGCAGTTTGTGCGCCAGCGCAGGGGGAAGCACAGAGATGCAACATATTGTTGTAAATGATGTTGCATCCCTGTGCTTTGAAAGTGACTCAGTGCGGCACAGCCAAATGGCTTGGGGCACACACTGAGGAACTTTCCTTGTAAATCTGCCCCATAGAGACAATGATTCATACGTGTAAATCAGTGTATAGAAAATTTTACATAAGGCAAATGCGACTACAAGGTGTAGGATTCACATGTCATTCATACTGGTAGTCATTTTTAAAGAGTGCTTGGTCTGGAAAAGCACAAACTCAGGATTCACAACATAACACAGTGGTTAGCATTGACTTTACCATTAAAAATGTATTTCCACCCAAATAAACCTTTTTAGCAGCATCAGGATAATGAACAACTTGGAAAAAACATATGTTTCTAACTTGCACCATGAAGTTTGCAAGCAGCTCTTTGATGACAGTTTATAGGTCACTATGCTAGCACTGCACAGTAACAAAATAATCTCTGTGACAAAAGCAGTAACCCACTAACCTATGCACATAAACTGTTTTTTTAAATGCATGGTACACGGTCTTTGCAGTAGGCATATTAACCCTCTGTGCTACATTCGATAAGTCAAAGCTGCCACTTGGCAAAACTCTCTTCTCTCCCCAGCAGGTACATTAATCACTGACGTTATCTTGACACTTTTATTGTTGCTGGAAAACTGCTAATTCTACAAGGAACTTTGTTGTGCTTTTAAAAATACTGCCTGAGGACCCCTTGGGAATGTGTCACGGACCCCTGGGGGTCCGCGGACCACAGTTTGGGAAACACTGCCATAGAGCATATTATCAAGCCCATTATCGCAGTTTTAGCGGCAGTTTTCTGCCGCTAAAGCGGCGATAATTTTATCGCCTGGCCTGATAATATGCCCCATAGTCCTGTTTGACATAATGCAGGTCTGAATTAGCAGGAAATAAGAAATAACATTAAAATGTATTCCTTACTGGGGACTCACAAATATTTCATGCCTGGGGCCCCCAAATCCTTAAGATAACATGTTATGTTATGTTATGTTATTCGTGATTTATACAGCGCATGGCTACTCCAAAGAGTGTCCCGGCGCAACAGCTGACCACAGACAACCAACAAAAGCAGAAAATAAATGCCCTTAGAAGCCATCCCAAAAAAAAAATAAAGGGGGGAAAGCTAGAGCGGAAAGAGCCACGTCTTCAGATTAAGTCTGAAGGACAAAAGATCAGAATTCCGACGGAGGGAGATAGGGAGACCATTCCAAAGGCGGGAGGCCGTAACTTGAAAAGATCTTCCTCCGACCCGTGAGAGCCTAAATTTAGGGATTATGGCAAGGGACTGAGAGGAAGATCTTAAAGAATGTTGAGGAGTATAGGGCTGAAATCTTTCACGTAGGTACGGGGCCCCAATCCCGTGGAGGGATTTAAAATCCAAAACCAAAGCCTTAAAGTAAATTCTTTTTTTCACTGGAAGCCAGTGAAGTGAAGACAGCAGTTGAGAGGTATGAGTTCTAGGCTTGGTAAGAAAGATAGCCCTGGCTGCCACATTTTGGATAATTTGTAGCCGACTTAATAAATACTCAGGAAGACCCAGGTATAGAGAGTTTACATAGTCAAGTCTAGACAACACCAAAGCCTGTACCACAGTTTTTCGGTGTGATACAGGAAGAAGAGGGAGGACGTTTTTTAGCATCTTCATTATCCCGAAGCATGTGCCAGTGACAGATTGGATTTGCATCTTCATGGAAAGAGCAGAGTCAAATTTAACTCCCAGGTTCTTTACAAGTGTCACTTCCGAGAGCGGGGGAGACATGTCATGTGGCCACCAGGAGAGCCAGGCTTCATGGGCTTGGGGGCCAAAGAAAATAATTTCCGATTTATCGGAATTACATTTTAATTGGTTTTCATTAAACCAAGTAAAAATCTTCCCGAGACAGTTTCTTATACATTCCCCGTCGAACTCCGAACCCTTTTCACTAATGAATAGCAACTGAGTGCCGTCGGCGTATGATACTATTTTAGCTCTGTGTTTTTCAGCCAGAAGGGCGAGGGGGGCGATGTACAAATTAAATAGCATAGGGCTAAGGATAGATCCCTGTGGAACCCCAACATTCAGGACAGGGATTTCGGCTGAGAAAGGAGGTGCCCACACTGTTTGTGACCGGTTACTAAGAAAAGATCTCATCCATTTCAGGACCAGTCCTCCGATCCCGCCCATCTCCAACCTTTGTAATAAAAGGTTATGAGGGACGGTGTCGAAAGCCGCGGAGAGATCGAGCAGCACCAACACTGCACTGCCGCCCCTATCCAACACAGATTTAACAGTCTCAACCATCTCCAGCAGAGCTGTTTCTGTGCTGAAGTTGGCTCTAAAGCCTGATTGACTAGGGTGGAGAAAATTATTAGCTTCGGAGAAGTCTGTAATAACTTTATTTACAAACTTTTCCAGCACTTTGGCGAAAAAGGGTAATAAAGAAATCGGTCTATAATTGCTGACATCGTTGGGGTCAGCCTTGAGTTTCTTTAAAAGGCGCTTTTCCAAGTTTGCGGCATAAGGCCCTCCTGTAAAAGAGAGTTTAGAATAATATTCACAGTGGGATTGATCACTTCTGCTATGGCTGAAAGATTTTTAGCAGGACATGGATCGGTGGGCGAACCAGACTTAAGACTCTTCATGATAGAAAGGGACTGATTAAGGCTAATATTGGGGAATTGCGTAAAACCTATGGCGTGCCTAAAATCCAGAGTCTTTTCTTCACAAGATTTGCTCTTAAAAGAATTTTGGATGTCCGTAATTTTGCCATGAGAAAAACTAGCCATCCGTTTGGTCCAGTCACTTTAAAGAAATAGTGAACCATGGGGCTGACGCTCTAGTAAGTTTTTCCACCTTCATTATGGGGGGTGCCAGATCCTGAGCCTGATGTCTTAACCAGAGAAGATACATCTTGATCAGGCTGACCACACAGTAGGGGAGGGCACAGACTTAGGGCTCTCTGAATTGCCTCGGGTGTCATCAGGTTAAAGGCTCTGAAGCTGCTCCGGGAAAGATACTTTCCCGTAAGCCCTGCTTTATTTAGCTCTTTCCTAATATTGAACTTTATTAAGTAGTGGTCTGACCACGTCAGGTCAAGAGGGGCCTCAGATACAATCTCCGCAGAAGAAAAGACTTGATCTAAGATATGTCCTTTTTCATGGGTGGCTTGTTTGAGGTAAGGGGTAAGGTTAAGAATATCCAAAGATTCATACAAATGTATAGTAACGGGGTCCTGTGCCTTATCCATATGGATATTGAAGTCGCCCAAGACAAGACACTGGCTGTGATTAGCCGCAATAGAGGCCGACAACTGACCTATAGATTCTAGAAATCTGTTGGTCGGGCCTGGAGGCCGGTAAAGCAGAACTCCCGCTATTGTTTGGTGAGCAGAGATATTCAAAAGAAAACCCAAACTTTCTGCACTGTCTAAATCGGATAGAGCTAGAGAGATACAGCTGAAGGAGTTTTTGAAAATAATGGCTAAACCGCCGCCCCTACCTAAAAGGCGATCTTTCCTCATAATCGAATACCCTGCTGGAATAGCGTTGGCAATCGTCGGATTAGAGGCTTCAGTGAGCCACGTTTCGGTTACAAACATAACGTCAGGGTTAAAGTCGGCTAATATATCATAAATCTGGAATTCATGTTTCTTCATCGAACGAGTATTTAATAGGAACATCTTTAAATGGTTGTCCTTGTGTTCCTGAGCTGAACCCTGCAGCATGGAAGAGTAACACTCCCTGGGTGGTTCCAAAACAAGTTGTGGAATCCAACCACAGTCTTTACATCACGAAACCAACTCGATGTCTAGGGCATAGAGGTGTGGACGACACACTACATACCTACGGATGTCGTGAAGATCTTGTGCATTGTATTTAATGGTAGCACATTGTTTTACTAATAAACCAACATTTTGTGCTGCCCTGTCCGCCTCCGGGACGCGGACGGGCGCAGACGGGCTTGCCTTAGGCGCGCCTTCGGCGCGCCAGTGGCACGCCCGCTGGGCGCCTCCGCTGCACGCTCACGCAGCATCACGTTTAAGTAGTAATGCCAGCTTATAGAAAAACAACTAGACCGCGCTGTCAGCAAGTAGGCGGTGACGTTCCAAAGCAGAACTACGATCTAATCAGGCTCCCTCTAAAATTCTTTCAAAACAGCCTCACCCAAATTTCCCCCCAATATAAAACACACAATATTTCCCCTAGAAGACAACTTTTCAAGGATATGACTAAAAAACGAAGGTAATGTCTAAAAACGTTTTACTTTGCATTGCCCGTTCCTTCTCCACTTTAGCTTCAAGACTCACTGATTGCACGAAGGGCAGGTCCGGCTTTAGCCCTTGTGGGGCCCGGTGCCACAATCATATTTGGCGCCCCCCCAGCCCATGACCTCCTCCTCAGATTCTCACATATGTACACCTCATCCCTCCAATCATAAGTTATTGCTAAACACAGCACCCCTGCTGAGGTGAACACCCCCTCCACAGGTCAGTGCCCGGTACGGCCGCACCGGTCGCACTGACCTAAAGCCGGCCCTGGCTAAGAGTTTCTGTCCTGTCTCGTATCCCGTCTTGAGTGCTTGAAGGTTGAAACTGCTTGAGAAAGATCAGCTGTAGGAATCTTTTCAACTCCCTGAACTCTTTTTGAGATCTTCATCCTGCTGTACCTCTTTAGAGTGGGGGGATACTCTATATCACCTAAGAGGTAATTTCAATTATTGGATGAGTTCATCTTGTGTCTGAAAGATTCAATGACTTTAACAGACAAATATTCATTGAAAATATAGTGAGTTGCCTGCAAATAGTGTTAGAAATTACATTTACTGACAAAGCTGCAATGCTCATATTATTTGCAATCTCAGAAATATGCGCCTCATTACCCCACAGATATTCAGTGATGTTTAGAAACAATGATATTTTTAGAGCACATTGCTCTGGTCTTTTAAATATACAGCCCTTCAGTAATAAAAGATTGATATGAACAATTGTTATTTTTCTACATGAGCTACCACCAAGAGCGGGTGTGAGACTACTCATTTTATTGCTTTCATGGCATATAACTATTAAATGCTGATAAAGTAACTCTGTTTGGGACCCTAAACAGTTGTACTTCCCTTTTTGTAATGCCTTTTAAATAAGTAAGCTTTGTTATTTTCTGTGTTATGGCAAAGTAAAGACATAGGGTCAGGTTTACAAGCCCCTTGTGCCACTTTTGCACTGGCGTTGCGTCACTTTTTGTGACGTAGCAGCGGCATAAACAATGCACCACTTTGTGGCCCATTTACAACGTGACACAACTAGGAAGATGCATCACGTTGTTAAGCCTTGTGCCACATTATACCTGGTCAGGTATAATGTATGCAGGGTGTGCGTTCCCACGCAGGAAAGCCTTGTAGAAGTGACGCAGTGAAATCTACAAGATTTCACTGCGCCACTTCTAGGACGCCACTGCGTCAAACTTTTATGCCTGCTTGAAGCAGGCATAATGAGTGACACAGCACAATAAGTATAGGCCTCCCCATGCATTGCTGGAGTTGCATTATGCTTGTGAGACTACTCCAGCAATGCGTAACTTTTGCGCCAACAGATGCATCAGAATTGCTGATGCATCTGTCAATCCTTGCGCCATGGTGCGCCGTATTGTAAATACGACGCAGCCATGGAGGCGGAAGGTTTTGCACTCAGGCGCAGAGGAACTGACGCATCTCTACTCTAACGCAGAGATGCGTCAGTTTCCTAAAGGGACCCGAGCACCAAGGCTAGGTGGTCCGGGAATTCCTACCCTGCCCCCTTTTCTTTTTTTGACCTTTTTTTGACCTTTTTTTGGGTCTTGGCGGAGTCTGAGTCTCAAGACGGCTGCCAGTCCTTCCTGGTTAAAGGGTTCGCAGCCAATCAGATCTCTGCAAGCAATCGAGAGGATTCGCAGAGGGGTCACTTGTCTAGATATACAAATTTGATTTTCTTTAAATAACTATAAATATCGCATGTTATTGCTAATATGCCCCTTAGTTCCCACATCCACAACACCACACTGTTAGACTCGACCTGCTTTCAAAGAAGCCTCTCTCTCTTGAACCTCATGTTCTATAAACGTTGATAAAACTCAGAATCGAAAAGAATATTATCTCAGAAGTAAACAAACAGTGGACATAGAAGGAAGGATGCTTCTGTTCCATTTGGGAGCTGCTTTGCACAAGGGCCCTCAGCAAGAACTCACTTACATCAGAGACCTACCCCGGATGTGGCAAAGGGAATTCTATGTAACACCTGGCATCTGGGGGCAGTTGATTTCACATTGTGCAGCTTGGATGTCTTCTATACGTGTCGTCTATGCTGTGAACATTTGCTGTTGTGGAGTGCTCTTACTCAGATGCTCTGTATAGACTTGTTATGCTTGATGTGAACAATTTGCTGTTGTAAAGTACTCTGATACCGTAAGCTCTAGCTAGCACTATATAAAACAAATAAATAAATAAAATAAATAAGAGTGAATAATAACAAATCAGTCTCTGTCTGATGACTGACGCAGGTGAGCAAAGGCACCTGCACCCTCCTTCAGAGAGAGATTACCATGACTGGAGAAATTTCATCCCTGGCAATGGGGCCCTGGTTCGGTCCTATGCCTTCCCCATTTGTGACCTGCAAAATGTCACATCAAAAAGGTAGATATGGGCCCTGCAGGCTTGAGCCCTTCAGTGCCGATGACTACACTTATATCAGCCTTTCTCCCAACCTTTTCCCAACTAGACACAGAGCTGCCAATTCCGATCCTGGAAAAAGTTTTCCCGTACGAATCGTATCCGGATTTTTTTCCGTACGAATCGTAAAAGTACCGTACAAACTGGCAAGTACGATTCGCATAGGAAAAAGTCCATACGAATCGCATTGGGAAAATTCCCCCACACGTCCTCGGGTCGGAAAAAGTGTCCGACACATCCCCGGACGATTTACCATACAAATCGGAAAAATGAAGTCCGACCGCGCAAGTACGATCAGTCCTGTCCTTTCGATTTTACAACCGTATGGAAGAAACACCATCCGGACCGAACTCCCATAGCAACCATGAAGACATGTGCCCGCATACGCGCCGAACCCCCCCCCAGCCCCCGCATGTACGCCCCGAACACCCCCCAGCCCCCGCATGTACGGACCGTACCCCCACCCGTGTATGTACACTAGTGTAGGTACGGACCATACCCCCACCCGTGTATGTACACCAGTGTAGGTACGGACCGTACCCCCACCCGTGTATGTACGGCGCGAACCCCCAGCTGCGGGTTCGCGCCGTACATACACGGGTGGGGGTACGGTCTGTACCTACACTGGTGTACATACACGGGTGGGGGTATGGTGCGTACGTACACGGGTGGGTGTTTGGGGCGTACATGCAGGGGCTGGGGGGGGTACGGCACGTACATGCGGGGGCTGGGGGGGTGTTCGGGGCGTATATGCGGGGGCTGGGGGGGTATGGCGCATACATGCGGGGGCTGGGGGGGTGTTCGGGGCGTACATGCGGGGGCTGGGGGGGTGTTCGGGGCGTATATGCGGGGGCTGGGGGGGTACGGCGCGCACATGCGGGGGCTGGGGGGGTGTTCGGGGCATACATGCGGGGGCTGGGGGGGTGTTCGGGGCGTACATACGGGGGCTGGGGGGGTACGACGCGTACATGCGGGGGCTGGGGGGTGTTCGGGGCGTACATGCGGGGGCTGGGGGGGTGTTCGGGGCGTACATACGGGGGCTGGGGGGGGTACGGCACGTACCGGTCCCCCTATTCCGCTGGCATCGCGGCGTATTTAGCTTTTCCGTCACTTTTTGGGTGCTGTAAAAATATTGCCGTTCGGACTGCTGTCGGTTCGAATCGTACTTCCTGGTTCGTGAAACGCAGCCGGAATGCGTCCCGACGTCACGTCGGCGCTTTCCCGGATCACATTTGTATGGATATTTTCGTCGGTCGGTGGTTTTTACGGTCCGTACGGAAATGGTGTTTCCGTGCGAATCGTACTTGCATGTTTGTAATGTTTTTTCCCCGGGTACGAGTCGGACGGAGAAAACACTCCGACCGACGGTTCGTACCCGGTTTCTCCAGGATCGGAATCGGCACCAGAGTTGGGAAAGGGTGAGATGAAAGAACGGAGAATAAAACCTCAAATTGCAGCTGTGCAGGGTTGAGGTTTCAGTTTCATGCCCCAGCTCCGGAAGCTGAAAGGAGCCATCTTGCAAACAGGACACGCAGCAAGGTAAGTACACAGCTTTAATGCTTTTACATTTTGTGTGTTGTGTGTATGAGTAAGTGCGTAGGTTTGTGGGTAAGAGTGTGTCTGTGAGAGACAGCATATGCACATGTGGTGTGTGTGTAAGTGAAAAGGAGAGAATCAGTGGAGGGTCTCAGTGACTGACATTGAGTGACAGGCAGAATGAATATGAGTGTGAATGAATGAGAGTGAGTGAGGGAGAATGACAGTGAGTTTACATGCAAGGAAGTATAACAGTGAGTATAATTGTGAGAGAGAATGACACCGTTAATGTGAGGGAGAACGACAGTGAGAGTAACTTTGAGGGAGAATGACAGTGAGTGTAACTGGGAGGAAGAGTGATAGTGAGTGTTACAGTGAGGGAGAATACCATTGATTGTTACTGAGTGTAAGACTTAGTGAGTAACAGTTTGAGTGAGTCAGAATGAGTATGACAGAGTGAGAATCAGTGAGAGATTTTGTGAGAGTGAGTCTGAATGAGTAGGACTGAGTAGAAAATAGTGAGAATGATTGAGACTGGGTGAGTTAGTGAGACTGAATAAATCAGAGTAAGATTGATTGACTGATAATGAGTGAAAATGAGTGGGACTAAGTGAGACTGACTAAGAATGAGTGAAACTGAGAGGGTTAGAAAATGAATCAGAATGAGTGGGACTAAGTGGAAACAAGTGAGATTGAGTGAGACTAGGAAAGTCGGAGTAAGACTGAGTGATAGGTGAGTCAGAGTGAGATTGAGTCAGAGTTAGTGGGTCAGGGTAAAAAAGAATAAGATTGAGTGAGAATGAGTTAGACTAACTGAGAATGAGTGATACTGAGTGAGTGAGTCATAGTGAGAATGAAACAGAGTGAGACTGAGTGAGTCAGAGTGAAGCTGAGTGAGCGCCCTCAAAGTCCCTGAGAAGTCAGGCTCGCTCACTGGAATTGAGCCAAAGATCTTACCCTTTTTCAAGGTCACCTGCCACCACTGTAGGATGATGAGTATATATTTAATTTATATTAAAGAAACAATCTCTGAATCTATTTGTGATCCCATTTTATCCCACAAAGACTATGGTCTATCCTATAACACCTTATATGTCTATGTGTACCTGTTTTATCTTGTGCAAGACCAGTTTGAGTACAGCATATCGTGCTGAGGGACAACTTTTGCTTTAGATTTCCTCCTCCTAGTATCTTTTTTGTCTTTTTTAACGTGTGGTATGCTGGCATGAAAATTTAACTATGTAGGCAGGCATCCCACATTAAAAGTAATGTGTGCAATTTAATAATGTTATTCTTCATAGTTGCCCCACCACACAGTGTTTTGTTACCTCAATAGATTGCAAATGTTAATAATTAAGAAGCAACTCAAAAATTCATGTAATTTACGCTCATAAGATTAGTCCATTAGGTTGTAAACACTACAAGGGATAGATTTTATAACTGAAGCATACTTTGATGACTAGGACTACCTACCAAGCGATATATAGTAATATATTTACTACTGTTATTTGATGCAATCTGGTGCAGCAGGGTACCTTGCTGCTCCACTTGGGTGAAAGGGAGAGATCGGAAATACTCCGGAGCTCATTTATGAGCACTTTTACGCTGCCGAAACATCACTTTTTTGACATCGTGGTGGCGCAATGTGCCCTAGCATATTCACAAGGCCACGTAAAGCAACTTTACGTGGCATTTCATGGCCTTGTAAATAGGTGCCCGTTTCATGCAGAACATGGATGTTGCTGTGGGTGTTCCCACGCAACACCCATTGAATCTGAAGCATTCCCAGATTTAATGAGAAATCGTAAACCTGGGAATGCTTGGAAATCTAACGCCACCCCAGGGGTGGCGGTAGGTAGGCTCAATGAGGAGAAATGTTGCAATTTCACCTTGGTTTTTCCTTTTCCTATGTGTGCTGCACATAGAAAGAGAAAATCACCTGAATTGCTTGGTTTTGTGCAGGAGGAGACACCTTCCTGCACAAGATCAATCAGCCCGCAATGCAGGCCCCTTGCACCATGATGCAAGGATGCCTGCAGTGGCACATGGCAGCCATTGTGTACCAGTGCAGGGGAAAAGGACAGGAATGCACTCTATCTCATAGATATGGTGCATTCCTGCCCTTTTGTTTTGATGCAGGGCAGCAATATTCCTTGTGTCGCTGCCCTACGTCAAAACCTCATAAATGAGGTCCTCCATATTAAAGATATAGACACATTTACGCCGCCGTTGCGTCACTTCTGTGACGCCATGATGCAACAAATTTACAACGTGACGCATCTAGGGAAATGCGTCACGTTGTAAAACCCTGCGCTACAGTTTTTTTTTTTTAACATACTTTATTGAGGACCTTGACATCACAACCAATGCAAAGATTATTACAGAAGGTCATTTGTTTTTTATACAGTTTCAACAATAAGATTGCATGAATCCACTGACCAGTATTCAAACATCATGACCGAAAATGAATTTCATGTACTATAGAATAATATCTAAGAGTTTTGATAATCGTGAAATAATGTCCCCTAAATATCATGAACTTGAAGCATATAGATATTTCCAGTTAACCAAACAAACCTATCTATGCCCCCACCCTCCCTATCCCACTCAATCCGTACTCCTGGTCTGAAGATGCTAATTTTACTAGTAGCCTAAGGGAGCTAATAGGGTATCGCTAGGGGACCTACATTACCCGTGTAGTGTTGTAGGTAGCTCAGGGTGTGGGAGATTCGAGGCATGCGATCATAGAGCCGCACCGTGAGTCATGGTGTAGGGATACACGGTGGGAGTATTAAATCTAGTAGTTCGAGGTTTTGTAACATAATATCCCATGTCAGGGAGATGGGATGTTTCCGTAACCCTTGATCTTCCTCCCTCCGAAGGGCTGTGCGTTCAGCCCTCGCCCATTGTATTATGTCGTCTTCCCAGCTAGATAAGGTCGGGCACCAGGGGGATTTCCACCTCATGGCAATGGCTCGTATTGCCAGTATGAGGGCCAAGTCTACGAATCTTAGTTGTACTTTCTGCGGACCTGTACGTCTACACGAAGGTCCAAAAGGCACTCCAGGGAGCAATCTGAGACAGATAAGTGTGTGACCTCGCCTAGGGATTGCCGAACACATATGAAGGAAGTCTGCCTCGTCTCCTTTACATCGGGGGCAGTAGTGGTGTGCCTCGGGGAACATGTGGTGGATCCTCCGTGGGGTGAAGTACGACCTATGAAGAACCATTGTCTGTATAAATTTTAATCTGGTATTACGGGATACTCTTTTAGGGTGTTCAAGGATGCACTTCCAAGCCTTATCCGTGAGTTCTATGTTAGCATCCTCGGACCATTTTGTTCTGAGGGATGTGAGTGGGATTGCGGTGTGTGCACGTATACCCGTATATATCCATCTAACTAGGTGTCCCCCATTCTCCATATAATATAGAAGGTGAACCAAGTTATGCTGTGGAGGTTCTCTACGTTGTGGGGCCCATGTATTCCTGTTGTAATGGGAGACCGTAGCATGTAATAGATATAAACGTGGTGGTGCCCCTGTAGCCTGTAAAAAGGAGTCGTGGTCAAGTAGATTGCCCTCCCCAAAGAAATCTCCAACATCCTCTACTCCCGTCTCTCTCCAGGCACGGATCCTGGTCTTTGTAAGCCTGCCCTGTGGTGTGGGGATACCCAGCAGTGGGATGTTCGCCGAATATGGGGACACTTTAGAGGTATATAATAACGCCTTCTTCCAGCACTGCAGTGCCGTCTTTAGCAGAGGAGGGCTGTCTGTAGGGATTTTGACGTGTGGCAGAAGTAGGGAGTGCAGTGCACCTCGATCTAGGTCTCTGGGTGCGTAGCCAATTTCTTGCAACTTCCTCCCAGCCGTCCAATAGGAGAGCCATTGGAGCTGAAGTCGGGGACTCCCAGGCCTCCACCACTAGACACCAATTGGAGTTTCTGCAGGCTCACTCTCCGCCGGCCCGCCCCCCAAACGAGTTCCACTAGTATAGCATTCAGGGTATTAAAAATAGACTGTGGGACTACAATAGGTAAGTTCACAAAATAATACAATAGGCGAGGGAGCATCACCATTTTTGAAATAGTGATACGTCCCATCACCGATAGAGGCAGGGAGGTCCAGAAAGCCACACTAGCTCTTAGGTCAGTTATGGCCTTTCCTAGATTGCCGTCTAGGTGATCCGACTGTGTTCTATATACTTGAATGCCTAAGTATTTGAACGTGGTGGGAGTTACTGGCAGGGTGTACGTGCCGAATCGTAGATCGTCAGGGTATGGTGTGTCCCGGAAAAAATAAGCCAGGGATTTTCTCGTGTTTATAGCAAGGCCCGACACCTGTTCAAAGGTTGAGGAAATTCGATTTTCGATCACGATCGTATTGAGCCTCCATTTTGTGCTCCGCCGCCATTTTGTGTTGCCCGCACTCAGGCAGCACGACGAACAAAGTCTTTTCTGCTTTTCCTGCAGTATTGTGTCAAAATAGCCTTGTGCCTCTGTTTACAAAGCTGGTGTTAGAGACTGGCCGAGTACACTAATCCCTGTCTGGGTTTTCTAATCCCTGTCTCAACTATCTGTTGGTTCACACTATTCTCTTCTGATTTTATCTCATCTTCTGGCCTTCGCTATCCTCTGCTCGTATTCTCTCGTTTCACAAGTGTCCTCCAAAACACACAAACGTATCTCGCCACCTGCAAGTCAGTTACAGACATGCTAATACCTTAACCTGTGGGGAGGGTTGGCAAACACAGTTGGAGGAGAGGCTTCTTCGGGTTACTCGATACTTTTGTTTTCCAATTCTTTCTATTGGCTCTGACTTACTTTCAGACTATTCTTATTGGTTTTTCATGTATGTTTTAGGTGTGTCCTTCGTTAATGTATATGTCACCTATGTACTATAAAAGATTGTGTGCCACGGAGTGAAGTGGCAGTCTCCTGAGAACATACCGTGTGTACTTCTAGTACAACTGTACTAGCTGCAGCTAATAAAATCTGATCTTTTACGCCAACAGAGTGTCCCCGTGTCTCTGTTAGCTGAAGCAGGAGAACCCAGGAGATTAAGGCGTACCCTGCGCCGCCAGGCCCATAAGGTTTCTGGTTCTTCAAGGTGGTAAAAATAGCGGGAAGGGGCGCATTATCTGCAGTCAGATCACGTAAGTAAAAGAGGATGTCATCCGCATAAATCGAAATAAGATGGGTTGTGCCCTCTATAGGGATGCCCAGGCGGTGCCACCGCCAGAGGCTCCAGTGCGAGAACGAATAATAGGCGAGACAGCGGACATCCCTGTCGCGTACTTCTATGAATGGTATACTGGTTTGAAATGTAGCGTCCCGTGCGGGCTCGGGCAGTGGGGGAAGTATACAGTAGGCGTACCCACTTAAGGTATGCGTCCGGAAGCCCGAATCGTTGGCGAGCTGTAAACATATAGTCCCAGGATAAGGAGTCAAAGGCCTGTCGAAGATCTAATGCCAAGCACCCTGCAGTCAGATAAGTGCCCGGGGTGCCCTTCATGACGTAGTGCAATCGTCTCGTGTTGAGGGACATGCTATGATTCGGCAGAAACCCGCATTTGTCACTATGTATGAGAGTAGTGAGGTAGGGTTGTATGCGGTTAGCTAGAGCCTTACTCAGGATTTTATATTCGGTCGCCAACAGTGAGAGGGGCATATAATTGGACAGATCAAGGCTATCTCATCCCGGTTTTGGCAACGAAGTGACCAATGCTTCCATGGTGGATTGTGGTAGATGGCTGGCGTCCAAGGCAGTCTTATATACTGCCTCTAGTGTGGGGACCAGAACATCTGCATACGTATGATAGAACTCGATCGGTAGCCCGTCGAGCCCAGGTGCCTTATTACGATTCAGGCCATTAATTGCAGCACACATTTCCTGCTGGGTGATAGGGCTACCAATTTTCTTTTGCACTGCATCTGAGAGTACAGGAATTGTAAGGTCCTGCAAAAAGTCCACGATGGAAGAGGTCATATTTAGCTTGGGTTCGGCATAGAGAGTGCTAAGATGTGTATAAAAGGCTTCGCTGATCTCTCATTGGGTATGGGCCATACTCCCATCTGGCGTGCGTATTTGGGTTATAAGTGGTGGGTCAGGTTTGTCTCGCACTAGGCGGGCAAGCAGTGACCCAGCTCTATCAGCCTCAGAGTGTTTTCATTGCATATATGCCCTGTGATCAATCGTCCATGAGGTTTCTAGTGTTTCATCGTGGCAAATACGGGCACTCTGTAACGCCTCCCGTTTATCAGGGTCCGACACTGCCTCCTGCTCTAGTGTAGTTATTTGTTGTTCAATACTGAGCAAGCTTTGATGTGTCTCCTGTCGGGTTCCCACTATCTGTCCTATCGAAGCCCCCCTTACCACTACCTTTAGAGTGTCCCACTCTATAAGGTTAGAGGAGGCTGTGTTCCAGTTTTTGGCTAGATAATTAGTAATGGTGGTGGAAAGCCCTGCTAGGAATGGGGCATCCTCAAGTAGCTGTGGGTGTAATTTCCAGGTGGGTACTGGGGTAGGCACGTTACCCCTGGCAAGTGTGATCTCTAGGGGGTTGTGGTTAGAGAGGGTTTTCGCTAGATATGTAGACTGTCAGACCTGTGTGACAATGGAATTGGAGCAGAGGAATCTATCAATCCTGGTATGGAGGCTTTGTACGGGAGAATAAAATGAATATTCTATATGAGTAAGGTGTAGACATCCCCATACATCTGAAAGCACCCAACCATTCGACCAGTTATTAAATATGTCGGCTAGCTTACGGGCATTTGTACTGTGTAGTGGGGGATGGGATCTGTCCATATTTGTGTCCAAGACTGCATTCCAATCCCCCCCTAACACCCACGGGATACTATCCCATTCCGCTGGTACTGTGCCCAATCTATGGAGAAAGTGGTCCTGGTCATAGTTAGGGGCGTAGACACTGCCCAGAATCACCAGTGAGCCATCGAGCGCACCCTTCAGGAGAATGTATCGCCCTTGGTCATCTATGCGGCGCTCTAGTTCAACAAAAGGGACCCCGTGGCGCACCCATATGGTTATCCCTCTAGCAAAAGCAGAGTAGATAGTAGAGTAGACCTGTCCCCGCCATTTCTTGTGCGTTTTTAGTGCTTCTGACTCTGTGAAGTGGGACTCCTGCAGGAAAACTATATGTGCTTTGTGCCTTAGGAGATAAACGTGGATACTGTGCCTCTTCTGTAGTGCCCCATCCCCCTTACATTCCATGTTAGTAGGTTGTAGGACCCTAATGTGGCAACGGTTCTAGGCATGATATATTAGAATGCATGGAGCTCCAATTTAGATGGAGCTGATAGGCTAACATCGACCAGGAGTCCCCTTTCCCTCTAACATTAACAAAACACGGCTCCGCGCCTGAACTAAGCTGGGCCCAACAACTAGCTGCAACTATCATATGATTGATTGATTGATTGATTGATGGGAAACTTATATAGCGCAGCTATCGCCCTACGGGCATCTTGGCGCTTTTAACCAATAACGGTGCATACCCTCTGAGTGGGGTCGCCGCCACCAGTCACAAGCATGGCCACACTGAGGCTACGGTCTTGGCGGCTCTATGGAACCCAGAGGGGGGGATATAACTAATCATGTCAGTGACAGTGGTTCCGCCCAAGCATTCCTGAGTAATCTACAGTCGGGAACCCAGCATTGCTGTGAAAATTGGCAGAAACATAGGATCAGTCTGCCCCCACATCCTTAACAAACAATCTAAACTCGAGTCAGAGTCATATGGGTTAAAACATAGCAAGAGTATTTTCAGACAAAGTATAGAAAAGGATATACTGATCTCTGGTAGTCGAGAAGCATATCTCCTGCACAGGAGTTCAGGTCGCAGGGGGGTCCTTTGCCATGTCACACTCGTTATGTGTCACCAACCTGCTTCAAGTATCAATGAGATCGTCTGCTGTCCGGGGCATGATTGTAAGGAACGGAGTAATACTGTGTTGAGAGTCTGAGTTGAGGGTGCTGTCCTCCGAGTCTGTATGGTTCTTGGTGGAGTCTTCTCGGAATGTCTGGGCAACAGCAAGGGCCCCTTCCTGATCGAGTTGCTGCTGTTCTCGTGATGGTCCAGTGCCACCCCTAGCCTGAGTGGTCTTCTGGGTCCGGCAGTGACTCAGTATCTGCGGTTTGCCAGATCCCTGCGAAGATAATACAGTTTGACTGCCCTGGCTTGCTCCAGTGCACCTGACCTCAAGCCATTGCTCCGCGTCCACCGGGCTTTCGTAGAAGTGGGTTTTCTTGTCATAGATGACTTTCAGTCTGGCTGGGTATAAAAGGGAATATTTAAGCTGTGCTTTTTGCAGTTTCTTCTTCACGGCTTGATAGGACGATCTCTGTCTTTGGACCATGATGGTATAGTCAGGGTATAGAGAGATACGATGGTTTTCATACTGGATCAGCGCTTTTTCTCTTGCTTTTTGTAGAAGGAGATCTCGGTCCCTATAATTCAGAATTTGTACTATCAAAGGTCGAGGCGGTGCGCCCAGTTTGGGTGCTCCAGTTGGTATTCGATGGGCTCGTTCGACACAGAAGTAAGGAGACAGACCTTCTTGTGCTATATGGTCCCTGAATCAGGCTTCCATAAATTCTGCTGCCTGTGTGCCTTCACTGCGTTCCGGCAGGCGTGTGACGCGGATGTTATTGTGTCTATTCCTGCCTTCTGCATCTTCCACTCGATCCAGCAGGCCTGTCACCTGCTGCTGTAGATGTTTTAGGGTTGTGGTGTTTGCTGTCACTCGTGGATCCATGTCTTTGAGGGCTTGGTCGTGCTCCTTAACCGCATCGGCCAGTTTCGCGTGGTCCGCCCTGAGTAAGGAAAGTCCCGTGGTAAGCTGAGGTTCTGTAGCGATCCGAACCCGTGTGTTTGGTATCGTAGTACTGACACGATTTTGGTACCAGTGAACCGTAAATGATCCATTTAGTAGGCGACAGTGTTTTCGCTGTGCTACGAGCATGGATTCACTGAGAAATAGGGCATTCTGTTGTAAATTCATGGCATCCATCTTAGATACGGCATCCATTTTGTTTCTTGCCCTCACATAGTCAATGGACAAGCAATGACCCAGGCTGAATCACCTTGTTAAGGACACGTAAGCTTTAGTCCAAGGAAGCTGATGCTGCGTGACTAGGCAGAAGCCACCTCCCTTGCCTGAGGCCAATCATGCTATACTGGTTCTTGTGTTCGTTGGCCTGATCACGATTAGGAGGCCGAAGACAGTAGCCATGCCCGTTTATGACCCACAAGCATCTCTTATCCTACTTATCAATCTTTCACACCTGGCTCCGCTCCTCTCCTCCTGGGCTTTTACTATGGGGAGGATACAATTTTTATGATGGGGAGGATCGGTCGAAGAATGGAAAACTGACATGAAGACTTGATCGAACACTGGAAACTTACAAACAATTATCGTTTGGTATATATTTATTGTTTGTTTGGGATACCGGGCTAGGCATGAAAGATATTTTTGCAATGCTGCCTGAGGACACATTTGGTGTATTTAAGGAGCGACCCACTTTATACAATTCGAACAGTCTCCTAGATTCTGCCTTTGTGTGGTTCCTACGACTTCTGTGTCCCTGCAGTAAATAAACCTTGGTCTCTGACGCCACCATCGAGAAGCCCGTGTCTCTGTTTATTTGTGCACCAAGGCAGGAAGGAACTCAGGGGTCTTTTGGGTGTTGTTTCCCTGACACCTCTGGACTCTAGGAAAGTCCAGAACCTCAATTGGCGCCCACGTGGGGCGACGTCAACCGGTACCGGTCCAAAGCCTGAAGATTTCGAGGAGCTTCGTGTGAAGATTCCGGAGGGGGGTACCCCGCTTCGTTGATCTCTGTATGTCGTAAAAGTGGCCCGACGATCTCTTCCACGAGGGTTCCCGCTCCCAGACGGCTACAGAGGACCGCTGCCCTGACTGTCGCCCTGTCTTGGACCCGAGGTGCAGACCTTAGTACGGCGAGACGTAGGCGGGTTCTCCTTGGTGACGTCTTCGACATTTCAGTTAAGTATTAAGTGGGTCGCGCCCAGTTTGATTGCTCTTAGTTGCTCTTGTAAGGATTTATCACTGGTTGCTCTTGTTCGGATAATCCTTTTGCTCTCTGGGTACGTTTGTTTTGGATTTGTAGATTATCATTGGTTGCTCTTGTTAAGATAATCTTTGGTTTGGTATTGGTTCATTTGGTAGGCCTAAGTTCTTTGCGCATTTTGGTTAGAATTTGTCTTTAGTTTGTAATGGCTAGCCGTAGTAATTGTTTCCTGTCCTGGTTGAGTTGCAACAGGGATTCCCGGTTGGAGGACTCGTGTCCGGTTCCTCCGATCGGAACTCCTACATATGAGCTCTATTGTAAACATGGTGTGGGTCCTATCACTTATAATGGAGTGTGGGTCCGTTACACCGGGAAAGATGGTGTCCTTAGTTGGCCACCACATGGTAGCTTTGAAACTAAAATTCTAGACAATCTGGAAGTGAAGTTGTTTAAAAAGAAAGCCCGGCCGGCAATGTTCGATTCTTTGCGCTTTTGGCGTGAAGAAGCTAGACAGAGAGAAATTAGAAAAATGAAGAAGGAACAGAAAGAGAAAGGGTTGACTTTAATGCAGTCTGCTAGGCAGTTGCATGTCAACGAAACTGAAAAAGCAATAGAGGTAGCGAATAGAGAACATAATTTGGCGATTGACAAGTGCTACCCTGCCTTGCCATCGTGTTCTGCTAAGCCAATAGAGGACTGTGAAAAGGATCCCCTGTTGTCTTACCTATTGAGATCACCTCCACCGTATGCACAGGGTATTACAGCACCAGAGTTACCACCTGTTGTGCAACCGGCTGCTGGTCAGCCTGGAATAGTTGTTCCTTTTCCTTTGATTCAAGCTCCTATTCTTCCTGTGGTTAATGTTCCTTCGGCACCCCCTCTACCTGGGTTGCCTATTCCGCCTTTGCCTGACGTTTCGCAAACTGCTTTACCTACTACTTCTACCCTTACAATTTCATCTGCTCCAGCTTCCTTGTCCCCGAACTCTGTAAACATTCTGACTCCGCTTTCTGTTCGTCGGAAAATAACCGACTCTGTAACTAATATCTTAACTCCTCTCTACAGTTCTTTAATTAAGACACCCGTTTCTGACTCTACACAGAGACGTAGTCAGCTTCCTGGTCCCCAGGAACGAGGAATATTAGATTCGACAGCTCTTAGGTGGATGTCGAAAGCTGCGAAGTATGATGCACGAAGAGTGTTGGATACATTTATGCAATGGAATGAACCAACTCAGCGTTATGTCTTTGACGTGATGTGTTCCCTTTTGCGTGAGGAATGGGATGATGATGACTTAGATTCCGTTCCCGCTAACTTGATACATATTCAGAGAAGGTTCGCTACATGAATGGTAATAGGTTCGGAAGTAAAGGAAGCGATAGAACTGATTCTAGCATACAGGTCTGATTCTCCTCTTCGAGCACCAAGGGACTCTGATGGTTCTCCGATTACTAGGAAGAAGCGAGGTCAGTATCCGATGAGGGAAGTTCCGCCGATATGGCGCGATGCAGTTCAAGCTGATGCGGCTAATAATATTTTAGCTGCTCCAGCACATTTCCATAGAGTGTGGATACACATCCCTTGGAAGCGGGCCGAGGTATTAGCAGTAAAACAGGCGTTGCCGGACCCGCGTAAGAATCCTTCTGGGTATTATAAAGAGTTAACCCAGACAGTTCAAGCATGCGTCATGAATTTGGCAGACATCGAAATGCTATTTGGTAATGTAGTGCCACAGCCTATATGGGCCAAAATTCGCCATGAGAATCACCAAGTTGCTTTAGGAGGTGATTGGCCAGCTATTGTAGCGGCAGATGCACAACAAGTTGGTGGTGCTAAACCTGAGCCTCTGATTGCTGCTTTGCCTGGCAGAATAATCAATTTGATGAAAACGCTGATGCCAGCGTTACGGGTCAACTGGGATAAATTATCAGCATGCAAGCAGAAGAAGGACGAAAGCGTCTCTGATTTCTTCACTAGATTTGAAGAGACCTTCGTAGACCACAGTGGGCAAGATATGAGTACTGAGGGAGGTCAGAGGTTGTTTGTCGACAAGTTTGTGTTTAATTTATTGCCTGAGCTTAGTAACAAGTTGAAGGATTCTGAGAGTGCATGGGCGGTGTCGACGACAGCACAGATACTCACAACTGCTCAGTATTACGAAAATAGAGAAAAAGAAGAGAAGGAAAAGTCAGAAAAGAAGACAAAAGACTTGAAAACTAAAGTTCTTTTGCAACCGGCGTATCCGCCTCGCTCGAATCAGTCAGATTCACAGCAACGACCCCAGTTTCAGCAACAGCCACAATTCCAGCAAGGGATGTCCCAAAGATTTGACTATGGTTTTCCCCGACAACAGTTAGCATGGAATCAGTGTGCCTATTGTAAAAAGGAGGGTCACTATAAGAATGAGTGTCCAGTTCTGCACTCACAAACTAGTGGTGTCCCAGCTCAGAGAGGTCGTGGTGGGTTTATGCAAGCTCTTAGAGGTAGAGGACGTGGTACTATGCCTCCACAGACTGATCGCCCATCTAATTATTTCGATCAGCGAAATGTACAATTTACACAATCAGGTAGATCTCCCCAATACCATGTTGAGGATTATTATGAAGATAGTGAAGAAGTTCAACAAAGTGAGTACTAGGACAGCCACAGGCAGAGAGAGGGAGTAGTATCAGTTCCATTTGATCAGAGTGGACCTTATGTCGCAGTAGCTACATCAGGCGTGATTGAACCGTTTCTGTTGGATACTGGTGCAGCAAAAAGTTCAATTATGCACGCGAAACTCCCTGGCGCACCTTTGTCTGGCTCAACGAACATTTCAGTAGGTTTCTCAGGCGCCCCTGTTCACAACCCTGTTTCTGGTCCTTTGTCAATTTCTGTTGGGCCATGTCAACTAGAAGCACCCCTTATTCTGACGACCGGTTGTAATGAGAATCTGCTTGGTTTAGATCTGTTGAAACGCCTGCATGCGACATTGTACTGTTCTCCTTCGGGAGTACAGCTCACGTTGGGTAAGAGAGTCATCTCTCCAATGTACTTGTCGATGGATAAGCTCCCACCGGAGCTGCGTTTTCTCCCTGATAATCTTTGGGCGACTGGTCCTAATGATGTAGGTCTTCTGGAAATTCCCCCTTATGTGGTGAGTCTGAAGGCAAATGTTAGATTCCCACGAATCCCACAGTATCGGATTTCAAATGAAGGTGAACGTGCGCTTTTACTGATCGTGCAAGATTTGATACAGAAAGATGTGATAGAAGAAACTAGAGGAAATGTCTGCAATAGTCCTGTTCTGCCGATTTTGAAACGCACTGACCCTTCCAAACCTCCAATCTACAGATTTGTGATTGACCTCAGAGAGGTTAATAAAATAGTGGTTCCACAGTTTCCTGTGGTCCCAGATATCACTGCATTATTGACGTTGATTCCTGCCTCAGCTACATGGTTTACAGTGATCGACTTGAAGAATGCCTTATTCAGCATTCCGATAGCCGAGGAAAGTAGGGATATTTTTGGTTTCTCCTTAGGTGGTCGTAGTTTCAGATTCAAGCGCGCCCCACAAGGTTATTGTGAAAGCCCTTCAATTTACAGTCAAGCATTAAAAAGTCAATTAGATTTTTTTGTACTTCCACCTGGTGCTGCTCTGATCCAATATGTAGATGATCTTTTAGTGGCTGCTGACGACAAGGAAACTTGCAAAATAGCTACAATTTCTTTGCTGCGTCATTTATCAGACTTACATCACAAGGTTTCACCTTCTAAACTAAAATATTGTTGCCAAGAAGTGACCTACTTAGGTCATCTTTTGTCAAAGGAGGGAAGAAGGTTGACCCCAGAGAGAATCAAAGCAATTTCACAGATGACTGTACCAAGCACACAGAGAGAAGTGCGTGCGTTTTTGGGTATTACATCATATTGCAGACAATGGATCCCAAATTTTTCTCTCATGGCAAAACCATTGGTGGCTCTGACTGGAAAAGGTGTTCCGAGTCCTTTGCCATGGTCTGATGAATGTCAACAGAGCTTCTCGGAATTGCGTGATGCGTTGTGCTCAGCTCCTGTGTTAGGTACTCCTGACTACAGTAAGCCGTTTACACTATATGTCCATGAAAGAGAGGGTTGTGCGTTGAGTGTCTTGACGCAACAATTTGGTGACAAGTAGCGACCTTGTGCGTATTTCTCATCCACATTAGATCCGGTAGCCAGAGCGTTGCCAAGTTGTTTGAGAGCTACAGCAGCAGCTGCAGTGTCTATTCGACAGTCTGCTGGATTGGTCATGAACAACATGTTAGTAGTCATGGTTCCACATGCTGTGGATACACTCATGAATCGAACGAAAACTCAGCACCTCACCAGTGCTAGACTATCAGGCTATGAGCTGACACTTTTGGCAAGTCACATTCAGTTCAAGCGATGCAGCATATTGAATCCAGCAACGCTGTTGCCGACTACTCAGGAGTCGAGTGATTCAGAGCCCCATGACTGCTGTTTCAGAACTGAGGAAGAGACAAAAGGTAGGATTGATTTAAAAGATACTCCGTTACTAGATCCAGATGGTACTTTGTATGTCGATGGATCGTGTTTCAAGCTACAGACTGGTGATGTGACGGCTGCGTATGCAGTTACGACTTTGAGTACGGTTGTCGAGACTGCAAGAGTGAGTCAGAATTCTGCCCAAGCTGCAGAATTAATTGCATTGACAAGAGCGTGTATTTTAGCTGAGGGAAAGAGAGTGATTGTGTTTACTGACAACCAGTATGCCTTCGGCGTAGCACATAGTTTTGGTCGCTTGTGGAAAGAAAGAGGTTTTCTCACGTCCCATGGGACTAAGATCCAACATGGACAGTTAGTCAATGACCTGTTGGAATCTCTGACCTTACCGAATGAAGTTGCGATTGTGAAATGCAGTGCACACCGGAAGATTACGGATGATGTTGGCCGTGGGAATGCATTTGCGGATGTGGTCGCCAAAGGGACGGACAAGAACATGATGAGCCGAATGTACGTTGCAACGTCTGCAAGATGGATTGCTGAATCAGGAATGTGTGAGAATACGATTGAAAGTGTGAAGGCAATCCAGAATGAAGCAACTGAAAATGAGAAGAATGCATGGAAGGAGAAAACGGGGAAAATGGATTCGAGTGGATGTTGGATTGATTTGTCTGAGCATCAGCGTTGGATGCTACCTGATGCGTATGTACTTGCGGTAGTCACTATGGCGCATGGAGCGGCGCACATCAGTTCGAAAGGGATCTGTAAGATGTTAGCTCCAGTATGGAAGAACGATGGAATTACTAAGTGCGCGGAGAGAGTGGTGAAAAATTGCATGGTATGCCTGATGCATAATCCTGGCAAGGGAACCCCAACCCCAGCTGGTCACTTTGCTCCCCCTTCTTGTCCCTTTGAAGTGATTCAGTTGGACTTTATCCACATGGACAGATGTAATAATCTCAAATATGTCCTAGTGGTAGTCTGTGCTTTTTCAAGATGTATTGAAGCGTATCCATTAAAGGGTAACACTGCTATGTCCACTGCCAAAATCCTCCTTATAGAGTACTTACCCAGGTATGGTATGCCACGGATTGTATGGTTGGACAATGGAAGTGAGTTTGTAGGGAAAGTTATGCAGAGTGTGTGTACGGGTTTGGGAATTCAGCAAAAATTCCATAGTGCGAATCACCCACAGTCAGCAGGTTTGGTTGAGGGGTACAATGGTACCTTGAAGCTGAAACTTGCTAAAATCCAAGCTTCCACTGGTTTATCTTGGCCAGACGCACTGCCTTTGGCTTTATTGTCCACCAGAGCGACTGTACACTCTCGAGTAGGGCTTAGCCCATATGAGATTGTGTTTGGTCGCCCTGCTAATGTCTGGGGAGTCCCTAGGCCCAAGGAGTTCAAACAGATCGAATATCCAATGTTGATTGATTACCTTTTTGACCTGACTGCTAAATTGAGTCTTATTCACCAACAGGTATTTGAATCCTTGACTAAGCTGCCAGAGAGTCCAGGTCACACATTGAAACCCGGTGATCTGGTTGTGGTGCGGAACTTTGGACGGACGCGGAACCTCCAGCCAAGATTCGTGGGTCCGTTTCAGGTGCTCCTGGCCACAAGAACTGCTGTACGCCTGGCTGGCAGGAAAAATTGGGTGCACGCTACCCATACGAAGCGTGTGCCTCTCCCACTCCCCTACGACAACTGGGTTAGACAGGGATTTGGTGTATCCGAGACAGAACCTGTTCCTAGGCTTATCCCGTTCAGTGATGCAGAGTACATGACGGACAAACGATCTGAAACACAGAACTCTGATACTGCACCAGGAACTGTTCCTTTGAACCCTGAACAGAGTGTTGTACAAAGTGAACATTTGCCACCTGTGGATTTGAACATTACTGCACCTGCAGATCAGCTGTTTCAAGATCAGACAAGGCCCGGAAAGTACAGATATAACCTACGTTCCCATTCCATGAACCAATAACATTGCATAATCACCTTTCCGTGTGAAAACTGTTTTGATCTTATCACATTGCATTCAGTCAGGAAGTTTGCTCTATAATTTTTTTGTCCTTTTGTTTTTGTTGTTCTCTCGCCTTGCCATCTGGGTTGCCGTAGGGTCGTAACGTGTGCCTTGTTTTAACTTGCAGGGGGCCAGACACAAGGTCGGTCTCTTCTGTTTATTTTGGGAACTTCCAGGGTAAACAGAGGCAATTTTTCAAAAGGTACAAACCATCCGTTGTGAACGGTTGTAGAAGATGGAGCTTCCTGAACTGCGACGAGCTAACGTCATAAATGCTCGTAGGACAAAACTGTATGAAATTTTGCATAGCAAATGTTTCATGATGCAATGCGCTCTGACCTTTCTGATTGTTTTAATAACTTTGGTAGGCGGAATCGTTTTTGGTATCCAATTGATTTTTGCACCTGTCACATCTACAGTGCCTCCCCATGTTTCTGTTTCTCCAACTGTTGTTTCTCTTCATTCTTTTCACCCTTTTCCTGCACACGAGCAAGCTCGACGCTCTGAGTTTATAAATAACACTTTCATTCAGCTCTTGCACCAACACCAACTAGTAGTAAATACAACGAACTGCTGGGTGTGTGGTCTGATACCACATACCATGAACAAGGGTATCCCCTATCTGGTTCTGCCCTTTAGTTATAATGGATCATTTTGGGCATTTCAGACCATGTTCGCCTATGCTCTAGAGACCTATCCCCCGCGACCTCCGCGTTCCACTAGGTATAACTCTGCTAATAGAGCCTTGGTAAAGGGAATTACTGACATGGTTAGAGATGTCAATAACACTCCGTTTATTCCCAAGGATGAGTTACGAGTTTATATGGGTTGGAATGCTACGGAGTATGGCATTAGTTTGGGTAAAAACAAGCGTAAAAGCTCGACTCCGATTTGGGTCGTACCCCACCAAGGTCAGGTCTGTTTACAAGGGAATGGGAGGATTCCGAGAGCTCGACTAGGGAAGAGTGACTGTACTGAAACGTACGTTTTTCCATCACAGTCTTCCCCTGCATTCTTAGCTGCTAAGGGTATCTATTTTGTCTGCAAAGACAGAGCATATACATGGCTGCCTGCTGACTTTTCAGGCTCATGTTATATTGCCCGACTATTACCTCCGACATACACTGCTGCACCGGATTATCACAAGACTAGAGTTGTGAGAGGTGTCTTCGACAAGGAAGATACAGCTGGCCAAGAAGCAGGAGACTTTTTCAAAGGTTTCCTTCCGTTCTGGGGGCCCATGGCCAATAGTAGGAACTTGCGTCAACTAACACGGGTAGTTGAATCCACCATTACTGAAACTGCTGGTGCCCTTAGTAACCTGACAGCTGAGCTTCAAGCGGATCGCCTCATGACGTTGCAGAACCGTATGGTCCTTGACGTATTACTTGCAGATCAAGGTGGAGTATGTAAGATGATCCAATCGAGTTGCTGTGTCTTTATCCCAAATAATGCGCCAACAGTATATGAGGCCATTTCTAAGTTACACAAGATCACTGACTCTATTCATGTAGACAAAGGTGATTGGTCACTGATGGGATGGTTCTGGAATCTGTTATCTGCGTGGCGATGGAAGGTTCTGATAGTCATTGGTGTTTTGTTGGTATTTTTATTCTCATGCTGTCTCATCGTTCAGTGTGGTCCTGCCTTATGTGGCCTTTGTGCTGCAACATGCGTAAGAAGACCACCTGTTTTAGGAGATACGCCACAGGATAGAATAATGCTCCAACAACATATCAGTGACCCGATGAATATAGAGATGGATTCTGACTAGAGTAAGTTATTGCCTATGTAAGGGCAAAAGGACGGTCTGAGGTTCTGTAGCGATCCGAACCCGTGTGTTCGGTATCGTAGTACTGACACGATTTTGGTACCAGTGAACCGTAAATGATCCATTTAGTAGGCGACAGTGTTTTCGCTGTGCTACGAGCATGGATTCACTGAGAAATAGGGCATTCTGTTGTAAATTCATGGCATCCATCTTAGATACGGCATCCATTTTGTTTCTTGCCCTCACATAGTCAATGGACAAGCAATGACCCTGGCTGAATCACCTTGTTAAGGACACGTAAGCTTTAGTCCAAGGAAGCTGATGCTGCGTGACTAGGCAGAAGCTACCTCCCTTGCCTGAGGCCAATCATGCTATACTGGTTCTTGTGTTCGTTAGCCTGATCACGATTAGGAGGCCGAAGACAGTAGCCATGCCCGTTTATGACCCACAAGCATCTCTTATCCTACTTATCAATCTTTCACACCTGGCTCCGCTCCTCTCCTCCTGGGCTTTTACTATGGGGAGGATACAATTTTTATGATGGGGAGGATCGGTCGAAGAATGGAAAACTGACATGAAGACTTGATCGAACACTGGAAACTTACAAATAATTATCGTTTGGTATATGTTTATTGTTTGTTTGGGATACCGGGCTAGGCATGAAAGATATTTTTGCAATGCTGCCTGAGGACACATTTGGTGTATTTAAGGAGCGACCCACTTTATACAATTCGAACAGTCTCCTAGATTCTGCCTTTGTGTGGTTCCTACGACTTCTGTGTCCCTGCAGTAAATAAACCTTGGTCTCTGACGCCACCATCGAGAAGCCCGTGTCTCTGTTTATTTGTGCACCAAGGCAGGAAGGAGCTCAGGGGTCTTTTGGGTGTTGTTTCCCTGACACTTCTGGACTCTAGGAAAGTCCAGAACCTCAAAGCGTGCCCATTTGCAGTTCAAGGGCTGCCTTAGAGTCCCGCATTTCTTTCAATATTAAATCCAACTTGTCGGGCGCACTAGTGATAAGTTCAGAAGACGTATTCCCTGGTGAAGGAGGCCAACTGGAGCCCTCCGGCACGGTGGAGGGGGCACCTACACCTTGGCGGCCATCCATTGTTTTCCCTTGGACTCTGCCCATGCTGCGCGTTGACTGTGGTGGAGAGTTGTGTTTTCGCTTGGGGTAGGTGGTTAGGAGGATTGAGGGGGCAACAAGCTTGCTCCTTCTCGCACAGTCCAGGACCCTCCGCGATTCCACTATAAAAAGAGGTTTCTGTGCGGTCTGGTCATCCAGTTGTCTCCCCCAGAAACCGGGGTAGCATGTCCGGGCCGGGCCCACACCGCTGGAGCGCGACCAAGTAACAGAGGAAATCACATGGAAACACCAGTAGTTGCGTATGCTTGCCGAACAGCCAATACGGGGACCTGCACAGGGGATCTCACCTTGAAGGACAGAGCGCAGCAGACCAGTGCAGGCCCCAGGGATCTTGTGGTCCAGCTATGATCCTCGGTACCAAGGAATAGGAAGCATGTGATTCATGCCGCCCGGCACCAGCCAGCTATGTACCCCTGAGCCAGCGGGCTGCACCTGACCGTTTATTATAGCCCACCCGGGCCGCTCCCGTTGATGGTGGGGCACAGTGTCAGTAGTGTGGAGCCTGCGCCGCTGTCGTGCACACGTGGGGGCCAGTGTGAGTCAAATTGGCTGCTGAATGCCCGGAGGTAATCCTGGACGGCACCACTGTTCTTAATGGTGGGGGGGAAAGGCCCACAGCAGCGGGGGAAGGAAAGCACCAACGAGTCCTCGTCACGGCTCACAGCCGACGAATCCCTGCTTCCACCTTCGGGTTTCACAGGATCCCAGGGCAGTAGGGGTTGTAATCGTGCCGAGTCTGGAAGGCAGGGGGAGGTTGATACACCAGGTTGACTGCAGGCTCCTTACCACCCCGCACGGCCGCGGTGCTCACCTCATTCGCTCTCAGCAGGGATCCTGCAGGCAATAGCAGGGGTAAATGCCCACAGCAGCAGGGGAAGGAAAGCACCAAGCGAGTCTTCGTCACGCCTCACAGCCCACGATTCCCTGCTCTCACCTTCGGGCTTCACAGGATCCCAGGGCAGTAGGGGTTGCAATTGTGCTGACTCTGGAAGGCAGGGGGGAGGGTGCTACACCAAGTTCACTGCGGACTCTCTACCACCCCGCACGGCCGCGGTGCTTACCCCGTCTGCCTACAGCAGGAATGCCGCAGGCACTCCAGATACAGTCTGCTCCGCCGTCGTGAACTCAGGGGCGGCGCAAGCCCAGCGCCACATGGCCGCCTCCGGGCACCACACGGGTAGTGCCGAACAGCGCGCCAGTCCGCTCTCACCTCACCAGAGACCAGAGGCTAGGGCGCTCTCCTCAGCAATCCAATCCGTACCCCAGCCAGCACTTCAGCAATGAGGGTCCAGCGCACCACCACACCGCTCCCGAGGCTCCTGTGCAGGTGTTGAATGCTGCCTCGCAGAACACCAGGCCGCCTCCGTTTCGATGGAGCGTCGGGTCAGCGCCCGATCACAGCGGCGATAGGCCCGTCCTCCGTATAGCGAGAGATCGCAGTCTTAAGGGCCCGGAAGGAGCTCAAATTGTGCAGAGAGCTGTAGTGGACAGGCGCTCATTGTCCTGGTAGTGGGGAGATCTTGAGCGGCGGTACAGGAGACTTGTATCCCCCCGAGGTTCCGGCGCTCTACCGAAACAGAACCGCCATCTTAGGCAGCTAGCCACGCCCCCCGCCCTGCACTACATTGTACCTGCGTCAGGTATAATGTATGCAGGGTGGGCTTTCCGTCGCAAGGAAGCCCCATAAAAGGGACCCAGTGAAATGTACAAGATTTCACGGAGTCACTTTTACGATGCCGCTGCGTCAAAACCTTACGCCTGCTCGTAGCAGGCGTAAGGAGTAACACAAAACAGCAAGTATAGGCCGCCCCTGAGCAGTGCTGTAGTTGCGTCTTGCTTGAGACATGACTCCAGCACTGCGTCACCTTTACGCCATCAGATGCATCACGCATCTGTCTATCCTTGTGTCAGTGTTCGCCGCATTGTAAATGCGACGCATCCATGGTGGCGCAAGGTATTTTTTACGTGTCGCATTTGAACTGGCACATCTCTGCTAATATGCAGGGATGCCCCAGTTCTTGTAAATCTGCCACAGAGTGTTTATGCTCTCTCCTTGCGCTGGCACACTGTGGTCTGCATAGTGAAAGCGCAGGAACCCTCACACCATCGTACGAGGATTCCTGCACTACGGGCAGGATATTTTTTATGTATGAAGGAATACCTTTCTGCATAAAAACAATCCTTAGAGGCATATTCCTATTTCCATGTGTGTTGTAGAATACAGCACACATGGAAAGAGGAAGAAATACATATGTTTCTTCTTTGTACACTTCTGTCTGGTAGGCACACCATTTTGGCACAAACCCAGATTTTACATGTCGCTGTAATTCTGGGTTTGCATCATAATACATGCGTGAAAACCCATGCTCCACCCATGTAACGCCTACTCAATGCAAAAGCTTATCTTTGTAAGTATTAAACCACGCAAATCCTAAAAATGATTTTCAGTGGGGTTGTGTCACTTAATCATAATAAATCGGGGCCACAGTGTCAATCAGCACAAGTGTGGTCTGCTTGTCTGTCAGATGTGAATCAAAGTGACAAGATGGTACATTGTATGAATTTGACACCTGTAACGGTCTACAGCAAGCCTTAACATCAAAGGTTTAAATCTCATGATCAACATAGAATATCACCTTTACTTAGCGGTTACATTAAGAGACTTGACCTGATTCACAAACGCAACTGAACATCCAAATGACAAGTGATGCAAGTAACATAATTTGCGATTGCAGATTGTGACTTGCTGCATTGTCATATGCCTAACAGTTTCTTCATAAGGGTTCCTTTAAATCTGTCACACGTTTCACAGGTCACTCCTGGAAATTTATATGAACTCTTTGTGGACCTCAGGCCTGTAAGAAATTTACAAAAATGTTGTATGTAAGCCGACAAGTATACATTTCTTTTGTACAGCTGACAATTTTGTGAAAAGAAACAATACGGTTGTAAAAAGGTAATTCCCATTATATCCGTGGTACTATGTACGTGGTAAAGGTATACATGATAACTGTTATGTGTGGTAACATAATACATCAGCGGTGCATATGGATTCTCATGCAACTACCAATGAATTTCGGTGGGTTTTGACTCAAATTTCTATCTACAAAGAATTGCAGACAGACATTTGCACCATATTGCTGCACCTCTTCGAGACAGTCTTAAAAATGAGAAATGTTTTAGTTTCTCCTCGTTTTTTCCTCTTTCATTGTGTGCTGCTTCTACAGCACACATACAAACAGGGAAATGCCTACACGCATAATTTCTGTATAGGAAGGAACCCCTTTCTGCACAAAAACTATGCTTCCCAAACCACAGACACCATGGCACAAGAGTGTCTGCATTAGCACATGGCAGCTTAAAGTAAACCACACAGGGAGAGAGCAGAACAGTGCCACATCTTAGTGGATACAGCACCGTTCTGCTTTTTCTCGTTGACGCAACGCAGTGCACCAACCTTATTGCTTTGTGTTGCATGATTTCTGTACATATCTAAGCCATTATTTGTGAACTGTTATCATAGGTATTCTATTAACAATGACACAACATTATATTGCCTCAAGCATAGTCTCATCTTTCATAGTTTAATGGTGAGAAAACATGTAAAATTGATGTTTTCATGATGTATGCAAATACAGTCTCTTTTCATTGCTGCCAAAGGAATGATCGATCCCTTCCAGTTGCCAGGATGCCATCAAACACCTAGGCCCAGATTTGTGAAAAATTAATGCAGCGTGAAAGGGTGATAGAAGAACAGTGCCATGTCCACTAAGATATGGTGCTGTTTTCCTCTTTCCATACACAGGTGCACATTAGGCTGCTATCTGCCATTGCACACATCATTACGACGTAGTGCTAAAGTGTGTGCATGCATTGTGTACTAGAAGGGACTCTTCCAGTATTAAAACTATCCTTTAACACTTTTCCTGCTTTGTACAATGTAGCATGCATGCAAAGTGAAAAAAACTAGAAGAAATGAAACCATTTCGCCTCGTTGTGCCTGCTTCATGGAGGCGTAGGATTTTGGAGCAAATCCCTATCCATGAATGTTTGTAGATAAGAAGGTGATTCGAAAACCCCTGGGTGGTTGCAAGGGAAAGCCCATGTACTGCTCATGGAATGACCCTTGGCACAAAGTAACGTAAAAAAGACAGAGCACAACGTTGTGTTAATTTGGGATACTATCCAATGCAAATCCTGATTTGCATTGGGACGTAAATACCAGCTGTTAATAATTGGGTTGGTGATTCACTGAGGTATGAAGCCTAGGGAAGCAGCAAGCAAAATGCTAGTCAGGGTAAGAGGAATGCACTCTCTGGTAGCTTGGCAGAGAGCAGTCAGGCTTAACTTTTGAGGCAATGTGCAAAGTATTTGTGAAACACTTCAAACAGTTAAACCGTAAAAATACCACAGAAAAATATTCCACATCAGGTTACAAAAATAACTCCTATTTTAATAAATAAAACAAGAACAAAATGATAAAAATACAATAAGCAGAACTTGAGATATGATTTTTTTTTAAAGAAATTCAAAATACTGTTTAGAAGCAATAAGCGCTTACTTGGGATAACTGGTTGTGCTGGGGCAGGACAAAGGCTAAAATTCAGGCAGACAGTGATGGCGTTTGCCTGAATACAGGGACCCTATAAGGCCTTCTGAACAAAAGTACTTTGATCATTGCTGCGTCCACGTCAAAAATGCAGGCTGAAGTAATACATAGGTGCTGATCTATGCAGTGTGGGCGATGGGCAAGTCCAGATCAGTGCAGTAGCGATGATCCATTGGCTCTGATGATCCAAGAGCTGCGATATGGAGGTGTGTTGTTGAGGATGCTGTCATTGGAGATGAGTTGACCTTTAACAGTTGTGGTTCTAAAGGTGATGCGTTCCAATCCATGCTGTGAGAGCGATGCGCTGGTTCTGGTCATGCAACAGGAGTGATGCGCTTGTCCCGTTCCATGAAACAGGGGTGATGGTTTTGATGTGCCGTTTTGACAGGGGATGCATGGGTTTTTTATGAATCAAGCACCTTAGGCCTCACTTCTGAGGGTCCAGGACTAAGGTGATACCACTTGGCAGGGCAGACTCACAGATGGCAGAAGCCAGGTGCAAAAGCAGGTAAGTTGGAGTTATTTTATGTCCTTTAGACTTCCGATCACAAGACCAGACAGCGAACCCTTCGAGTCACACCGGGTTCAAGTGATGCAGGTGCAGTCCTCACCCAGGCAGGGGAACAGCAGGCAGCAGGGTAGCAAGGCGAGGCAGGAGTTCAGCAAAACAGCAGTCCAGCATAGTGGCAGTCCTTCTCCCTGGCAGAGTCTTCCCAGGTCCAGAAGTGTGCTAAAAGGATAGTGTTAGATGCCCAGTACCTAAACCTAGTTGGGACTTTGAAGTCCGAGACACTTCAAAGACAGGTCCCTTCCTACCCTGGCTCTAGACTCACTACAGGGGTGTATGCAGCCCTTTGAGTGGCACAGGGCACAGCCTATTCAGGTGTAAGTGAGGCTGGATCCACCTTCTCCCTCTCATCCTACCAGCATGGCCCATCAAGTCGCACCTAAGCTCCCTTTGTGTGTAGCTGTCTAGAGGTATACACACAGACCAGCTGTCACCCACCCCATACTGGTCAGAGACAGGTAGCAGTCACCAATTGGCTAAAGTAAGAGAATGCCAACTGTCTAAAAGTGGCATTTCCCGAATTTTAATTTAAAATCCCACTTCACCATAAATTTGGATTTTGAATATGCATTCCAGAGACAACAGACTTATTTCTTTCCAATTTCACTTATGAAATGTAATAAGTGAATCTCAATGTTATCCAATGGGAGAGATAGGCCTTGTAGTAGTGAAAAACAACGATGGGAGTTTTTCAATACCAGGACAGGTAAAACTTAAAAACACATGCACTACCTTTTACATACAGTGCACCCTGCCCTCTGGGTTGTGCAGAGCTTACTTTAGGGTGACTTAAAGGTATAAAAAAAGCTTGGGCTTGGAGAAAGATTTATTTTGCCAGGTCGACATGGTAGTGTAAAACTGCAAACACAGGCTCTGCAGTGGCAGTCCTGTGTCATGTTTAAAGGGCTACTTCAGAGAGTGGCACAATCAGTGCTGCAGGCCCACTGGTAGCATTTAATTACAGGCCCTGGGTACAGGGGTTACCACTTTAGTAGGGACGTATAAGTAAATGAAATATGTCAATTGGATATGAACCATGTTTAGGGAGGAGAGCACAAGCACTTTGGCACTGGTTAGCAGTGGTGAAGTGCACAGAGTCATAAAGCCAGCATAAACAAGGTCATAAAAGTGGAGGAGGGAGGCAAAAAGGTGGGATGCAGACCATCCCAAGTCTGCCAGGTCAAACAACAGCATAAGGCTTTTCATCATGTTTGTATTCCAAAAGTAATATGGGTATTAATATTCACACATAAGAGGGCGTGTGTCTCCTAAGAAGTGACACCGTCAGTAGAAAAAGTCAAACATGTATAAAATAAACTCCTGGGCACATGGTGGAAAGAGACTGTTTACTAAGTTAGCTGTAAGTGAACAAATGAGGATGGTACAAATTTATGTAGAAGTGATGAAACGCAGTGCAGCAACTAAAGACGCTGTGTTGCATGGATGGGAGAGAACAGAACAGTGCCATATCTACTAAGATGCAACATAGTGCAAGGGTATCTGCACTGAGGGAAGCCTAGGTTTTGTGCTGGAAATGTTGTACACTTTGATTACAAAAATATGCTTTAAGGTGTTCCCCACTTTGTACATGTGCCGTACCTTGTACTGTACAATGCAGTATACATGTAAAGTGGTAAAAACAAGGAGAAATGAAAATATTTCTCCTACTTATGTCTGCCTTGAAGAGGTGCAGGATTTTGGGAACATGCCTGCCTACATTCGTTTGCAAAAAGGAGTGTGCATCAAAACTCATGGGTGTTTGAATAAGAATACCCATTCACCACTCACAAAATGCCCTTTGATGCAAAGTACTGCAACATAGGCAGCCCAATGGGTACCTTTGCATTACTTTGAGTTACAATCCAACGCAAATTGTGATTTGCGTTGGATTGTAAGAACCACCACAGCACTTTGGATCAGGTTTGTGGTGAAAAAGTAATGCAAACCTTACATAAAGTGTTTGTAAATCCGGGCAATGGTGTAGAGCTGTCAGCTGTGCTGAAAAAAGAGCATAAAAGTCAGAGACAATATTAGACTAGAGAGTGAGATCAAGGCACTTGTAATGCATCTCTCTCAAGGAGCCGGTGCTTTACATAGTAGAAACCTAGATGCAGTACCCATCTTTGCTGAGATAAAAGTGGAAGAAAAAGATCTAATGGTGTCCATCTTAGACTGGGAAAGTTTAGAGAGGAAGTCATGCCCATCTCCAATATGGTCGGAGGAATTGGGAGACTCTGCAGTGTGGGAGGCCATGATAGTGTATTGCCTATTCAAAAAAGCTATGTGACCTCTGTATAATAAGTAACGTGGCAGCGCAAGTGCCTTTAAACTTTCCTTACTGCCACTGCTCCTTTTGATCCAAAAGAAGACCAGCAGGGCAGGAGTGCCTGCCAGGAAGTCAAGCGCCACTACAGACAAAAGCAGGCAAGACGGCTGGTGGCCTTTGCCCACAAAACTTGGGCCCAAGAGGAGGGACAAGAGCACTGATGGGAAAGTCTCCCAGAGGCAGTGTGGCTAGTCTTCTGATTGTGTGTGTGAATGAGTAGATCGCAAACCCCAACGGTGAGGCATGCCTGAGGAACGACACACTCCTGAATCTCACTAAGGCACTGGCTCTCCATTTCCTTTTACAGAAGCAGCAAAAGTCGTGGATTTTCCATGTTTTTTTTTTTTTTGCACCAGTGTAAAGTTTTGTTGTAATGAATGTCTGGTAGCTGAGGTGTAATTTTAGAAGCGTTATTTGTCTTTGTTGCAGATAAGTACATCCGTAGCCAAGATAGCCATGAGGCTAGCCCCATGAGGAGCATCCTCCCTGCTGATCAGCCCATACCCCAACTGACACTCCTTACCTCACAGACACCCAAACATTCCATTGCATCACCACCACCCCAACATTCCACATAGCACTTTCACATTGGCTGAACATCAAGGAACAAAGCACCAGGGAAGATGCAAAGGGACATTCATAAGAAGTAACAAGTTTCTATTATACAGCCACCTCCTTCATGTGTCTTTTGTTTCATTATGATAAAATCTTCAGACAAAAACCACAGACTTTGGGAGTGGATCTAAAAAGAGGTGAAATTGAAACATGTCATAGAAATCTACAGTTTCAAAGTAAAAGACAAACTAACTTTATTGTGTCTGTATCTAGAGCTACAAATACGTGCACACTGTAGTTTGCTCTGTCAAAGAGTAAGTTATATTAACAAGGTGCACCATACAGCTAAATTATCCACATTAGCACCTGTTCAAACTAAAATTGGTTGAAAGTCCACTTACGTTGACCTTCGAGGTCAGTGTTCCACAAATACCTTAAATACTGCCACATCACAAAGAGTTTCACTCAGATATATACAGCGTGATCCGTTTCGATTTTCAGGAGTTCACATGTGATCTTGGAATAATCAATTTTCATCAACAATCTACTGGCTCTTTCTGTCCCCTGATGAACTCTGTTTATCCCTCATTTAATTCATCTCCTACTTTCCTCTTTTTTCCCCCTCATCTAGGTTTTGGATTCAAACTTTAGTGCCAAGATATGCCATTGCGAATGGCAGTGCACTTTATAAGTTTTTAATTCATTCGTCAGTTTGAGTTCCATGCGTTTACAGCATGCATCTTGTCCACCAGCATATGCCAGATCTTAACAGTTGTTGAAAACTTTTTGACCTATAACAAATATATGTTAACTTTTGAACATAAAACAAATCTGATGGTGGATCTAGTATATCCATTTGGGTCCAGGGCATTAGTCAGGGTGGTACTAGAGAAGAGATCCACCCAGTATCGTCACCTTGCAATTGTTACAAAAGCGGGCGTGTGGTGCCAAACAAATACTTCGGCAGACAAAAAGGGAGCAGTTTGGTCGTACAAGGTTTGCCGGTGGGTTGGGACCCTTGGACTAAGTGTGACTACAGGGCCTGCCCCAATCGCCCCCTGATAAGTAATTCATATTTGTAGCTGGGGGAAATTCCTCTAACACAGCAAGTACTTATTTTTATGTATGTTTGTTTTCATGCCAAAGTATTTCTTTGCCACCACACGTTCGCTTTTGTAACAATTGCAAGATGACATTCCTGGGGGATCTCTTCTCTAGTGCTGCCCTGACGAATGCCCCAGACCCAAATGGGCCAGCAGAATAGGGCAAAAACATGTTGGTGTTTTTATATTAGGGTCAGAGGACCACAATATCTTTATTGCTCCTTCCCATAGATTTTGGCTTCCCCGCTTAACCCACTAATAAAGGGATACCCGGGGTGAGTTGGGGCATTTTATTTTAAAAAAACAAAACAAAATCAAGTTGTCTTCGAAGTGCTCCCTGGAATATGGTTGAGCCCACCCTGAACTCTAGGAAAAGGGTGAACCTGATAATGAAGCATGTCACAACTGTAAGGGTGAGCAAATCCAATGAAGGACATAAACTAATATTCAGGTGAGTACCAAAACAGGAGCACTTGCGTGCTACTCGAGTGCGAAGAAAGCGAGTACGCTTGCGAATCGAAACTTGCGGTTTTCCCAGCCGGGACGGAAGTCCAACCGGCGGAGAGAATTTCTCCTTCCAGGCCATCTGTCCAATAGCCCTGAAGAAGTTGTGGGTTCACACCCTCACGAAACACGTGTTGGCTTGGCATCTGATCACCAATTGAACAACAAAGAAAGAAAATGCCAATCGGACTACTGTGATAGTTGTTTATTAGTTACTTGCAGTAATTCACACTGTTGACGCAGATTACGTGTGCACAGGTCACCTTTATTACAACTTGTCAGACTCCAGTCTTTTTTGGGGGTTCAGGGTTATCCCCCAACCTGTAGCACCGTTCAAATATTATTATTGCTCCATACACATGTACACATGAGGAGGCGCCATTGCATACAGCATCACTTTATACCCCCTGTTAGCTTGCACTATCACTGTACTTGTCCAAGGGCAACTCACTGGGGTTGGCAGCACACAGAAGTTTAGGCATCGTGCCTGGCTGTAGTGCAGTTATGCGGCCAACCCCAAGTGTGCATGGCCAAAGGCAATGTGCAGTAGGAATTGGTCTCCTCAGGGGGAATAGGACTCTGTGGCACATTTCTGATGTGCACAGTCAAAGGTCTTGAACAGCAGTGGTAGGGCGCATGCTGCAGGGCCTGGCCACCTGAAAGAGTCAAAGTGTTGTAGTGAAGTTACAGTTAGCTTTGGTTCTAACACATTAACGTATATTTAACACACTTAAACATTTACCTAATTTGCCAATTATTGTAAGTGACACAATCCAATGACTTGCACAACAGACTTACAAACCATAACTCACAAACAGTATGCATTTCAATTGTGCAAGTTATGGTTTGCCGTCCTACCCATAACCTTTGAAACTCAGAGGCATATTTACAAGCCCACAGGGAAACAGCAAAACGCCAATTATTGTTTATGTGGCAGAAGGTATCCCTTCCTGGACATAAACAATAATTTAAAAAAAAATAAGTTTTGCAACTTTTATGTGTGCTGCACAATTCAGCATACATAGTTACAAAACACCATTTAAAGATTGTTTATGTGCAGGAAGGGACACCTTCATGCACATAAACAATCTTCCCCTGCAATGCAGACACCCTTGCACTATCGTGCAAGTGTGCCTGCATTGGCGCTAGGCAACTAAATTTAGCTCCGGCTCAGGGGGAAACGCAGGGCTGCCCCGAATTCTTGTTATATGGTGCAGGCTTCATTTCTTTAGTGACGGAGCATGTCGTTAGCCTTCTTGGCTTAACGACACGCTTCGCCACTTTAATAGTAAATATTTGCCTCAGTGTTTTTTCAGTTTTTGGGGCATATTATCAAGGACGGCGTTAACATTATCGCCGGTTTAAACTGCCGCTAAACCGGTGATAATGGGCTTGATATTATGCCCTGGAGAACTCTTATAGAAGCCCATGTTCACACCAGAACATGGGCTTCTATGGGAATTCCATAGAGCATATTATCAAGCCCACTATCGCCGGTTTAGCAGCAGTTTTCTGTCGCTAAATCGGCGATAATTCTTAACACCGTCCTTGATAATATGCCCCTTAGTTTGTAACCTATAAGTTGAGGCTTTTCACCTGACATCAGCTTTCCCCATTGCCCTCATCAGTTTTGTGCTCTTGTCTCCATTTCTACTCCACACATCCCTGCACTATCTTTCTTGGTTCCTCTGTCCTTTTTATTGTTCTCTCTCTCTTTCTTTATTTCTCTGGTTTGGCTTTCTTTGTCTCCCTCCTTCGCTGCCCTGTCTCCACACCCATGGGTTTCCTACAGTTTCTTATATTTATGTGGTAGTTATAGAGCGATGCAATGAAGTCTCTATTGAACGCGTTTTATCTAAAGTTGTGCATCTGTGAACAGTGACATACACCAAAGCAGAAATGTTCTTCCATCTTTGCCAGGCCGGCTGTTTGCAGAAACCTTAGCAGCATGATAAACCGAGGCTTTAATATAGAACTGATTGGAGTTACGATGAAAGGAGCAGAAGATATTGAGATAGAGACTGATAGATCCATCTCCATTTCAATGTACAAAATATCAGAAGGGTCGCGTATACCTCAGCGTGTAAAGTGGATGAAAGGAAGGATGCCTCTGATGGAGATGACGGTGTCTGTGGAGACCACAACGGGCCAGTCTCTCATAGTAGGACTAGCACTGACAGTGGTTTCACTGGCAAGAATAAGTCGGAGCAAGACTTAGCTGTATAAAGGAGAGGGACGGAAGAGGCTTGTGGTGGACAGAAAGGAGACAGTAGTATCACTGATTGGGAGAACACTGACAGTTGCATCATTAATAGTAAGAAACATCTAGTGTATCAATAAAAGGAAAACAATTTTATTTGAAGCACTGACAGGGAGAACAACAGATACATAGATAGGCAGGACACATACAGTGTTTTTCTTATTTTTTAGGAATAAACTAGCACACTAACAGTTTTTCTGACTTATCTTTTAGGAATTAAGAGGTATCACTACTAAACATCTGGTACAACTATTAGGATTGCAAGTAAATTGGCATCTGATAAGTTGGCATGCAGAAAGAGTTTTTCTAACACAATCCTGAGTTTAGGATATCTTTCAGCAAAAATATACGATGCAGAATATTGGATGCTAATAAATTGCTATGGCAGGTATATAAAGATAATTATAGTTTTTCAATTTTTATCTCTTTCGTACATTATCTACTGGCGGTCGCCAGTAGATAGTTATAGTTAGGACCGTGTTTCCACAGGAAATCTCAAAATTCTATTTTGAATAACTTTTGCACCGGTTGACGAATCCTCGCGAAATTTTCAAAACTAATGGGGCGCTCCGCTCAACTCCTACCCTGAAAGTCTCGGGGGGATTCGTCAAGCGGGGGCCGAGAAAAAAGGGGGGTCCCAAAACACGTTTTCCCCATGCATTTTCCCATAGGACCTTTAGTCGAAGGTACAGCCCGAACGGCTGAACAGAATTACTTGAAATTTGGCAAAGAGGTAGTCCTCAGGTCAGGTGGTGGCGTGCGCGAGTGTAATTCTGATTGGTGGATTCATGTCAGTCAACATTCGAATCGGTCGAAATCAGGAAGTGTTGACCGCCATTTTATGTGTGACAGTGAAAAAGAAAGGTGGATAACGTGAAAAGGGGGCAGGGTACAGAGTTCCTGACCCCCTAGCTTTTGTCAGGGGGTCCCTGAAGGACCATGAGGGTAAAACATTTTTTTATTTTTATTTTAAATCGCGGGGTGCGCGTACGGTGCGCGCACGGTACGCGCACCGTCGCGAGGTGCGCGCACGTGCGCGCACGGCGGAATCATAAATAAAATAGAATTAAAAATCAAATTTAAGTGTTTAGATGTTAGGTGGCTCTAAAAAGAGCCGTTGTGTTAATTGAGGGACAGAGGGAAAAAAAAGACATGGCAAAAATTATAGGGTGCCGCACGTGTGCTGCTGTATCTTGCTCTCTATTAGCGGAATGCTGGTGTCCGCATAAGAGAGAAGAGCATTGCACCGTATATGCACCCTCTTAAACAGAGGGTGTATATCCAGAGGAACCGAAGAAGGTGAAGCTGCCACCGCAGATGAAGTGCTCGGCTGAGCTACCGATGATGTGCTCGGCTGAGCTGCTGCGGATGTGCTCGGCTGAGCTGCTGGAGGGTTTTCTCTAGCAGCTCGAGCATAAGCCACAGGATGTACATCTCTAACGTGCCTGATCATAGTGAAGATACTAAAAGAGTATTTCTTTTTAGGATCTCCTCTTGATAAGACACGATCACAAAGAGTGCAGGTGACTTTTGGAGCATTCACCTAATTCTGCCCCTGTGGAAATGTAAAAAATTGCCATATAAAAGAGTCTTTCTGTTTCCTCTGTCTCTGTCTCACAAGGGTCTCCTGCTCACTCCCAGAAGATGACTGCTGCTCTGCCATTCACAAGTACTGGAGTACTGGAAAAGCTGCTCAGCTCCTTCTGCCAGGGAATCAGAAGTAATAATGAGGGGAGTGGGTGTGGTGTTAGAAGTTTCTGGAACTGAAACTACTATAAACCAATGAAAAGTGTTGTTTCAAATAAAAAAAAAATTTTAAAAAAAGAAAAGTGTTGTTTCTAAATCACATGACTTGCATGCGCATACGGAGCTCGCGCGCATGCGCGTACGGAGCACGCGCACATGCGCGTAAGGAGCACGCGCGTACGGAGAACGCACGACGTATGCATGCGCACGTGGAGCAAGTACGCATGCGCACACGGAGTACGTACACATGCGTGCACCGTGCGCGCACCGAGCACTCACGGACAAAAACCCTTAAAAAAAAAAAAAGTGTTTAGAAGTTTATAGAAGAGATTAAGTATGCTGTTCAACTCTATCCAAATAAAAAAGCTGAGCCAGTCCATATTACAGGATAAAGTTAATCTATAACTATATATATAGGTAGCTTATTGTAAAATATATATTTAAAAAATATAAAAATACATTCATAAATTAGCATTTAAAAAACCTTGCAAATTCACTTAAAAAACCATAGGTTTCACACACGTTATAGTTAGGAATTAGCATTTAAAAAACCTTGCAAATTCACTGAAAAAACCATAGGTTTCACACATGTTATAGTTAGCTGGACATTTCACTCGTAAAAAACCAATGAAATTCCCCCGTTATAGTTAGTTCAGCTAACTATAACTCGCGCGCCCGCAATCCACTGCTGATGACGTCACATATTACATCACTCATGACATGGTCAGTGACATCACTCATGACATCACTGATGACATTTCAAATAACATCACTGATGACATCACTGATGACGTCATCCATGTGATAAATTACCACATCTTCTCACACCCTAATATAACCTTTGATACACCGATGTAAGAGTTCCATTCTCAAAACCATACATACTGCAATACCAATAACTACATAGCCACTTATTAACTATTAGGTCTACATACACCTCCACTCATTCACCTGTACAGTCACTCATACTTACAGTCACAACATACAAAACTATCATATGCATTTATACACCTATATAGACACTCACACACTACCAATCATCTATAGAGGTACTCTCACACCTACTCAGTCATGCAAATAACCACACTCCCATTTACTCACCTATGTGGTTATACACACTCAAGTTCACTTACTCATAAAAATAGTATCACATTCTTACGCTCTTATAGAATCATTGATGCAAGCACACTCTCATCCATACAGTCACTCTCACAATCACACACTCTCACATCTACCCACTTATATACTCTTACACGCACATATACTGCCTTTCACATATGTACCACTGAGATATACATTCAATCCCTAACACACCCATACATACACTCACTCAACCATACAGTCCATCACAGATGCACTCTTAAAACCATGCACCCATAGAATCACCTACTCACACATCTATGCATAGAGTCACACACACCCTACCCACACAAACACTCAGGAACCCATACAGATACTCAGACGACCGCCAGTAGATAATATGTGTATGTAGATATATATATATATATATATATATATATATATATATATATATATATATATATATATATATATTACCTACTGGCGATAGCCAGTAGGTAGTTATAGTTAGGACCACGTTTCCATAGGAAAACCTCAACATTCTATTTTGAATAACTTTGGCGCCGGTCGACGAATCCTCGCGAATTTCTCAAAATAGGTGGGGCGCTACGCTCCGCTCCTACCCTGAAAGTCTCGGGGGGATTCGTCAAGCGGGGGCTGAGATAAAAGGGGGGTCCCAAAACGCGTTTTTCCCATGCATTTTTCCATAGGACCTTTAGAACGAGCTACAGCCCGAATGGCTGAACAGAATTACTCAAAATTTGGCAGAGAGGTAGTCCCTAGGTCAAGGAAGTGCCTTTTGTAGGTTTGGTGTAAATCTGTTCAGTAGATTCTGAGAAAATAGCCTTTAAATCAATATATATATCTGAGCCAGCTTACGGTACGCTCACCGTACGCTTACGGTAAGCGTACGGTGGCGTGCGCGAGCGCGATTCTGATTGGCTCTTAGATCTTAGTAAACATTCGAATCGGCCGAAACCAGGAAGCGGCGGCCGCCATTTTGTCTCTCGCACTGAGAGAGATTTTTAAAATCGGAAGCCCAAAAACATGTAAAGGGGCTGTTTTGACAACTCCCTCCCACATAGTCATGTGGAGGGAGTCCCCAAACATCCCCCAAGTGCAAAAACGGTTTTATTTTTTTTTCGGCAATTTCGCGGGGTACGCTTACCGTACGCTTACGGTAAGCGTACGGTAAAAAAATAAAAATAAAAAAAACACTATCCACACTTACCCCACCCCCTGTGCTTTTGGTGGCCGAAGGCCACCAAATGTGCTGGGCTTATTACAATGGAGAAAAACACTATCCACACTTACCCCACCCCCTGTGCTTTTGGTGGCCGTAGGCCACCAAATGTACAGGGCTTATTATAAGGGAAAAAAACTTAGCATTTAAAAAAACGTACTAATTCACTGAAAAAACCATAGGTTTCACACACGTTATAGTTAGGAATTAGCATTTAAAAAACCTTGCAAATTCACTGAAAAAACCATAGGTTTCACACATGTTATAGTTAGTGGAAATTTTACTGATAAAAAACCAATGAAATTGCCCCGTTATAGTTAGCGCAGGCAACTATAACTCACGCGACCGCAATCCTCTGCTGATGACATATGTGTCTTTATGAAAAAAAAATATTTGTAATATATGTATAGCTAAAAATGTATGGAAGAAGACATGGGCAAATAAGTGTCTAAATACAGTATTAGCATCAGCAGAGGATTGTGGTCGCGTGAGTTATAGTTGCCTGCGCTAACTATAACGGGGCAATTTCATTGGTTTTTTATCAGTAAAATTTCCACTAACTATAACATGTGTGAAACCTATGGTTCTTTCAGTGAATATATATATATATATATATATATATATATATATATATATATATTCACTGAAAAAACCATAGGTTTCACACACGTTATAGTTAGGAATTAGCATTTAAAGAACCTTGCAAATTCTCTTAAAAAACCATAGGTTTCACACATGTTATAGTTAGCTGGGCATTTTCCTCGTGAAAAACCAATGAAATTCCCCCATTATAGTTAGTGCAGGCAACTATAACTCACGAGACCGTAATCCGCTGCTGATGACGTCAGATATTACATCACTGTATTTACACATTTATATACCCATGTCTTCTTCCTTTTTTTTTAGCTATACATATATATATTTTTTTTTTCAGAAAGACACATATGTCATCAGTGATGTAATATCTGACGTCATCAGCAGCGGATTACGGTCGCGTGAGTTATAGTTGCCTGCACTAACTATAACGGGGGAATTTCATTGGTTTTTCACGAGGAAAATGCCCAGCTAACTATAACATGTGTGAAATCTATGTTTTTTAAGTGAATTTGCAAGGTTTTTTAAATGCTAATTCCTAACTATAACGTGTGTGAAACCTATGGTTTTTTCAGTGAATTTGTACGGTTTTTTAAATGCTAAGTTACTTCACGCAGTTCGTTCCGTGCGCGCACGGTGAGCACGCGGTGCGCTTTGCGCACCGCGCGCCCACTTTACGCAGTTAGTGCCGTGCACGCACGGTGCACTTTGCGCACCGTGCACGCACGGTGGGCACGCAGTGCGCTACGCTCACCAAGTGCCCATGTTACGCTGATTGGGCCATGTACGCACGGTGCGCTTCGCGCACCGTCCGCACAAGGAGGACACATGATACGCTTTGCTGTTAAGGGTTTTGGCATACTCTGTTACATTGTGATATGCCATTCACGCACACTGCGCTACGCACAGCGTGCGCACACGGGGGGATTGAAATTGTAATTTTTTTTTAAGCATTTACACCGTGGGCACACGCTGCGCGAACCTCGTGGAATATTTTACATTTCTATAGTGAGCGCACGTTTCGCGCACTCGGCGATTTACCGAAAAAAATTACATTTTTTTAATTGCCCTTGGGGGACCTCCTAGGACCCCTTGACCCCTGCTAGGGGGTCAGGAACTGTCCAGCGTGCCCCCTTTACATGTTTTTCTCCTTTGTGTTTCACCCACTTCTCAGTGCGAGAGACAAAATGGCGGCCGACACTTCCTGGTTTCGACCGATTCGAATGTTTACTAAGATGTAACAACCAATCAGAAGTGCGCTCGCGGACGGCCGAGTGCGCGCACCCTGCGCGCCCGCTGCGCGCGTATAGATATATATATTGATTTAAATGCTATTTTCTCAGAAAATACTGAACAGATTTACACCAAACCTGCAAAAGGCACCAAACGGACCTTATGGCTACCTCTCTGCCAAATTTCACGTAATTCTGTTCAGCCGTTCGGGCTGTAGCTGCGACTAAAGTCCCTATGGAAAAATCCATGGGGAAAACGTGTTTTGGGACCCCCCCTTTTTCTCGGCCCCCGACTACATGTCCCATAAAGCCACGAATGCCCATTAGAGCAGCCCATTGGAGGGCAAAAATTACGTACTTAATGGGAGGGTCAGCTTTGCACAAGTGACTGTCGGGCCTCTGAGGAAAGTGCAATCGGCACTGAAACGCGTCAGGCGAAAAAACGACAAGATCGCTGTAATTACAATTTGGCATGTAGACTGTTTTGTACCTATTAAAAGCTTGAAGCTGCAAGGTGTTCGAGTGCGTCTATGCCTGGGAGGGCAACTTTGTGGCTTTGAGATTTTTGCGGCGGCCCGGCCGCAGTAGACGCACCACCCCGTGAACAATGGGGGCCACGAAGCTTTTGATGACAGAGCCGTTATGTGGGACATCTGGTGAGGATGAATGAACAGTTCTACACGCCGAGGCCCATCTGAGGGCTTTTGAATTTTTGAACAGCAGAATTTAGTGCACCCATTGGGGTTTGATTTGCTGACTACATGTCCCATAAAGCCACGAATGCCCATTAGAGCAGCCCATTGGAGGGCAAAAATTACGTACTTAATGGGAGGGTCAACTTTGCACAAGTGACTGTCGGGCCTCTGAGGAAAGTGCAATCGGCACTGAAACGCGTCAGGCGAAAAAACGACAAGATCGCTGTAATTACAATTTGGCATGTAGACTGTTTTGTACCTATTAAAAGCTTGAAGCTGCAAGGTGTTCGAGTGCGTCTATGCCTGGGAGGGCAACTTTGTGGCTTTGAGATTTTTGCGGCGGCCCGGCCGCAGTAGACGCACCACCCCATGAACAATGGGGGCCACGAAGCTTTTGATGACAGAGCCGTTATGTGGGACATCTGGTGAGGATGAATGAACAGTTCTACACGCCGAGGCCCATCTGAGGGCTTTTGAATTTTTGAACAGCAGAATTTAGTGCACCCATTGGGGTTTGATTTGCTGACTACATGTCCCATAAAGCCACGAATGCCCATTAGAGCAGCCCATTGGAGGGCAAAAATTACGTACTTAATGGGAGGGTCAGCTTTGCACAAGTGACTGTCGGGCCTCTGAGGAAAGTGCAATCGGCACTGAAACGCGTCAGGCGAAAAAACGACAAGATCGCTGTAATTACAATTTGGCATGTAGACTGTTTTGTACCTATTAAAAGCTTGAAGCTGCAAGGTGTTCGAGTGCGTCTATGCCTGGGAGGGCAACTTTGTGGCTTTAATATATATATATATATATATATATATATATATATATATATATGTATATATATGTTCCCAAGTGTCTCCGCGCTCTAGAAGTGCACTCCACAAAGAAATGTTCATCCGAACCTTTTATTTCAAGAAGCAGCCCAATCATTTAGTATCCCTGACGCGTTTCAGTGCACACCTGCACCTTATTCATAGGGTTAAGGCAAGATGGAAAAAACGAAATGGATTACCACATAAATAGTCTTTTGAGCATGTGTTCTCCAATGAACTGCATGCTGGGGGCGGTCGTCCCAATTCCTCCCCATTGATTTGGTCCGTTTTTCCACCACTACTTCCTCTGCCAATATCACAGTATTTGTATTCAAAGCCCTCCAGTGGGCCTCAGGTCCGTGAAACCGCTTCTTTAATTTCAGCATTTCTTCGTGCTGGAACAGGCTGTGACAATGCACAGCCACACAGACCTTCATCCAATCTAATCGGCGGTGCAACCTCCCACGGCTGGAGCTGCCGTGTACAACATGTTCCCAAGAGTCTCCGCGCTCTAGAAGTGCACTCCACAAAGAAATGTTCATCCGAACCTTTTATTTCAAGAAGCGGTTTGAACAGCCCAATCATTTAGTATCCCTGACGCGTTTCAGTGCACACCTGCACCTTATTCATAGGGTTAAGGCAAGATGGAAAAAACGAAATGGATTACCACATAAATAGTCTTTTGAGCATGTGTTCTCCAATGAACTGCATGCTGGGGGCGGTAGTCCCAATTCCTCCCCATTGATGGGGTCCTTTTTTCCACCACTACTTCCTCTGCCAATATCACAGTATTTGTATTCAAAGCCCTCCAGTGGGCCTCAGGTCCGTGAAACTGCTTCTATAAATATATATATATATATATCTGAAAGCTCCAAAGTTCCCCACCAGGGCAAAGACGCACTCAAACAACCGCTAGCACCAGGCTTTTAATGGGTAAGAACGGAACCAGCATGCCGATGCAGATAACAGCTTTCGTGTCTAGTTATGCATGCCTGATGCATTTCTGGTGGGGAGCTGTGGAGCTTTCATATATATATATATATACTCGCCACCTGCCCATGGGACACGGATTCCAGAAAACAAGGTCATTTTGTGGTGAATAATACGGAGGAATCCAGCGGCCGGCCGCTTCGACTTCGGGGAATATTGTATTCTGTGGCCCGAGACTGCGCGGCTTTTCGCAGCCTTCAGGAGGTGAGTGTCTCTCTTTCCCTAACGGGGAGCGTATGCTAGGTGGGTGGCGGATAGCGTTTGGGAGCAAGCGTGCCCTGCCCCTCTTACTCACATTGCTTTAGGAGACACTCTCTGTTCCCCTGTTCATGTCATCTTGGCTGCATCACATGTGCACGCTATCCTAGATCTACGTTGCAGATCACAAGCCTAACCTATATATTAACATGAAGCATGGGACACAGCAACGATGAATATCAATACAACATAGCGTGGCATGAAAACCGCCAACCTTGAGAACCACTTGGATATTGCATCCTATTACATTGCGGCAGCAGGAACCTCCAAATAAGTGGAGGGGGAGGGAGAAAGACAGTGTTTTGCAAAGTGCCTTTACCTGAATTTAAATACGCACGACCACTTGGTGCAAGTGGTCAATTGTCTCACTGAACCAGTTGAACACCAGCATGGATACGGAAGCGGAACGACGAGCGGCAGTGATAACTCTGCTAGCACGTACTCCTGGTGTAGGGAGTAGTCTCTCGAAACCAACACAACCTATGGACACTTCTTTAAACGTAAAATTGAAACGCTTGGAAAAACTTAAAAAATCAGAAACTGCAAAGTGGTGGGAGGCCATTTCTCTACAGGACTATGTGGACAAACAAATGGTCCCGAGGGGTTTAAGAATTTATATCATGCCTTCATATGAGTCTCAGAATCCACGCATGCTGCAGGATTGGCAAGAAAACTCAGCAAACAGCTCTAGAAATATGTTGAACATACTTATAAAATACGCATGGGAAGACCGTGAATTGATTCTGTCTGAAATCAGTACTATTGAAACAGATCTCTCTAAATGTAGCGAACAAGACATGATACAGAAATTCATGGTAGACCTCAAACCCAAACTCCAACAACACGAAGAGGACATAAAAAACCGAAAGCAGAGAAAACTCCACAGAGACTGTGTGGATTACGAATCCGGCCGGATATTAACATATAGTCATAAATATGATCACTTGTATAATGACCTACCACCCAACATTGAATCAACACAACTAGTGGAGAAAGAAGTGGTCTCCTCAATTCCAGAAACAAATGGATCGGATACAGATATTTCAGTCTCCACTGCAAGCTCATCATTAGAAAGACCACCTACTACCCGAACGGCTACTTTTTTAGACGAGTTCCGGGTCTTACGAAAAGGCCGACAAGTACCAAGAACGAATACACAGTCACCACCGAGAAGAGGAAGAACACCACGAGGCAGAGGCCGTGGAAGAGGAAGAGGGAGGGGAGGAGCAAACAAAGACGCAAAAGAAGAAAACAAAGGGAATCAAAACAACACAAAGGAGCCCATGGGAAATAAGACACGTGGCTCAAGAAACAGGAAATAATGGATCCGGACATGGTAAATAAAACCATTATTAATTTGAGTGACAAACAACTGACAATGTTTGAAAAAAGTACTTTATGCCTAGGTTTGACTTTCTGCCCTACGGAAATTTTTAATTATGCGGATACACGTATCGATTTGTACAGATTTATTCGCAAAGTCAAACTGAGGAAATGGCATTTTCTTTATAAACGGGATCAGACCAACCAAGGCTGTGTAAATGAAGAGGTTGGTCGTCCTCTGTATAATTTGAATATTGCAGATGCAGATATCCTGCGTGATATGCAGGTTCTAGCCATGGGCAATGAGACACCGGTAAGTATTTCCAGCAAAGCAGCAGAGCTGGACATCCCCACTGACTCGGCGGTGTCCACCAAATTCAAACCCCGGTCCATTTTTTACCCCAACCTTCCCCATGATAACATAGATACATTCCATGAGATGGTGACACAGTCTCTATTAAAATTGAAACACCAACAAAACAAAATCAAAAATGTACAGTTCAATTTATCTATTGAACAAAAAGAATTCTTGAAAACATTAAGTGAGGATCCCAACATTGTTATACGCCCCGCTGACAAGGGGGGCAATATTGTTTTGTGGGCAAAACAAATGTATATGGAGGAAGCACGAAAGCACCTTAGTGATACCAGATTTTATATGCAATCAAACATTGACATGTACAATGCCAGTATTTTTGACATCTGGGCCAAACTTAAACTTTGGGAGGAAAAGGGTTATATTTCATGGGAAGAGTATTGTTACTTAAAACGTGATTACCCAAGATTATCTGTCTTATATCTTCTCCCCAAAGTTCACAAGAACTCGAAAGTACCCCCTGGAAGACCTATTGTGTCATCTATAGGCAGCACTTTTGAACATGTATCGAAATATGTTGATCATTTTCTGCGTGAATATGTTGTGGAACTCCCTTCCTATGTTAAGGATAGCAAAGATTTTTTACTCCAGCTTAAGAATATCAAATGGGAACCGAATGACCTTATGCTCACACTTGATGTGAATTCGTTGTATAGCATTATTGACCATACACAAGGTATGCAAGCATGCGAATACTATCTGAACAAAAAACCAATTGAATTTCTTGAACACACGAACATGGTACTTCAAATGATGCATCTATGTCTTACCAACAACATTTTTATGTTTGACGGCATCATTTATAAACAGATCCTTGGTACAGCAATGGGGACTTGTTTTGCCCCAAGTTTTGCCAATTTATTTATGGGGAAATGGGAGGAGGACATCAGGAAAGACAATACACTTAATGATTCTTTCAGTAAAGTCAAAATCTGGTTACGATATATAGATGACCTTTTTGTTATTTGGACTGACACTGAACAAACTGCTATTGAGTTTATGGATAAACTCAACAACAATGATCTTAACATCTCCCTGACCAGTAGTATGAGTAAGCACTCAGTGGAGTTCCTAGACCTACTGATTAAACCCCAAGGAGACAGACTACATACAAGTCTGTTTCGCAAAGCTACAGCGGGCAATACACTTCTTCACGCTCTTAGCAGCCACCCAGAACCACTCAAATGGAGCATTCCATATGGTGAGTTGCTAAGAGCGAGGAGAAATTGTAGTATCAATGACGCATTCCACCGCAAGAAGGAAATCATGGTCAAAAGATTCAGGGAAAGAGGTTATCCTCAATGGGTCCTTAATAAAGCCATTACTAAAGTCAATTCCATAGACCATGCTCAAACCCTATCTACGAATACGGACACTACAGAAATTCCCACAGAGGGCACCAACAGAGTGATACTCCCTTTTAGTGGTAACTCAGAACCAATACACAGAATACTAACTAGTAATTGGAAGATTCTACAAAGTGACCCTATTATTGGCCATACATTTGAAAATAGACCCAGAATAAGCTACAGGAAAGGTCGCAGTTTAAGAGACCTTTTGGTACACAGTGATGTAACTTCCAGAACTTCTGGTAATGTACAGAATCTTACCGGCTTTTATCCCTGCGGCCACTGCAAGGCATGCCGTAACAGCCATATGACCAAAACTGTGAATATTCCTGGCCAAACTAAACCTAGAATGATCAACCAATTTCTAACTTGTAGTACGTCCTTTTGTATTTATGTATTGATATGCCCATGCAAACTGTGGTATGTGGGGAGCACTACATGTATGGCTAAGAAAAGAGTGTTAGAGCATATGCAGGCCATCAATAAGAAAGATACCAACTATCCCATTGCGAGACACTTTGACCTTTTCCATCTATCCAACAGCTCCCTGCTTAGTTACTTCATCCTTGAACAAATCCACCTTGGCCCAAGAGGGGGTAATAGAACTTTATTACTCCGGAAACGTGAATCCAAATGGATAATGATATTGGAAACTAAGTTCCCTAAGGGACACAATTTGGATGAAGAACTGAGTGTACACCTACATGAAGAATAATTACTGTTTCATACGTGCCTTCTGTTTTTCCGTTAGCACAACCCCCTTTGGGGTTAGGCATATCCGATTGCTGGTTGTTCAAATATGAATGTTTTTAGCCATGTATAGGTACTATGACTTAATAGTACGAATATGTGCAATTTTAACTTATGTTTTTTCTTAGGATGTTGGGCATAATTCCCCTTCTCTTTTTTCTCTTTCTCTTGTTGCACAGGAGGAAAGGAAGGGTCGCCATCTCTTCGGATTATTCTCATCCGTACCGGTTACCCTACCCTTTTCTTTCCGGTTCTGGGGGCACAGTAAGGAAAGAACTTTATTATTACATTCTTTCTTTGTACTTCTTTTTTGATGAGCTTATGATTTATTTGAGCACTATATTTTTTGCAAAAGAGGTGGTACAGTGCTGGTGGTTTTAGAATTTTGTCTGATTCGAGAGGCAACTGACATTGCAACGAACAGAAGCTTAAGGTGTACAATATACAAGGGGCACTATGCCGTATATATCTCCCTTCAAATATGTATATGTAATCAAAGAGAACTTCATGTGGTTATGTGACTACTTATGTAAGATAATGTAATGTATATACAAGTATAGAGCATGTCATGTGACCACCCACGCTCCCCAATATGGGGCATGTTTTTATGCACCAGTTGCATTGCCTCTACTTATTTGCTGATGAGTGATGCAGAATACTAGCGAGAACACACTATTCGTGTATGCAAATTTGTAATGCTTGCTAATTTATGCTATCATTGACAGCGTGTTGAATGCATGGCACTATGCCAATCATAAGGTCCACAAACAGCTGTTTTTTAGCCCATTATGTTGATACACTACTGTATATTGATTTTGAATACTAAGGTTTAAATTGACCTGTGGGCATAATATGTAATCAAGCATATAGTCATGGAATTGTATATTCTGGCATTTTCTTTTCGACATTTAGTAATGGCTGCCAAAGCTATAGGCACTATGAGACAAACTTTTGTCTGTCGTCTATTTTCCCAGTAGTTTTCTAGTTATGTATAGTACATCATGCTGATACACTTTGTATATTTACTTTTGGAATTGGAGGTCTATTATGATTTCATTAATACAGCATGGAACTAGTTATTTAGTCGTATATATGTATAAACTGGCAATTTTTTGACATTTAGAAATGGCCGCCAATGTTACAGACACCACTAGACAAACTTTTGTCTGTCGTTTATTTTCCCAGCTATGTATACACCTCCCATTCTTTGTACACTTCGTGTGCTCAAGTCAGTTTCACTGACGAAACGTGTTACGAGTGACTAAATAAACAGTCAATTCTCCTTCCTGAGTGCGAGTCCTTCTGTGAAGAAGACGCTGTGTGTTTACATATATATATATATATATATTTACACATAAATATATATATATTCACTGAAAAAACTAAAGGATACAGTGACGTTATATTTAGGCTCAGAATTCATTCGTACAAAACCACAGGAATTCAGCAGTTATAGTTTCCTTAGCTAACTATCACTTACTCCCCCACAATTCACTGCTTATGATCTCACAAAATAAATCACTCATGACATTGCCAGTAACTTCACTGATGACATCACTCATGATGTCTCAAATGACATCACTGATGACATCATCCCTTGAGTGTGTTTCATAAACGTTCTGACACTTAAAGATATATACTAAGTTACTAAATATGTTAAATTACTATTCTTTATGTACTACTAATGAGTGATATTATTTCTAATGTATGTCTTGGTAGTGGCTGTGTGACTGTCAGTATCAGTGTGTGAGTGGGTGTCTGAGTGGCTGTATGGGTGTGTAAGTGGCTGTATATGTCTGTCAGTGGTTATGTGAGTAGCTCTGTGGGTATGTGAATGGGGTGTGTGAGTGGGTGTATGAGTGTGTGAGTGGTTGTATGGGTATGTGAGTAGCTGTATGAGTAGCTGTGTAGGTATGTGAGTGGTTGTATGGGTGTGTAAGTGGGAATGTGAGTGATTGTATGGGTCTGTGAGCTGTGGGCGAGTGGCTAATTGGGTGTGTGAGTGGTTGTGTGGATGTGTGAGTGGGTCTATGAGTGGTTGTATGGGTGTGTGAGTGGTGGTATCGGTGTGTCACTGGGTAAGTGAGTGGTTATATGGATCTGTGAGTGGGCACGTGAGTGGTTGTATTGGTTTGTGAGTAGGTGTGTAAGTTGTTGTATGGGTGTGTGAGTGGTTGTGTGGGTGTGTGAGTGGGTTAGTGAGTGGTTCTGTGAATGATGTCATCAGTGATAGACAGTGATGTCATTTGAGATGTCATCAGATGTCATTCACTGACCATGTCATGAGTGATGTAATATGTGAGGTCATAAGCAGTGCATTGCAGGGGTGTAAGTTATAGGTAGCTCAGGTAACTATAGCTGCTGAATTTCTATGGTTTTGTGCATGTGAAATCTGAGCCTAATGATAATGTCCCTGTAACCTTTGTCTTTTCAGTGAATTTCTAAAGTTTTTTTAATATTATTTCCTACCTATTTTGTCCCTGTACGTTTGTTTTTTTCAGTGAATTTTTATGTTATGTTATGTATAACATTTATATAGAGCTCAAATGCCAATGGTCTCTGGGCGCTTATCTGAGGGTTAATGCCAGTTACTCCCATGCTTGTTTACACAAGTGAGTTTTCCATTTTTTTTCTGAAAGGGAGGAAGCTCAGCTTCGTTCCTTAGACTGCATGGCAACCCATTCTAGATCTGGGATATCTGGACTGAGAATGCCCAGCCACTCATGGTTGCCTTGTTGACATGGGGACAGGTCAGTAAAAATACTCTGGAGGAACGTAAGCATCGATCGGGCACATAGCACCCCAGATGTACCTTAATGTAAGCTGGCCCCATACCATACAATGTTTTGTGTGCAATACACAGACCCTTAAACATGAACCTTTGTTTGACTGGCAACCAATGCAATTGTTGAAGCAGTGGTGTGGCATGCACCTATCTTGGTTGTTATCACTTGGAGCTTGCCCAACAACCTATTGGGAAAGCCAATATAAAGGGCGCTCCCATAATCCAGCCATGACAGGATCATTGCCACCACCACTGTCCGCATAGTTGAAAATTACAGAATAGGAACCAGTTTCATAAACATTTCAAAAGCCTGTATATCTCCCACACACTGTCACCATTTGATTGGATATAGATAGACTACTGCCCAGCTTAATGACAAGACATTTTACTACTGGAACAGTAGCACCCTTTTTTATGGTGTTTCCTAACTATAACATCCCTGTAACCTTTGTTACTTTAGTGAATTTCAAAGATTTTTTTAATGTTATTTTATAACTGTAACCTATAACCATTGAGCGTGAGTGGCTGCATAGGTATTTGAGTGTGTATGAGTGGCTGTATGTGTCTGAGTGGGTGTGTGAGTGGCTGTGTGGGTCTGTAAGTGAGTGACTGTATGGGTTGTTGAGTGGGTGTGTGAGTGGCTTAATGGGTTTGTGAGAGGCTGTATGGGTCTGAGTGAGTGAGTGTGTGAGTGAGTGGTTATGTTGGTGTGTGAGTGGCTGTGTGAGTGGCTGTATGGGTCTGCGGGTATGTGAGTGGTTTTGTGGATGTGTGAGTGACTATGGGCATGTGAGTGGGTATGTGAGTGGTTGTGTGGGTCTGTGAGTGGATGTGAGAGTGGCTGAATGGGTGTGTGGGTGGGTATCATAGTGGCTGTATAGGTGTGTCAATATCTGTGTGAGTGACGGGGCCAGAACAGAACCTCACCTGCCCCTTTATCCAACAAGAATGCACAGTTTTGAAATAATGTCTACCTAACTGGAGTACTTTACACTGGTTAATTAGTAAGTGCTAACTTGGTGGGTAAAAGTTGATTGCATATTCTGCACTATAGCTGCGTAATGGACCAAGAGAAAATGTGTCCAGTGACTTTCTGCACATTCATTTCAGCAGTGTCATTGTTCCTCAGGCGTCTTCTTTCAGCAATCTGTGATAACATGAATTCTCCTATAGAGAAGATGACAAGAATACAAAAAGGCGAATCTTCACCAAAGAAGAGTACTTCCTTTTAACTATATTAAGCTTCTTTGTTTCATGGAGATAGCCTCATATTCTTCTGCACAGAGATTGCCCAAACAAAATCGTCGGGAGACGTGCTCGAGAGGTTCTTTTGGTAAGCTGTCCATCAGCATCAGAAAAAGTGGGAAGACCTGTGCCTACTACTAAGTTGGATAGTGGAGGGGCAAATGGGGGAGCTTGCAACTGATTTTGTGCATTTGCATACGCATAGTAATTTAAAGGGAGAATCATGCACTCTGCTTTCACCTGGAGACAACAAGAAAGAACCCACTCATCACAGTCACTACAGATTGTGTTCCAGTAGATCAATGATGCGTTCCCCCTCCAGTACGAATTTCAGGTAGTTTTTCAATGTGGAATTGCAGAGAAAACACTTGATTTGCCTTTCCCAAGCCCAAGAAGTTAGAAAGTCTGGCCAAAACTTAATCGTGGAGGGGGGACCATGCAGCCCCCATCTCAGGCTGATTTCAGCCCTGTGGACCTCATCCCAGGGGCCCAGCCAAGAATTAATGGGGGGGGTAGAGTCACGATAGTAATGGGGGCAGGGAGATGCATATTGCCCCCCTCCCCTGGGCAATTTCGGTTCAGGGGACCGCCAACCCTGGGGCCCAGGCATTAACTAATTGGGAGTCCAGCCATACAGAAACAGGGAAGAGGGGCCATGCGGCCCCCTCCTGGGCCAATTTCAGCCCCGGACATTTAATAGGAGTGGAAGAGGGTATGCAGCTTCCCTCCCTGGGTAATTTTGACCCTGGAGCCCAGCAAATTAGTTCAAGGAAGGAGGCCACGCAGCCCCCCCACAGGTGATTTTGGTGCCTGTGGACCCCATCCCCTGGGGACTCGTCACTTGTTCCTGGGTGCCCTGACCCCACCCAGGGCACCAATTGTGCAGTGTTGGGCGCCAGCGGAGCCTTAATGCTCCCATGGTTCCTGCCGGCTCCCCACCTCCAACGGCTGACGCAATTATTTCCTCTGTTTTCCTGCCCACTTGACAGCGGACAGGGAAACAAATAAAAAGTCCGCTCCAAGCAAGCAGGAGGAAGTTTTCCTGCTCCTGCCTGCTGGCAGCTGATTTACTGAATGCTCTCACTTGGTGGGAGCTCCAGTCAAGCAAAAGCACACATGTATTTCTCGAGGGTGGGCACCTCGGGACATAGGGGCCCATGGGGGTGGTGGTCCCTATAGTCATTAATGGCTCCAGGAGGAGGGCTGTGTGCCCCCCCCCCTTCTTTTAAAGTGTACAGCTGTGCCCCAGTAGGTGGTGGTTCCTGGGTCAAAAAACAGCCCAGGATGGGGGTCGCGCAGCCTCCTTCCACAGTGTTTTAATCAGCTTTGCCCCGGGGAAGTAGTGGTTTCTGTGGCTGTAATGGGCCCAGAAGGGTGGTCTGCACAGCCCCCTTCTCCTGTACAAGATAAGCCTTGCCCCGGGGAGGTGGCAGTCCTCAGGGCCATAAACAGCCTTCTGAGGGGGAACGGGTGGCCCACTCCACTTAATTAACATTGGCCTGCCCCTAGGAGGTGGTGGTCCCCCAGGCCAAAATTGGACTCGGGTGGGGTACCGCATGCACCCCCCCTCCCCAGTATAGCTAGTCCAGTTTACCCCCAGGACCTGGCCCACCTGGGGGCTGAAGTGTAAACAAGCACAGGAGACAGCGCTTGTTTTTTTTTACATTTTTGCTGAGGTTTTCAGATCCCCCATTATTTTTGTGGCAAAGAGTTTAAAAAAATGCTTTTTGGCCCAGGCGGGGTCCCACAAGGACCTTGCCACCAAGCCTAAGGGGTCAGGATATTCCTAACCATTTTTAAAAGTTTTTTCTGTGAATCGGCTGAGTTCGAGTCTCAAGATGTCTGCCTACACTCTCTGCCTGTTAGCATCCAATCCGATCTCAGTATGACATCTCTCTGATCCACAGAGAATTCATGTCCCCATGGGAGGATTCATGTTATCACAGATTTCTGGAAGAAGACACTTGAGGGACAAACACATTGCCAAAATTAAATGCACACAAGGTCACCGGAGACTTTTTCTCATGGTTCATTAAGAAGCTGTAGAGAAGGATATGCACTAGACATTTACCCAACGAGGTAGCACTTACTAATTAACCAGTAGAAAGTACTCCAATTGGGTAGACATTTTGTGCAAAACTGTGGACTCTTGTTGAATAAGCAGGCAGGTGAGGTTGTGTTCTAGCCCAGTCACTCACACAGATACTGATTCAGTCCTCAGACACCCACTCAAACACCCATAAGCCATTCTCTCACCCACTCTCCACCCTATACAGCCACTCGCACCCCCACTCGCGAACGTTACAGATTACAGTTAGGAAATCAAATGTTACCAACCTTAGAAATTCACTACAAAAACAAAGGTTAAAGTGACCTTATAGTTAGGAAATAGCATTAAAAAAGTCTTAGAAATTCACTGAAAAAAACAAAGGTTAAAGGGACGTTATAGTTAGGTTATGTTTTACACACACAAAACCATATAAATTCCACAGTTATAGTTACCTGAGATCATTTTAATTTAGGTCCCCACAATGCACTGCTTATGACCTCACGTATTACATCACTAATGACATGGTCAGAGACATCACTCATGACTTCTCAAAGGACATCACTGATTACATCACTGATGTCACCATCCAGCAAAGTATACTTCAATGTACTTTATAAAATACCATTTAGATTTTTTTTTTTTAAATAAGAAGAAGATACAGGTGAGAAACATACAGCACACAGCTCACTGTAACTTTATCAACCACTACATTCACTTATCACCTAAGAGACAGTTCTCAGCGGATAGTCCTGTCTCTTCTGAACCATAACTCTGAACACTAATGACAAAAGTAATATGTCTAATCACATACGTTAGTCTATTGCAAACCACAACACTACCATTCATGAACTTGGAAAGACGTTTTACTGCAAGTGTCAGATTTACACAAACCACTACAACATACAATAAGCAGAGGGGTCTTATCATACAGGCCACTGTGTCACAATCCACTAGACAAATTATTCTTCATTCTGTACAAAGGTGTGAGCATTGAGGTGAGTATGTTGTAAATGTCTACTACACTGAGCCATCACCCTAGAAAAAGGTCTGAGTGAACAGATTACTTTATTGCAATCTACTACTACAGTTATTCATCACAAGGAGAAAGGTCTAAGGAACCTGGTCAGTATGTCATAAAACAGAACTATACGCAGCCATCACTGTGGAGGAAAGTTTTAATGAACAGCTGAGACCAGGGCATGAGTCGGGGGTACACACGGGTGGACAGGATCCACCCAATTATTTCACAGGGTGGACACCATCCACCCTGCCATAAAGATGGCTCTAGTGAAAAAGATGCTGAATTTGTCCCGGTGTAATTTCCACACTGTGACACTTTCAGTAGTGCCTGCACATTGTTATCTTCTTTCGATCACAACAAGCAACAACGTGCAGGTGCAGACGGGGCTTTCTTATTCTGACTCCTGCTGGGCCCATAACAATGGCCTATTCTGAAGGGTCATCCGGCCTCCTTTTGTTCGAGACTCCTGGCTGGCAGCAGTCAGGAAGGAGCCTCACACCTAGAAGCAAATGCAGCGAGTGGAATCAAAGGCTCACACCTGTTAGCACTTCACACAGACTTAAGAGAGGCATCTTTTCACTGTGTTCATGCTCTGTTTAGGAGATATGCATGCACTGTAAGAACATCCGATGTGTCCATCTTTCCCAGTATTTGCACAAAATAAATAGCATTTATATAGCGCATACTACCCCTGAGGAGGTGTTGTAATAATTTAAATATCATTATTTTTTCTTTTAAAGCACTATGGGTAGAGAAAGATTTACGCTGACAAAAGGCAACATTGGTTTCTGTCAAGCTTACAAAAGTGTGAATCTTCTGCCTAAATTATGAGGGTTTGCAAGTATACTCAAAATGTGCTCAAATGTACTCATGATAGACATGTAAAACATATATGTGAGGGCTTAAGATCTGATGTCACTTCTTGTGATGTCACGCGCTGTGATCAGCAGGGGACATGTGTCAGTGTAGAGGCTTGTTTACTGATAAATAGCAAACCCACCTTAAAAATAGCATTATAGATCCGATGACATATATTGGAAATAGTATCACTAATTAGCAGTACAGAAAGAATACTAAATTAACTTTTACATTCACCTAGTATATATCTTTAAGTCTCAAAAATTCAAAAATGAGTTTATATGTGACCACAGACAAGAAAAAGCGGCACACAAAGGAAGTATCATTTATTATTCGGCCAGAAAAACCACCATCTGTGTACAATTTTGAAAAGATGGCCTTCATATATATGTTAGCTGATCAGCGCTTAAAAGATCACACCCGGGAGTTCGCACTCCAGAATGTGCACATACTCCATTTGAGATTGGTCGGATGAAAGCTTTGCGCATGGATTACCAAATTGGTGGCTTTTGGCTTTCTGTATAACATGGTTTGTACTAGGGTGTCCTTAATGTAGATTTCTGTTTAGATTCCTTTGTCCAGAAATATTACACAATTGGAACTGATTATATACATGAACCACAAACCACAATCATTGTTATTAAGAATGATGAAATAGTGTTTGAAATCTAATTCAGAACCTTAAGCGATTATAGAATGATTATCTATTAATCTTAACCACATGATAATTTTTTCAGGAACATTTCATTTGTACTGGACCATACTATTTCTTGCTCCCATCAACCCATGGTGAGGTTGGCATAACTGGGAGAAAAGGAAAAACTCACTGCAGTGCCCTTCACTTGTCTATACAGTTGTTTATTGAAGACAAAAAACTTATTTTGCAAGCACATCACAATCATCTCCAAGAGCATTTGAATATGTTGCCACAGTTGAATGCTTCTGCTTTTCCAAAAATATTTGCAGGCTTTCATTCCTATTTCATGTTCAATATTTGTGTATAAGACAATGACATCAATGGTAACCAATTAATAAGTGTCTTTCAAAGAAATATTTTGTAAGTGTCTTACGAAGTCTTCTGTGTCTTGCATGCATGAACTTTTTTTTTGGTTTTTTTTTTGCTAAAGGTGCCTGGAAGAAATCAATGAAACTAGAGATGGGTTTAAATAATGATCCCTTGGTGGAAACTATAGGTCTTCCGGGAGGCCTTAAAGTATCTTTATGTGCCATTGGTAGGAAATAGATTTTCATGAAAGATGGAAGGTGCACTCGTTGTGGAGTCAATAAAGCAAGCAGAAATCTGTTCCAAAAGTACTTCTTTTATTCCATTGTTTCTTAAAAACTGGCACACAGCCAACGCGTTTCGTTCCCAATTTTGCCAGAGGGAACTTCGTCAGGGCTCAACAATAACCAGCTGGTGCATAATTTTCAAAAGTATTTTGCGTAAGTCAGGGTCTCAGAGGCAGGATATAGCCTCAGTAGTGGTATGAACTCACGAAAATCTAGCCCCCAATCGACTGTAGAGTATCGTGTATCCCAGATACTGTATTGAAGATATGAGAAAATCCCAGTCACCACCGTCCCATCAAGGGACAAATTATCTGTGCGGTCCTGGTATAGATCCTATTAGAACAGCAGAGTCGTAAAGATTACGGCATGATAACTGGCAAGAATGGGAAATAGATTTTTGCCATAATGGGATAATTGACTGTCAAATTCCTCATTTCATATTCAGATATTTTATTTGCATTAAACCATGCTATACGTTTCTTTATCAGAATGCAAGATAATTCATCCAAGAGGTTTACTGAAATTTTTTGATAATCTGTTATATCATCCAATTTCCTATCAACTTCCTTGATGTAATCCATTTTATTCAGGATTATGATGTTTCCCCTTTAACTAGCCATTTTGATTATGATTTCCGTGTCTTTTAGTAATGATTTTAAGGCTTGCATTTCTCCTTTCGTTAAGTTGGTTTTCCTATGGAGAGTTTTAATATGCTCCAAGTCTTTAACCACTAATTTGTGACATAAGTAAATGTTGTTTCCAGTAGGCAGAATTGGCCAGAATTTAAATTTAGGTTTTTCCACTTATCCTGGCTCCAGGATTTTGAACATGTAAGACATCCAAGGTCTCCTATTCTGTGATTTCTTCCTTATCTGTTGCATTATACTCTAGGTTTACAAGGGTATTGAGGTAAGTTAGATCTTCTGCTGGCAAAGGGAGGTCATTCTCCAGAATCCCTTTCTTTTCCACAGTGATACTATCTTTTCCATTGTGATTTGGGGCAAAAATATAAACCCTTTCTCAACAAATTCAGTTCAGTTTCTGTGAGTGCCCGATTGGAAAGATTTATAATCATCATTTCTTCTTGTTCACTCTCTTTTTCCTTGTCTTCTCATCCCTACATCTCTTTCCTTTTCCACTTCACCCTATTCTGGTTTTCCTTGTCCTTTACCCCTGCACCATCTGCTACCACATTCCCTTCCAATCCCTCTTCCACAAGGTGCTGCAATTCTTTTGACCCATTGTTGTTGCTTGTAAAGTAACTGCATTTTGTCTAAAAAAACTGTTTGCTAGGTTTGCTGCATATTGCATTTGATGTTCTTTATCCATCACTCAAATCAGATTCTCATGTGACACTCTACTTAAAATCTCCTTTGGTGTTAAATCCAGTATTTCCTTCTTTCATAGGTCTGAATATGTCTGGCAATGGTGAAGACCTTACCCTCCTCGTAATCTTCTTTATCCCTTAGAAATTTCCCAACATTTCACACTGCCTTCCTTGTTTTATGCTGATCTAGGTACTAGCCTTAGGACTTTGAGCGCATTTGACACTTCCATTCATTGCCAAAGTCCTGTGCATGTCATATACATATGAGTGATTGGTCTATACATTATTGGCTGATCTGAGTTAGCTGCAAGTCCCTTGTATAGGGGTAAGACATATACCCAGGGCATGTACTTCAAATGCTCCTCAGTGGGTCTGCAGCACTGGTTGTGCCACCACAGAGGTAGCTCATTGATTGTGCCACAGGTTTGCCCTAGTGGGGCCTGAGTGCTCAGGTTACTGTTATTTGGCTTGGCATTTAAAAAGCTATATGCCAAGGTTCTGCGTGTCTCTTGCTATATCGGAGTTCTCCTTTGTAACTGGGTGCGTGGTGGGAAGAGGTAGGGCATGTGTACGCGTGCGTTACATGCAAGGTTCGTGAATGGCACCGGATGGTGTGTTCAGTACGACAGGGCCAGCTTCTCGCATTGATTAGCATGAGGATACATAGAAAATGCAACTGAGCAGTATTTCCTTTATGCAGAATAGTAGCAGTATAGAGTTTGATATCGATGAGTTCATAATGGCAAATCCTCTTCAGTAGTAGTAGTGGATACAACATCACGTGGAAAATGGGCATATCGATGCTTGTGGCTCTGTGTTTCTGTCTGCCTATCTCGAATTCACATCTGGGTGCTGGGGGGACATTCTTTATAGAAGGCCATAAACTAGGGGCTCAAGGAAAACTCTGAGGGGCCTCTCTGGTATTATTACGTGAGGGAGGAATTGGCACCTGCAATCCAAGGGGCAGGGTTTTGTCCTCACTAAAGACAGTGTTCAAAATTTCCGGGGTAGGATGGCAGACAGCACAAGATTTAGAGAGAGCCTGTGCATTTCAAAGGTGGCTTTTTGAACTGATTGTATCTTTAAAGGCCATGGTGGGTATAACTACTTAGGCTCTGCCCTACGAAAGTAGGGTCACTTTTGGATTTGAAAGCATACTATGCTGATTTGATTAAGGAACATAGACACGAGGAATCATTAAGGCAGGGGGGCCAGGTCCCTAAGTACTCTCCAAGGGCTGATTGGCTGGCTACCTGTTCACTAGATCCCAGGGACAAAAAGGTTCTCCCCATTTCCACTAGATCGTAAGGACAGGACAGGATACAGCGGAAACAATTGGAAGTGATCATCGGTTGGCACAAGGACCATCTTGATCTACACCGTCATCACACTGTGAAGAGGAGTGTGCTCGTAAAGATCAGCAGCCCACTTGAGGTGCTGGGACGTGAGGAGTTTGAGGAGTGCAGGTAAAGCTTGCAGATTCTGTGGGACCAGTGCTTGCAACCAAGGGACGTGTGCTACCTTGCATTCCCACGGATGTTGGGGGACCTGAGCTGGGAGCTAAGACTGTCTTCAACCGCCAGATTGAGAGGACGACAGTGCCTGACATCGCAACCTCGATCCAAGGTCACTTGCTCCCTCTCCTTGGACCTACGCCATAAGGTAATTTGTTGTGGAGAATATTGTGACGGGCCCGAGGGGTTTTGTGGTGGCTACAATAGGCCTGGGCCAAAATTCCGTTCCGTTCGCGGAAATTGCGATATTTTGGCATTTTCGCGCTCCGCGGAAAGCCCGAAAAATTCAAAATTTCCGCATTCCGCAGCTTAGCGATAATTTGTTTCTTGCTTGCGCTGTAAAAAAATACATTCTGGCGTGCGCGCGAACGCCTTACCTGAATCCCCGCGTTCGCCGACAAGTTTTCCCGACCCGGTCGCGTTCTCCATGAGATGTTGGATGTTGGTAGCCATTTTGCGCTGTCTCGCGACAGTTCGCGGCCGCATTAACGTCATTTGTCGCGCGATCACGTCATTTGTCGCGCGGTCATGTCTTTCTTCTTGCGATCATGCACCGCGCGAGTATGAGAAGATTGAGATCTCGAACACGTCATTCTACATCGCGAGCGAGAGGGTGAGGATGCGGGCACGTCTAATCGAACGCGAACAGGAGAAAGAGACCCCGAACACGTCATATCCAACACGACAGGGACAAAGAGAACGCGATCATGTCATTTTCGACACGCCGGCGGAAGTAATGTGAAGCTCGATAACTCAAACATGTAAAATTTTCAATTTGGAGAGGAATATCAGCTCTAGCAGCATGAAACCTTCTGCAAATGCTGATTTTGGATGAAAACAACTCGTTACATTTACATTTGGCTGTCCTTTTTTGTGCAAGGAGTCCTTTTTTTAAAAGGTGGAGAGAGGGAGGAAATGACACAGAATCTCCAACTTCCTGTTCCTGTCCAGCAGGCTCCTCCCAGTGCTTTGTCCATCTCCTGCTCATTCTGCCTTTGGATTTGGAGCTGGAAAGATCACTCTTTTTGTCTGCTGCATCATTGCAATTGGATTTGAGGATTTTTGGAATAGGATATTTTACAAGTAAGTGGTTGTTGTGTCTGTTTGATTGTGGGCATTGCAGTTGTTGTAAGTAACTACAATTTATTTTTGATAATTAATTATCATCATTCCTTTTTTATTTTTTTTATTTTGTGGGTAGTAGTAGTAGGCCTGAGCTAGTCATGGGCATGGCCTCATGGGTGTGTGCATGATGAAGCAACTGTTCCTTTTGTTGTTTTTTGAATGTATTTTATTTTCAAGCACATTTAGGGCATGGATGGAATTGGATTGAGTTGGGAAAGTGTGCTTTTTGGGGGTAGCCTTTGTGATGTTGTTGGGCCTGGCCATGTGGCTGGTGGCCATTTTGAAGCCTAGGCCTGCAAGCTTGCCTGGCCTTGTCTGCCAACAGGCCTGCTTTTTCATCCACTAGGATCAGAGCAGGTAGCCACAGCTTTATTGATCAAGTGTTTTCTGTGTGATCTGTTGAATTTAGACATCATTTAGGGCATGGATGGCATTGGATTGAGTTGGGGAAGTGTGTTTTTTGGGGGTGGCCTTTGTGATGTTGTTGGGCCTGGCCATGTGGCTGGTGCCCATTTTGAAGCCTAGGCCTGCAAGCTTGCCTGGCCTTGTCTGCCAACAGGCCTGCTTTTTCATCCACTAGGATCAGAGCAGGTAGCCACAGCTTTATTTATCAAGTGTTTTCTGTGTGATCTGTTGAATTTAGACATCATTTAGGGCATGGATGACATTGGATTGAGTTGGGGAAGTGTGATTTTGGGGGTGGCCTTTGTGATGTTGTTGGGCCTTGCCATGTGGCTGGTGGCCATTTTGAAGCCTAGGCCTGCAAGCTTGCCTGGCCTTGTCTGCCAACAGGCCTTCTTTTTCATCCACTAGGATCAGAGCAGGTAGCCACAGCTTTATTAATCAAGTGTTTTCTGTGTGCTCTGTTGAATTTAGACATCATTTAGGGCATGGATGGCATTGGATTGAGTTGGGGAAGTCTGTTTTTTGGGGGTGGCCTTTGTGATGTTGTTGGGCCTGGCCATGTGGCTGGTGGCCATTTTGAAGCCCAGGCCTGCAAGCTTGCCTGGCCTTGTCTGCCAACAGGCCTGCTTTTTCATCCACTAGGATCAGAGCAGGTAGCCACAGCTTTATTAATCAAGTTTTTTCTGTGTGATCTGTTGAATTTAGACATCATTTAGGGCATTGATGGCATTGGATTGAGTTGGGGAAGTGTGTTTTTTGGGGGTGGCCTTTGTGATGTTGTTGGGCCTGGCCATGTGGCTGGTGGCCATTTTGAAGCCTAGGCCTGCAAGCTTGCCTGGCCTTGTCTGCCAACAGGCCTGCTTTTTCATCCACTAGGATCAGAGCAGGTAGCCACAGCTTTATTGATCAAGTGTTTTCTATGTGATCTGTTGAACTTAGACATCATTTAGGGCATGGATGGCATTGGATTGAGTTGGGGAAGTGTGTTTTTTTTGGGGTGGCCTTTCTGATGTTGTTGGGCCTGGCCATGTGGCTGGTGGCCATTTTGAAGCCTAGGCCTGCAAGCTTGCCTGGCCTTGTCTGCCAACAGGCCTGCTTTTTCATCCACTAGGATCAGAGCAGGTAGCCACAGCTTTATTAATCAAGTGTTTTCTGTGTGGTCTGTTGAATTTTTAGACATCATTTAGGGCATGGATGGCATTGGATTGAGTTGGGGAAGTGTGTTTTTTGGGGTGGCCTTTCTGATGTTGTTTGTCTTAAAGACATGCTTTTGTTGTATGTGTCTGGTGTGTTGGTGTGCAATGCATGCACCCTGCAGACCTTTTTGGGGCCTGTGAATGTTCGTATTTCCATTTTGTTGCATTAAAAAGGCAGAGCAGTGTGCTTTAGCATGCATCCTTTACCTGGCTTTTATAGGCCTTTTGTCAGCTTCTGGTGTTTCCCAGGCCCCCGGCTTGTTTGTGATTTGTGAGTGTCCATGTGGATGGTGGCCTTTTTTGGTGTTTGGACTGTGAGTTATTAGTGTCCTGCTTTTGCCATAGGCCTGTATGATTTTCCTATTGGCTATTTGGCTTACTGCTTCCATCCATCCACCCCCTTTGCCAGCAGCAGCTCCATGGATGCTGAGATGCTCAAATAATTTAATGGTCCACCCCACTTTCATTACATTTTTATTTTGGTGGTTATTATTAACTTTCCCATCCTTCCTGAGAGTGTAGTGTGTGGCTGTACACAGTAGTATAACATAGCTCTAGTAAAACAAAAAGTCATAAATGGCTAGACTATCTTTTGTTTGCACTAGTACAGTACTAAGTAACTGAACCACAACAACAAATGCAACATTTCACTGATGTTCTTCTCCTGTCTTTGCTTTTAGGTGCACAAAAGACAGAGTAGGAGGTGTCATCAGCATCACCCGGCTACCCGTTATACTGCCAGCCAGACAGAAGTCCTGCTGCGCATCACGTCCACGTGTGACCAGAACTTGTTGTGCATCTGCATCCTGCCCGACATGTGAAGAAGATGGCCCCAAAGAAAGGTACCAGGTCCAGTACCAAGAAAGTTGCAGGTGAGAAGAAGGAACAGAAAAAGGAAGTGCCATTAACCACGACTGGTGGTGTGCCGGCCAATGTTTTTTTTGGCACCAAAAAAGTTACGCCTGCAGCAGCGTTGTCCGGGAACTAAGCTGGGAGCAGCACAGCAGTCCAACCACACCAACCTAGGCCCAAGGGCTTTAGTGTCGCAGAGGTAGCCAGTCTACTAACGAGCAGCGATGTTGAAGAAATGTCATTACCGCAAAGTAGTACACAATCAAGTTCAACGCAGGCGCAAACTCAGCAGATCAGTGTGCAGCCGCCGCAACAAGAACAGCAGCAGCCGCCGCAACAAGAACAGCAGCAGCCGCCGCAACAAGAACAGCAGCAGCCGCCGCAACAAGAACAGCAGCAGCCGCCGCAACAGCCCACCATAGTAGTTGTTGCTCCTGACGTAGGGGCATTTCAGGAAATCGAGCTTCCTGCAGACAAAGTGGAGCAAAGTCAAACCACTGTTTCAGAAGATCTATTGTCTTCCAGACCACCAGCAAGGAAAAGGAGGCTTAGTCTATCATCTTCTTCTTCAAGCCCCGCTTCTGATGATCGTGATGACACTTGGGTCCCACCAGCTCGGTCTGAGAGTGATATACGCCACAAGACAATGCTTCTGAAAAGGAAGGTCCCAGAAAAACTTAGAGTTATGGAGGTAGATGTAGAAGAGGGGGGTGATGATGTTGATGAAGACGAGCCAGTCATCACGCACATTACTCCCGCCCCAAAGGGATTGGAGACCAACATTCTCACCCTATCCAGAAAGGCTGCTACTGAGCGGGATGTAGCACGGATCTCACCAACACAGGTTACACCACCACTACCTCCAGCTGCCATATTTTCCAAGGCCCGGCAGGGACCTACATCCAGCTCAACCATCTCAGTAGGTAGTGGTAGTAAAAGTCACAGTGTAGGTGCACAGGGTCACACATTTTCAAACACCCCCTCAAGTTCATCTGGTGTTGAAAGTGGCACATCCAGCAGTGCCAGAAAGTTCTCCTCCCCAGTTTGGGACTTCTTTTCTGTTAGCGCCAAGGAGGAGAACGTTGCTATATGCTCAATTTGTCGGCAAGGTGTTCGGCGTGGTAAGCTTGGTACAAATTATGGTACCGGAGGACAAGCAAGTCATCTCAGAATACACCACACTATTGTGTGGGAGGATCACCTACTTAAGTTAAAAGAAAGTAGAAAAAGTCAACCCATTGAAGTGGGTCAGGATGACTCAGAGAGCGATATTATTGCGGTGGCAGGTGAAGAAGAGGGAGGCATTTCTAGCCCTGTCCCCTGGTGTGACCGCTCAGCTTCTGAGCTCCGTTGCTCCTCTCCCTTCTGCTTCCTTTGCCTGCTCGCTGCCCTGCTGACTCCGCCGCCTCCTGCCTGCCTGCATTTCAGCCCCGCACGCCGCTGCCCAGCTGATCTGATTCCCACCGCTGCCCCCGGCGGCCACGCCCACGTGTCCTCCCATTCGCCGCCCCGCTCCCGCCACCCAGCTGACCCTCCCTCCCGGCTCCTTACTTATGACGCCCCCAGAGCGACCGCGCAGCGGACGCGTGCAGCGGGAGCACCGACTGAGCGCCGAAGGTGCGCCAAAGGTAAGCCCGTCTGCGCCCGTCCGCGGCCGGACCGCGCCCAGCGCCAGGACCCCTGGCCCCCGCAGACCCCAGCCCACCCGCCGGACGTACGACACCGCCACCCTCAACGCACTCAACGCCGGCCGAATCCCGGGATGCTACCAAGCCACCCCGAGACGCACCCACGGACCCTTCTGCTGCCACTCCTGCAAGTTCACCTGCTTCCGGACCTGCACTACTCCAGCACCGACCAAGACGAGCATCAACATCAGCCACCTGAAATGCATCCTGCTCAACACCCGCTCCATCCACAGACACGCCATCGAGCTCTGGAACCTGCTCGACACAACCTCACCAGACGTCGCCTTCCTCACGGAAACCTGGATGAACGCCTCGTCAGCGCCCGACATCGCCATAGCCATCCCAGACGGCTACAAGATCATCCGAAGGGACCGCATCAACCAGACCGGAGGAGGCATCGCCATCATCCACAGGAACACCATCCGCATCACGACCAACACCGATGACACCCTCGTACCCGCCGAGCACCTGCACTTCCAGATCCACATCAACCCCAAGACCACCCTCAGAGGCACCCTCATCTACAGACCCCCGGGACCACGCACACAATTCAGCGAAGACATCGCCGACTTCATCAGCCCGCACGCCCTCCCCTCCGCTGACTACATCCTCCTCGGGGACCTCAACTTCCACCTGGAGAACAACAACGACCGCAACACCACCACCCTGCTGGACAACCTCGCAAACCTGGGACTCAAACAGCTGGTCACTACCCCCACCCACTACGCCGGACACACACTCGACCCCGTCTTCTCATCCAGCAAGGACATCGCCTTCAGCCACGCCACCGGACTCCACTGGACGGACCACAGCTGCGTCCACTTCAGCTTCAGAAGGACCACGATCCACCACCACCAGCAACAGGCTGCACGCAGAAGCTGGAACAAGATCACAGCCGACCAGCTCGCGACCGCCCTGAGCAAGAACCCACCCACCAGCGCAACGAACCCCAGCCAAGCGGCCACCAACCTCACGAAGTGGATCAGCGACTGCACAGACGACCTCGCCCCCCTGAGGACCCCGCCTAGCAGACCCGGCAGCAAGAAAGCCCCATGGTTCACCGACGAACTCAAGAGCTCCAAGAAGAACTGCCGAGCCCTCGAGAGAACCTGGCGCAGAGACCCTACACCGGACAACATGACTGCCCTCAAGCTCGCCACCCGAAAACACCACCAACTCATCCACGCCACCAAGAAAACCGCATTCAAGGAACGACTGGACAACAACGCACACAACAGCAAGGAACTCTTCACCAACGTCAAAGAGCTCTCCAACCCCAACGCCGGAAACAACGACATCACCCCTTCGCAAGACCTCTGCAACTCCCTCGCCTCCTACTTCCACAACAAGATCGCGGACATACACAACAGCTTCAGCACTCAACCGACGCACGCCACGACCGAACCACTGCCCCCCACCACCACCCTCCGCGCCTGGACCCGGATCAGCACCGAAGACACCACCCACACGATGAACTCCATCCACTCCGGATCTCCTACTGACCCCTGCCCTCACCACGTCTTCAACGAGGCCGACGCTGTCATCGCACCCCACCTGCGGGACATCATCAACTCCTTCTTCGACACCGCCACCTTCCCGGAGAGCTGGAAGCACGCCGAACTCACTGCTCTTCTAAAGAAGCCATCAGCCGACCCCACCGACCTCAAGAACTACCGCCCCATCTCGCTGCTCCCGTTTCCTGCAAAAGTCATCGAGAAGACCGTCAACAAACAGCTGGCCGCCTTCCTCGAGACGAACGATTCCCTCGACCACTCGCAGTCTGGCTTCCGGGCCAACCACAGCACCGAGACCGCCCTGATCGCAGCCACCGATGACATCCGAGCACTGCTTGACAACGGAGAAACAGCAGCCCTCATCCTCCTAGACCTCTCCGCGGCCTTCGACACTGTCTGCCACCGTACACTAGTGCAGCGTCTCAGCAACGTCGGAATCCAGGAAAAGGCATTGGAGTGGATCACCTCCTTCCTCGCAGGAAGGACACAGAGAGTCCGCCTCCCCCCGTTCAGATCTGAGGCCACCGAAGTCATCTGCGGCGTTCCTCAAGGCTCCTCGCTCAGTCCAACCCTCTTCAACGTCTACATGAGCCCTCTCGCAGACATCGCACGCCAGCACAACCTCAACATCATCTCCTACGCCGACGACACCCAGCTGATTCTCTCCCGCACCAACGACCCCGCCACCGCCAGAGCCAACCTGCACAAAGAGGTAGCCAAATGGATGAAGAACAGCCGCCTGAAACTGAACTCGGACAAGACGGAAGTCCTCATCCTGGGATCCTCACCCTCTGCCTGGGATGACTCTTGGTGGCCCCCCGCCCTAGGCAGCGCTCCCAAACCAACAGACCACGCACGCAACTTGGGCTTCATCCTGGACTCCTCCCTCTCCATGACCAGACAAGTCAACACCGTCTCCTCGTCGTGCTTCAACATCCTGCGCATGCTACGTAAGATCTTCCGGTGGATCCCCACCGAGACCAGGAAGACGGTCACCCAGGCCCTCGTCACCAGCCGTCTGGACTACGGCAACTCCCTCTACGCCGGAACCACCGCCAAACTCCAGAAGAGACTCCAGCGGATCCAGAACGCCTCAGCACGACTCATCCTGGACATCCCCCGTCGCGACCACATCTCCGGACACCTGAGAGACCTGCACTGGCTCCCGGTCAACAAGAGAATCACCTTCCGACTCCTCACCCACGCACACAAAGCCCTACACAACCAAGGCCCAAGATACCTCAACAGCTGCCTCAACTTCGACGCTCCCAAACGCCAGCTTCGATCGACCGGCCATGCCCTCGCCGCCATCCCCCGCATCCGAAGAGCCACCACAGGAGGACGGTCCTTCTCCTACCTCGCCGCCAAGACATGGAACTCCCTCCCGACCCACCTCCGCCTGACCCAGGACCACCTCGCCTTCAGGAAGCAGCTCAAGACCTGGCTGTTCGAGCAGTAGTGGACCCCCCTCCCCCCAGCGCCTTGAGACCCTCCGGGTGAGTAGTGCGCTTTATAAATGCTTGTTTGATTGAGTTGATTGATTGAGTAGTGCAGTGGTGGTAACGCCCACATCCTCCTCAGTAACATCAGAGTGGCACCGCAGTAAGAGCCATACTCAGAGTCTGTGTGAGACACCAAGGCGACCAGCGAGTACCTCAATGAGACAATCTGTGTTGTTGAGCCGTAGTGGGTTAATGAAAACAGCACCACTAAAGAAAATAAGCCAGCCTACCATTGAGAGCATGTTTAGGTTGGAGGGGCAGTTCCAACGCAACCACCCAACGGCACGATTGTACAATGCGAAGCTGGCTAAAATATTAGCACTGGACCTTCTTCCTTTTTCATTTGTGGAAGGGGTGGGTTTCCTTGAATTTGTGTCTGCCCTCTGCCCGAAATGGAAAGTTCCCAGCCGGTCCTATTTTGCAAGAATTGCTGTTCCGGCACTACATCATGGTGTGCTGGAATTGGTTGGACAAGCTTTGCAGAAGAGTGCTGTGCACAATATTCACCTGACAACAGACATGTGGAGCAGTTGCCAAGCCACAGATTACATGTTCATCACTGCACACTGGATCTCTTTTGTGGGGGTTAAAGATAAACTATCTGCACGAGGTGTTGTTGACACAGCTGCGATTTTTGAAGGTACTCGGAAACATGCAACTGTAGCCATGCTCGCCATGGAGAAATCTCATACGGCTGAAAACATTTTACACGAGTTTCGCACCAAGGTTTTGGAATGGCTGCGGCCCAGAGGGCTTCGTATTGGTTTTGTTGCCACAGACAATGGCAGTAATGTACTTAAGGCCATGGAACTTGGTTCCTATTTCAGGGTTCCGTGTTTGGCGCACTGTATAAACATTATAGTTCAAGACTTTCTGAATAAAGAACCCATAGTCAGCAATTTACTGGCCATCTGCCAAAGAATATGCACTCATTTCAGCCATTCTTTTAAAGCTCGGAAGCAGCTGAGGATCATCCAACGTGAATTTAGGATGCCAGTCAAGGCACTCATCCAGGAGGTGGCAACACGTTGGAACTCAACGTATTACATGCTTGATCGTCTGTACGAACAGCACATGTCACTCCATGAATATGTCTGGAAAAGAAGAGGGGATGCTAGTGCTACTGTTAAAGGCATGATCCTTGACATGGAGCAATGGAGCCTAATTAAATGCCTGACTGAGATGCTTTCTCCTTTTGAGGTCTTCACACATGAAGTCAGCAAGGAGGACTGTACAATGGGCCAAGCTATCCCATTATTGCAAATGCTAGAGTATGAGCTGAATAATGTGTCTGAATCATACAAAGGTGTAGAGGACAGAAGGCAAGCCCATGACTTGGTGGAGAGCTTATCCCAGCGCTTAACTGAAAATGTAAGGTTACAAAATAAAATTTTGTCACAAGAACATTACATTTGTGCCACAATTCTGGATCCACGTGCAAAATTGGGACTACTGAAGACATTACTTGCTTTTTCCGACAATGATGTTGCCCGCTACAAAAGTTGTATAGCTGAAGCAGCCAGCAAGTTGGAAAACGAATGGCTGCTAATTAAAAGCCCGCAAGATCAACCCACAACAAGTACTGATACTGAAGCAGGCCATGCAGAATCAAGTGCAAATTCGTCGGCTGAGGGCAGTGCGGTTGGCTCACAATCACAACACTCACCATCACTATCGACTACAGAAACAATAACTGGATCATTAGGCCGAGTACAATCATTATCATTACAGGATTGGTATGTAAAGATGGGCTATTGTAAGCACAGTGCTGATGCACAGAAAAAACAGCACAAAAGCTTACCAGCAGCAACTCTGAACATTGAGCGGATGGTCCAGGCCTATCTGGACGACCCAACAGAGGTGTACGTTGATCAAAACCCATTGCAGTATTGGTATAGAAAAAGGTCTGAATGGCCACAGCTCAGCAGGCTGGCGATAAGCTATTTGGCTTGCCCTGTCGCAAGTGTCTCTTCCGAACGTGTTTTCAGTGCTGTTGGTTCCACTGTAACATTGAGAAGGACCAGTCTATCTCCAAAAAACGTGGAGAGGTTAACAATGATCAAAATGAATCAGCACTTCATACCACCGAATTACACAATACATGAATCAACGGAGGAAGATGAGGACAGCGGCTCAGGTGACAGAAGTATTGTGTCAGATGATTACCTACTACTGGCTGAACCCCCAGAGTTTGAGGATGAGCTATACTTCCCTGACAATTAGACTCGCACTTACTGTCTTCCTCCCTTTTTTCCCCCTTTGTTTATGTGTCTGTCGTTCCGGTTATAAACTTGTGAATCACAACAAATCCATTACCACCGTCTTCTACTCTTCTAATTTAATATACAAGTTTCAGGTGTCTGCTATTTGACAGTACAGTCCTCCGAATCCAGCTCCTCCGCTCCATCATACTGAATCTCCTGCTCAATTCCATTTCCCTCATGAATGATGATTGGATGACGGTAACAACAAATTCAAACTTTCCTAGTCCTTCCAAAAGAAGTGGACCATGAATCAGATGACGACTATAGCTATCCTCCTTTCAGAGCCGAGAGAGACTGGCCATTAACTGAAAATAAGATGGAACAGGTAATGATTGATGCCATGCATTGGACGCAGAGTCGCAGACTGAATGATTTAGATTTTGTTGTGTTTGTTGTGCATGAATTTATGTAATTGTGCACTGCCACTAATCAACTTTCTACAGAACACTAGTAATTTCCCCCTTCTTGCAAATAAGAAATTGGTACTTCTCCTGCAGCTTGGTGATCCATTGCTTTTAATTCAATACAGGAAGGGGACTCACTCAATCTGCGCAATGAGTATGATTGACACAACAGCACCGTCCATCATGATGATGGCGAAATAGACGGCCTGTTAACTTAAGATGAGAAGGAACAGGTAATGATGACAATTAATGGCATGCATTGGACACCTGACTCTAAGCTATTGGTGTTTGTGTTTGCGTTGTTTGTTTGTTGTGCACAAAGTGATATCAAAGTGTACTAGTAATCTATCTTTCTGTACACAATAAAGAATGACTCAAGTCAGTAATATTTATATTCCTACTCTTGTTGTGTCATAAAAATTTTACTTATACTGCAGGCCGATCTTCACAGTCAGTCAGTAAACGTATCAGAGATGATGATGATTAAGTCAGGACTCAGGAGGACGTTTCATCATGAGTGTCATAAAACGGAAAAGCCAAAAGGTAAACACTTCAACAACAACAACCACAGCAGACCCAAATGTCTGTGTAGAAGTTGAATACAGTCTAGCGGTGGGATGACTCCAGTGCATTGATTTTACTAACTTAAACTGTAAAATGCTATGTTTGGAATGGATAATGTGCTTTGCGTTTGTCCAACTCTTTGAGAGAAAAAAAAAGAATTTTAAGTGTTAACGTAGGATGTGCTAATGCTAAGCACTGTGGGCCTGCTCTCTCCTGTTACTGTTGAAGGTCAATGCTGGAAACAGACTAGAGTAGAGATGATGCATAGATGCCACCTCGGAAAGTGTTCTTGTTGCACTACACCATCACTTGTGCATTTGTTTTAACTTTCTTTCTCAATATCCCCTTTGGTTTTCAATCTACAATTACAGGCCGGGCCTTGCCCGAAACTTTGTAAAACATTACAATGCATATTAATTACCTTACCAATCAATCACCTTTTTTTTCCAGCCGGGCAGTGGCGAGTGGCGAGGCGACACACCCAAGATTGATGGACGAGAGGAGCAAGAGGAATGCCGAGATGCAAAAATCCAGTCCACATTTTTGACCAGGATAAGACAGTAACAGTATCCACTTTTATCTTCTTTTAAATAATTTGATTAATATATTGTATACAATCTTTACAAGAGTGTGTTCTTGGAGTTGTTATTATCAATCATCATTAGGTTTGCTCTGTGTTTATGATTCTTCCCTACCAATATTTAAAATTTCTATTTGCTATCTGTTAAAGTATTAAGGCCGGAACAACAGAACAAGAACTAGAAGTGTATGTAATACGGGTCTCTCATCATCATGCATGCATTGCCTTTTTCTCCCTTAACATATGGATATGGTAGTCTACAATGATTGTTGTTTGTTTGTCTATGTATGCATATTGTTTTTCTATGTCAAACCTTTCCCAAAAACCCCCTTCCCATCCATTCAACAAACCCTAGCCCTCTTCCCCCGGGCTGTGTGACTTATTGTCGAGGTGTAACTAAATTAAATGTACACCAATACTTAATCACACACTTGCTGGGGCGGATGTGGTGAAAGCAACACTACTTCAATTTCAAGGCAGAGCGATGATCTTCTTCTGCTTGGCCAACCATGAGTAGGATATTTCAGAGGTTATTTTTTTTAACAAAGGAACATATACCTCAGCATGAATTGCCGGCATTGATTGGATTTGTTTGTTGTCATTCCTCATATACAGCACTAACTGTTAGGCTGTAGGCCTAGTCAAGTGACTCGACACAACTATAGTTTGTAACTCTGTCTAGTAGGCTATCCTCCTAACCACCATTCTGTTTTTTTGTCAAATATTTAAGCATATTATGCTCGGTAAGTTCTGTACTGTACTTCATTCAACCACTCCTCTAACAGTCTCTCAAAGGCGATTGACTGTCTCCTTTTCTTTTTTTGCAAATGCTGCCGCCCTGCCAGTGTCTACTACTACTACTATGCTACCACCACCACCCCAATCATGGCATGTATGAAAAAGGAAACCATCTTCACCATGCAGCCAGTGCTGTGCCACAGTTGGACATAAACATCAAGCACCGGTAAGAGAGAAGTTTGGGGGAGGCAGAATTAATAATGGACATGTTGTCAATGATTTCATTTTCACACACCACTCCAAAGAATGCATAGACTAGAGGACAGACTGAAAGTACTAGAAGGACCAGTCAATGAGTGAGGTGTGTCGCATCTATCTGTTTGTGTCTTATACAGTCAGCCAATTATTGAAATCAAACACAGGCTATGGGCGGCCATGCACCAGCAAGGAAACAGTGTGATGTAAAACAGTTACCCCACCTACACAACATTAACAACATTGCATGTAACATAGAAAAATATATTTAATTTACCCTAACAAAAATAAACTAAACCCACAAAAGCTGACCCACCCCCCTCCCTAACCCCAACCAATGTCTATAGAAGTCCGTAACACCCAAACAAGTTCCCACCCATCCACCCAAACAAGAATTAAAAAAGGGGCAGAACAGGAGGGGGGGCACTGGAGATGGCACGGTGGCGGCGGGCAGCCGCCAGACAGTGGCGCCGTACTGCTGGAGGGCGGTGGCTGGGGCCCGGGGCACTGGAGGAGGCTTGAACAATTGCTGCCGCAGTCTCCTCCTCCTCCTCGGCTAGGACCACCAGCCGCCGGTATTCCCGCTGGATTGCCTCCAGCTTCCGGCGCCGTGCCTTGGCGGCCAACTCCTTCCGGTTGAGATTCGGAGTAGCTGTGTATCAAAAAGAAAAAAACAAGACAATTGTAAAATATACTCTTAGAAAAACAATAGGACAAGGTAATTATTTATACACATAGTGGCATGGTAGAGTAGCACTATAAAATAAAGCACAGTAGTACATAACATTTTAAATGTCGCCCATCCTTCTTCCTTCCACCCATCTTTCACTTTTTAGTTGAACAGTGCACCAGATGCTCTTCTCCATAAAACTTTCAAAGCGGAGTTGAAATCAGATAGATGAGGCCATTGGTTACTCAATACTCCTGCTCCTATGCCAATTAAAGGGTATTCTAGTCTTCTAGTTCACTCTTCAAAGGTCCCCAACAACTCATACTTACTTACGACATCGGATAGCGGGCAGACTTTGTCCGCCCGCCATCCTCATGCTAAAAAGGGTGGGGGTCTGTTCTGCTCGATTTTCCCGGCCTTCTTGTGTTGAAAAGTAATTGAATGTGACTTCAGTCTCTTACCATTCAAGTCTAAGGGTTAGAGTAGTGAATGGAGCCTATTTACTAGGCACTTCGACATGATCCTGTGCTCTTCCCCATAGATCAGGGCTTGCACACATAGCCTAGGGGATAGATTCGTTAGTATTAGGGATAACCTGTCCTGTAGTGAGGGTATTTCATGGAGCCGTGCTGAATTCAGGCCTGGTAGGCCTCAAACGGGAGAGACTCCATCTTTCTTTCTGCTCCGGCAGCTTAGGATGCTTCTAGGTCAAATGTAATGTTTTAGTTATGAGGTGTTATTCGCTTGGAGAGAACCGGTTCAGGCCGGCCCTTATCGAAGGATTGTATTTTTCTTCATGCCGAAGACACTACATCAGGCCGGCCGGCTGGGAACGTGTCCTTGGTACGGGGAGGTACAAGAATTTGGTGGGCGGCAGGTTATGGGCCGGAATTTTCCATGAGGAAACGCACCTCTATATTAGTGAAAGTCTGAGACAGTTATATGTTCAGTCCGTAGGCGGCATCTAGCCATTAGCAGTAAAGCTATTACTTATTCCAGGGAAGACAGACGCCATCTTGAAGGCGGAGAAGAACCGAGAGACAGATACTCTCCTAGCAGAATAGCCAGAGAGGAGAGAGTAGCCGATAAGGAAGAGGTCCCAGTGACTCGGAGAAGGGTGAAGAGAACAGCGCATAGTGGTGCAGACATGTATCCGTGACTGCGGAGGTGTGACTTCCAGGCGAGCCGAGGCACAGACGAGAAGGGAACCTAGATGACCACTGAGTGCAGGCTACACACTACTAAGGTGATGTCGACCCTTTCTTATTAGAGTGTACAACTTAATCTTTCACTTTCCTTTGCAGGTTATGTGTTATATTGTAATGTTATGTGATTGCGTATGTAATGAGTAATAAAGTACCCAGTTTGTAGTGAACCAACATTTGCTGCGTGTTCTTGTATGAGAGGGTAGCCTATTCTTCTAGTCAGCTGCGGCTACATGAACAGATGTTAACCCTGATCAGGTAAGTGGTAACTGAATAAGGGAAAGAGGAGCCCCTCGAACCGGAGAACAGGCTATGCTCGAACTGGCAGTCCTTGTGTGATCTGATGAATAGTGAGACTGATTCCCTTTTGTATGTTATGGTGATCATAGGATGAACTGTCTGAGACTGCCGTCTGGGTAGAGAGGTCTGGATTCGTATGGGATCGCGAGGCCGCCACTTGTGATACTGTCGTATGGGCAGAGAGGTCTGGATTCGTATGGGATCGCGAGGCCGCCGATTGTGCTGAGACTGCCGTCTGGGTAGAGAGGTCTGGATTCGTATGGGATCGCGAGGCCGCCACTTGTGATACTGTCGTATGGGCAGAGAGGTCTGGATTCGTATGGGATCGCGAGGCCGCCGATTGTGCTGAGACTGCCGTCTGGGTAGAGAGGTCTGGATTCGTATGGGATCGCGAGGCCGCCACTTGTGATACTGTCGTATGGGCAGAGAGGTCTGGATTCGTATGGGATCGCGAGGCCGCCGATTGTGCTGAGACTGCCGTCTGGGTAGAGAGGTCTGGATTCGTATGGGATCGCGAGGCCGCCGATTGTGCTGAGACTGCCGTCTGGGTAGAGAGGTCTGGATTCGTATGGGATCGCGAGGCCGCCACTTGTGATACTGTCGTATGGGCAGAGAGGTCTGGATTCGTATGGGATCGCGAGGCCGCCGATTGTGCTGAGACTGCCGTCTGGGTAGAGAGGTCTGGATTCGTATGGGATCGCGAGGCCGCCACTTGTGATACTGTTGTATGGGCAGAGAGGTCTGGATTCGTATGGGATCGCGAGGCCGCCGATTGTGCTGAGACTGCCGTCTGGGTAGAGAGGTCTGGATTCGTATGGGATCGCGAGGCCGCCACTTGTGATACTGTCGTATGGGCAGAGAGGTCTGGATTCGTATGGGATCGCGAGGCCGCCACTTGTGATACTGTCGTATGGGCAGAGAGGTCTGGATCCGTATGGGATCGCGAGGCCGCCGATTATAAGAGGTCTTGGTATGTATAGTAGGAATTCCCTGTCCTTAGGTGGTAGAGATATGTGGTTGCACTATTGTAAATAGGCCCTAGGGAGGGGGTAACGTTCTGGCTGGGTTAGTGAGGCTCTGATGAGCGGGTTCTATCTGATCCGAAAACCCAAGCAGAACATTTGGCGTCACGAACCGTTTACGAAACCTGTGTGCGTTGTGGTTGTATCGTGTTTACTTTCGGCGCGTGCGTGGTTTCGTTTGTGTATTATTTGTATATAATTGTGTGTGTAGTTTTTTTTTCTCTTCTTCTTTCTTCTTTCTCTTTTTCTCTTTTTCTTTCTTTTCCGAGATGTTTTCTAGAAAGTCGAAATCTACTTTTAAGTTGCCCGTTGATATTCCCGGCTGGGATTCAACGCCTTATGAAGCCTTAGCCCGTGAGTGGGCTGATTCTACTGGTTTGAGTGAGAATTGGAATTCTTTTTTGGAGCTGGCGGAGCCGACTAATGTGATTACTTGTTTACAGAAGGCGCCGGTATCTAAGGGTGATGAGCTTCCCGTTTTGGGGCGCAGAGGTTGGATTGTTCTGTCTGCGTACAGGATTCTGCATGAGAGGTTGTTGAAGTTGCAGAAATTGCATAAGGATGTGGAAGCGAACTTTGTTGAGATTCAGAATGCTCATACTTTGTTGCGGTGTCAAAATAAGTTGCTTGCTGACAAACTTGAGACGTACCAAACTATTGCCGAGAGGGCGGCTGTGCGAATTGCTCGTTATAAATACAAGAATCGGCGTGGTCGGGTTTCGACGCGAAAGGTGCGTCTGGTCGTGGCGAAAGCCGGACTGGATTGGAATCCTGATGAATGGGATGGTAATATCTGGAACTCGAGTGATTCTCGTTCCTCGGGTGAGGAGTCTGCCAAGCGCGAGTCCTCTTGCTCCGGCCGTGATTGTAAGTCTGCTTCTTGCGCCTCTGATGGTGCACCCCGTGATTGCGCTCGTCCTTCGAGCGGGGTCGATGCTTCTTACACTGATTGTTCCTCTACGTGTACTGGTCGAGCTCCTTGTGATGCTCGTCCCGCGGTCTCGGTGCATCCAGTTTTTCGGCGGAAGTTGCAGCAGGCTCCCGGTGCTCCGAATGGTATTGCTTTAGACTCTTTGGAGGATTTTACTCAACAAGAAATTAGTGATATTTTGCAGCGATTTCGGCAGCGAGCTGGTGAAACCTTACTCACATGGATGGTGCGCCTTTATGAACTGGGCGCTGCTGGCATTATGTTGGATGCTGGTGATTGTTTGAAGTTTTGTTCTTTGAGTTCGGATTCTACTGTACAGGATCATTTTCGTAACTTTAATGTTGGTGGTCAAATTTCTTTGCTTCAATTGGCGACTGAGGGTTGTAATCAAAAATATCCTACTGAGTCTGACTGGCCTGTGAATGACAAACCATGGTATACTTTGCGCGATGCTGCACAACGTCTCAAAGAGGAGGTGATGAAAACGGCAATTTTTCTGAATACTGCTGACAGGTTGCTTGATGGTTTGTTGACATCTTCTGTACGGAATCGTATTATTCGTTCTTCCCCTGTTGCTTATAAGCAGGTCATGATGACTTTATTGATTAATCAGACTGGTAACATATTGTCTATGGTGCTGGAATCGGTACGCCAACTCGGTGAGTTGGGTGAGTGGTTTAAACCTGAACGGCAATCCCGGCCTGACACTCGTACTCCTGGTGACAATAAACTTACTAGACGTGATATGTTTTTTGGTCTTATGGCCGATGGTGTGCGGAAGGAGGACATTGACGGTGAGACTACTTCTCGTTTGTGGGAAATGTTTCGCAAACGTGGCTTGGATCGAAAGGAGGGTGCCCGGCGTGTTCGGACGACTGAGTGTGATCGTGGTTTTTCTGACGGTAGCGGTGATGACGACCGCCGTGGGCGCTCTGATCGTCGTGATGATCGACGTTCTGTACGTGATTTGTCCCCCCGTCGTGAGAGAGACAGAGAGAGAGAGGGGGAAAGAGAAAGGGGGAGAGATGATTATGTTAACAGCAGACGTAGAAATGATAGGGATCAATCCCCTGAGTTGAGAAGGAGAGAGGATCGACACAGATTGGCCGATCGAAACCTGCAGTACAATGCAGAGGACAGGAATCCATTTCGTAATGGAGATGGATATGAACAGGAGGTATCGATACCTGAGAAACGTGAGAGTCTTTATCCTGATTTATCCTGGTACATAGAACGCAGTAAAAATGACTAGGAAATAGGTCAAGCTCCAGTACACAGATGGGCTCACAGAGATAATAGACCCTATGTAGATATTGATATTTATTGGAGACATCGTAATATCCAAAGGGCCCGAGCATTGGTAGATACAGGAGCGGAGGCCACTCTTATTCATGGAAAATCAAAGAAGTTTAAAGGTCAGCCTTTTACAATTACCGGATTAGGAGGAAAGGAAACTCCCGCAGTTCAAACTTTACTTGAAATGAGAATAGGTAGAATTCCTAGAAAAGAATACTCTGTATTAGTGGTACCACTCTTAGAATTCATAATTGGAATTGATATTTTGAAAGGAATGACTTTGCACTTAGATGATGGATGTTACCAATTTGGAACTAAACATTATATATCGTCCAGGCCTGTACGGGTTGGTCGTTTAAGAATGCCCCCCATAAAAGTTCCCCAGGCGACAAAAGTGGTTCGTCAGAAGCAGTATCGTATTCCAGGTGGTCATGAAGAGATTAGTACCACTATTCAGGAGTTGGTGGATGCAGGAGTTATAACCCCAGTTACTTCTGCTTGGAATAATCCTGTTTGGCCTGTACGTAAGAGTGATAATTCTTGGCGCATGACTGTTGATTATCGAGAATTGAATAGACACACACCCTCTTTGACTGTTGCAGTACCGGATGTTATTACTCTAATTGAAAGAATCCAAAAACATCCAGGTACATGGTATGCGTCCATTGATATTGCTAATGCTTTCTTTTCGATTCCGATTGCCCCTGAGTGTCAGGAACAATTCAGTTTTACGTGGAACGGGCGTCAGATGACGTTTAGAAGTCTTCCTCAGGGCTATGTGCATAGTCCTACAATATGTCACCGGCTGGTGGCAGAGCATTTGACTGAGGTACCGGTTCATCCGCAAATTCAGATATGTCACTATATTGATGATATTTTGATCCAAGGCGAAACACAAGAGGAAGTTCAGACCCAATTGGACAAAGTCATTGAGTGCCTGCGTGAGAAAGGTTGGGAAATCAACTCGGATAAATTACAAGGTCCGTCCCAGGCTGTGAAATTTTTGGGTATTAATTGGCATGAGGGGCACCGAGAAGTGATCCCTCATGTTAAACAGAAAATTCTTGATTTTGCAGTTCCGAGGAATAGGAAAGAAGCCCAAAGCTTCATTGGCTTGTTTGGTTTTTGGCGCCAGCATATTCCTCTTTGAGTCAAATATTGGCCCCTTTGTACCATGTCACTCGTAAAAAGAATGCATTTGAATGGGATAAACCACAGCAAGATGCGTTCAGTCTGGCAAAAGAAGCAATTCAGCATGCTCTGGATTTGTGGCCTGTATGTGATGGTGATGTGGATTTGAATGTGTCTGTACAAGGCCTTTATGCGAATTGGAGTTTGTGGCAGAAACAAGGCAAGAGTAGAGTACCGTTAGGTTTCTGGACCAAAAAGTTACCTGATGCTGGTGAGCGTTATACACCTTTTGAGAAACAGTTACTTGCATGTTATTGGGCTCTGGTGGATACCGAGCAATTGACTTTGGGACATGATATAGTTTTGCGACCTGAAATTCCTATCATGCAGTGGGTTATGAGTTCGCCGAAAACTCACCGAATTGGACACGCTCAAGAGGCGAGTGTGATTAAATGGAAATGGTATATACAAGACAGGGCACGTGTGGGACAAAAAGGAGTTGCATCTTTGCATGAGCAGATGGCACGGGCGCCATCGACTGAGACTGAGAGTGAATGTTCCGTACCTTTAGTACAGGAGTCTCCTGTTAAGTGGGGTAGACCTTTTGATGATTTGTCGGCGGAGGACAGAAACCATGTCTGGTTTACGGATGGTTCAGCAAGGTTCATAGGGACGAAACGGCATTGGAAGGCGGTGTCCTATAATCCGATCACACAAAAATTGCTGAGCACAACTGGTGAGGGTAAGAGCAGTCAATTTGCTGAACTCTATGCTGTTTATCAAGTTCTGAAACAAGAATTACCTGGCACATGTCATATTTTCACCGATTCTTGGTCTACTGCCAATGGACTGGCAGTTTGGTTACCGACTTGGCATTCCCATAGTTGGAAAATCCATTCAAAAGAACTGTGGGGAAAAGAATTATGGCAGGAGATTTGGGAAATGCTCCCACAGAGTACTGTTACAATCTTCCATGTGGATGCTCATACCCCGATAGACTCTCTTGACAAATTCTTTCATAACATTGCAGATGAGAAATCTAAAATTGCTGAGGCAGTGGTGGACAGGCAAGATTCTGATATTGCGGGATTGGCGAAATGGGCCCACCAGAAAGCAGGACACTTTGGAGAGAAAGCCACTAGCAGGTGGGCTGCTGATCGAGGAATTTATATTCCCCTAGATTTAATCAAAAATGTTATTCTACATTGTCCCATTTGTCAGCATATCAGGCAGCGCAAAGTGCCCCAAATTGTTAAAGGTCATTTACATCGCGGGAAATTGCCCGCTCAAATTTGGCAGATTGATTACATCGGTCCACTTCCTATGAGTAGGAATTGTCAATATGTTTGCACTATTGTTGATACATACAGTGGCCTGTTGGTGGCCCTTCCCTGTAAGCAAGCTACCCAATTGAATACTATTAAAACATTGGAATTGATTATGATGTATTATGGTGTGCCATTCCAAATTCAATCTGATAATGCATCCCATTTTCGTGGAAGATTGGTACAGGAAATCTGTGTGGAAAACAATATTGAATGGGTGTTTCATATACCATATTATCCACAGGCCTCGGGTCTTGTGGAGAGGTTGAATGGACTGCTGAAAGATCAGTTACGTAAATTAACAGATGACAAGTATAAGAATTGGCGAGACTTTTTGCCTCAAGCGCTATTGATTTTGAATAACCGTCCTTATCTAAATGCTGAATCCCCACTTATGCGTTTGTTTCCTCCGAATGTTGATGCTAAGCCCAATGAAATCAGAGAGACTGTGATGTACTGGGAGATTACTCCCGGAGCTTTGGCTCCATGTAGAGCGACCCCAGGGTCGGCAGGTTTAGACTTGCATGCCATGGATGACACCATTATAAAAAGTAAGGATCGAGTCATCATTGAAACTGGTGTTGGTGTTCATATACCAACTGGGAATTTCGGATTAATCGCCCCTAGATCGGGGCTGGCTGTAAAAGGCATTCAGGTGCTTGGAGGAATCATTGATAGTGATTATCAGGGAGAGATTAAGGTGCTCCTGCTGAATAGCAGTGAGGTTGACTTACTGATACATCAAACTGACCGAGTGGCTCAATTGCTAATAATGCCTGTTTTCAGTGGTGAGATCACAAAAGGCACTGCCCCAACGTTGCTAACTGTACGAGGCCAGAAAGGTTTTGGCTCCACAGATAATCCTGGGGCCAGAGTTTGGGTGCAGTCGCCTAAGAATCCCCCTGAACAAGCAGAAGTCATTGCAACCGGTCAAGACAACACCATTTTAGTTATGAGACCAGGGAAAGATAGCTGGGAAGCAGTCCCGGCTGACAAATGTTACTTACGAGAATGAATAATGCCTGTATTTGATTTTCTTTCAGATCATTCTTTGGACTGTTGCTGCAGGATGTGTCGGCGTTGGACTCCTTTTGGGCTGGTACGACGAGAGAGGAGGGATCCCATCAACCCGGGCTGAGTTGAGAACCCGAGTGTCGCGTTCCTTCGCTGCGTGGGATTCGTCGTCGAACTTTTGGACTACGTTAGCCAAACGAGTAACTAAAGCCCCTCATTTCTGCTTGACACCGATGAGATCGGTGACTGACATTCTAGCGACTTGTTTAGTTGCTGTCCCTGCTTCATTGGAGACTTTGACTCATATTTTCAATATATCGAATGCTCGCCCCAATGTTCTCCTGGGCGATTTCGCTACCCATGAGTATTGCCCCTTGTGTACTGTACTGTCAGACCCGATACCCCCCATCCAGTCCCAAATAGTTACCTATAATATCACACAGGGTGATTTGTGTTTTTTCGTTACTTGTGATCCTAGTGCGATTTCTGAATGTATGCGTTTAAGATTGAAAGGTGCCACTTCATTCACCGCTCATGAACGTACTTTGTGCCTTCAAAGGACACCGAAAACATGTACTTCTGTTCAGAATAACATGACTTGCAAGAGTTTGGTAGTTACCGCCAGTCATTATCGCACGATGTTACTACCTGCCGGATGGCTTTTCTCATGTGGTAATACTTCCTGGCCATATATCCCCGCAAATATTTCTGGAGGCCCTTGTGCCATTACTAGACTGAGCTTGTTGATGTTTTCATCACATCCGAATGCCAACTCTCGTGTGATTCGAGATACAGTGAGGTTACAGGAGGATTGTGACTCATCTTTGCATTTATATTCCAAGTCTGAATACCTTAGCCTGGCTATTTCAATTGTTGGTGTTCCTGCTTTGGCAGTTTATAATGCCAAATCTATTGGGAAAATGGCCTGCTGGATGGTAAAATCCATTAATAATACTTCTACAGTCCTGTCTGACATGCTATTAGACGCCCAGGGTGAACGTAGAGCTATCTTGCAAACTCGAGCGGCCATTGATTATCTTTTGCTTAAACATGGACACGATTGTTCTGATTTTGAGGGTCTTTGTTGTTTTAACTTGTCGGATCATACAAAATCCATTCAAGCTCACATTGATAAACTACATGACTTGACAGAAGAAGTTAGAAAACACATTGACCAGGGCTGGTTTGACTGGCTCTTTAATTGGTTACCTGATTTGCATATGTTACGTCAGATATTAGGAGGTATTCTGATTACTATTGGCATTTTGATTTCTATCTGTTGCTTTATTCAGTGTATTCCTTCACTATTTCAATTCTGCACATCTGGTACTAGACATAGATCAGTTAGTCTTGTTTCATATTATTCTTCCACAGATATTAGTTCTGTTTAATGAATGTATAATAGACTGAAGTCAAGGGTGAAATGTTCTGCTCGATTTTCCCGGCCTTCTTGTGTTGAAAAGTAATTGAATGTGACTTCAGTCTCTTACCATTCAAGTCTAAGGGTTAGAGTAGTGAATGGAGCCTATTTACTAGGCACTTCGACATTATCCTGTGCTCTTCCCCATAGATCAGGGCTTGCACACATAGCCTAGGGGATAGATTCGTTAGTTTTAGGGATAACCTGTCCTGTAGTGAGGGTATTTCATGGAGCCGTGCTGAATTCAGGCCTGGTAGGCCTCAAACGGGAGAGACTCCATCTTTCTTTCTGCTCCGGCAGCTTGGGATGCTTCTAGGTCAAATGTAATGTTTTAGTTATGAGGTGTTATTCGCTTGGAGAGAACCGGTTCAGGCCGGCCCTTATCGAAGGATTGTATTTTTCTTCATGCCGAAGACACTACATCAGGCCGGCCGGCTGGGAACGTGTCCTTGGTACGGGGAGGTACAAGAATTTGGTGGGCGGCAGGTTATGGGCCGGAATTTTCCATGAGGAAACGCACCTCTATATTAGTGAAAGTCTGAGACAGTTATATGTTCAGTCCGTAGGCGGCATCTAGCCGTTAGCAGTAAAGCTATTACTTATTCCAGGGAAGACAGACGCCATCTTGAAGGCGGAGAAGAACCGAGAGACAGATACTCTCCTAGCAGAATAGCCAGAGAGGAGAGAGTAGCCGATAAGGAAGAGGTCCCAGTGACTCGGAGAAGGGTGAAGAGAACAGCGCATAGTGGTGCAGACATGTATCCGTGACTGCGGAGGTGTGACTTCCAGGCGAGCCGAGGCACAGACGAGAAGGGAACCTAGATGACCACTGAGTGCAGGCTACACACTACTAAGGTGATGTCGACCCTTTCTTATTAGAGTGTACAACTTAATCTTTCACTTTCCTTTGCAGGTTATGTGTTATATTGTAATGTTATGTGATTGCGTATGTAATGAGTAATAAAGTACCCAGTTTGTAGTGAACCAACATTTGCTGTGTGTTCTTGTATGAGAGGGTAGCCTATTCTTCTAGTCAGCTGCGGCTACATGAACAGATGTTAACCCTGATCAGGTAAGTGGTAACTGAATAAGGGAAAGAGGAGCCCCTCGAACCGGAGAACAGGCTATGCTCGAACTGGCAGTCCTTGTGTGATCTGATGAATAGTGAGACTGATTCCCTTTTGTATGTTATGGTGATCATAGGATGAACTGTCTGAGACTGCCGTCTGGGTAGAGAGGTCTGGATTCGTATGGGATCGCGAGGCCGCCACTTGTGATACTGTCGTATGGGCAGAGAAGTCTGGATTCGTATGGGATCGCGAGGCCGCCGATTGTGCTGAGACTGCCGTCTGGGTAGAGAGGTCTGGATTCGTATGGGATCGCGAGGCCGCCACTTGTGATACTGTCGTATGGGCAGAGAGGTCTGGATTCGTATGGGATCGCGAGGCCGCCGATTGTGCTGAGACTGCCGTCTGGGTAGAGAGGTCTGGATTCGTATGGGATCGCGAGGCCGCCACTTGTGATACTGTCGTATGGGCAGAGAGGTCTGGATTCGTATGGGATCGCGAGGCCGCCGATTGTGCTGAGACTGCCGTCTGGGTAGAGAGGTCTGGATTCGTATGGGATCGCGAGGCCGCCACTTGTGATACTGTCGTATGGGCAGAGAGGTCTGGATTCGTATGGGATCGCGAGGCCGCCACTTGTGATACTGTCGTATGGGCAGAGAGGTCTGGATCCGTATGGGATCACGAGGCCGCCGATTATAAGAGGTCTTGGTATGTATAGTAGGAATTCCCTGTCCTTAGGTGGTAGATATATGTGGTTGCACTATTGTAAATAGGCCCTAGGGAGGGGGTAACGTTCTGGCTGGGTTAGTGAGGCTCTGATGAGCGGGTTCTATCTGATCCGAAAACCCAAGCAGAACAGGGTCCCGTGGGGACAATTAATTAGGATGATGCGCCCGGCACAGTGGCGGGCGCATCCTGTTTTTTTTACATTCTGGTTGGCGTTGCCGAAAGAAATGCTAAAATGTTGTGCTGCTTTTCCAAGCACAACATGATGGGGCCCCGCACGGAGCCTGTCACATTTTGCTTTGAAAGGCGGGGGGTACCATAGCATAGGTAGGTACCCTCCATGGGGTCCCCCAAGCATACTCTGCAATGTCTGCATGCCTTTCTATGGCGGACGGCAATGCCGCCACGCAAAGGCATTCCAAAATGCAGATTATATGGCTGTGTTCAGAGTGACACCACCGGCATATTGAACCCTTTTCCGCCTGGTCGACATGTGGGGTGTCTGAATATTTTCTACAGGGATGGCGGGAGGTTTGCCTGCGCGGTGTCTGCAGTGAATTCCAGCCGGCCCGGCGGGGGCAATTCGCCCACCATCCTAATGGGGCCCTAAGTCACAACTGTACAGTGTACATATACATACAGTGCACCCTTGCAGTGAGTGTACTGTCAAGTTCAACAATAGTTAAGGATTATGAATCTAACTTACCACCGCCTGCCACTGGTGCTCCCACTCCCCCTGCCGCTCCATCGGTATCGGCAGCAACTGCCGCATCCTCGCCCTCCGCGTCGCCTTCTTCGCTGGCCCCGGCAGTGGTGGTCGGTAGTGCACCTAGAAAACATTACACATTTGTTAGGCGTCATATACACCTCCCCCCTATTGATCAGTAGCAAGGTTGAAAAATGAGTTAATACTAACATACATCACTAGTACAAATCAGGTAGTAGTACAGTAGACACTAATAGTTATATATGATCATTGTAGCCTTTGCTTAATTAGCCCTAGCCATGCTACCATTTTACCTTTGTGTCTTTTCTTTTTGCACATGTTGTGGTAAATAATTTAATTACCGGAACTTAATTTGATGCGGAAAATCTATAACAATAGCTCAGTAAAATAAGAGGCAGAATCCGTGGTATTAGAGGTTCGGAACGGGCTTTATTCCAAAATCAATTCGAATCGATGGACTCCATGTTCCATCACCACGAAGGTTCAGGAAGTGAAGAACCATCTTTATTGACAAGTAATCATTTTTATACAATAGGCATTACAGTGAAACAGATGCAGGAGGCGTAACAGTTGATAATAAAGATAAGAACATACATGCGTAACTAAAATAGGTGTAACTGGGCGTAACTTAAAGAACGGCATTGGATATGATGTCATAAATGGGTGGTTCCACGAAAGAATTTCGCAATGTCAGCAGAAATACTTGGCAGAGATGCGCGCGCAGCAGCATGACGTGTGATTGACGTGCAACTAGGGGGTGAAGGGGACTTGACATTTAGCTCTACATGTGGAGACAGAAGTCTGGGGTTATGTCAACCTAATCCCAAATCATATCTAACATCCTATGTTTAAAGAACTATGTTATCCAAAAAAGGAAGGTCTCTTAGGATAGAATCTTATTCTATACTGACTATACTGACTGTTAGTGCGTGTACAAGCGTCTAAGTGTCTACACTAGATGCGAGGGCAGAAATCTTCCATAGTAACAGGGCTATGAATTACTTGCATAAAGACAGAGAAGCCGGGCCTTTTGCTCGGTAGCTGAAAGAATGTTTACTTAAACTACTAGACAGGAATGCATTGGGTGAAGAGCGGAGCAGAGCAGATAATCTTGAAGGTGAAATACAGTTTTTGGCAAGCAGACAGGTCGAGTCAGGCACCGTTAGCCGCGCAGGGAGTAGGACAAAGTTCATGGGTACAGATGCGAGCTCAGACTGGAGCTTTCAGAAGCAGAAGGCAGAAAAAGCTTGATGGCAGAATCAGGGCCTACTCGCCTGGACTGTAAAATGGGATAAATGAACCATATAAAGCCGGTGGCCTTTCATACTTAGGAATAGAATATCCGGCCCATTCATGGCGGATCTGAAAGAGGACATGTTGACGGTGGACGCACATGTGTTTGCGTCTTCATAACTGGAACTGGAGGAAACATACATGTACTTATGATTTATACATGAAACCGTTGGGGTCCAAGATAGGGGACATAACTGATCATAAAAATCCATATTTCCACATTCCCTCCTTGTCCCCTACTTGCCCTTAAGAGATATCAATCCTCATCAATCCGTTGATTTGTTCATATAACATCATTTGTTCTTCTTTCTTCTTCCGGAATCTTGAGTGAAAACTTGGAGGTGGGATACACGAGGTGGCACATAGACCACAAATCGCTGGCCCACATTGTAGACATAAGCAGCAACTGAATAGTATGAGAAAGCCAATACCTAGGAAGGATAGGACCCTCCATCCAAAGGTAGATAATACACTCCAAAACCAACCGGACCAAGTCCAGGTGCCTGGATTCTGGTGTATCTGGCTTACAATCTTATGAAGGCGAGTTATAGCTTTATATACTGACGGCAAATTTTCTGGTATGAAAATGCAACAACTTGATCCGATGACCCTGCAAGCTCCGCCCCTATCGGCCAGGATGACGTCAAGGACAAGACGATTTTGAAGCACAACAATCCGCATAGCAGACTGTTCTTCTGTTAAATTGCCTAAGGCGGAAATAGTTTCGTTTACTACTGCTTCAAGGGTTCTGGTTAATCTACGTATCAGCTTACTATTAGTGACTGTACCTATATAAGGAAAGAAACCTTTATTGAAATCTGTGTATTTCTCCCATGCTGTTTCAGTGTAATCGACTATTGGGAGATCTCTCTGCTGTCTATTGTGTATTAAATGAATATTTCTATGATAATCAGGAGGAGCTAGGAAAACAGGTGGCAAAAGAAATCCTATGTAACAGGTACCATCCCAATCTAAAGGTAGGCATATATATGCGGTCTGTCCACATATAAAGTAGGAATGACGAGAAGCTCTAAATGTAGACTTGCCTTGATCACTGAATTCTATTACAGTGGTGCATTTACTATAGCCCATGTGTATGGAGCCATTCTTTTTTATACATAGTTCACCTTTAACTGGAAATACTGACATAGCGGGCAAAATTGGTGCAGCTTCGGATTCGACATTCAGGATCATGAGATTAAGCGTGAAATTACCTAATCCATATACTTCATTTTCTAGATCAGTTCCTGTTCTTTTGGGAAGTCCCTCCTTGTTAGGGTAGCAGACTTTAAGCAAAACTAAGTTCAGGTTTCCCCAAACCCAGTTGTCTTGATAAACTGCGGAATTCGAATCTAGGGAATTAATTAAACTAAACCATGCTCCACAGGAGCCATTGTGTGTGAACGGATATGGAAAGAGAGGCAGAATTCCCTTATAGTTCTGATAGGGAGGGAGTCGGCCACATATCCAACAATTTGTAGCATTGCTAGCCTGATGGGAATGATGTAACATACTAATAAAAGTGTTATTGCGCAGCGCAAATCTATATGACAACTCATGCGGGGGAAATTCACTAAAAGAATGTTCAGCAGTAACATTATAAACATGTTTAGAAATAGGATAATATATGTGCAACAATATACTTGTAGCGATTATTAAAAGACATAAGAAAAACAGAATTAATAACGTCACTGTGCAATGACTACGCAGTGATTTACAGTACGCATGTTTTTTCAACTGGATTTCATTATTTTTTTCTCTATTCCGGTCCAGAGGATACATGTCAGAGACAAATTCAACCGATTCACCTTGGAGAGGACTTAAACAATCAAATTGTCTGACTTATTGGACCGTAGTTTTAGTCTATACAGTTCTGAGTTCGTTCGTTCAACCAAAGGAAGCTTTGAGTCTGTCTTTGAGGAAATACAGGGTTTAGTCTCTATATCGGATGGTAGTCCATGAAATTTCTTGATATGACTTGAATGTATCCAGCCTTTTCGACCTTCGATCTTCACGGCTGTCCTCGTGGTTAACAGTACAAGTTGAGGCGATTTCCACCTAGGATCCAGCTGAGACTTCCGGTCAAAGTTCCTCACTAACACCAGGTCCCCCGGAACTACGTCGTGGGGTTTCACCTCGGTATTGTCGGGAAAGGCTGCAGCTACCTGTGAACGACAAGATTGTAGTGCAGACATCAAGGAAGCCAGGTAATCTGTCAGCATATTACAGTCAACGTCAGTTATTTTACGAGGTATAGGCGTCCCCCACATATTTGGTGGTCTACCGAAGATCACCTCATACGGGGATAGCCCTGTTCGAGAATGTGCTACCATTCTCATGTAAAAGAGTGCAACTGGTAAGGCTACTACCCAGTCGACACCTTTCTCTTTACATATTTTGGACAATCTAATTTTCAGAGTTTGATTATGTCGTTCCACGAGACCTGCTGCCTCGGGGTGTCGGACACAGTGAAATCTCCATTGATAACCGAACAAAAGTGAAACGTGTTTCATTAGTTCGGATGAGAACGGCTGGCCGTTATCTGAGTAGACAGCACGTGGTAAACCGTACCGTGGGAAGAATTCTCTAACTAACTGTTTGGCAGTAGTCGGGGCAGTGTAATCTGAAACCGGGTATGCCTCTGTCCAACGGGAAAGAGCACAAACAACTACAAGAACATATTTGAATCCTCGACATCGTTCCATCTGGATATAATCCATCTGGAGGACTTCAAAAGGGTGATCAGGAGGCTGAAATCCACCTTGTTCTACGGGAATGCTTTTACCTGGGTTAAACTGACAACAGATCATACAGGTACGAACTTTTTGTTTAGCTGCTGCTCGTAAATGTTTGTTGAACCAAATGTGTTGAATGCTGTCTAGCATAGCCTTTTCTCCTAGGTGCGCTGGACTATGTATTGTATTAATGATAACTTGGACCATTGAGTCGGGAAGAAACCATATAGGTTTTTCCTTCGTCATCCATCCTTGATCCGTTTGGATCCCTCCTAATTCAGTCCATTTCTTTATTTCTTCTGGTGTAGCATGTGTCTGTATGTCAATTACGTCAAGAGCGGGATCCTTAACCATCATGCAATGTGTTGGTGTCGGAACTATTGTCTTTGTCATGTCAGCTGTGTGAGTTTGAGCAGTCTGTTTAGCTGTTCTGTCAGCTAAATCATTGCCTTGGGAAATGATATCAGTAACTTTCGTATGAGCTTTACATTTCATAATTGATATTGCAGTGGGTAGATGTATTGCATCTAATAAGGCATGAATGAGGGGTCCGTGCTGAATGTGGGCACCGTGAGAAGTTAAATAACCTCTCTCTCGCCACAGCACGCCGAAGTCGTGTACAACTCCGAATGCATAACGTGAATCTGTGTATATGTTGACTTTCTTATTGGTGGCTTGAATACAGGCTTGTGTCAGAGCGGTGAGCTCTGCTGCTTGAGCTGACAAGGTATTAATACGATTTGTTTCAATGACTTCAGTGTCTGTTGTGACTGCATACGCGGCCACTAGCTCTCCTGTACTTGTTCTCATACATGAACCATCTACATACAACGTCAGGTCTGGGTCTGACAATGGGACGTCTGTCAAGTCTTGTCTGGGTTTCGTCGTGATAGTAATAACTTCAATACAATCATGTGCCAGTGGGTCTGTTCCGTTTACTGGTAACAGTGTGGCAGGATTTAATGTACTACAACGTCTGATTTCTATGTGTGGCTGAAACAATGTTAGTTCGTAACCGGTGAGTCTCGCTATAGTCAAGTGTTGTGTTTGTGTGCGGTTCAAGAGAACCTCTACTGCGTGTGGTACTTGTACTGTCAATGGATGTCCTAACACTATGGCATCGCTTTGTCTGATTGCTAAAGCTGTCGCTGCCACTGACTTCAGGCACGCAGGCAGAGCCTGAGCTACGGGATCTAATGTACTAGAAAAATAAGCACATGGTTTGTGTGATCCTGCTTGTTCCTGTGTGAGTACTGACAAAGCAGTACCTTCGCGTTCTGTAACAAAGAGTGTGAACTGTTTACTGTAACATGGTGTTGCTAGGACAGGTGCTTGACATAAAGCTTTCTTTAAACTTTCAAAGGCGTGTGTATGTTCCTGAGTCCAAGGGAGGACAGTCGATGTGGCTGCCTCCTGTGTTGTCAACTGAATGAGTGGTTTTGCTAGAAATGCATACTGAGGGATCCACTGCCTACAATATGAAGTGAGGCCTATAAAAGCCCGCACCTCCTTTTGTGTCTTGGGTACTGACATGTTATCAATTAACTGTATGCGGTCGGGTGTAAGCTGCCTTCCCTCCTTGGACAGCGAGTGACCAAGGTAAACAACTCGCTGGACACAGAATTGCAGCTTAGAAGGGGACACCTTGTGCCCCTTTTCGGCCAAAAAATGTAAAACCGTCAGTGAGGCTTTTTCACATTCAGGTTCGCTTCTAGCGGTGATCAGCAGATCATCGACATATTGAAGCAGGGCAGTGTTGACTGGCATGTGGATACTGTCAAGTTCTCGTTTCAGTGCTTGGCTATAGATGCTGGGGCTTTCTGTGAATCCTTGAGGTGCGCGTGTGAATTTAAAGCTTCGTCCATTTAAACTAAATCCGAACAAGTATTGGCTTTCCGGATCTATTGGGACGCTAAAAAAGGCATTCTTGAGATCAATTACAGTAAAGAATGTTGCTTCAGAATCAATGGCTGTCAGTAATGAAGAAATGTCTGGAACTACGGGGTATTGTGGTACAATACATTTATTTAATTCGCGCAGATCAATAACCAATCGATATACTGGCGGGGCTTTTGGATCAGTTCGTTTAAGAATCGGAATTATCGGGGAATTACATACATTGGAGTCTGTTTCCACAACCACTCCTTGGCCAATGAGCTCGTCAATGATTTGCAGTAAAGCCACTACAGCATCTGGGGGTAACTTGTATTGTCGCATTCGTGGTAGTACCACTCCTGCCTTTAGTGTGACTCGATATGGTGTAATGTTCATGCAACCAACATCTGTGGGGCCTTGTGCCCATAAGTATGTGGGTAAAGTCTGCAGTCGGTGATCCATGTCTCGGGACACATAGTGCCCTTTGAAATCACGTAAAAACAATCTTACTCCTTCCGGAGAACAACATATTATAGCTCCTAGAGCTTTCAATGTTTTGATACCTAACAGGTTTTCTGGGCATGATTTAGTAAGCAATAAATCTGTAGTTCGTGTCAAAGGACCAATCGTAAGGGGAAGAGGCTGTGATACTTCGTTAATGATAGGTTTTCCTGAAAACCCAAGGGAAATATTCTGTGAGCCTGAGAGGGGTGCCCCTGGAACTTCACTACGTTTTATGGTTGTTCGGCTTGCCCCTGTATCAAGTAAAATTTTTCTATCCTGGCCTAATAGTTCACTGTGTACATAAGGTCCTTCTTGATCTACAGGGACCTCGATAGTATCGTTGATAATCAGGATAATCATACTGTGCGGTCTGGTACATCTGTCGTGTCGTTGTTGGTGTAGCAGCAATAGGCTGCTGTGGTGGAGCTGGCATAGACTGTTGCGGAGCTGGCATGGCCTGTGCATGCTGCGGAGCTCCTTGTTGGTTCTGATCCTGTCTAAGTGGCCGTGGTCTTTCTTTTGTATTACCTATGGCGATATTATGTTTTAAAACTGGACAATCGTGTACATAATGACCTGGCTATTTACAATAGTTGCATGTCCCTTTTACAGGACCTGCTGAAACACTAGACTGTGTCATACCCTTTTTATGACCGTCAGCTGGAACTGTCTGGGAAACGAGCATTTTCATTTTCGTATCTTTCATGCGTCTTTGTTCATGTTCTTGTTCCTCTCTAATTCTATTGTGATGGTACTGTAGCATCTGTAACATTTGCGACGGAGTGTTACCTTGCCAGGTACTCTCGAATTTCAATACTCTATTCTTAACTTGGGGCAAGGCATTTTCAACTAATTTTGTCACAAAAAGATGTGGATAAGATTCGCTACTTGCTTTTATTCCACTATTTATACCAAAACATTTTTCGAATCGGGCATAGAAATCACTAGTGTCTTCATCGTGCTTTTGTTTACAGGCTGAGATTGCACCCCAGTCTTCCTTTTTCGTAGTTAAAAAACGTGGCAGTACTTGTACTAGTAAACCTGGTAGTGTTTTGGTCTTTTCCCCAAGCCCTGAACCTGGACCTCGAGCTTTTTCTTCGTTTTCTAATGCTGTCCAATCTATCTTCTGGTCTCCCACCTCCCAGTCCTTTTCCTTGAGTTTTTCGTAAATGCCCGCAGGCATTAATACCTTCAATATTGTCATAATGTCGGGATAGGTATATTCTCCCATGAGCAACATGTCTTTAATTTCACGGTGGAAACCCGCTGGGTCTTTGTCATGACTGGGTACCACTTTCTTCATTTCTAATAGTTCTATTTTAGATATGGGTGTGTATACAAACACACGTTTAAACTCATTGTCATCACCTTTTATCGGGTGCACTTCGCGTAAGGGATTCTGTCTATCCATATAATACGTCGTTCTTTTCTTGATGGGCAGTGAGACATGTTCGGGGCATACAAAAAGAATGTACTGCTTTCTGGATTCTAGTATTTCTCTAATTAACTCAGTACCTGAACCTCTCCATTTATTCGTGAGTAATTCAGTCAATATATCAGGTAAGGGACCAGGATCGGAGTGTTGGCTTTTATATAGTACGAGGAGTTGTTGAACCATATAGATACCAGCTAAACGCTGTTCATCTGGGGTGAGGTTCAAAAACGTGTGCGCTAATGTATCATCACTATATTTTCCGGGACTGTCAACCCAATGAACGGCTGACCTGGCTAATTCTTGTTCGTCCATAGAATCGAGTATATGATAACCCCTTCGTTCTCGGAGCAATTTGTCAGCGGCTTGGAACGAATGTTCGGGGGACCTTATATTTATTATTGGGTTTTGGAAGTTTCTGTTATTATCTGGACGTATCGGACGTATCGGATCAGTAAAACCTCTAGTATTATTACAAGATCTTCCTCTACCTACATAGGCCATGGTTTCTAACTGTCCTGTGGGCAGTTCTAATTCTTCCTCCTCCTCGGTTTGTTCAGGCTCGTCTACTGCTAATCTTTCTTCGTGTATTCGTTCTACTTCTTTGCGGATCTTGCGGCACATAGCTACTATACATGATCGTTTATCATGTCTCCCCTCTGATATATTCCGACTCCATGTGGTAAGAATTTGCATTTCTTCCGGATTTACCCCTGGTCGGTCTTGATTTCTGATCACACAATTTATGAGGAAACGTAACAGTTCCCCTTGTATCTCCACTTTCTGGTACTCCAAGGCTCTATTAATACTTTCAGAATCTCGTCCTGACTGGACAAAGTGATATATATTTTCTAAATGTGTAGTCATTCCTGGTAGCCTCCCTAAATATATTGCAGCTCGTCGGATACGTAATGATGCCAGCAGCATTTCGTCCCCTTTTCCGGGCACCGGGTCATATCTACAATCTATTAGAAGTTCCTTAAGCGCGTCGGGAGTTACTAGTTTGGGCGTACGTTGGTGTGCTAATTCTTGAAAGGAAAGTTTATTTACTCTGGGTGGCGTGGAAAAAATGTTTGTTGTACCTCCCGTAGCACCACCTGGGGTGCTGGATGTGAAAGGATTCGTTGAACGTGATATAGCAACCATAGTTGTGGGTACAGCTGTAGAAACAGATGTGCTTGCCGGAACTTGTGTCGGAGTTTGTTGTTGCGGCGGTACAGACAGAGGAGGGTCTTGGCGTTGAACCCCCTCGGCAGGCGGTCTATGTGGCGCAGCATTAGCATACTCGGGAGCTGCGTCGTCTAAATAAGAGGAAAGAAAAACATCTTCTGCGGTTCTGGGATGCCCTTTGGGATGTACTTTTATCGGAAACAATGGGGGTGGCAAGTCTTTTGGTATCTCCGGAGTAGCCTTAGGTAACCCTTCGGCCAGAAGAGGATACATACCATTCATAAGGGCATTTCGTTGTCTGTCTACTTGTTCTGATTTTACTCGAGTACCTTCTTCAATTAATAGATTTTCTCGAACTTTATTTGAATTCTCCTTACTCTTCTCTTCCTGTCTACGTGCTTTTTCTGTACGTCTATACGATTCTTTACGCCATAATTCAATGGCATCTTTCTGTGATTGTCTAGCTTTCTTTTTCCATAATTCTTCCTCTACTTTCACGATGCAATCTGCATCCCAGGTCCCAGCTGCGGGCCACCTCTGACTTTCTGGTAATTCCTTGGTGTAGTCTACCCATAAATCAAGAAATAATATGGCGTCTAGGCCATGTTTATGATACATGAAGTACCCTGGAGTGTCCCTAGGAGGAATGGGAACAGCTTCTTCGAGTACCCCTTTTCTAGTTTTTATCTGTCTTAATTTCGAAAAGAGCGGCATTTTTGAGAACTGATCTGATCTGATACCTAATTCTGAACACGTTTAATACAACAAAACACAATAATGAACAGTCATTCACACCACAATATACAGAACGCATTTAAAACATTTTAACATTTAACATTTAATGAACAACAATGATGGCCATTTAGGGAACTAGTCACTAAACATGATACTCGGCACTAACTAGGTAATTCTGGATTATATACTAGACATACTTGATATACTGCTAAACAGTACAGATACACTGCTGAAACAGTGCAGACCGGATTTGTGTACCCAAACCCGTCTTGACCGGCACAACCTATGTGCACGTCAGAACGCCTCCCCGACAATGGTACTCACCGGGTAGCTCGGAACGGAAGGCCTCGGAACTGAACTGAACTGGACTCGGACCGGACTGGACTCGACTCGAAACTTCGGAACTTCGGAACTTCGGGACCTGGTGGGCCTCTGTATACCTCGGATCTTGCTCTCTCAGCTAGGCTCTGGTCGGGATACTTCGCACTTCTCACCGCCTCGTCTGGGTGTTGATCGCAGCCTCAGTTACCCCCGCTGGGCAGGAGGGAGATACAGGAAATCCTGTGGGTACGCGTTGTTGTCCGTCCAGCTGTGACAGGAGACCGGGCCTGCAACGCACCTCCGGCGCGTGAGATGAGAAAGTGTCCCTGTTCGGGCGCCATTTATGTGGTAAATAATTTAATTACCGGAACTTAATTTGATGCGGAAAATCTATAACAATAGCTCAGTAAAATAAGAGGCAGAATCCGTGGTATTAGAGGTTCGGAACGGGCTTTATTCCAAAATCAATTCGAATCGATGGACTCTATGTTCCATCACCACGAAGGTTCAGGAAGTGAAGAACCATCTTTATTGACAAGTAATCATTTTTATACAATAGGCATTACAGTGAAACAGATGCAGGAGGCGTAACAGTTGATAATAAAGATAAGAACATACATGCGTAACTAAAATAGGTGTAACTGGGCGTAACTTAAAGAACGTCATTGGATATGATGTCATAAATGGGTGGTTCCACGAAAGAATTTCGCAATGTCAGCAGAAATACTTGGCAGAGATGCGCGCGCAGCAGCATGACGTGTGATTGACGTGCAACTAGGGGGTGAAGGGGACTTGACATTTAGCTCTACATGTGGAGACAGAAGTCTGGGGTTATGTCAACCTAATCCCAAATCATATCTAACATCCTATGTTTAAAGAACTATGTTATCCAAAAAAGGAAGGTCTCTTAGGATAGAATCTTATTCTATACTGACTATACTGACTGTTAGTGCGTGTACAAGCGTCTAAGTGTCTACACTAGATGCGAGGGCAGAAATCTTCCATAGTAACAGGGCTATGAATTACTTGCATAAAGACAGAGAAGCCGGGCCTTTTGCTCGGTAGCTGAAAGAATGTTTACTTAAACTACTAGACAGGAATGCATTGGGTGAAGAGCGGAGCAGAGCAGATAATCTTGAAGGTGAAATACAGTTTTTGGCAAGCAGACAGGTCGAGTCAGGCACCGTTAGCCGCGCAGGGAGTAGGACAAAGTTCATGGGTACAGATGCGAGCTCAGACTGGAGCTTTCAGAGGCAGAAGGCAGAAAAAGCTTGATGGCAGAATCAGGGCCTACTCGCCTGGACTGTAAAATGGGATAAATGAACCATATAAAGCCGGTGGCCTTTCATACTTAGGAATAGAATATCCGGCCCATTCATGGCGGATCTGAAAGAGGACATGTTGACGGTGGACGCACATGTGTTTGCGTCTTCATAACTGGAACTGGAGGAAACATACATGTACTTATGATTTATACATGAAACCGTTGGGGTCCAAGATAGGGGACATAACTGATCATAAAAATCCATATTTCCACAATGTGACATTACCTTGCAGCTTCTTAAGACACCTTTGAGCCCACATGACCTGCCTCACACTGCTACTGTCTAGACTCTAGTGTACGCGCTGCGTACAAGCGGTCAACAAACATTAACAAGCCACTTTTTTAGGAAGTACTGGTGTACTACTGTTACTGTTAGTCCATATTGCTTATCCATAAATGCTACACTTTTTGGCACGGCTGAGAAATGCTTGCAAGTTGCAATATACTAACGCACACCATTTCATTTTTCGCATTACAGACGCAAGATTCCCTTCTACGAACCAGAGCTTCTGAATGATGCAACAACTACCAGTACTAGGTTCTTCTAAGGTGAGGGGTCACTTCACTCACATCTTCATTTATAAATTTATATAAACTAAATTCCTAGGGGATGGTGGTGCTGCCTTCCACCACTGTTCAGTTATCATGATTTAATTCCCAACTATATAAGTGTAACAATGTATATTGTTTTAATGTTATTGATTTTCCGGTTGGTGCTGCATTTATAAGAAAACAGTGTACAGACCTTCTCAAATTGAAATAAACATTTTGAACTTAAATAGACTTGGTGGTATTTGGTGTGGACTAACTTACACGAGTGAGCAAATTAAAGTAAGGGTGTGCATGTGAATTGCTTCCACGACTGAGAGGTTGGGTGTGTTATGTTCTGGGTTGTCTACTTGTTGGGTATCTTGGGGGGAGGGTTCCGAGACCTAATAGTTATGACAGTACTATAGTCAAGCAGTGGAATTGTGGTGGGTGCGGAATTTCTGATTGAGGTGTGCAAGGAAGGTCCAACCTACCATTACCAACATCCTATTTTCTGGTGCAAATGTCTGTGTATGTGCAAGATCCCTACAACAGTAGTATGTCCTATAGGGTATCATATCAAAATAGTAATAAATCTGGTAGGGCTGTTGTTGCTGTGAATTTTCAAATCCTCAAGATCAATAAGAGTAAAAGTAGTACAAGACGACGACCCAACGGATTGGACTCAATGGCTCGAGCTACTGGTGAATATGAGTTTTATATTACAACCTTTCACAAAGAGTGGCACTGGCCAACTGGGCAAGACTAGCTACTACAATACAGACAGACTGATAGTATTTAGTAGTAGTAGTACTCAGAGTCATCATAGCGGAGGCAGGGATGAGATTTTTGAAACCGTACAGATCGAAGGATAATTGGTTGTAAAAAAATAGCATTTGGAAACAAACAATAGTTCGTGAAAAATATGGGGCAGTAAAAGTTATGGGATAAGAAATATTATTAAAAACAAAAAGACTTACTGGGGCCAGCAGAGGAGCCCTCCGGGGTGTCCTCCTGGTGGTGTTCTGCCTGTCCCACCGACTGCCCAGTCCCTGTCGGTCTGCCCCTGGGTGCTGATGAACAGGAAAGATTTAAGAACGAGACAAACATTGATGGATGGTGTCAAATACAATATTTTTCAACAACGGTCAAAAAACACTTATGTAAACAACAATTGCAATAACTCAATTGACCGATCTCATCTGGTCAACAAGTAATATCGGGGGATTCGCAGTTCGACTACTCAAGTTACTATTTATCAACAGTAATCCAGTCTTCCATTCTGATTCAAGAAAACTAAGTTACAACTAAGCCTAAGTACAACGTACCACCCAACCTAGCCCACCTATTCCAGGCATGCCAATTGTACATTAAGTATGCATTTCCACTGTTTTCCTCAACAATGCGTATGGTCAAATCATGGAGGACAGACACATCAACATGACTACATTTTTTGTATACACCAAATTTGGTTTGATTGATGCTGATCTGCTACTGCTAAGTAACTGCTAAGCCTACCACCACTCATTGAACAAACTAGAAAAGGTTCTAATAAAGACTGCCGTACTAGCAGCACGTCACGTAACTGAGTGAGGGGGCATCACGCATACCACTAACAAATTAGAAGCTCAAACAAATAAATGAGTTCCATGTTACTGTGAATCCTGTGAAGCACGGAGGCCTTTATATTAGATATCCTTTGATTGTGGGAGTCCACTGATATCTGGATTTCCTAATACTGGGTCTCCTCTGATAGTGTCAGCCTTCAGATATGTTGTCATCTTCTCCTAGTCAAACTGTGAGCATATGAATCCTCTCCCTGTGATATCTGTAGAAAAATGTGTCTTGATACACCTCATAGCAAACATCCATTGATAGTAGGTTTCCCCAATAGTGGAAGTGTTTGGATGCTGGTAGTTCATTGTCCAAGAGTAATGGAAGTCTATGGGACTGGGAGTCCTCTATTTCTTAGAAGACCTCTGCTACTGGGATTGCTCTGATATTTAGAATCTTCTGGGAAATGTCTTTTCATGCCACACCCTTGTTCCCAGACCATGGAAGTCCAGAAACGTCTTGCACAGAATCACAGGTTGAGTGGATCATATTTGTAATGTATAATTTTTGTGCTACAAGCAATCCCTCAAAAGTGTCGACATTACATCTACCATCAACAGGAATATATGGATAACTCCTTTAAATAGAAAAGTATATTCACAGTTGGAAGCTAAAGTGCAAAACGTAGGTTGTGCAAATTATAAGAATAAAATAGCATAATCACATTATAGATTTTGTGAGTGGAAGATACACACCCACAGAGTAATAAAATGCAGAGCAACACATGCCTGATGCAGCAGCTTTTCTAGTTCCGTGTAGCTGGCCAACTCTCAAAGAACCTTTTTGAGCATACTTAACAACAAATTGCACACCGCAGTAAACCACCTTGCTGCACTGCATGATAGGAAAAGAGGAGGAATGCACAGTATTTAACATTATGCAGCGCATTACTGTCTTTCCCCTGTGCTGGCACACAATGTGCTGCCTAGCTCCGATGCAGGCACCCTAGCACAATGGTGCAATGGTGCCTGCATTATAAGCAGGATTGGTTTTGTGCAGGAAAGGATACCTTCTTGCCACAAATAAACAATCCCCTGTGGCATTTTACTCTTTCTATGTGTGCCGCAGAATGAGAAGAGGAAAAAACAAGGAGAAATAAAGATATTTTTTGTTACGTCTGACCTGGGAAGTCGTAGCATTGTGATGCATTCCCAGGTCTACCAATAATTGTAAATCTGTGAATGTGCCAGAATCCATGGATGGATCTGTGGGAACACTACGCTCCACCCATAGAATGCCTCCCTGGGGCAGAGTAATGCAATGCAGCAATTTGCACTCCATTTCTTTACTCAAGATGTATCAAGCAACTCAGGGCCCTGCAATGTGGCATTGCGTGGCTAGATAAATCTAACTTAAAAGTAGTGTTGCTCTTTGTCCTCTTGCATGGCGCAAGAGCAATGCAACTCTTTGATGAATTTGGCCCTGGATGTCTGAATTTTTGGAGCCTAAGTGGGTCTTTGATTTATGTCTACACTGTTACCTTTAATATGTTTCAACTATAAGTGTGTTTACCTCCAGGAGAAAGCACATTCCTGGCAATCCATATTTTTGACAGTCTATGAGCACACCTCCCTCTAGCTTATCCAAGGAAGTACCCTATATGTGTGTCTGTAAGTCAATATTTCTTGTTATTCCACTTCCTTAATCTACAAGAGTGTTTGCAATCTTAGCTACAGATTTTTAGCCATATTGTGATCTAGAAATTCATATATCATTTGAATGTACAGATTGAAAGTGTGGGAAAAGATGTTGTCAACCAAGTGAGTTTATGGCGTGTGCGTTCCTTGTATTCTAGCTTTAGAAAACAAATATCATGCCTCAAAGATTGAGACTTGAACAATAAACAAGCTCAACCCATATGTCCCTGTGAACTGGGTAAAGCTAATCAGCCACAGCACAATTGTTCACAAGGAACTCATTTAAATAAAAAAGTATGGTTTTTGCAAGGTATTAATGTCTTGCAGCGATTTAAGCAAAATTAGCATATGATAAAGTCAATATGTTTACCATTCATGATTTTTTCTTTAGTTTTATTAAGTTTATGACTTCAGAGAAACACATAGGAATGGAGAGAAAAACAGCTCCACAAAACGTTCTTATGCAATACTCAATTCAGCCAAAGTGAGTGCCCTTTATTTGCAACTGCAGTTGTAAGGAAATAGAAAACGCTGGGGCCGATTCACAGAACTAATCTGAGACAAAATACTAAACTTACTACTTTTGGTATTCACAGACACATTTAGTAGTAGTAAAATTAGGATTCTGTCTTAAGTTTGACTTAAGACAGACTTAAGACAGACTTAAGACAAGCTTAAGACAAAATCTTAACTTTACTACTACTAAATGCCTTCTGTGAATACCAAAAGTAGTAAATTTAGGATTTTGTCTCAGATTACTTCTGTGAATCAGGCCCTATATATAGTAAACCTCTACTGTGTATTGACATAATTTATAAATTCATTTAAGAAGATTCGTGACAAAGATTGAGACATCCTTCCCAATGTTTAGGTCAGATTCTCCAACCTCATCGGCTCCCATATTCGTTGTGGACGGGCATTTGACTCTGGTGAGATGATATATGGTCTATTTTGTCACTAAGGGAGCTTGACTAATATTCTTCCATATTTAGCAGTGTAATGGAAACATGGTGGATGCTGGTGCACCAGTAGAAATGTCACATGGTTTCATGACAGACCGATGTAAATTTTGATAAATATAGATAACAGTTCCTCCAAATATTGTGACAGCTGATGCCACTTCCTCAACATATACATATGTATTCGCAGTAGGTTTCAAGACCTTCTCTTATCCAACATATCGGTTTGTTTTTAAACAAACACATTCTCAAAGAATTAGTTTGTTTGTGAAAAACAAACCATCAATAGCACTGGTGCACGGGGTGACCAACCATTACTTTATTTCCAAGCTTATGCAAGGCATAGTGTCCTGTGAAGGTAAATAGAGTTACAATCCAACTGCAATAAGTAGGGTGGTGTGACTGTCACTATCACCTGGCAGGCCATGGGAGGGCTGACCACCAGAGCGAAGGTTTTTACACAGAGCCAGCTGATGCTTGTCTGATGCAAGGCCTGCAGATCCCTCACCTTTAAATGGTTCAGGGAACTTAATTTATAGCATCTCCCCTTTCCCCCAAATTCTGGAAGAACTCTTAGGGACTCATCACGATATGGGCGGACTTGCATCTGCCCAACACCCTATCGGTTTGGAACCGCCTGACTATAGGTCAGCGGATCCGACCTCACAATTTGGATGTGACCGGCCATAGGGCGGTCAGAAACCTTCAATTTGCTATTGCAGCTTGTGCGGCGGGTGGAAAAGGCCTGCAGCACAACCTGCTATAACACAATGGATGTTTGGAAACATCTCTGCACCGTGTGGCAGGCACCTCACAGTCCCTGCCACCTGGTGCAGGGATGTTTAGAGGTGCATCATAGGTGCTCCCCTGGGCCCATAGCGGAGGGCAAGCAAGAAGGGGGCTCTGGTAGGGGCCCCCAAAGTTACTTTACGCCTGCCTTTTCATGGCGGGCGGAACGCCATGAAAGGGCAAACGGAAACAAACATCACAATCCAGATGGCGGAGCCGAACCTTGCTCCGCCATCATTAAGGGATGATGATGCCTTCCGATGCATGGACGGGCTCCTTGAGCCAGTCAGAAGAAAATCGGAATCCCCCCGCAGGTTTCACTCCGACCGCCACTGAAACCAACAATGTCTGGTGGAAAGCCTTCGACAGCTAGTCAGAGGCATTCCACCGGACATCGTAATTATACCCTTAGTGAAGAAACAAAGCTCATGCACAGTGTAGATTGTGTCTAAATATTTTATTTACTGATCACTACCACCATATATATCTTTCTAATTTTACAAAGTGAAAAACTCATCACACTTGCATTTTTTTAATGGATATTTCTTGAAATGTCATGAAAAATTCACAAAAGCACACATTTTTATTGAGGTATGGATTATTGGTATCTAACATAAATCTTTTGGTAGAGAGCATGCCTTGCCTAAAAAAAGCCACGCAAGATACCAGAAGAAAACTAGTTTTAGTAGAACATATTTACCAGCAAGACATTTTAAACATAAACTAGATTTCCATGGAAGAAAATTATACAAAATTCTATGATGCAAAATTTGCTCTGGCTTACTGAGCACTTTTTCTGTGATTAAGGTTATTGATAACCCAACCTGCTCTTACAAATATATAAGAAAAATACGATCACATTGTCAGTGCAAAAAAAGGCCCACAGAAGATGGCAAAATCTCTCTAAGGGGCGAATCCTAAATGTAATACACACATGTGGGCCATTAACACATGCAAATTACTCTTACATTTTTAATTAACTTTATTACTTTGGGCTATTAACAAAATCAGAGTGTAAAATTACTCAAAAGTGTAGCAATACACACCTCCACCTCCGGAAAAAGGGGGTGGAACCAAACTAGCAAGTGTTAGTTACAGATGAATAAAAGACAGTTGTAAGTCCAACACCACAGCTGGCCAACCACTGGTACTGCAATACCCTCCCATGGAAAATTATGGAGGCTATGACTTACATTTAAACACCATTGGAATTAAAGTGAAATTAAATTATAGTTTTTAAAATAGTTACAAATGTAAATTTGTATAATTTAATATAACAAATATCAAAATAGTACAGAGTTATTATATAATTATACAATATCGTAATACTCTTTTTAGTTGATAAATAAATGTAACAATAATTGTTATTAGGTATAATTCAATTAATTTAATTAATTACATACATCACTTTTAATTCTTATTTATGCATAATAAACATTTTATTTTTTACTTCAGTAGAGATTGTTTTTAATTTAAACTTGAGAAAAATACATTTACTTTAATTTAATATATTTAAATTAACTTTTTTAATTAAAAATCGATGTAATAGAGCTGTAGTATTTTTTTTTAGTTCTACATTTAAAACAAATACATACAAATAATTAACCTTACTGTTTAACATGAAAATATTTTTACAAACGTTTTCCAAGTCTAGTAAACTTTAAAAATGTCCACACATTTTACCATGCAGAGATCTCTGCCACCAGGATGGAGGTTTCCCTGTGGTAAAATATAGGGAACTTTTCCCTATACTTTATCATACGGAGATTGCTGCCCAAATTAAGATATGCCGTTGCTGTATTACAAGTGCATTATGTCCTATGGTGCTTGCATTATGGCGAATGAGACATCCAGTATTTCACCCCTGCTTACAAAACAATTATTTCTTTGGAGATAGTGGTTTTGAGCCGCCAGGTTTATGACCAATCCAAATCTGGGATACCCTTTCCATTCTCATAGCCTGCTCCTTCCATGATAATTCTATCCTAGAGTCAGCTAGCTCATTCAAAACAATTTATCTTGATTCCTACAGGGAGTGAAGCATATGAATACAAAGGGCCTGATTACGAGTCTGGCGGTCTTGGGCAGTCCACCATTTTGCCTATGACGACATTCACCATCGTATCGGCAGTGGACTGCTGCTGTGCCAGGGAACAGTTGTTCCCTGGCGGTGGCGCAGCTGCGCCACAACGCAATATGCTGAGTGAGGACTGGCGCAGTCCCGCCCAGCATATTATGAGTTTGTCCAATGCCAGCATTTTAGATGGGAGATTCACAATAAAAAGGCTGGCCGTAGAGGAACAGAGGGGGCCCTACAGGGCCCCCATGGTCCCCCTGCCATTCGGAGGCATTCAGGGGGGCACAACATGTGCCCTTGCCTGTATTCCCACAAACTTCCAGCATGGCATAGACGTCCACGTCTGTCCACGTTCATGCCATGCTGGAACTTTTTTGCCGTTCCCATTGCGGTGCCTGTTTCCCAGGTACCGCCATCAGAAAGGCACAGGACCGCCAAAGTATCATGAGTTCAACTCGTGATATGATCGGCTGTCCTTGCTTGGGGTTGGCACCAAACTCGTAGTCAGACCCTATAGACTTTTAGTTTTATAATTATTTCTGATTATGTGAAAGTGGGATTATTTACACTTAAAAATGACTTGAAGTCGATGTTATTTTTGAATTTGCTATGGACTGGCTGGCAGGAGACACTGAAAACAGGTGAAGACCGGAGGAGAGGATCATGTACTTTGAGAATAAATGTCTTCCCATCAGTACATAGATGCTTAGCGAGGCATCCACCAACAGAATTCCGCTCGAAGGCGCCCTTCCACTGGGAACTATCTTCCCTCTCCATGGCAAAGCGAGGAAAGTGATACAGGCTGTGTAGTGTGCCGGTCCCTCGGCCACTGTGCGACCTGCTCTTCTGGATCACCGACTTCTGACAACATGGTCCAAACTGCCCTACGCTTATCATGGAGTTGCAGTGGGGCACATTATCAAGAGAGGCGATAAATTATCGCCGCTTTAGCGGCAGAAAACTTCCGCTAAAACGGCTATAATGGGCTTGATAATATGCTCTATGGAATTCCAATTGAAGCTCAGGTTAGATGTCCTTCACATCTAACATGGGCTTCAATTGGAATTCCATAGAGCATATTATCAAGCCAATTATCGCCGTTTTAGTGGCAGTTTTCTGCCGCTAAAGCGGCGATAATTTCATCGCCTGTCTTGATAATATGCCCCAGTGTTCTTTGTGAGGAGGTAAACAAAGTGGTTTGCGTATGAGTCCTGGCATCAATTGCCACGTGGACTTTCTCTGTCACTGCGCTCAGCACTCACTAGCCGGGTAGAGGCCAACTAGGTTGTGGCAGACGTTATCAGATGAGGAGAGGGATTCTGAAAAAAGGAAAGGAGGAGTGTGAAGGTAAAGGAGGCCTACAAGAGAGGGCGAAATATTATTTTAAAGCATGATAATTTTAAACTGTTGACATCGTACTGAATAATTACTTTGCGGTAATTAGGTTTGCAATGCACGCCAAATTTAAATAAAAATTGTCCAAGCCAGGGAAAATAAATAAAACTGTCATTCTTCGAAGCCAATACTATACTCAGGGCTTTAGGTGGGCTGAAAAAACCTGAGAGGTCTCTCAAGGGTGTGTGGCAATGTAATTAAAGGTGTGGCTTAAAAAAGACGTAAGCTAAAATTCTGGGGCAGATTTACAATAACTGGCGCATCCCTGCATATCAGCAGGGATGCACCAGTTATTTTGCGTCACGGCAGACACCTCTTGCACCACCATGGATGCGCTGCATTTACAATGCGGCACACCATGGGGCAAGAATGGACAGATGCGTGACGCATCTGCTGCTGTAAAGGTGACGCATTGCTGGAGTTGCGGCGCAAGCGCAAGCGCAACACAGTTCCAGCAAGGCTCGGGGTGCCCCTATGCCTAACATGCTGCGTCAATCCTTAAGCCTGCTTCAAGCAGGTGCAGGGTTTTGATGCAGCATGGCCGTGAAATTGACTGAGTGAAATCCTGTAGATTTCACTCAGACACTTTTAGGATGCGTTCCTGGGCCGGAACGCCCCCCCCCTGCACCGGAACGCCCACATGTGGCGCAGGGCTTTACAACGTGACACATCTCCCTAGATGCATCACGTTGTAAATACCCTGCAGCATGGCGCTGGCTTTGAGCCGCCACTGTGTCATAAAAGTGATGCAACGGCGGCGCAAATGTGGCGTACGGGGCTTGTAAATCTGCCCCTCTGTGCTTAGCATAGTGTGCAGCCCAACTTGTATTTTGCTGTTTTCGTCATTACATCCAGCTATATGATACACCAAGTAACATCATACCTACAACAGGTCAGGACTATTGGCTTTGTCAATGATTGTTAGTTGCATAAGATAAATAGGCAGAAACAATGGCATGTATATAATATTGAAAAAGCTTCCACTTAAAGCCCCAGGGCAATGTTGCTGCACCTGAGTTTCAAAAAGAGAAGGGAAATCTAGAGAGAAAATTACTCCTTTTAAAGGATTTCCCTTCCCATACAACACTCACCTAGTATGAGGTCATGCCGTAACTCCTCCACTAGTGAGGAGTGAGCACGCGCACATCGATGTGCCTGCTGTCACTATAATCCGGGAGAAAAACGGACCGCCCGTGCCAGGGCACAAAACAGAGCCCGATAGAGAGCCGTTTCGAGGCCCCCTTAAAAAAACTGCTGGTGCTCAGCACCCGTGAGATCCGGCCCACTTAAAGCCCTGACTATACTGCCAACTGAACGATGACTTGCAATTTTAGCAGGTGAATTTGTAAATGGTTTACATTTGCTGCCTCTGCAGGATGTGTCGGATGTGTGAGACGGAGTTTCACAGATGCCCCAGCCTACGGTGTTATTGGATCCATGGCCATTTTGGTGCTGCTGCACTTATCCCTGCCTTTGACAGAGCCGATGAAGAGTGCTTTCTCAATACAGTAATTGACACTGAGTAGGCCTCTCCTGAGGTGCCACTCTTTCTAGCTGAGAAAAATGCAGGCTCAGATATGTCTTCTTCGGTCACTTGGGGGCATATCAACAACAACCGGCGATACTTATCGCAAAGCGCACTTAGCGCTAGGATAATTATCGCTGGCAAGCGTGGATTTTTATCGCTGAGTTAGCGTGCTATTAGCAACGCTTATCTCAATAACGATAAAAATCCTCACGCTAACTTGAGATTATCGCTGGAAACCCGGCGATAATCTCCCGTTAGCTTGTTGATAGGGACAGACAAACTTAGCCATGATATCCTCCTTCCATAGGATATCATGGCTAAGTCCGTCCTGAAGCAGGTGTTAGAAAAGTAGCGATAACAGGTGTCATCGCTACTTTTCCTGACGCTATGCTTCATAGCGTGGGGCTTGATGACAGGAGAAATGTCGCTTAGCGACATTTCTCCTATCATGTCAGGTCAGGAACGCCCACTTGGGCGTTAGAAATCCCCACGCTAAAGCAAGGTTTCACGCGTTAGCGTGACCTTGCTAATATAGCGATAAAATTATCGCCGCTTTTCGGCCGAAAACGGCCGCTAAAGCGGCGATAATTTTTTATCGCCTCGTTGTAAATATGCCCCAGAATCTTTTGTGATATCTCAGCGCTAAAACCTGTGTTAGCTGCACTTTACAGAGTCCAAAACTGTTCAGTCACCCAGCAAAGCTGAACGAACAAGAACTTATTGAAATGACATGGTAATTAAGTGAATATTCTTTTTCCGAAACCTAAAGGCTACAAGGCATCACCGCTCCTCATTTAATGTGCAATCTTTGAAGTATTTATTTGTGTTTTTATAACAGGCCATTCAATATGTTGCAGTGCGGTACGGTATCAATAAGTTGAAATAATGGAACAAAGCCACAGGCGTGCACCATGACGGCGGTACACACCAGAAAGAAAAATGACATGGAATAGTTGGTAAGCACAAGAAATCAAGCATGAAATGAACAAGAGATATTTTTGTTAGGGGTGGGCGGAATTTGCGAAAGCGACTGTGACAGTAAAGCTCAAATGTTATAACGGCTGGTCTCCGGGAGGCAGTCTGCAACGAATATGCTAATTACCCTCAGGTAAACCTTTCTCCATACAGTACTCATCAGAAGATTAGGCAATTGATAAAATGTGAGTGATTACAGCATAATTAATTATCCATACACGGCGTCAAGCCAAATAGCTAGACCGTGTATTACTTTCCAACAAAATGTACATATTTTTTATATTCTAAAACTGTTTTCAGTTTACTAAATCGTATAAAAAATTTCACAAAATAGGTAAGATCGAAGTTGAACAAACCCACGCAATTCAAATTACTCCACATTATATTGTGCCTGATTGTGAGTACCTCCTCCTCCTTCCTAGACGTGGAAGTCAAATCACTACTCAAAAAGCCCTCCGCAAACCTCAAGAACTACTGGCCCATGTCCCTGCTTCTGTTTCCCACAAAAGTTCTGGAGAAAGATATCAACCACAAATTCACCAACTACTTAGAGAACAACAACCTCCTGGACCCATCTATTCTGGTTTCCGCTCAAATCACAGCACAGGGACCGCCCTGATCATGGCCACCAATGACATCGGGTCCTTACCAGACTGGGGAGAATCCGCTGCCCTGAACCTCCTCGATCTCTCTGCAACCTTCGACAACATGTCGCACTCACCCTCCTACAAGGGCTCAACCGAATGGAGGTCTACGAGAACACCCTCAAGTGAAATCGCATTCTTCCTCACCAGAAGAACCCAGAGTTTCTGCCTCCTACCCTACACCTCGGGCCTGAAAAACATCATCTGCTGTGTTCCTGAAGGATCTTCACTCTGCCCCACCCTGTTCAACACATATATGGTCCTTCTGGCCACCTTGGTCAGAACCCATGGTATGAACATCATATCATACGGGGCGGTACCCAGCTCATTCAGTCCCTGTTAGCGGAGCCCACTAACACCAAAGCCAATTTCCACAGGTGCATGACCAGCCTAGTCAGCTGGATGCAAAACAAATGCCTGAAACTCAACACTGACAAAACAGAGGGTGATGAATAGCACTTTGCGAATCCATTTTCGATTTGATTGATTTTGAATCATTGTGTCAAGAGCGGTACAATAATGGCGTCAAGAGGATTCATTCATTGTGCCAACAGCGGTCCATTCATTGTGTCGACAGGAGTAATATTCAGGAACTTGTTGACTCTGCATGAGGAAAGGAAAACTGCGAAACTCAGAGGATCCAATCCTCCAATTTGCCACCTTGGCCAGCAAGCTTTAGAAAAAGAGAACAAAAATATGACATGAAGGTGTAAGGAAGTAGAATGATTGATCCTGTCTGCTTATAATTCTGACAACTGTACCAAAAACACACCAAGAAGGCCATTAGAAAATGTGCTTATAAGTAGCAGCTTTAATTAGTGCTGAAACATCAATTGGTCTTGTTCAATTAGTCCCGCTATCATGGACATGGCCAAGTTAACAGTACAAATAAAGCTGAAAATTGATTGCCGGCCCCTTGATGTGAATGCAGACAAATTAACCTGACTCCGCTGTCATAGGAGCTGCAGCAACGCAGAGGCACTGAGAGCCCTTCTGTATCTTGTAATTTGCTTGGCATTGGATTAATAACATTGTGTATAGTATCAGTGCTGTCCACATCATGTACGAGTGCCTCATTAGATAGACGAGGGGGAGATGCATGTTAACAAGAGCTCCGGTAATTAGGAACATGAGTGTTCCAAGAACAGCCTCGCTTTTCTCACTAAGAGGCTGCCAGAGACAGAATCTTCTCCAAGCGGGCGAGTAAGCTCCTCACGTCTAAAATGATACGGAAGGGGAAACTTTAGGCAGTGGTTAATTTGGAAAAAGAAATTGCCAGGGGTCTCATCGGGAGCCACTACAGCTTGCACCCCACATTGTCCCTGTCATGCTACAAATTATAGTAACAACAAAACTACTAACCATCACACTCCTACAAGTTTGACAATTCTGACTATTCCAGGCCATCAGTGCTATAGGAATTGCTTGGACGGCCGATAATAGTAATTTTTAATGCATATTGAATTCATAATTAACTGTTGCTGTGGTCATCTCTAAATTAGCCAGACAGCACCACCTTGTTGCAGACTTTCACAAGCATCGGTGTTGACAGTTAAGTCAGGTGCTGAGCACTGTATACCACCGGCTCAAATTAAGCACTGATTTTAGGGCTGAAAACAATGATCACTTACAGTTCAATTCAGGGCATCTACAGATTAAATATCCACCATCTCCCTTCTTGTATCATAGTTGGCATCATCAAATGTCTACTTCATTTTCACTGATTCTGGTTCCTTATCTTTTTCGGAAAGGTCTGCAAACAATACCTTCTTCCTGCATCCTTTTCAACCCTACACTAATTTGTAAGGTCCTGTGATGGGATGGCTACCCGACTCTTGCTCTGTGCATGACACGTTTCTAGATAATTAGAACTTCTGCGCAGGGTGTTACCTTAACTTCAGGGTTTGTTTATATGTCTTAATTTACTTTGATCTAAAATTCTCAACCGGAAACGTCAAGGAATGTTCATTTAGTCGCATGATTCCCTCTGTTTGTCTAAGCAGGAAGCACCAGTAAATCACACATACATAATATCCACTCGAATTTTTTAAAAACGTTTGTAGTTGGTTTTTTTTTTTAATGTTTATATAAATTTGGACTTACCTTCTTAGGCACCATCTGTTCCCTATAAGAGATAGCCTCTGCCTTCCGTGTCAAACAAGTGGTGTGTTTTACATACCTGACTTTAAGCTCTACTCTTCTGTTTTTGCACTCTTCTCACATTCATCAAATAAAGAGTGAACAACTACACTTACAGTAGCTGCAACTATTCAAGGTCTCTAAATGCATCGTTTTAAATTACATCTAAAACTAGAACTGTTTGCTTTGTGAGATTCATTGGCACTGTGATAGAAAGTGAGGCAATACTTGTATTTTCTTCACAACATTTTATTTTGATCCCTATTTTATTTGTTGAATAATCTTTATTCATTTTATACTCAAAAACAACATACAGCTGTAAATACTGCAGAATAAAGTACATATTATTGTACATCTCCATTTGCATTGTTGTGCCCAGTAGGTGTGGGGCGAATCGCCATATCCAACGTTACAGGTAGTCAATATCAACATTGATTAACTACAGAGACTATTAATAAATGTTGCTGTACGAAGCTGTGAATAAACCTGATGTAAACGAAAAATAAACATAATACCACCTAACTAGTGTGCCTGTCCTATGTTCGTCATAAATCTATTACCATTAAATGTGTCGCCTATGTGGAGTGCGAGCAGCCAGGGTCTTGCTATGATGAGTGCTATAATGGGAGTAGAATAGTGGAGGAGTCATGCAGTGCATATGCCATGTTATGTGTGAGTGCAGTCGGTCCAAGCCGAAAATGTGAGACAGCTTTGTCTATTTGCCACCCCCGCGTATGTATTGCTCGGCGCGCCGCTTGTGTGTGGATCTTAGTATGAGTACTCAGGGTGTCTGCGGTGTGGCGGCCAGTTGCGATGTCGGTGTTACTGACACATCAGCCGATATCGTGTGTATCGCAGAGGCTAGCTTCTATAATAGTTACGTAATGTTGCCAGTCTACAGGTTGCATCCTAGACATTGGCGGTGGGGGCTGAGATGTCAGAGTCACGTGTTCGGCCACCAGGGCACGTTGGAGAGCAGTCAACCAGTGCCTAGTGAAGGGGCCCGTCGGGACTTCCAGGCCATAGCCAAGGAGCGTTTGGCCAGAACCAATGCAGGTCTAGGACTTTTTGGAGCTTTTTACGGTGTGCATTCCATTTGGTGATGCCTACTAAGTAGTGTGCGCTCTGCGCTGTGATCGTGGTTCCCGTTGCAGCTGTCAATATATCAGATACTTTCCCCCAGTATTGTAATGCGGGAGCATGTCCATACCATATGCATAAATCAGTGCCCAAGTCATGGCATCTGGGACAGACATCAATGGAGGTCGGGTACATTCACGCCAGCCTGTGCGAGGTTAAGTATGTGTGATGTAAATAATTGATTTGTGTGAATTTCAGTCTGGCATTCATTGAGATTATCTTGTGGTTTTCCACGCATTGTTTCCATTGCTTGTCTGTGATTTCAGTGGAGAGTGTGATTGTCCAGTATTCGCGTAATGAGGTTAATGAAGGGGATGTGTCTGCTCTAAAGGATGGTTTTCCTGTCTGACCCATGTTTTGTATTTTGATCTCTATGGCATGAAGTGCCTAAGGTCAGTATCATAGGAGGAGAAAAAAACGATGCCGGGTGTATGGTGTTGCAGCTACAGGTGAGTTTCCCGGCACTACTTTGATCCAGAGATGCATGTCTCATTTGACTGGATTCAAATTTATTGAAAGATAAATTGTTCCTCCACTGGCTGTGGAATTTGCATAATGAGATGTATACAAGTGATGGACTGATGTGTTCTTTCTGAAAAGATGTCAAGGTAATTCTGCAACGTTTATTAGTTGCTTTTCGAGACATAGGGCCTTATTTAGAGTTTGGCAAACGGGATAATCCATCAAAATACAATGGATATCCCATCTCCTCTAAGGAATGCAGTATATTCTATCTCACTTGTTACAAGTCATATAAATCATCACAGAACAATACACATATTTTCTCACATCCTTAAAATTAATTTTGTTCAAGTTCTGAAGAGTATGCCACTCAAAGTAATCTAGTAAAATACATAAACAACTATTGTGATATGTCAGTGACGTTACACCCTAGAGTTTATTTATTTTCGAATTTTGTATATTGCAAATTTGATCTGAAGGTATCAGAGCACTTTACAGAGTTAGCACAGCAGCAATTACATGAGTTACTTTTGCAGTGAAAAGAGATATGTAGTAGCAGTATATAAAAGAAGAATACAATAGACAGTAGGATATGTGGACGATATAGTTCTGAGGTAGTTATGGTTGAGTGTTGCGGGGGTGGGGAGAGTAGAAGCACATTTTTTTCCTCAAGGTAGTGATGCACAGAATTATTTGAAGAGTGTCAGGCGGGACCATCAGGTCAGTCAGATGGTTTGGGGGAAGGGATTTAAGTATTTATTGAGAATAAGGAGTTTAAGTTTTTTTCTGAAGTGAGGGAATTGCCACGTAGATCCTGTGGCAGAGAGTTCCACATTCTAGGGCCATTCCCAGAGAAGGAGCTGTGCGAGATTTTTCTTTCTTAAATTTGGGTGGAATCAGGAGTGGAGTGTTAGAGCTTTGAAGAGGTCTGGTTTTGATGGCTTTTGATAGTTTGTTTGCGAGTTAGATTGTTTTTTCCATGTAGAGAGCTTTCTGGATTATGCAGACAGTTTTGAGTATACACCATGCCTCGATTGGTAGCCAGTTGTGTTTCTTTAGGAATGAGATTGATGTGGTCAAAGTGACTTTCCCTCATTAGTAGTCTGGCTGCTCCTTGGAGTGTAGCTTTCAAAGGGGTGAGGTGGGTTGTAGGGGCCCCCGTGATCAGTGCGTCACCATAATCCATCTTGGAGAGGACTATGGTTTTCACCACAGTCTCCAGGTCTTCGAGGGGGATGAAGGGTTTGAATTTGTTAAGGTGCTTCAATGTGTAGAAGACACTTCTAGCTGAAGCATTAATATGCTCTTTCATGTTCAGGTTTCTGTCAAGTGTAATCCCTAGAGATTTGACAGAGTTGGAGTTGGATAGTTTGCAGTTTAATGCAGCAAGTTTGTCGAGCCAGATATCTATGGGAAAGGACTTTTTCTTTCAGTTGGATGAAGAGGAGTTCAGTTTTGTTGGGGTTGAGCTTAAGGTGTCTGTTGGTCCGCCAGGATTGTACTTTGGAGAGAGTACTGTTTAGGTGCTGCATGTCTTTAGTTGATGACATTTTAATGTAGAGTAAGGTGTCATCTGTATAGAGATGGTAGTAAACTCTGGCTTGTTTCAGGATCATTCACAGGGGTTTCATATAGAGTTTGAATGGGGCAGGAGACAGGAATGACCCTTGAGGATCACCTTGTGAGACTGGTGAGGCTTTTGAGGTGGAGTTGTTTAGTTTGATTATCTGTAAGGATTGGTTCGGAAAGAGACAAACCACTGAAGGACAGTGCCCTTGATGTCTGCATGATGTGAGAGAGTGTTTAGAAGGATGTCATGGTTAACGGTATCAAAGGCAGCCAATAGGTCCAGGAGGGCTAGGAGGCAGAACTGGCCCTCATCCAAAGATATGTGTAGGTCATCAGTGATGTTCAGTATTGCAGTCTCTGTACTGCAGCCTTTCCTGAAACCGGATCGAAAGGTTGTTGTGTAGGTTGTATTTTCAATGTGGTCATTGAGTTGTGCAAGCACACATTTTTCAACAGTTTTGGCAAGGAGAGAGAGGTTAGTTATTGGTCTGTAATTGATAAGGTAATTCTGGCCGATGTTTGGATTTTTGATTAGGGGGTGACTTGGCTGAATATGAGGGAGGCCAGCAAGGAGCCTCTCCATAAGGAGATATTAATGATTTTAGTCCATTTAGGAGAGATGATGTGACGAAGATTTTTGACAAGCACAGCAATAAGGGGGTCAGAGAGGTCCTATGTCAGCTTCCTGCTAGCAAGTAATTTGAGGAATTCTTCTTCAGAGATGCAATAGAACTCAGTCCAAACTGCATCATTTTTCAATTGGAAGGAGTTGAGGCTAATGTTCTAGATTACTGAAGGGAAGAGTTTGGGGAGACATAGTTAGAGGTATGACATTGGGTGGACCCACTTTGCTAGAGGGGACATTTTTGATGTAGGGTGGGGAAATGGATGGGTCAAGTGAGAGTTAGATGTTAGTTATTATTTCAGAGAAGAATGTTGCAAACTCTTCATAGTGCTTCGTAGAGACTTTAATTGAATGTTGAGGGAAAGAGGAGGTTTGCTCTTTGATGATGTTGAAAAGGTCTTTAGTTATTTTCCTGGAATTGTCAAGTTGGGCTCGGAAGAAGGTGGATTTTTCTCTGAAGATGTGTTTTTTGTATTTGAGGCGTTCAACTTGGAGAAGCGAGAGATAGGTTGGGGATAGCTGTTGTTTCCAGTTTCTTGCGGCCAATCAAAGTTGTCACCTCTCTTTGTTAAGTTCTGCCACTCTTGTGTTGTAGTGGGAGGTGAGGTCATCCACGGAGGTGAGGTCGGTTGGAGGTAGAATTTGGGAACTGACTAATGCTTCTCTGCCTGGGGGAGTCGATGTGTATTCCTCGCCCAGTGCTTTGGATGGATAGTTTGAAGGTGAACCTTAGGTTGGTTGACATTGAGATCAAAAAGAATTAGGTGGTGGTCAGTCCATTTGGTGGGTACGATGGAGTGGAGGGATATGGTGTCATGATTAGAGATAATTGGGTCAAGGTTAGAGCCAATTGTGACTTTGTTTATTGCAGTGTTGGATGCGATCATCCGCTTTAAGGAGGGTGGATAGGGTTTGTACTAATGGATTTTCTGCATTATTTAAGTGGCGGTTTAAGTCTACTAGTATAATGTCTGTGCTGCTTTTTAGGGAGTTATTAGGTCTGCTAATTCTTCAAAGAATTGTGGTTTTTCCAACTGGAGGGTATTAGATAACATGAGATTTGGGGGATTTGGGGTCCTTTAGAGGAAAGCTGAACTCCTAAATATTTGAAGGCCGGGTATTTGGTACTGTGGAAGGGAGATAGGCAAAGATCGTTTTTGTGTATGATAGCTGCCCACCACCATTGAGATTCTTGTGGTTGCAGCGAAATGATTGAGAAGCCTGGTGGGGTGAGGACATTGATGAAAGGGGATGAGTGGTCATTTAGCCGGTTTTGGTTAGAAAACAGATGCCAATTTTGTGTTGTAGGATGGTTTCAGCTATTTCAGTGGCATGCTTGACTGCTGATAGATAGTTTAATAGCATGCAGCATAGCGTAGGTAACGATCTCTGACCAGGCTGACTGGATTGGATGGCAGTAAGGTGGGCAGGCAGCCTTGGAGGGCGAGTGGTGACCGGGGACCTACTAGTGCCAAGGATGACCAGGATCTTGCGGTGGCAAGGTTGGCTAGGAGCATTGTTGTATGTGTTGCTCAGCATTTTGGCTTCCCACTGCGACATTCCAGTTGTGGTGCATCTAGGTTTGAGGTGGTGCTGAATGTAGGGGATAGTTTGCCTAGGGGTAAAGGATGGGGGATCAGAATGCATGTTTGTGGCAGGACCAGGGTTCGCCATAGATGTGTGAGGGTGGGGCAGGATGTGGCAAGCCTTTGCGTCCTTACGTAGTGACAAGATTTCATCCAGAAGAGTGTTGATTTTGAGTTCTAGACTGGCTATTATAGGGAGCAGTTGAGAGGCGGTTGGGTCTGTGGTAGGGAATGGAGTATGATGGAGCTCGCAATGGCTGAGGTGGAGGCTAAAGGAGTATCAGGCCTGCTTTGGTTGAAGGACTGGGGCAATTTGTTGCAACAGATAAATGAAACTGGGCAGTAGAGGTGGGACACGGGGGGAATTAATTCTAGTGACAAAACTGAAGCTTCAGGGAATCTGAGAATGTAAGAGGCTGTAGGGGGTGTGGGGAGGAAACAATGCAAGGGGGTATTGGGAGTAGAATATTCAACTAGTAGAGGAGGGAGTGCGTGAGTGAGTGAGTTCTCTGGGAGAGGGAACAGGTTGGTGGTTGGGGCAGATGACATGGAGGCGCAGAGAGCAGGGAAGTGGCGATCAAAACTGTATACTTTTTTTAGTTAATTAATGGTGCACCAAATTATATCTGTTTGAGTTTTCTCTGTATATAGGCACAGTGTCATGTCAATATTAGGCATTTTAATTTTAATTTCACACAACTCTACACTGATTTTGTGATGACTATGACTCTAGAAGCCATGTTTGCGCTGCTGGATCGGCTAGCCAGAGGAAGCTCCTTATCCGGGGCTTTGTGGCACAACCCTGCCTCCTGTGAGGTGCCAATTATTGCTCCTTGCACCCCTGCTAATTATTTAACTGAACTGTGTTCATGAAAACATAACTTTTATGTTTCATGAACACTGCCAGGGTGCATGTCAGCCCTCTCAGCTACATCTTCAGGCTCCTGATGACAGAAGGAGGAGGAGGAGGGTGGCTGAGGAGGCTGAGGAGCAATCCACCTTCAGCATACTGTTAAAAACACAGCTCTCTGTAAGTGGATGTCTGGATTGCACATGTCTCAGGGTCTTAATTCAATAGCGATCCCCTCACACCGGCACTATCCATTTTGTTTATCAGGTATACTGTGCGTGCCTCCGGCAGCACAGTATATCTGATAAAATGAGGCAGTCAGAACGTACATCAGAAAATCCCTGAGGCCAATGAGGAGCTACATAAAGGAACAGGGTAAGGATGCCCAGATCCATGCCAAATGTTTATAGACCTCTGCTTGCAGTCCTATCAAGAAGCAGGGAGAGGGGTTGAGGAGGGGCTTCTCCTTTGCATACTTGGCTCTTCTGCTCTGTCTGGTTCCTCGTTGGGATCATGGCGTATGGTTCGAATGTCCAGAGCCAGATTCCTGTTCTTCTGCTACCATGGAGCCTCCAAGTTGCCAGCAAAGAAAGCAAGGTAAATAAAAAAAAGTTATTTCTCTTTGAATATGGGAGTGTGTGTGTGAGCATGAATGAGACTGAATGAGATTGAGTGAAAGTGTGTTTGTCAGTGTGTTTTAGAGTGTCAATGAGAGTGAAAATGAGTGACAATTGTTGAGATTGTAAGTTTATGAATAAGTGAAAATGAGTTTGAGGAAGTGGGTGAAGAAGAATGAGTCCATTAAGAGTGATTGGATATTGTAAGAGGGAGTGGGAGGGAGTCAGGGGTGTAGCTATTAATGATGCAGCAGATGCAGGATCACCAGAGTCAGTTAGTGTGAAAGGATATGTGTGAGTGTGAGTGAGGAGGAAGAGAGTGAATAAGAGAGGGAGTAAGTATGAGTAAGAGTGAGCAAGTGATTAAAAATGTGTGTGTTGGTGTGTTTCATGATTGTGAGTCTGACACTGGCATACTCCATATATTTCTAGATTTATGGCACCATACAAGGAACTATGCTGTTGCTGGCATACTGTATATAATTTTTGGCATAAGGGAGTGCACCTGACATACTAGAGGTAATTCTTAGCTTATGGACCCCCATTGAAAATGCTTGCACTGGAATCTTTAAGGAAAATCTTAGCATAAGGAAGGACACCCAAGGGAAAATGCTGACCCTGAAAAACTAGAAGTAATACTTGACATATGGAGACAATGATGACAAAATACTGGTGCTGGCATACCGGAGTTAATTCTTTGTCTGAGAGACGGCAGCCTGGGCAAATTGGGACTGCGGGGACAGGCTGGGGAAGCAAACCATGACAAAAAAAACCCAGACATACTGAAGTAATTTTTGAAATGTGGGTGACTCCTGACATAAGAGCGTTATCAATGACAAAATTCTGGTAGTGGAATATTGTATGTAGTTCTTGGCATAAGGGGGTACTCACAACAAAATATTTGCATTGGCACAATGAAAATAATTCTTAGGAGATGGGGTACTCCCAAGGCAAATATTTAAAATTATAGGGTGAACTCCTGCAAGTATTATGGCCCGACATTTTCATAGATCACCAGCCTGCACTTAAGTGTACACCGCCTAACACTGATCCTACTCTTAAATTAGGGGATAGTGATGCAGGTGAATGGGAATGGGCTTCGGACAACAGGAGAGCTGGGTGCAGGGCCGGGACAATTGCCATGCATGATTTATATCCTCCGCACATGGTCATCGGCCATGTTTAGTGGGATATGTTGGGAATGAGGCTGTGCAAAAAACCTGGCTGAAGGACAGGCTCTGTGTTAATTTACTTCAATCCATAGCTGAAGGTAATGTGCAGTGTATTATTTCCAGACAGGATTTCGTTTTAGAAACTTGCAGGTTATAAAAACCCTTGGCCCAGATTTTCCGAACTCCCAACGCAATGCAGCATCCAACGCTGCTGTGATGTGCTGGATTGCGTGAGAAGAAGAGAGCAGGACAGTTCCATACCTACCTGCATACATATGGTACTCTCCTCTCCCTAGTGTTGACTCACAACAATCAGATTGACGATGGCCACACACACACCTTTATACCTTGGTGCAAGGGTATTTGCGTATGTCTAGCATAGAATATGTACTTCCAGTACAAATACTATGCCTAGGCAAGCTGTAAAACGTTTCACACTTTGTAAGTGTGCCGTACAGTACAACACACATGCAAAGTCGGAAAAGAAAGGAGAAATAAAAGTATCTGGTTTGAATCACTGTTTTTTTACAAACCAATGCAAATAATAATTTGCATTGGTTTTTATATCCCCCAAAAAGATTTTGCATTGGGTTTGAATTAAAAAAGGTATGCAAACCCGATACAAAACCTTTGTAAATCTGCTCCTTGGAGTCAACCTCTGGTACGCAATGGCAAAGCGGATATGTCTACCCCAAGGCTGGTTACAGTGTTTGGCCAAAGGTGAGGTGACATGTGAGAACAACTGATGAGAACACAGAACACCGCCGTATCAGCAAATAGCAACTCATTCACAAATAAGCGGTGGATAATGTCATTAATGATGTCACTTAGTGATGACACTAGTCATGCAAGTGATGATATGATTTTTGCTGACATATGTCACATCATGTACGAGGTTCTGAGCAAATGATTGTGGCTAATGTACAGCTACAGGACATTTGTGTGATATTCTTACGTATTCTGGGTGCAGTTTTCTTTTGCTTCCTTTGAACTAATTAATCTTACTCACCTTGCCTCAATGATTTGTAGGTGAACAGTTCAAGACTGGAGACATAGCCCTTATTGAACTTGAGGTAATTGGCCACCCTATTTACAAACCATATCTACCACATTTCAGTGGTTTGCAAGACATTTGCAAAATGGGGCTGGTGATACATTCTGTGGGACATAGAAGGTTAAAGGTGCTTGGCACAATTCCTGCTTGCACTATTATCATATCACTCTACCAACCATACAAAAAGGTTTATTTGTGGCGCTTTATGCAGAAATCCAGAGACATCCACATTGACTTAGCTACAGTAGGTCACTCCAAGAAACAAAAAATTGCGAACATAAATACGGTTTTAGACACACACAGTTGATGGGTTTTGTGAAGAGGGGGCTGACGTGAAAATGTCGGCATTTTTTCCCACAAAAACAATATGACGCTATATGTAGAACGTCTGATTTAGTAACAATAACTGGTTATTCTTGCACAGATTAGACTTGGAAGCTTGCAAACAACAATTTTATTTTCTCCAAAGAATAATAAGGAGATGTGTTCATTATTTGAGCTACTTTTAGGAAAAGAAAAAAGAATATAGGACAATACTGGACGACACAAACGCACACACCACCAAATAGTGAGTTAAAAATAGCAGTCCTGTGCTTGAGGGGTTTACTACTCCAATATGGTCAAGTGATTTTTATAGAAGTTCAATTTTCCTGAGCTTGGTGGATTTGAAAAGGAAGCACTGAGAGAGAAAAATCAACACTAAAGAGTAGCAGATCACACAAGGTCAATGGGCAGAGGAGAACGACATGTTGGAAATTAGCTGTAATTCTTATTGCTGATTGTGATAATTACTGTAAATTTAATAACATAATCCATATAAGGGTATGTTATTGCTATCCCGTGATATGTCAAAGAACAATGTTTCCAGGGAAACGTTATATAACAATGTGTTACTTTTTAGTAACCACATGGAAAAGACTATGGGTTACTATAGGGATGAGGTGGTCTCCTAGATGTGTGTTCAGCTCACCTTGGTACTCAGGGGCGTCAATCTATGTTTAAGTGCATCCTGCTTTGTATCAATGTGTACACGTTTCTGAGTGAACTTGCATAGAAAAGACAATGAATAAACAGTGGAACTAAGCTGGTCCCAGGTAACAGGATTCCTACTGAAGAGATGGTATGTAACTATATCCAGAGCGAAAAGGGTTAACTCCGTGCAGAAATAAGGTATCCCAATAACTGAGCTTTGTATGTAGGGCACTAGTTGCTGTCTTCCATCATCTGATGCTAGAACTGAGGGGCATATGTACAAGCCCCTATCGCCACGGGAATGTCACTTTTTTCGACGTTCCTGTAGCGATGGGGGCTTTGCCCTGTATACAAGGCAGCGTTAAGCCACTTAACGTGGCTTCATGCTGCCTTGTAAATAAGGCACCCTTTCACGCTATGGCAATGGGTGTTGCGGTGGGCATTCCAGGCGCAACACCCATTGCTTCTGATGCTGCCTCCTATTGACAAGGGAGGAGTAAATAGGAGGCAGCGCCAGAATTAAGACCAGGGAAAACCAGGTCTTAACCTGGCGAAGCGAGGAGAAATGTTTTATTTCTCCTCATTTTTGCTGTTTTCATGTGTGCTGCGTTGTGCAGCACACATGAAAACAGCAAAAGGCCAAAGACTGTTTATGTACAGGAAGGTCCCCCTTCCTGCATATAAACAACCAGTTTTTTAAAATGCTGTTTTGCAAGTTCTGTGTGTGCTGCATTAAGCAACACGCATAGAAGTTACAAAACGGCATTTCAAGATTGTTTATGTGCAGGAAGGGAGACCTTACTGTACATAAACAATCTTCCCCTGCACGCAGACACCCTTGCACTATAGTGCAAGGGTGCCTGGGTTGGCGCTAAGCTGCTAAACTTTGCCCCAGCGCAGGGGGAAACACAGGGCTACACCATATTCTTATAAATATGGTGCAGCCCTGCGTTTCAGAAGTGGTGGAGCGTGTCTTTAAGCCAAGGAGGCTAATGACATGCTCTGCCACTTCCCTTGTACATATGCCCCTGAATCTGTGAGAAAACACAAATTGTTTTTTCAAATGAATTACAACGTACTGTGCTAATAATGAGGGGTTTGTACATTGTAATGCAGTAATAAATGAGTGAAAGGGCATTTATTAAAACTCGTGTTCCAAATAGCATGTTTTATTCGGCCACATTTATTTTAAATTGACTCCACTCCTTGATTACTACAGTGGGAAGGTCCAATTCAAGTTACTCCAACATACAGCAAAGGTGACAGGAGAAAAATAAGTTTTACTTTACATATAAGGATTATTTAACACACGGAGATAACTCTCCTACAAGTCACATATCTCTTGAGTGTGATTTTTACCTTGCTGCATAACTTTAACTCCTTGCATTCTTAGTTTTGGTTAAATGCATTTATTAAAACAAATGCTATTTATTACCAGTTTCCAGTGAGGGGGGGGTTCCATAAGACTCAATAATACTATATTGTAATAGTATATAGTACTACATTCCATATTACACTCTGTGCATCTTTAGATATAGAAATTGACTGAGAAAACCTAAGGCTACAGGGAAGTTAGAGTTAGGAAATAGAATTAAAAAGCTAACAAAAGTTACTGAGACGTTATTCTCTGGCTCAGATTACACTCATACAAAACAAGTGAATTTCAGCACTTATAGTTACCTGAGCTAACTATAACTTACGCCAGCACAAGGCACTGCTTATGACAGCACATATTACATCACTCATGACATGGTCAGAGACATCACTGATGATATCACTGATGTCATCCCAAATGACATCACAGATGACATCATCCAGTAATTGTGAGTGTTCTCTAAACATTAATGAGTGTTAAACATATATACTAAGGTACAACAAAAGTTAATTAGTATACTTTGTGAACTAATAATGAGGGCTACTATTTCTTTCTTTTGTAAGCATAGTATACTCTAATTGGCAACAGCAACAACTGTGTTTCAATTCTAAGGTGACTTTATGGGTATATGGGAATATTTGGAGCATATGCCTAAAAACTGTATAAGACGAATCCTAAGGTCAAAAAGGGCCAAAATGGCCAGGATAGCTGCTATTTTTAATATGATATAAATATAATCCCCCAGTTGAGTCCTACCTAACATTTGATTTTTGGGGTCCCCAGAGAGTAACATAGCTGGCCTTAGAAGCCAATCACGATGTTCAAGGTTCTCCTTAAAAGCTGCTGGACTATTTGTGACCATAATGCTAATGGAATCAAAACGAGGGGGAGGAATAGCAAGGGTTTTTATAATGAGGTCCAGCATACGTACCCAAGAGACTATGTGTAAACAATGAGTATGCAGTTCCTAACAGAAAGAAAGATGACAGGTAATAACTGTAGTGTAGACACCAGTATAATGTAGGAGAGTGATCTCCTTATTGGAAAAAGACCCTCACACACCTGACAAGTAGGTGTCTTGCTTCATCATCGGGTCTGCTCCTACTCGGGCCGGCGCTGCAGTGCCCGATCAGGTGCCCGACTTAACGGAGATCTTCATTCCGAAGCCGGCAGGTGAAGTGCGAGTAAGGGTCTTGGTGTAGGTGAATGTGAAGTGTAAAGTGAAGTTAAAATAGGAAAAATAGTCCAATCAAAAGGATTTTAATGAAGTTGGCTACTCCCCTAATTAAAATTAAAGAGTCGCGTATAGTCACTCTATGTTGTGTATTAATACGCTAAAAAAATGATGAGGTCGACATGTTTCTTGCCCTATTATCAATTTGATGGCAATTCCTCAGGACCTAGTCGAAAACTACTTACACATTTTTTGGTGGTGGACACCCAGCACTTGAAGTGAAAAGTGACCACCCTTACAGCACCCTAAAAAATGTGGGGGTACCTCTGGTGTCAATAAAGATAATCAAATATTAACCTGTAAGGATAAAAACAGTTAAGAACAGTCAAAGATAAAGTAATACAATATCATTTCATTCAGAACCAGTACTCTTGATTCAATTGGTGATAGTGCATCACAAGCATGCAGGTGGCCTAATTGGCAGTGACATGCTCGATGCAACCAAATTGTCTTTAATCAATCAATGAGCATTCAGGTGATGGAAATAATATAGTGCATAGTCACACTGGAGATTGCTATAGAAAGTATGACTATTGCAAACAGCGTAAAACTCAGACCACAAGGAAGTACTCACCCTTATTGCTTATGGTCCGGGCCATAACAGTACCGGTCGCCGTCGACACTGAGTTCTAGTGTCCTGGTATATGGTAAGAAATTATTAGTTCATCATTGGTTATAGCAAAAGAGCGGTATGGACAAGTTGTCTCAGGTTGGTCAAGGAACAAGAGATAAAGGTCTTAGCCCCGGGTATTAAGGTAAGGAACGGTGCGAGATTAGTCAGGTAAGCACACTGGGTGGAGAGGGAGTTATGGGATGGAGTGGGGGGTGTAGAATTGGATTAAAGGTCTCTCACCGCCCCTACGATTAGTTAGGAAGCAATAGATATCAAAACAACGTTCTGGCAAGATAACCCATGTAACATGGTATAAAGCAAACAGCAAACGGTGTTATAATTAGAGGATTAAACAGATGCTTACTTGTATGAGAAGTCTATCGCCCAAAGGTGGCGGGGGAAACCGCTAAGGCCCGAAGGGCGGCAACGCTGATGCGTCTTATCAAGGTTAAGAGAAACACAGATTCGTTACTCACGGTTCCCTTAGCAGATCCACAGAGTTAGTCCTACCCAGACGGAACGGCCGGTCCAAACGGTATGGTGACCGGAACCAAGCAGCCGGAAGTTTAAGAGAAGACAGGTCGAGGGGGGGGTCGTTTCCCCTGTGGACTGGCGGGTGGATGTAAAGAACTAGACCACCGACCGAAACGCCGGCGCCATATTGGGAAAGTCGTCACATGACCCGTAGGAAGTCATGTGATCATACTATGGTCCAATCAGGACCTCCCGATCTGTATAAATTGATTGCTTGTATAAAGGCAATCATCGTACATGTGAGTGGGAGTCGGGCAACAAAGGAACTCGATTGGCCCGATGTCCTCAAAACAATGTGGTGGATTGTCATGCAAGGAATAATCCAATCGTAGCACAAATGAGCAGCAGTGGTGCAAGGACAATAAAAATTAACACTAAAATTAAAAGTGGAGTAGGTGTCATAAGTGGTCTCATAGTTGAAACGCCACAGAAATGGAGGCTTGTTGATGGTAGTGTGATCTTCCAGATGAAGATATCCGTAATTAGATGAAAAGAATGGTATAAATTATGATTGAGAACAAAACCTCTAGTTAAAGATGGGCAGATGTCCAGGTAAGGCTGGACTCATACAAGGAGAGCCTTGTTATTATGTCAAAAGGCTCCAAGGAATGTCTTCATTGAGACCTAATTTGTCAGATGACAGTCTAAGGACCCACCGTTGTTCTAAGCGAAACAGGGTGTCCTTTGACATGCCTGGGTGTGCTTCCAGGACATACCACTCGAAAGATTCAGGACGATGTTCTCTTTCTTTAAAGTGGGTCGTCATTTTAGTGTTGGTCTTGGCACATCTGAAAGTACTCCTATGTTCCATCATTCGTATTTTTACTTGCCTCGTTGTCATCCCTATATAGACGAGGTTACAAATACACCTCACCAAATAAATGCAGTTGGCTGTGTTGCAGTTGGTATGTTTAGTGAGCCGGCAGCAAACACCATTAGGGAGATTCAGTAGTTTCGTAACCTTAGTTTGGGGCAGACGGAACATGAACCACAAGTGAAATGTCCCTGGACTGGTGGTAAGTCCCAAAGTGTATTCTGTACCATGTTGTGAGGTTTCTTTGGTCTGGTATGTATCAACATATCTTTTATGTTGTTCGTTCGTTTGAAAGCAAACCTGGGTGTTGAAAAATTCAATGTCCCGGTGTTAAGAATACCCCAGTTCTTCCGAATGATGTTCCTTAATTGATTGGAATCAGGGGTAAATGTCGTTACACATGTAATTATAGTGTCAGGTTCCCTAATCCAGTCCTCCAAAAGCTCCTCTCGATTGTTATTTCTCGCCCTTTTATAGGCATCATCAACCACCTGTTTGGGATATTCACGTCGCAGCAGATCTTGCTTCAAAGTGTTTGCTTCCCTTTTGTAGTCACCAAGGGTGCTACAGTTCCTTCTAGTACGAAGGAACTGCCCAACAGGAAGGTTGTGTTTCAGTGCCCTGGGATGGTGACTGCTAAATAGGAGAAGACTATTTCTGTCAGTGGGTTTCCGATAGATGGTAGTGGAAATGGTCCCTGCTTCCAACCTGATAAGGAGATCTAAGAATGGAATCTCACTCATAGAAATTGTGTTGGTGAATTTAAGGAACGGGTTGAGGGTATTGATCCAGGTGCAAAATTCATTGCATTTGGTAATGTCTCCTTTCCAAAGGATCAGAATATCATCTATAAACCGTTTCCACAGTAAGATGTTGGAGAAGTACGGATTATCAGGATGACAGATCTTACGTTCTTCAAAAGCCGACATGTACAAACAAGCCAGGCTAGGGGCAAAGGTACTACCCATTGAAGTACCTTGGGTCTGATGGAAAAGTTGGGTACCAAATTGGAAGTAGTTTTCTGTGAGAGCTATGGTAGCACATTCCATAATGAACGACACTGGGGTAGGGGAATCCCACTCGGCATTGTTCAATATGTCTTCGATGACATCTAAGGTCGCTCTTTGGGGAATATTTGTGTAGAGGGCCTCAACATCCAAGGAGACCAGAAGGTTCCCCTCATTTGGATGTTTGACCCCCTCTAAGAGGCGTAACACATCAGTTGTGTCTCTGACAAAAGAAGGTGTCTTCTTGAAAAATGGTTGTATAAAATGATCAACAAACTTAGAAAGGGGTTCAAGTATGGAACCGATGCCGGACACGATAGGTCGGCCAGGTTTAGGTGTCACCTCTTTATGGATCTTCGGGAGACAATAAAAGTAAGGTACAACAGGTTCTTTAGTTGTTAAGAAATCAGCCTCCTTTTTTGAGATCCACTCCACTGATTCAACTGAGAATGTCATAGCAGTGATGATGTTATGTAATCTCTGGGTGGGGTTTTCTCTTATCGGAGTGTAGTACCTTCTATCACTCAATTGTCTCTCGCATTCGATGTTGTAGTCTTCTGTGTTCATTATGACAGTGGCCCCACCCTTGTCGGCTTGTTTGATCGTAATTGCCTCATCAGTTGCCAAGGTCCTAATGGCGATGGTCTCCTCGGTGGAAAGGTTGTGAAAGGGGGCTGAGTTTGCCTTCGTATTGAAATCTTTCACTACTGCTTGTTCAAAAGTAAGAACCTCATGGGGCACCATGGCACTTGTAGGGGTGAACGTAGATGGTTTGTGCAAGCCTGAATCATCGGTAGTATATGCCGGTTGGTTATGGAAAAAGGCCTGAAGGCGAATCTTGCAAAAGAAACTTTGTATTTCGCAAAGATCCCTGAAAGTATCAGTTCTTGGGGTGGGAACAAAGCCTAATCCTTTCTGCAGAACATGTTCCTCAACAGGTGAGATAGCTCTGGAGGAAAGGTTGACAATCAATTTTTTTTCCCCTTGGTTTGACTCCTGGTTTCCACCGACCCTGTTGGTTGATCCTGCCATTGCACTCTTTTTTGGCCTCTTCTGCGCCCTCTTCCTCTGCCCCACCTCTGTCTAAAAAAGGAGGTGCAGGTCCAGTTTGGTAGAAGGGTGGTGGGCCTTGTGGGTATACTGGATATTGCCAGAAGGGTGGACCCTGGTAGGGTGGAGCGTTGTATGAAGGAAACATGGGTGGTTGGTAAGGTTGTGTCTTTCTATTGTTCCAACTCCCAGTGTTAGAATCGTTACTAGATGTGGAACCTCTCCGTGAGGTGTTGGAGCTGTCGTCTGAGGAGTATCCAGTCACGGAACTCGTATAGTCTGCTTTAAGATAGGGGTAGACTTTCTCAGTCGAGAATTTCTGGATGTCTTTTTGTAGTTTAGAAATCTTTTGTTTCATGAGATATTCTTTATTTTCCGCCATTTCCGCATTAATTTCTGATAACTTGCTCTTGAAGGCTGCTGTCTGAATTGTAACTTTAATAGCACCCTCTGCCGCTTGAATTCTTATTAATAAAGCATCTGCTATTCTTTTCGCTGTATTTATAATAAGGATCAACCAGTCCCTAGTGCATTTCCAAGCAACTAGGGACCATTCCTTCTTAAAAGTGGCGTCTTCTAAGAAGAGACGGGGGAAATTATTCACAATGAGGCCATTGGGAGCTATATTGGCTCTCAAATATTCGGTCATCATTGCCCCGTGAAGAGTGACCTTGAGCCACTCATGCTTAATATTGGATAAGGAGGACCAATCCTCTGAATGGCTGACCGAGGCAGAACTGCCATCAGATCCCAACAGGGACGGTGCTCGTAGTATCTCTGCTGCAGCTTCATCACCGAAGCTTAATCCCTGATAATCCTCCATGGGGTTAAAGGAGGGAGATCAAGGGTTCAATCAAACCAACTAGGAAAGATTAGTGCAAAAGAAGTGGAGGAATGGGCTAAAGGAGTCTACTAGCAACCTTATGGTAACCTGAATGGAAAATCCCCACGGGTAGGAACCCGTGCATACAATGGAATCAAAACGAAGGGGAGGAATAGCAAGGGTTTTTATAATGAGGTCCAGCATACGTACCCAAGAGACTATGTGTAAACAATGAGTATGCAGTTCCTAACAGAAAGAAAGATGACAGGTAATAACTGTAGTGTAGACACCAATATAATGTAGGAGAGTGATCTGTCATCTTTCTTTCTGTTAGGAACTGCATACTCATTGTTTACACCATAATGCTAATGACAAAAAGAATCTACATGCCACAAAATGCATAGCATTGCTGGTTAAAAGGCAGGGTTGGCTTGAGATGTGGCACAAAAAATGGGGCAACTTGAAAGCAATTCTTCTCTAAACATTTTTATTGTGTACTATTATTGCCCAATGCAGTAGCAGCTGCTGTGGCATTGAAGTGATGAGGCAGCACGGGGAGGCAGAGTGGGGAGAATATAAAAAAAATTGTGTTTCCCTGCCATCTGCCACCTCCCTGCTCTTCTGCTCCTCGACTCCCGGCAGTCCATTTGCTCCCCTATGCCAATCCACATGCTGCTCTCATGCTGGTAATAACCAGCATGAGAGCAATGCCGGGATTGGTCTGAGCACCCTGGTTCGATACGCACTAAGGGACTATGACCCTGTGCCTATTCACCACCAGGCTGTACAGCACAGCACAGGTGGAAAAATCTAAGTGTGCATGACGGTTTGGCCGGCGAAACCGTCATACACTCTTGCAGCAGTGCCACCACTCCTTCTTTGAAGTTGGTTGCAGCTGTCCCTCAAGATGGCCCGATTTGCACTCCAAAGTGAGGAAAAATAAAATGATAATAACCTGTTTTATCATTTTATTTTTCATGTTTTCACTACTGCCAGTGCAGTGGGGCAATGCTCCTCCACCTTAATACAGGAATAGAGGGTGAGGGGATTCAATTTAGATCGTGTTAAAGGAAGTTCTGTCCCAGCAGTATGGATTTAATGTCTAGCGTTAGCATTTTGTTTAATTTCAAGGGATTTTATTGGGTTTTTCAAATGGAACAGAAGAAAACAGTGACATAAATACATGGCAAGGTACGCAGGTACAATGAACAAATCTCTTGCGCAGGAATAGTTGATAGACTGTGAACTATACAGGAACAAAGGAGAGTTAACTCATACAAAAAGTAAAAGCAAGGTCTAGTACAAAGTAAAACTTAAATATAAATGGTTACAAAAGGGTTACAACAGCGGCCATGACAAACCTGCAATATAGGGATAGCAACATTCCTAATGAAACACCAGGAGCGAGTATGTATTAACCCCGGGCAGAGAAAATGACTCCGCTCACAGAGTTTGCAGTATTCAGGAACTCCGCACTCCGATTGCAACACGGAGTTCCTGATAAAATTCTGCATTCCCCATGGAGCTGAGTTTTTCTACCATCATTCAGCAAGTTAACGTTTCACTGCTGGCTAAATCCCCTCTAAGACATAATGGCAACAGACACTGTCCCATTGAGCTGATTGAGATTGGACCCTGAGGCATGTCATGTACTGACGTTATGGAGGCGGCCATTTCAGAGTCAGGACTCAGGAGGAGGGCCCTTTGCAATCCTCAAGTCGCATTTGATGACGTGTGCGTGCTCTCGATGTGGGTGGTGCTGGCTCGGCTTCCGCTGGTTTAAGTCCTCCTCTGATCCTAGTGCGTTGGTTAGCCCGCTGTGAAGTGTGGAATGCACCATGCTGGTGCTACCAGTGTCTGTCCTGGCTTGGCTGGCACTGGACGGCCGGCGCAGTACTGAGCCCTGACCCTCATTATGGGCTAGATGACTCCAGCTTCAGGATTCGGGAACCTGCATGCCGCCAGCGGGATGAGCTTGTGTCGTGTTCACTTTGTGGCCTGGGCTTCTTCTCCGTATGAGGGTGCTGGAGCTGCTGAACTCCACCAAGGAGGCGGGTGGAGCAGGGGAGATCAACAGTGACATTGGCCATGCCAAGCAGCTTGAGCCATGCAGAGAGAGCCCTCTGACAGTTCCCAAAGAAAGGTGAGTGCATGACATGTGCCTCGACATGTGTGTGGCACTAAATCTGTCTGCCTGGGGAAGAGGGAGTGTATGGAATATTCCAGGGGGTACTGTGGTGCAACTTGCAGTGATGCAAAGGGTGCTATAGCATATGGTGTGCTCTGCCCACTTGTGGAATACCGCGGAATTCAGTGACGTGTTCTGGTAGTGAAACTCTGTGAACTCCGCTCAGGCCTGGTATATATCCTGCAATGGTCATTGTTCCAAAGTATATATCACCATAATGAAAACCTAACAATGAGACCTTGCTTGATGGTTGAAATGCAAAATGTTCCTCACCTGGTGGGGTCATATCGAGACCATCAAGATGATGGTCACCCTGACAGTTAATTACCTAATCAGTATGTTGCCTATAGTATTATCTGACAAAACCCATCATAAACTAGGCCAGCTGCTGACACAGTTTATTTGGCAAAATATACGCTCTAGAATATCCATAAAAAATGTTTGCCCATTCAGCTAGGCGGAGTTAATCTAGCAGATTTAAAAAAATTTAACAAGCTGCTTTCTTAGCCAGACAAGGCTGGCTCTCACATTGCCCAAACTATACCCCCCACATGGCTACTAATTGGAAAAGAGATTCTAGGGGACCTCTACACCATCTTATTGCTAACTAGTAAGACAAAATCCCCCTTGTCGGCCAAAAATATCTTTAACAACATGACAAGAGCCCTATTGAGGATTGATAGACTTCTAGAGACTCCAATCACCCACTCTAACATGATGTCATTCTGGAACAACCATAAAATCAGAATACATGGGGAAAACATATTTTGGGCTCATGGGCATCGAAAGGCATCCATTACATTAAACAATTGTGCTCCCGGCAAGCACCTCTCTCCTTCAGAGAGCATCAATGATAATATATCCTGCTTACATTAAACTTTTATGACTTTCTCAAGCTCAAAGACAGTTTGTCCAAAATCAAATACCCCAAAAGAGGGATACTATTTCCAACATATATTATGTGAGTGCCTATGTGGCTGTGAGTATCGTTGTGTAAGTCGGTATGTGAGTCAGTATGTGAGTGACTGGGTGTGTGAGTGGCTGTATGAATGGTTGTATGGGTGAATAAGTGGGTGTGCAAGTAGCTGTATGGGTGAATAAGTGGGTGTGTGAGTAGGTGTTTGAGTGGGTGTTTGGTTAACTGAGTGTGTGTGGGAGTGACTGTATTGGAGAGTGACTGTATGACAGGCTTTATGAGTGAGTTAGTGGATGTGTGAGTGCTTGTATGGATGTGTGAATGGGTAAGTGGTTGTGTGGGTGGCTCTGTTGAGAGGATGTTTGGGTAAGTTACTGGGTGTGTGATTAGCCATATTAGTGAGTGAGAGGGTGTGTGAGTGGCTGTATGGAGGATAGAGAGTAGCTGTGTGAGTGACTGTATGGGTGAGGGAGTAGCTGTGTGAGTAGGTGTATGGGTGTGTGAGTGGCTCTGTGAATGAGAAAGTGGGTGTATAAGAGGTTGTGTGGAGGTATGAGTGGGTATGGTATTGGTTCTGTGGATGATGCCATCAGTGATGTCATTTGAGATGGCATCAGTGATGTGATCAGTGTTGTCACTGGCAATTGTATGAGTTGAGTAATATGTGAGGTCATAAGCAGTGCATTGCGGGGGCATAAATTATAGTTGGCTCAGGTAACTATAATTGCTGAATTTCACTGGTAATATACGTGTGAAATCTGAGCCTAACTATAATGTCCCTTTAACCTTTCTCAGTGAATTTCTAAGATTTTTTAAATTCTATTTCTTAACTATAACGTCCTTCTAACATTTGGGTTTTTGTGAATTTCAAAAGCTTTTTTGTAAAAATAATCCTTACTAGAACGTCCCTGTAACCTTTGTATTTTTCTTTTTTTGGTGGTTTTCTATGGTTTTAAAAAAATGTTATTTCCTAACTATAATGTACCCGTATCTTTTTTGTGAGTTTCTAAGGATTTTTTACATTTTATTTCCTAGCTGTAACCTGTAACCTTTGAGATTGAGTGTGTGAGTACATGAGTGTCTCTGTGGGTGTGTGAGTGTTTCAATGGTTGGGTGAGTGGGTGTATGATTGTCTGAGTGGGACTGACAATGGGTGCATACTTGTCTCACTGTGTGTGTGAATGGGTGTGTGAGTGTCTGAGTGGGTCTGTGAGTGGGTGTGTGAGTGTCTGAGTAGGTGTCTTAGTAGGTGCATGAGTGTCTGAGTGAATGTCTGAGTGGGTCTGTGAGTGGGTGTGTGAGTGTCTGAGTAGGTGTCTTAGTAGGTGCATGAGTGTCTGAGTGAATGTCTGAGGGGGTCTGTGAGTGTGTGTGAGAGTGTCTGAGTGGGTGTGCAAGTACCTCTATGAGTGAGGCAGTCTGTGAGTGAGTGCATGAGTGGGTGCATGAGTCTCTGAGTAGGTCTGTGAGTGGGTGTGAGTGGTTCTGTAGTCGGTGCATGAGTTTCTAAGTAAGTCTGTGAGTGGGTTTATGTGTCTGAGTGGGTCTGTGAGTGGGTGCATGAGTAAACACAAGAAGATGATGGACGGTGCGCTGAAACTTTTCAGACACTCAGTCACAGATATGGGTTGAATCCATCATCGTTCTTTGGCTCACTTCGCCACCTTAGTTCAGACCCAGCTCTATGCAAATCAGTCTTGACCCTGTTCCTTACGGGAACAGTCCAGCCCCAACTGCCAAACCAGGTCTTCCCTGGATCGGAAACAAGTATCCTGGGACTAGTTTTTGCATAACACCCCTTATCAGCCAGGCTAGGTTGAATACAGTGGCAAAGTGAGGAAGGGACCCAATGCAAGTGGGTGCATGAGTGTCTAAATGGGTCTCTGAGATGCTGTGAGAGTGTCTGAGGGGTTCTGTGAGTGGGTGCATGAGTGGGTTTGTGAGTGGGTGTGAGAGTGTCTGAGTGCATTTGTGAGTGGGTGCATGAGTGTCTGAGTGGGTTCATGAGTTTGTGTCAGAGTGTCTGAATATATCTGTACGTGGGTGTGTGAGTGTCTGAGTGGGTATATCAGTATCTGAGTGGGTCTGTCAGTAGGTATGTGAGTGCATGAGTATGTGAGTGGGTATCTAAGTGTCTGCATGGGTGTTTCAGTAGCTGTGTCAGTGACTGGGCCACCCCGGGACATAGGGAGCCGGCAAAGGGCAATTAGTGGCTCCAGGAGAGGGGCAGCTCAGCTTACCTCCTTTCTGTTTGAAGGGCCTGCCTTGGAATCAGTGGTCCTCTTGTATGCTGAGGGTCCTTGGTGGCCAAGAATCCCTCATGTCTCCTCCAGTAAGTCCAACACAGTGGGATTGCCAAGAGCTTGTGTGAACCCCGCCCCCTCACTCCACCACTCTGCAAACGTACCTCCTGGCACACTGCTGGTTGGGGATGAAGTCTCCTTGGATGCTGAGGATCATTGGGGGCCAAGATCCCTTCCTGCTACCTCCAGTATGTCCCACAAAGAAGGATTGCTGAGAGCTCATTAGAGGCCCCGCCCCCTTTTTCCACTAGTTTGGAAATAGAATTAAAAAAACCTTCAAAATTCACTGAGAAACCAAAGGCTACAGGTACATTATAGATTTCATTCGTACAAAACCATTGAAATTCAGAAGTTATAGTTACCTGAGCTAGCTATAACTTACAACCCTGCAATGCACTGCTTATGACCTCACATATTACATCACTCATGACATGGTCAGTGACATCACTCATGACATCTCAAATTACATCACTGATGACATCCCAAATTACATCACTGATGATATTATCCACAGAACCACTCATACCCCTTATACAACTTCTCATACACATTACTCAAACACCCACACAGCCACTCACGTACCCAATCGCAGACCCATACAAGTACTCACACAACCACTCATTCCTCCATAGAGCCACTCACACACCTACTCACTCACTCATACAGGTACTCACACAATGTTTTACTCACCTATAAAGCCACTTGTACAAACAGTCAATCGCCAAAAAAGCCACTCAATACAGCCACTCCCTCAACCATGTAGGTAATCACAAACCCACACAACCACTTACATACCCATTCAACCATCCATACAAGCACCCCATATCTGCTCACTCACCCATACAGCCATTCACACAGACACTCATTCTATAATATAGCCACTCACACACCAACTCACATACCCATTTACCCACATAAACACCCATCACTCACTCATTCAGCCATTCAGGCACCCACTCACTCACCCATACACTCACTCACACACCCACTCTCCCACCCATACAGCCACACACACACTCATGCATCCACTGATACACCCACTCACAAACCCATACAGCCACTCACACAGCCAGCCACACACCCATACAGACACTCAAACAGCCACTCACTCACCTACACAGTTACTCATACACTCACTTACACACCCATACAGCCACTCACACACCCACTTAGTCACTCACATGTCGACACTTGCGCACACGCAAACTCCCCAACTGCTTAACGGACCAGGAAATACAATCACTGCTACTGCTATATGAAACGCCTTCTTGCCCTAACATAGACAAAGAGGAATACGCTATCCTCCCAGTCTCCATCAACCCTTGCATAACATCCCATTCAATCCATAGTGGAATAAACCAGAATAATCTTCACTCTATAACCTTGAACCTCACTAATCAGGAGCTTACTACTTTAATGAACTCCTCAAACCAAATCTCTTGCCTCCTACTAAACTGCCGTTCAGCCCCTAAACATGCGTCTGACATTGCCGACCTCATCCTTAGCATGAAAAGGGATATAATCATCCTCATAGAAACTTGGCTCAAGGAATCCTCCTCACCATGCCTAGACCTTCTTGTCCCTCCAGACTACAACATAATTAGATTAGACAGACCATACAAAATAGGCGGAGGCTTAGCCTGCATACATCCATCTGACATCAAAATCCCAAAATATCAATCGGGACTCCTAGACTCCTGTGAATACTTTGGGATTTCTGTGAAATCATCAAATAACCACTCCCTCAAACTGCATATACTCTACCACCCTCCAGGTCTAAACACAACTTTCACAGAACAACTTATGGAAATCATTACTGCTAACTCTTCCCCTCACTCCACTAACATATTCCTTGGCGATTTCAATCTGCACTGGGAGAACCCACTCGACAAGCAGGTTAACGCCCTCAAAACCTTCCTTGCAGACCATTCCCTGACCCAAGCTATCACAAAGCCTTCTCACACAAAGGGCGCTACCCTCGACTGGCTCATTTCTAAACAAAACACAATTGAATCGATCTCAATTACCCCTTGTGACTGGTCAGACCATCACATTATCACCTTCCAAATCCCATTCACTAACAAGAAAACTCACTCGCAACAAATCAAGCCGAAACAATGGATAAGCGACACAAAGAACATTAACTGGAACAACCTTGCCTCCCAATGTGAGAAGGCCCTTAGCCCCCCTAATGACATGGCAGATGTCAATGCCCTCACTGCTCATTATAACTCCATGATGACCAAAGTTTTCGACCAAGCCGCTCCGCCAAAACTCAAAAGAATTCCAGACAAGGATAAAAACCCATGGTTCAGCGGAGCCCTGAACGATGAGAGACGCAAACTCTGAACAACGGAACGTAAATGGAGGCAACATCCCTCCCCCCCATCTTAAACTACTACGAAAAGCCAGAAAATCATATAATAAAAGCATTCTACAATCAAAAAAAGACTTCTTCAAATCAGAACTAGAGAATGCCAAAAATAAACCAAAAAAACTCTTCGAAATTTTGAATTCTCCTCATTCTTCACAACAAAAACAAATTCCCTCCAACTTCAACTTAGATCGGCGGCTATCAACTTAGCCACCCCAAAGATCACTCAAGCCACTAACCAGACTCAACATAAGCTAAGTCTGCCCAAAAATAACTCTCACTGGTCTACCTTCAAACTTTACGTGCTCAATGACATCACAAAAATTATAGAGACTACCAAACTCAATAACCACTTCAATAACCCTGTCCCAGCTAATTGCCTACCTCACCTCTACCATATCATCTCCCCTCTTTGGACCAAAATCATCAACGCCTCACTAACACAAGGTCACATCCCAGACTGCCTAAAAACTGGCCAAGTCACCCCTATCCTAAAAAAACCGACAGCTAACACCTCCGACCCCAACAACTTCCTACCAATAACCAACATCCCCATGCTAGCTAAGGTCTTGGAAAAATGTGTTCAGCAACAACTGAATCAACACATCGCAAACTTCAATCTATTAAACGTCCACCAATCGGGTTTCAGACCTGGCCACAGCACAGAAACAGCCATCCTACATATAGTTGACGACACCATCTTAGCTCTTGACCACAATGAAACCTGCCTACTAATTCTGCTTGACCTCTCATCAGCCTTCGATACTGTCAATCACTACAAACTTTTAAGAATACTAGAAAAGAGGATGGGTCTATCTGGCACAGTCCTTCGTTGGTTCACAATCGTTCATGACCAACAAGATTCTTTCTCTCTCCTCACCTAACCTACCGGGAGTACCACAAGGCTCTACCCTATCCCCCACACTATTCAACCTATATGTCGAACTGCTTACCAACCTACTTCAGCAGGCAAACATCTCCCACCATATGTTCACGGACAACACCCAACCTTACATTAAGATCACCTCCATGGAAGAGATAAGGACAATGAATCTAGCTCTAAAAAAAAACGTCCAATGGTTAACAACCAACTTCTTCAAGCTAAACTCACCAAAAACGGACTTTCTCTTAATCTCTCCCCCCAATAACTCCCAGGAAATAAAGGAGTGGACCAAAATGATCACTGCTCTGAACTGCACACCAACGTTGGTGGACTCGACAATATCACTTGAAATCACACTGGATAAGAACCTTAACATACAAGCTCACATCAACTTGATGGCTAAAAATGCCCGTTTCACCTCAGCTACCTCAGAAAAAAGAAGCCATTTATCGAGAATCCAGACCTCAAAACGGCAGTTCAATCCTTAGTTATATTGAGGCTGGAATACGGATGCTCTACCCTCTCAGGGCTTCCCAAAATCTCTACTGCCCTCTAAAAGCCTGTCTTAACGCCGCAGCTAGACTCATAACAGGATCTAGGAAATTTGACCACATATCGCCACACCTAAAGGCACTCAACTGGCTACCCTATGAAACTCGTATTCAACTAAAGCTGGCTTGCATCACTCACAAGGCGTTACACCACAACATCCCCAATACCTAGCCCAAAAACGTACACTATCAGGAGGAAACAGACACTCTAGGAGCGCAGATAATCTACTCCTGAAATCTTCACGTTTCAACAAGACTAAAACCTCCAACAGAGCTTTTTCTGGAGCAGCGCCAAGAATTTGGAACTCACTTCCGCCATCCATCAGAAAAATCACCTCGACACCCCTCTTCAAAAAGGAAGAAAAATTATTCTTGATGAGCAAACTCCTCCCCTATAGTCTGTACAACACCACGCCAGCTTATAACCTCTAACTTGACTATTATCTCTGTACGCTGATATTTCAAAGCCAATCTTGAACTGACTTTCTCTGCTCAAAACAGCTCTATACCTTGCTTTACCCTACGATCTCTGTTATACTATGTTGTTACTTTGTATTTGTTGGTTTATTTTTCTGTATGCTATGTTAGTACTAATTGTGTTACTCATACATTGATCACCATGTAAAGCGCTCTGTTACCCTACTTTGGGTCTGGTTCGCGCTATATAAAAAATTCTAAAAATAAATAAATTAATAAATAAAACATGTCACAATTTGTGTAAATTTTGTAGGTGTAAAAAATGTTACCACCGGTTAAACTAGGTATTGGTTCTTTGTCATTGGTGTTGTTGTAAATGCCATGGAATTCTGTCTTGGTTGGGTTTGAGGTTCATGTTGGCTTTTGCTATCAAAGAAGGGAGGAATCAGATGTACAGTTTGAGCCGAGGATGTAACTAATTGTAGTAATCTTCACATATATTTGGATGTTATCATTCTATTGATGTATGGACTTCTGGGGATTTCATGCACAGTGTGATGGTCCGAGGGGAGTGGATGGATCCTTCTACAGCTAGAAACTGTTGAGATCTGAATATTGGAAGAATCAACTCTCGTTTAGTTAAAAAGACTTAAATTCCCATTTGAGAGAAGAGGACATTTATAAGAATATTAATAAGGACCTGGAGTGGATGGTGTAAAAGGCTACTTACGGATAATCTCAGAAAAGGCTATGTTAGAAAAACCCCTCCCACACTGGAAGGGTTCTCCCAGACATACAATGTGGTAGCTTGGCTCGAGTGGTCAGGAATCAGGCTCCGTGCTAAGCATACGACATACCCATACAATAACCATGCGTGCATCCGTTCCAAAAACGACTCTACACCGTAAAAATTATGAAAATATCTTTCTTTATCTTCTTTTTCTCTTAGTTGCTGATTAGATAAATAAATAACAATCACAATATACAAACTTTTTAAATAGTGCAGGTCAAATAAATACTGGCTTAATGATTCAATAAGCAGGGGTGATCATAAATAATGAAGGCATAAATATAAGTGCAATACATACAGGCAATTAAATATTCTGAGGCAATAAATACTGTAAACCAATAAATATTGTGCATCAATAAATACTGTGGACCAATAAATACAGTGAAACAATAAATAGGTTAAATACAATAAATACAGTGCCCCTAATAAATAATTAAAAGCTGACAGTGACACTCATAGAATCAGATCACTTTTGAATTCCTAAGGGCTGATTTGGCCCAGGCACAGCTTGTGGGGATGGGGAAGGCTTGAGGGTGTCTACTCCCTGGCTTGGACAAGGCTGAGGCCTAAACTGAGGTAGATCAAGGGGGGAATACCAGAGACCTGGCTCTCTCCCTCCACACAACCTCTCTAGATTAGTCCCAGCTCACCCCTGGCACAGTCAGGTTGGTTCTAGCACCTCCCTAGCCCCTTAGAGCAGTCTCTCAGGTCTCCACAGGGCCTTAGGCGCCCTCTACTCCACTTACTGCCCTTTTTCTGATGCTCCGACGCCGCTGGAGTCGTGTCGACGCCGTGAGGCGGTTCCGGTTCGATGTCGGCGGCCTCGGCACAATGTCAGTTCTTGACGACGCCGGTAGGCGGCTCCGGTTCGATGTCGGCGGCCTCGGCTCGATCTCGACCTCCGATTCGATGGCGTCGGGCAGTCTTTACTCGATGTCGACTTCGGGCGGCTCCGGTCCGATGGCGACCTCAATTTCGATGACGTCGGCCGGCCTTGACTCGATGTCGACTTCCGGCGGCTCCGGAGTGCGATCCTCACTCCCGACCTCCGGTGCTCCTCTCCTTAGGTTTCCGGCGACTCCGGAGTGCGACCTCCACTCCCGACCTCCGGCACGATTCTCTCAGGTTCCGGCGACTCCGGAGTGCGATCCTCACTCCCGACCTCCGGTACACTTCACCTTGGTCTCCGACGACTCCGGAGGGCGGACTTCACTCCTCCGATGACGCCGCTCACTCGACCTCGGGTGACTTCCTCCTCGACCTCTGGTACTCCTCACGACCTCTGACGGCGCCCTCTCTCGACCTCTAGCGGCTCCGGGTACGACGTCCGCTTTCCAATCGGCGCCGCTTCTCCACCTCGGGCTCCAGGTCTCAGGCTACTCGACGTCGGACTCCAGGGAAACCAGTTTCCAGGTCAGGATCTTGCTGTTCTCTGTTTCTAAGGCCTGTTCCTGCTGTCCAGGTCCTTAGGATGGTTTTTCTGGCTTCTTCCCACACAGGGCTCCAGGCTGGGCTCAGTCAGTAGGGACTAGTATCAAGGGTGGGTTTATGGACCCCACTCCAGGCACAAGTTTCCACCCCTGCTGCCTCACTCCTTCCTCCTTCAGGTTTCTGCTGCTCACTCTTCACCAGTCAGGTGCCAACTGCCAACTCCAACTGCCAATTCTCTGTCTTAGCTTCCCAACATTCTAAACCGCCTCCAACTGTCACAGGTTTCTGGAATGTTCTGGAAGGTGCTGGTAGGTTCCAGTGGATGCTGGTGATGTCACAGGTGGCCACCATTTTGTGCTCCAGGCCCTCAGACAGAAGTTTCAGGGGTAGCTAAAATGGCTCCCTGAATCTGCAGCAACACGAAAAAGTCTGGTGGTTCCCAAAAAGGAAAAATTCAAACAGGGTTTGAGGCAAAAGTGGGACAAAATAAATAATGATGAGGAGGGACCACCCAAAGGGCTGACAGGTCTAACACGCGTCCCCCCCAGCTGAAAGTGGGGAGAGCTACCCAACCCCTTGGGAGTTCTCATCACTAAGGCGGAAATACCTTGAGAGACCGTCTGCATTGGCGTGGTCCACTCCAGGCCGATGTTCCACCTGAAAGTCCATTCCCTGTAGGGAAATTGACCACCTCAACAACTTGGGATTCTCCCCCTTCATCTGCATCAGCCAACGAAGGGGTCGGTGGTCGGTCTGAACTAGGAAGTGCGAGCCAAACAGGTATGGCCGCAACTTCTTCAGAGCCCATACCACTGCAAAGGCTTCACGCTCTATTGCACTCCACTTCTGTTCCCTGGGAAATAGTCTCCGGGATAGGAAGACCACGGGTTGATCCAGACCCTCTTCATTGAGTTGCGATAACACTGCCCCAATGCCATGTTCTGATGCATCTGTCTGGACAATGAACTCCTTGGAAAAGTCTGGGGCCCTTAAGACCGGGGCCTCGCACATGGCTTTCTTCAATCTCTCAAAGGCTTGCTGACAAGCCTCCGTCCAGACTACCCGTCGAGGTTGTTTCTTGGACGTGAGCTCCGTGAGGGGGGCTACGATGGTACCGTACCCCTTCACGAAGCGGCGGTAGTATCCCGTGAGGCCCCATAATGCTCGGACCTCAGTCTGAGTCTTGGGGGGTTCCCAGGCCATGATGGCCTCGATCTTCGCCTGGAGGGGTTGCACCGCTCCCCTACCCACCAAGTGTCCAAGGTACACTACCGACCCCTGCCCGATCTGGCACTTGCTGGCCTTGATCGTCAATCCAGCTTGTCTCAGGGCCTGGAGAACAGCTTGCAGGTGACGCAAGTGATCCTCCCAGCTGTTACTGAAGACGGCTATGTCATCCAGATAAGCAGCAGAGAAACTCTCCATTCCGGTGAGGATCTGGTTTACCAGGCGCTGAAACGTGGCAGGTGCGTTCTTGAGCCCAAAGGGCATCACACAGAACTGGTAGTGGCCATTGGGCGTGGAGAAGGCTGACCTTTCCCTTGCTCCATCAGTCAAAGAGATCTGCCAGTACCCTGAAGTAAGGTCAAAGGTACTTAGATATTGGGCAGCTCCCAGCCGGTCAATCAATTCATCCGCCCTAGGGATCGGATGAGCATCAGTTTTGGTCACTGAATTCAGTCCCCGGTAGTCCACACAGAACCTCAGTTCTGGTTGGGCACCCGGTGGTGCAGCTTTTGGTACTAACACCACCGGACTGGACCAGGGGCTGCTAGAAGGTTCGATCACTCCTAGCTCCAGCATCTTAGTGACTTCACTATGAATGCCGGCCTTCACCTTGTCCGACATCCGGTAGATCTTGGACTTCACAGGTGGGCTGTCTCCTGTGTCCACGTCATGGACGCACAGGTGAGTCCTACCCGGGACAAGGGAGAACAACGAAGAGTACTGCCCCAGGACCTGGCGACAGTCCTCCTGCTGTTCAGGAGTTAGAGATGGGGAGAGAATCACTCCCTCCACCGACCCATCCTTCTCTTGAGACGCAAACAGATCAGGGAGAGGCTCGCTTTCCACGTCCTCTCCTCCGTCAGTCACCATCATCAAGATGACTTCGGGCCTCTCGTGGTGGGGTTTGAGGCGGTTGGCATGCAGCACCCGCAGGGGCTGACGAGGGGTCTTCAGGTCCACCAAATAGGTAGCCTTACCCTTCTTCTCCAACACCTCAAAGGGTCCTGACCAGCGATCCTGGAGGGCACTAAGCTCTCCTGGTTCGATCACCCACACCTTCTGGCCAGGCTCCAACTCCACCGGGTGAGCGTTGTGGTCATACCACGCCTTCATCACTGCTTGGCTGGCTTCCAAGTTGTCAGAAGCTTGCTTCCACAACTTAGCCATTTGGCTCCGGAAGGCCAGCATGTAGCTCACCACATCCTGGGGAAGCTTTCTGGGAGTTCTTTCCCATCCGTCTCTCACCAGGTTGAGAGGTCCACATACAGGGTGCCCATACAGAAGCTCGAAGGGGCTGAAGCCCACTCCCTTCTGTGGCACTTCCCTGTAGGAAAAAAGTAAACAGGGTAGGAGGACGTCCCATTTCCTCCGCAGGCTTTCAGGCAGACTTCTGATCATGCCCTTCAAGGTTTTGTTAAACCTCTCCACCAGACCATTGGTCTGGGGGTGGTAAGGAGTGGTGAACCGGTATGTCACTCAACACTCCTTCCACATCGCCCGCATGTACGCTGACATGAAGTTGGTCCCCCTGTCGGACACAACTTCTTTGGGAAAACCCACTCGGGTAAAGATTCCCATCAGGGCCCTAGCCACAACAGGTGCTGTTATGGTCCTCAGAGGTATCGCCTCTGGGTACCGTGTGGCATGATCCACCAGAACCAGGATGAACCTGTGACCAGCTGATGTTGGCGGATCTAATGGACCCACAATGTCGATGCCCACCCTTTCAAAGGGGGTGCTAACGACAGGAAGTGGTTCCAGGGGAGCTTTCAGCTTCACCCCTGTTTTCCCACTGGCTTGGCAAGACACACATGTCCGGCAGTAGGTATCGGACGACACTTTCATCTGAGGCCAATAAAAGTGTGGGACAAGACGGGCGAAGGTCTTGTCTTGCCCCAGGTGTCCTGCCAAGGGGATCTCGTGAGCCAACTCCAGAAGGAAGGCTCGATAACGTTGAGGGACTACCAAGGCTCGTGACGATCCATGTAGGGGTGCCTTGGGTTCACTGTAGAGGAGGCCATCCTCCCAGTAAACACTGTAGTTCCCTTCAACGTTCCCTGCTGCCTGGGCTTCGGCCTGTCGCCTCAGCCCCTCAAGGGTAGGGCACTCCCTCTGGCCCTGGCAGAATTCCTCCCTGGACGGGCCTCCCTCCACGTGCCACTCGGCCGGGATGGGTAGGTACTCCAGTTTGGTAACGTCCCCCACCGCAGACTCCTGGTCCACCACCTCCGGTGGCCTATCCGTCCTACGGGGTGCGGACGCCGAGGCAGGCTCCTCCTGTCCTCGGTTCTTCCCTTGACTGGCAGCTGGCTGGGCCTTTGTTCCAGGCTCCAGCCGAAATGAACTCCCTCTTCGGGTAGTCGCGGACCTTGTGCTAACACAGGCCCAATCAGGTGTACCCAGCATCTCAGTGTGAGTCCGGTATTCCACCTCCTTCCAAGCGTTGTGCTCCATGTCATTCCCCAGTAGACAATCGACTGGCACGGCAGGGCTTACGGCAACTCGAAGTGAACCTGCAACCCCCCCCCATTCAAAGGGAACCTCGGCCACTGGATAGTGGCCTGTTCTGCCGTCAGCCATCGCGGCTGGGTGGAGTACATTGGGAATTACCTGCTCTGGAGACACCAGTTGGCTACGTACCATAGTCATACTGGCTCCTGTGTCTCTCAGAGCCTCCCCTCTTTGGCCGTTGATGGTGACCCACTGCCCATACTTTACAGTATTGGCGGGCACCTGGATCTTAGGAACCATCTCCCGTTCTCCCAGGGACACTAAAGTGACACCCGCCCGCTCCCTTCCCTTAATTAAAGGCATCTCCTCCCCGAGCACTACACTAGCTACTCCGGGGGTCTTTCCTCCAATGGGAGGGGGTGGTCGTTTCAGACACTTCTGATCTCCTTTATAGTGTCCAACGCCACCGCACTCGTAGCAATGGACAACCCTTGGCTGCTGACTCTGGCCAGGATTAGGGTTTCTGGGTGGGTTAGCCCTAGGGGTGAATCCTGTTCCCTTCCCTTGGAAGTTATTTTGGGGGCCTTTGGAGAACTCCTTTTTCTTTTCCCCTCCCTCTTTCTTCTGGGGGGCGCCCTGTCCGGCCTTTTGAGTATCCCCTCCAGTCCCCCTTGTGGACACCCGGGTACTAGCCCAAATGTCCGCCTCCTCAGCAAGCTTCCGGGGACTGGTCAGCTTGCTATCCACCAGGTGTTGCCGCAGTTCAGGGAAACATTTCTCGAGCAGGTGTTCCTTCAGTACTAGGTCAAACAGCCCCTCGTAGTTCCTTACTTCACTGCCCTGAATCCAACCCTCCAGTGCCTTCTTTGCATAGTCCAGGAAGTCCACCCAATTCTGTGTGCCCAGTTTGGGACTACCCCTGAACTTCTGTCTGTACTTTTCGGGTGTTAGTCCAAACTTCCTTATGAGCGCCAGTTTCATGGTGGGGTAGTGGGTCTGCTCATCCTCTTCGAGGGCCAATAAAGCATCCCTACCAGCTGGAGGCATGTACTTGTACAATCCCCCTCCCCAGTACTTCTCTGGAACCCCATGGGCCCTTAACGAGACCTCATAGGCCGCTAGCCACTTGGCGATATCGTCACCCACCCCATAGCTAGCTACTATGTCCTTTGGCAGGTAGGGTTTGGGTTCCCTGGTGTACTCTCGTTCTTCGCTGCCACCGTTAGGTACAGGGTGTGCCCCGATTCTCAGGATCTGAAGATCTATCTCTTTCAGCCTTATCTCATGAGCCATCCTCTGTTCCTCTTTCTCCTTCTCCAGCCTTGCTAAGTCCCATGTGAGCTGTCTTTTCTCCCTCCGGTCTGTTAACTCCACTTCAGACAAGCCACCGCTAGAGGCACTGCTGCCCTTCCTGGAAAGTGTCCTGGGCCCCGCTGACAGGTTCCCCACCTCCGGTTGGTACAAACCAGCTCCCTCACTGTCGGGCTCTCTATCCCTGTCCTCCTCCTCAGCCTTGCTTTCTCGGCGTGCCTCCCCCCAAGCCCTTAAGCTGGTTTGGAGTGCACCCTTCTTTGCTCCTGGGGGACAATACACCCCCTCCCGCTGGCAAAACTCCCTGAGTTGGGCCACAGTGTACGTTTCTAAATTCTCCAGTACAAACTCCATCTTGCCCACTCAGGTCAGAGGACAGTTATTTGCAGTAACAATGCAGGGGGGTACCTTTAATAATACCTCCTCCCACCACCAGAGTAAATTTGGAAAAAACAAAAACCCACAATTAGGAAGGCCGCTTTGAGAAAACTCCCGGTGTAGGCCTATGGACTACCCACAGTTATTGTTGAGTATACGTAGGCACAACTCTATCCCACCACTGAACACCAATTATGTTAGAAAAACCCCTCCCACACTGGAAGGGTTCTCCCAGACATACAATGTGGTAGCTTGGCTCGAGTGGTCAGGAATCAGGCTCCGTGCTAAGCATACGACATACCCATACAATAACCATGCGTGCATCCGTTCCAAAAACGACTCTACACCGTAAAAATTATGAAAATATCTTTCTTTATCTTCTTTTTCTCTTAGTTGCTGATTAGATAAATAAATAACAATCACAATATACAAACTTTTTAAATAGTGCAGGTCAAATAAATACTGGCTTAATGATTCAATAAGCAGGGGTGATCATAAATAATGAAGGCATAAATATAAGTGCAATACATACAGGCAATTAAATATTCTGAGGCAATAAATACTGTAAACCAATAAATATTGTGCATCAATAAATACTGTGGACCAATAAATACAGTGAAACAATAAATAGGTTAAATACAATAAATACAGTGCCCCTAATAAATAATTAAAAGCTGACAGTGACACTCATAGAATCAGATCACTTTTGAATTCCTAAGGGCTGATTTGGCCCAGGCACAGCTTGTGGGGATGGGGAAGGCTTGAGGGTGTCTACTCCCTGGCTTGGACAAGGCTGAGGCCTAAACTGAGGTAGATCAAGGGGGGAATACCAGAGACCTGGCTCTCTCCCTCCACACAACCTCTCTAGATTAGTCCCAGCTCACCCCTGGCACAGTCAGGTTGGTTCTAGCACCTCCCTAGCCCCTTAGAGCAGTCTCTCAGGTCTCCACAGGGCCTTAGGCGCCCTCTACTCCACTTACTGCCCTTTTTCTGATGCTCCGACGCCGCTGGAGTCGTGTCGACGCCGTGAGGCGGTTCCGGTTCGATGTCGGCGGCCTCGGCACAATGTCAGTTCTTGACGACGCCGGTAGGCGGCTCCGGTTCGATGTCGGCGGCCTCGGCTCGATCTCGACCTCCGATTCGATGGCGTCGGGCAGTCTTTACTCGATGTCGACTTCGGGCGGCTCCGGTCCGATGGCGACCTCAATTTCGATGACGTCGGCCGGCCTTGACTCGATGTCGACTTCCAGCGGCTCCGGAGTGCGATCCTCACTCCCGACCTCCGGTGCTCCTCTCCTTAGGTTTCCGGCGACTCCGGAGTGCGACCTCCACTCCCGACCTCCGGCACGATTCTCTCAGGTTCCGGCGACTCCGGAGTGCGATCCTCACTCCCGACCTCCGGTACACTTCACCTTGGTCTCCGACGACTCCGGAGGGCAGACTTCACTCCTCCGATGACGCCGCTCACTCGACCTCGGGTGACTTCCTCCTCGACCTCTGGTACTCCTCACGACCTCTGACGGCGCCCTCTCTCGACCTCTGGCGGCTCCGGGTACGACGTCCGCTTTCCAGTCGGCGCCGCTTCTCCACCTCGGGCTCCAGGTCTCAGGCTACTCGACGTCGGACTCCAGGGAAACCAGTTTCCAGGTCAGGATCTTGCTGTTCTCTGTTTCTAAGGCCTGTTCCTGCTGTCCAGGTCCTTAGGATGGTTTTTCTGGCTTCTTCCCACACAGGGCTCCAGGCTGGGCTCAGTCAGTAGGGACTAGTATCAAGGGTGGGTTTATGGACCCCACTCCAGGCACAAGTTTCCACCCCTGCTGCCTCACTCCTTCCTCCTTCAGGTTTCTGCTGCTCACTCTTCACCAGTCAGGTGCCAACTGCCAACTCCAACTGCCAATTCTCTGTCTTAGCTTCCCAACATTCTAAACCGCCTCCAACTGTCACAGGGTTCTGGAATGTTCTGGAAGGTGCTGGTAGGTTCCAGTGGATGCTGGTGATGTCACAGGTGGCCACCATTTTGTGCTCCAGGCCCTCAGACAGAAGTTTCAGGGGTAGCTAAAATGGCTCCCTGAATCTGCAGCAACACGAAAAAGTCTGGTGGTTCCCAAAAAGGAAAAATTCAAACAGGGTTTGAGGCAAAAGTGGGACAAAATAAATAATGATGAGGAGGGACCACCCAAAGGGCTGACAGGTCTAACAGGCTATCAATAATTCTAGTAATACAAGGAGTCAAGGTTCACTCACCTCACTCAATAATGCAATGGGTGCCAACCATGACTTGAATGGCACCTGCTTGAGTGCACTCTGAGAATTTGAAACTCCACGGCAGTCAAGCTCAAAGTTGAAGGTCTGACCATGAATAAAAACAATCGCTGTGTCCGAGCTACTGTCAATTAATAATCCTTGGAAAGATTGTGCTCTATGAAATACTTTCAATACACATATATTCATCAGAACAATTATTTTGCCTTTGCAACAGGTTTTTCTTAACTTCTATTGTTTTCTCTTGTTTGGAATTTAAGACTGCAGCAAAATGTTCTCTACAGCAATCTCTCTGTTCTCACTCTCATCAAGCAGGGCTAGATGTTCAGTGACCTCACTCTTTCCCACCAAAGGAACCTCATAAATGTATATCATCAGACACACATTCCATGGAGTGTGTGGCCTAATGGCAAAGGTGTAAGTCACACTTATACAGAGTTCTGATCGGCCTTCCGAGTCCTACACTCATCTGGGCAAATTATCTATGGAGTGGCGACCTAGGGATCGGTGGACAGGTAAGCCACCCCTGAGTTTCATGGGGGCCGATTGTAGTAGTGTCGAGCCTACACTGAGGCCTAGAGATGGCGAGAGCTCCGGCAATGGGAGGAGACATGGCCTGGCGTGCAGTGAGTAGAGAACAGCAAAGGAGCAGAGGATTTAGGTGGAGACATCTCTCTGGCATTGGGCAGAGGTAAAAAATGCAATGTAGATGTGAAGCCATATGTTAGCTGCAGTGGTGGGAGCAAAACAAAATGATATAACACTGACTGAGGTGGCAGTGCGTGGAGCAGCACACTCATGCAGAGGGACTCCTAGAAAATGAACTGGTTCACAGATCAGTGCTCTGCCATAGGGGTGACCTTCACTATATAGCCCACACATATAGTTATTTAAGCTGAGTGCTGTCACAGGACACTTTTGGCCCTGTGGGTCTTCCCGAGCTGATGGTCTACACCACCCATTTGATTTACAGTGTCATTTTCAATGAGTCATCCTCACTCTATCAGATGATTCTTTATTGGATAAGAGTGCAGTGCTAGGTGCCACATCTCCATCAGAGGTGTGGAATGCTAGTGTAAGTTACCAGCACTAGTCCCAGTGATTTTTACCTCACATGATGGTCAAACCTAAAGGTGGAAAGTCCACTGCGACAATGGGTCTATCTAATGCAACAATTAAGCTGAATGCTCTACAGATCCCCTCTCACCGATGGGCTCCACCCTCGAGGAACATACTGGCAAATTTGAACTGATACTGCAAGTGATCCTGTCTTTCTTTCGCCTTTCAGAACGGTGAAGCAGGAGACATGAAACACACAATAACACCTAGAAAAGGGATTTATTTTACAAAATGCAAAGATTCTCTTTTTAGACTAAGGCTTGGAGTTTTATTTTACACAATGCTCTCTAACAGAAAGGGTTTCCCAGATGCCAAAATAACAACATTCAAATATATATAGAGATATATATTTATATACATGCAATAATAACACACTTGATAAATGAAACAGTTAAATGCCTGAATAATACCATGAATAAACAAGCAGCAAATAATATAAGAGAACACTCAAGAAAATATGCTGGAAGTCCTGCAAGAGGTCAGAAAGATATATACACTGAATCACAAATGATTACTTTGGATGTGCACCTCACTCATTCACACATCACAAAGGAAACACCTCAATGATCAAAGCCACTGGCCACACATCACAATGGCAATAATAAAAACTCAAACACCTCAAATGATCAAAGCCACTGGCCACATATCACAATGGCAATAATCAAAACTCAAACACCTTAAATGATCAAAGCCACTGGCTACACATCACAATGGCAATAATCTCCAGGGGATTAAATGATGATATCCCTTGGAATAGTCTCCACAATCCTTGAGCTCTCTCTGGCAGACAGGATGACTGAACACCAGTGGGGATATTCCTCTCCAGAAGTACCCATGTATACTTGAGTAAGAACTTGGAAGAACCATAGTGAGATTATCCATTCTCTAGACTTAACCTTCTCCTTATTTCGAATTAAAAGTGGAACTTTTCAATCCAAGCCAAATAACTAAAAATTACTCCGATTACATATACTACCACCGGGCCATGGTTAGCTGCCTCCTTGACTTGTTTTAATACTGAGTATTCTCGGTACTGCGCTCTAGTGTCTCAGAGACTTCCGGGACGTGCTGGTCACGAGGGACAATACGCCATAAGGGGCGAGACCAGGCCCCTGTCAAAAGAGCCGCGGTGAACGCCAGTAGAGCGTTCTACGCGGCGATGAGGGAGAGACGTATTCCGATGAGTGACAGCTGACCTCGCAAGCAGTAAGTGGGGTGTTGGGGGCCGATGGAGCGGAGGTTAATGGAGGGATCGTTTGTATCCACAATGGGAGATTAGCGAGACCTTTGACTGTGGGAAGCTACTACGAGAGAGTTAATTTTGTTATCAGTGATTTTATAGTGTATGCTAAAACTTGGTTTGTTCTGACCAGGACTTGGAATAACGTGAGAAATCTTTTGGATGGAGATCTCCCTTTTGTCTGGAGCGTGATCGGAATGTGTAATATTCACCCATAACATCTGGCCCTGAAATGGGAGGGGGTCGATAGCAAGGAAAAGTTACAGCTCTGCTCAAAGTAATATGGTCTCTTGCAACAGCGCAGAACAACTCAGGCTCGACTGTTAGCAGACTACGAGTAATGGGTGCTTGTTTAGAACTGTTGGAATATAACTAAAGGAGAGGGGAAACGTCCGGATGGAGTTTTCTCCTCCCTCTGTTGTTGACAATACCGAGGTCCTTGATTAAGTCCCTGATTTGGGTTTTTTAACCATTTTTTATTTCCCAACAGAGAGTGCTAATAGGGAGCTGTTCTGACTCCCCCGCCATTTCGAGTTTAAAAATGTAATAAACTCGGTAAGTTTCACGAGTAACTGGCGCTGGTTGAGTGTGGTGTGTTCCGAGTTCTTTTGATGTCTAAGTACGTCTTGATCTAATTCTCTACCTTTGGAAAATTGAGAGTCAGCACTGCAAAATTTTGCAATGGAGTGCTTGTATATTGTCATAAAAGCTATTGAGCAGGACAAGTTTGCGAGATATAAAACTATGGGGAAAAAAAACCTCACCCTAAGTTTATTTCTGTTCTTGGGGTGAGAGCAGGTGCCCGTGTATCTCAATTGAGGGATATAAGTGAGTGGGGTTAATGCACCATAATAATAATATAATTTTTTTAAATGTTGGGTGAAGGACATTTCACAAAACACTTCACTTGTTCCACGTCTTTTTAATCGTTTCAGGTTCCTCTCTAAGAGTGAGGGGCTCTAAGAAAGGTGACATCACCTTTACCTCTGGATTTAAAGGAGGGAGGGTGAGCACCCAGGGATCACAGTGGTGAGAGTCCTGAGGAAAGCCGGGGTATTAGTTTTGCTGGCTGAAACATGTCGACACCTTTGCAGAGTGGAGGGGTTGACGTCTCATTATAAGCTCCCCAACCTAGCATCCACGTCTTTGTTTTATACCTGGACAGGGTTCCTAATATTAAAATCACGATAAGGACTCCCTGACACCAGTTTTATATCACTTTTTCTGCACCATTATCTCACCTGTGATCATAAACTTTACACTTTGTGTTGTATTGTCTTCCCCTCCCTATTGCTCCACCTCCAGTGTTGGGCTGACGCGGAGGTGTGTTAGCAGCCCTATGATGAAGCATGACACAGCTTGCTGTGTGTGAGGGCCGTTTTATAAATTTGGTGCATTCCTACACACTCACCTACCTTCACACAGTTTTATTATCCCTCTTCTTTTTGTGAGATTAAAATAATCAAAACTTAACACTTAACCTGGTGCAAACACTGCATCATAGCCCACTCCTGACCGGGGGATTAAAAGCTGGGGATAAGAGCCTCAGAGCCTCAGCCACCATGGTTCTGCTGTACCGAAGTAGACACGTCCGTCCCCTTTCGGATTCCAAAATCCCTGTTTCTAAGTCAACAACCCTCAGCTTTATAATCTAAAAACACACACTAGAAGGTTCGAGAGTAGTCCTCCCCGCACAAGGAAACTTACAAGGACTGGCCAGCTTCCATGGAAGCATTCCATGGCAGGAAGAAGTTCCTACGTTCCCTCTACATTCTCGCATGTTCCAGCCTTTATCTTGATGAAGCTCAAGAAAGCCTTCCAGGGTACATTAAACAATCTCTCACAAAAACAATGATTGAACATGAATAACCCAAACAACTTGCAAGCGTGGCTGTGCACGCAGATAAAGCTCGGGCCAGGCAGAGTCCGAATTCAGGATGACATGAGGCCATGCCAAAGCCAATAATAAGAACCTAGTAATACTACCAATGTACAACACAGTGCAAATTTGTGCACCACTGCCTATAGAATCACATACTTCATTTCTCAATGTACAACACAGTGCACATTTGTGCACCACTGCTCATAACACTGCACTTCGAGACCAGAAATTACATTCCACACCTCTCTCTCTCCCATGCATCAGACATGTTCTGTTCTTGGGAAGGCTGTTCTACTCCATGACAGCTCCCACTGAAAGACTGCGAGATTATAAGAAAGAAACCTTTAAGAGAAATAAGGCATATGCAGGATGTTGTACATTCAGGCAAGGATAAAATAACACACAAAAGTCAATTAAAATAATGGTAGTCAAAGGTCATCAGTGTCAGACCACAAGAGTGCCTCTAGCACTACAGATCCATGACTCAAAAACAATTCTGGAGACCAAGACTGATCCAGTAGTGCTGGACATCAGTCTTCTAAATGCGGACCACAGAAAGCTGATGAGCAGAGTGGACAGTAATGAGTTGACCCTTACAGCAATGCACCTAACAGTGAAGGAATTACACTCTCAGGTGGAGGCCCTAAAGGACAACATTTGGACCCTAAAGTTAAGAACCAAACTTAGAGAAGTATGTTACAAATTAAATAACATCAGGAGTATAGGTCTACCTGAGCAAATGGACAGCCCCAGCATAGAGCTCTTTCTGGAGGAGTGGTTATGAGACACAAACCCTCAGATTTCTTCATTATTCAGAGGGCACATCTCCTCCGGGTGACTTTAGCAAGACCAGTGGTGGCCTGTCTATTTAACTACCATGGCCGGGATCTCATTCTCCATCTCACTAGAAAAATAGGGGCCTTGGCAAATGAATGGAAACACTCATCATTTTTTCAGGCTATATGATGCAAGACCAGCATCTGCAGAGAACCTATGGGGGATCAAGAAACAGTGAACACAAATGGGACTGAAGTACACACTTATGTACCCTGCTAAGCTGAGAGTCATATCAGAGAGTGAGAGTTTCTTCTTCACAAATAAGCATGATGCATGGACGTGGCTTCAGTGCAATGGAGTGGAAATCCCATTTGAGGAATATGGACCATATGAAGGCTGGACCGAGCAACGACCACAATAGCAAAGACCCAAGCGTTCATGGTGAAGGTCCACAGATATCAGGGGGCCGCAGAAAAGGGCCTGTGTGGTGGCAGAGGTGCTGACTCACACTCGATATCAGGTTCAAGACAATGCTTTGGAACAGGAAAGTATGATAGGAACAGGCAAATAGGACTCTGGAAAAAAAAGAATGCTGAAAGCCTGCATTGACTCCCAGGTTCACAAACATACTGATATGACGTATTGATGCATCACCTCGGGAAGGGGCTCCCTCTCTGACAGGAAGGCATAGACACATGGAACCAAGGCAAGGCTGCCTACTGCCAAAATAGTAATGGGGGTTAGGCGTATAACTGTGCAAAGAATGTAGGAAGGTGGACTCTTTATATGGACAACACCCACCCCTTCTCCGAAGGAAAAGTGTAGGAGATTTGGTTGCAATTGCACAATCTCCTTGCTCAAAGTTATTGTCTGGCAGGAAGATGGTTGCTGCCAGACCTGGAGTGTGGGAGTTGGGGACATTGCGATTGTTCTTTTTTATCATTTGATTTTTTTTCTTGTGTATGGCTTGGCATCATGTTTAACCCCAATCGCTGATCTTACTCCTGCCGTTCCTTCCCCTGGTGCCCCTGGATAGGGAATGGGTCTCTGCACATTCCATATTTCCACATGTTTGGAAAACGTGAACTTACACAATGGGAACGACACATGTGTCATTTATGCTGGAGTTTAATGAGGTGGCGTGGAACCTGAAGGGCATGGCTACACCTACTAGGTGACATAAAATCATATTTGAAAATGCAGACATGCACACATATCGTATATTTAGGAGAAGCATATGAATAGCGCAGAACTGCATAAACATACCAAGAGGTGGGAGTGGCCTGTTGATAGGTGCCACGTACTTTGCTTACGCCAGGGGAGTCCTGGTCGGGATTTCCCCGGACACACCATTTTTGTTTTAATCAAAGCAGGTTCATCCGGAAAGGAGGTATATTGTGCTTGAAAGCTTGCTTCATGGGGAGCCAATGTGCCTAGTCAAGATATATGCCCCCAACAGTAATCAAGTCTCCTTTCTGGACTTCCTAACCCCGTCCATGATTAATTATCTGCAGACCGCTTGTCTTCGAGGAGAGGACTTTATCTGTGTCATAGACTAGGATTTGCATATGTCTTCATCCCCTATTCCAAGCACCCAGAGCAGTGGCAACACACTTTTACGGCGGGTTACAGGGGTGGGCCCTCTGTGATGCCTGGAGGAATGCACACCCATATATCTGTGAATACTCCTAGACTCTGTAGTACATCAACATCATACACGATTAGACCTTTTTTTTACACCACCAATTGATGGGTGGGAGGGTGCTAGACACTGAAGGCCTCATTTGTGAGGCTCTTATGCTGCCGTTGCATCACTTTTTGAGATGCTGCGGTGGAGTAAAAATTGCACCACGCTGCTCCATATTTAGAAAGTGACGCATCTAGGCAGATGCATCACTTTGTAAACCCTTGTGCTACATTATACCTGTGACAGGTATAGTGTATGCATGGTAGGCATTCTGATGCAGGAAAGCCACGTAGAAGTGATGCAGGGAAATCTATCAGATTTCACTGCAACACTTCTACAGCATCAGTGCATCACATCAATTGCTGGAGTTGTGTCTGTTTTCAGATGCATCATTTTTGCGCCTACAGATAAGTTAGGATTACTGACGTATCTGTAAATCATTGTGACATTGAGTGCCATACAGTAAATACGGCGCATCCATGGTGTTGCAAGGATGATACTATGAAAAGTGTTGCATCGCTGTTTTCACCTAGCGATGCAACACTTTTCATAAATAAGGCCCTGAGTACCTAGACCATACATTGTCAGATCATAAACTCGATAAACTGCGACTAGGATGGGTTAGGCCCAGACACCAATACCCACATGAAGCCTGAACTGTGGTGCATTGGTGGACCCATGTTTAAAGACACATTGGGCAAAGCCATAGTGGATTACTTTTCTGACAATTGGGAACACAACAACAGATTAGGACACATTTACGGTGGTGCTGTAGGGATCTGCATTAAAACCACCCATGGGTTTAAACTTGGGCTGTCTTAATTAAGTCTCATTTTCAGTGTGTTGGAAAAAGTGACAGCCCTTCTGAGACAACATTTCTCAGAATGTATATTCAGCAGTGAAAGCGGGAGCTGCATGTGCCCTGTCACGAGGTGGAAAATGAAGCCATAAAGAAGGGAGAAGCATTTTTTACTGCCCACTACACAAGCCTGTCTGCAGTGACGTTGTCAGGGCAAGAATTAGCAGGAATGATCAGCGGCAGCCATTGCACCTGAAAGGGAAATCACCCCTCCCTTCAGATATTTACACCTTAAGGGCGAGACTGCAGAGTGTGCGAAGGCATCCTTCAATCCACAAATAAACCTAATCAGAGTCACCTCAATCCTAAATTTTATGATTCATCCACACACAGGAGTTCTGTCCTCATAATGTAAGGCAAAACAAACACACTCCTTGCTGTGCCTACTTTGTTCATCAATAGCAAACAAACCCTCTCCAAATACTGATGGAGTGAATGACCCAGCTGAGGGACTAGCAGACCTTTTACTAGGAGAAACCTAAAGGCATCTCTCCTGGGAAAATAATGGGCAGTGGGGACTCAACTGATGAGGTGTAATAAGGCTGAAAAATCGATTCCCATCTCTAGAGATCGTGGCCTCGCCAGGCCTGGCAGGTCAGCCTGGCCTGTTCTTATTTGAACAGCACAAAGTCTGATTTTACTGTGGCTGTTCCCTATCCAAGTAGACATACTATGCAAAACAATTATAAATTGGAATTGCGACCGAGTTACTACTAATGGCTGGGATTAATTAAAGAATTCTATTCATCACTTTTCAATTTTCCAAATGACGGTAATTGAGAGCACCTGTCTTTGTACGATGGCCACTATATGAAATTATTGTTTCGATTACCAAAGTGTATGGATCAGAAAAAATCTATTGCTAAATCTCCATACTATTATGGTCTGTACTATGTTGTTTCAAGCCTTCAGTCAGTCACTGGTAAAATATCTGTTTACCACTAAAAACACAGCAGTGTTTGTCAACATTTGGAAAAATTATATTACCGGTCTTGCTTCATCAACTATTACATAACGTGGATCCACGTTAATATGATTTGACTCAACAAACTGGGTGAAAAATTTGCTTAGATTTTATGCCATCTTTGCGTTACAAAAGTTATGCAAATCGGCGCATAATCTTTTTTTTCTAATTTTTTTGCGCTGGAAATAACGTGAAAGTAACGCGAAGCAGCTCTGCTTTGCATTATTTAACGCCAAGGGGGCATCTCTTGGCTGATGCATGGGCATTCCCATGTAACCACCCAATGTACCTGACGCTAAACCCTATTTACTAAATAAAGTAGACAGGGTTTAGCGTAAGAAAACTGCGCCCTTTTGAAGTAGGCACTAAAAAGGAGAAATGCTTTAGTTTCTTATTCATTTTCAGACTTTGTATGTGTGTTGCACTTTACAGCACACATACAAAGAGGGATAAGGGTTAAAGTTAGTATGAGCATAGTATTTTTCACTGTAAGGGTACCCTTTCATTACAAAACGTATGCTAGACTCACGGAGACACCCTTGCACCATGGCGCAAAGGTGTCTCCGTGGCACCCGGCAGATGATTTCAGCACTGGTGCTAGTGAGAGGGGAGGAGAGTGCCTTATTTTAGTAAATAGGGCTATTTCCTCCTCTCTCCTTTTCAGGTAGCGCAGCATTTGCGGCCGCTGCACTGCGCTGCATGAATAAGTGGTAAATCTGGCCTTGGAGTTTAGTATTTTATATAAATGTATCCATTATTCGCACATTCAACGCATGCAAGCCCTAATTAGCACATCTATACTCAATTGATCGGATTAATGCACCAGTATTTCCCAGACATTCCTCAGACCTCCATTGACTCTCAGTGAAATATGGATTGCAATCCAAATCCTCTTCCCCTTTTCAGATCCACTTCCACCTCCATGATAGGCATTGAACACGCTGCCTCACAATCTATTTTCATCGGAGGTACGTCGTCAGGAGTGATGTTACCGAATCTGTAGGAAACATAAACATGGATAATTTCAGGAGAATTTTTTTCCCGTGGTTGTGTCTTCCATCATATGAGATAACCATTTTTTTTTTAACGAGTGACTGTCTTTTTCACAGGGTTCTTCAAAGAAACAATGGAGCATATTATCAAGCACGGCGTTAAAATTATCGCCGCTTTAGCGGCAGAATACTGCCGCCAAAGCGGCGATAATGGGCTTGATAATATGCCGCAGAGAATTCCAATAGAAGCCCATGTTGACACCAGAACAATGGCTTCTATGGGAATTCTCAAGGGCATATTATCAAGCCCATTAGCGCCGCTTTGGCGGCAGTATTCTGCCGCTAAAGCGGCGATAATTTTAACGCCGTCTCTTGATAATATGCCCCCTTGTCTTTTTTGTAATGTAAAAGGCCCGATTATATTACTTAACATGGACAAATGTTATAGCAATATAGTGCTCTTTGTGTATTTTAGCATGATAATGTATACATTTTTAGGAGTAAAAGAAATTATTTATCTGGGGCACGCAAATTAATACTTTTCTGGACTATAAAGGCTTAGTTATAATATTGGTCATGGAAACATTTGTTGTCGTTGCACAAAGTTTAAATATTGATTTCAGTTGCGATGTGTCTTTAGGAATATAAATTATCAATGCTGCTATGAAATATAATGTACTGATAACAAAATCCTTCTTGGTGTATTAATGTCAGACATGTTGTCCGATTTGATGATGTATGTTTTGATCTGAATATTTTTAAAGGGCAGGTGGAGTAACTGTTTTTTTTGTTTCTTTTTTATCTATTTATGTATTTAGAGCTGTGGGGACCATGGATTTTGTAAAGATCTGTTCTGATGATGATCTCATATACCTCAGATTGAGACCGAATTGTCAACTTGTCTGATGTTGTTTGTTAACCAAATATATCTGTTGTATCATTCAGCATTTTGAACTTATTAGTAGAATGTGCCGATTTTCCGAAAATCTATGAAATGTTTAATATTGTTTTTCTCGTGTCTCGGTGATTGTTTAGATGCTAATGGTGCAAAATATCTTTGGCTAAAATTGCATCAGGCAGGGGATAGTCATGTCCCAATAATGAGTTGATCATTTGTAATGTTAAACAACCTAAAAAATGTCCAAAAGTGCACAACCACTCATATATTAGTCTTTTTGTCTTTCTGATTTGTAGACATTTTGTAGGTGTATGGTATGTGGCAGTACTGTCCTTCTATGCTGGTAGATGCTGTATTGATGTTTTTCCAGTGCATGTGATCAGTGCCAACATTTAGTCCTACTTCTATGCCTGTGGCTGCTCTGAACCTTGTTACTGAAAATACCGTCACCCCATTTCCAGGGTAGAGTGACGGTTCCTTTCTCTAAGATTCCTGTCATGAACTGCTATTGATAAATATTAATTGGGTTTCTCTTTTTTCTTGACGTAGTCTCTCTATGCCAATGCTGAGGTCTGGTCTGGCAAGAGCTGCGCAGCAAGAAAGCTCTGAAATGAACGCTCTCTGGAAGGATGATGGCTCAAAACGATACAGAAAAACACAAAATAAGCTCAATTCTGCCGGAAAGAGGTAGGAGTGATACCATAAATGTTCTGCACAGCGCGCATAGTAAATCATCCTTAACACTGACACCATTTATTACAGACAATGGCAGTGACGAATTTAGGATTCATAATTGTCAAAATAAAATATTAATGCCAGGCAAGGGTTTCTCATTCAGCCGGGAATGACAAATGAGTGCATACCCACAGATCCCCTCTTTATGCGAATTCGACATACATTTCCCAGTGTTTATGGCCTTGTCACCCTATGTGACATTGTTGGTGAAACATTGGATGAAACTATTAGTTTTTTGTTAGAATTACCTAAGATTTGCTGAACCCTTGGAAAATATATCTGAAGGTGACATTTTTCATGTTGTGTGTGGAAGAACACCCCAGGAAAAAACACGCCTTTGCCATTGAATTCTCCTACTGTACGTGAGTGATTCATCCTGTAAATCACTACTTTTGCAGATTTTTCTCACAGTTTAATCTATGAAACCTACGAGAATGCTTGTGAATACTTGAAAACAGTTTTCCATGAAAAATCTGGGCACATTTGCAAGTCCTAAGAGGAATGTTGATGATATATAAGAGCAAACCAACATAATTAGTGAGAAACTATGTAAATCTTAAATATTTGTGGAAAACAAATACTTGTTGAAGCAACTAGCCTACTGGGCTTTGGGGAAGTTCATGAGATTGTGCCTCGCATGTCTGATCACTAATTCTGTTCATTAAGGCCCTGACTTATCAATATTTGAAGCAGTGCAAACAGCAAGACAGCTTGCTGCGTTGCATCAAAGGGAGAGAGCATGAATGCGCCATATTTACTAACATATGGTGCATTCTTGCACTGGCGCAGTGTGCGCTGCCTAACACCAATGCAGGCAAAAACATTCTTTGGGCAGGAAGGGACTCTTCCCTGCACAAATCAATCATGGGAGGTGTTTATCTCTTTCTTAGTGTGCTGCAGAATGCAGCACACTTGAATGAGGAAAAAGCGGGGAGAAATTAAGATATTTCTGCTCAATTTGCCCCTGTCGGGAAGACATGCAATTTTGATGCATTCCCAGGTTTACTTGTCTTCGTAAATCTGGACGTGTGCCAAAATACATGGGTGGATCCGTGGGAACACCGACTCTACACCCATGTAATGCCTTCCCAGCACACACTAAAGCAAGGCAGCGGCTTGCTCTGCTTTGTGCTACTCCACATTTACCAAGCCACGCAGGACCATGCAAGGTGGCTTTGTGTGGCTTGGTAAATCTGACTTCATGATTGCGCTGTCCTTGTGTCACCTTGCATGACGCAAGAATAACACAATCGGTTGATGAATCTGGTCCGTAATATTGTTAGCTACATTACATATAAGTTGCCTGGTATTTGTGACACCAGGCTGCACTGTGCATTAGTGAAGAATCAATCAATCAATCATAGCATTTGTAAAGCGTGCTACTTACCCGTGAGGGTCTCAAGGCGCTGAAGAAATGCTATAGTAAAGTCCAGCATCCTTTTACGTTTTTATGCTTGTGTGCCAGTGAAGTTTAGATGAGGTGCTGTCACAAAACGTTATAGAGGTTAATAAATCTTGATGAAGCAAAGGGATGCCCTGGAAAGGGCCAACTAACTACATAGTCTAAAATACATTTGATCATTATCACAAATTATAAAATCTATATTTTAGGCAGATTTTGCCCAGAACATCTATCCACATCAAGCTGTTAATTTGTGTTTTGTTGCATTCTTTATCAATTTTCCCTTGATCTTATCAAGCCGCTACCTCATTCTCTTTTTTTGCATTTTCATCTATATATATGCATACCATTATTGAATACCAAGTTTGTACATTTCTATAGCGCAACATATCACCTGTGAGGGTATCCAGGCAGGATGTATGTCGTTACAACGCACACTTTTACAACGCATGCACTTACAACGCATTTTTTACAACGCAACATCCACTACAACGCATTCCATTACATCGCATGACACTACAACGCATTTTTAAAAACTACCTTTACAACGCATTCCATTACATCGCATACTACCTTTACAACGCATAACATTACAACGCATAATATTAAATTGCATTTAAGGTAAGTATTAGATAGTATAGGGTTAAAAATTACTATTCTAACTCCAGGGGGTGCAACAGTAGGGTAATTGTTGGATAGTATAGGGGTAAAAATTACTATTCTAACTCCAGGGGGTGCAGCAGTAGGGTAAGTGTTGGATAGTATAGGGGTAAAAATTACTATTCTAACTCCAGGGGGTGCAACAGTAGGGTAAGTGTTGGATAGTATAGGGGTAAAAATTACTATTCTAACTCCAGGGGGTGCAACAGTAGGGTAAGTGTTGGATAGTATAGGGGTAAAAATTACTATTCTAACTCCAGGGGGTGCAACAGTAGGGTAAGTGTTGGATAGTATAGGGGTAAAAATTACTATTCTAACTCCAGGGGGTGCAACAGTAGGGTAAGTGTTGGATAGTATAGGGGTAAAAATTACTATTCTAACTCCAGGGGGTGCAACAGTAGGGTAAGTGTTGGATAGTATAGGGGTAAAAATTACTATTCTAACTCCAGGGGGTGCAACAGTAGGGAAAGTGTTGGATAATATAGGGGTAAAAATTACTATTCTAACTCCAGGGGGTGCAACAGTAGGGTAAGTGTTGGATAGTATAGGGGTAAAAATTACTATTCTAACTCCAGGGGGTGCAACAGTAGGGTAAGTGTTGGATAGTATAGGGGTAAAAATTACTATTCTAACTCCAGGGGGTGCAACAGTAGGGTAAGTGTTGGATAGTGTAGTGTAATATTATGCGTTGTAATGGTATGCGTTGTAAAGGTAGTATGCAATGTAATGGAATGCGTTGTAAAGGTAGTTTTTAAAAATGCGTTGTAGTGTCATGCGATGTAATGGAATGCGTTGTAGTGGATGTTGCGTTGTAAAAAATGCGTTGTAAGTGTAGTGCGTTGTAAAAGTTGCGTTGTAAAGGTTGTTCCCCATCCAGGCACTGTCCATGGGCAGATTAACTGATTTGCCCACAATCACAAGATTATGCGCCAACGTCAAGACTCGAACCCGAATCCCCAGCTCCAGAGTCGACAGCTCTTGCCACTGAGCCACATCCTCCTACCAAATCAAATTCAGTTAACAAAACAAAATCTGTTTGTTTATAATAGTATGGACTAAGAGATGCATGTTAATACCAAAAATAGTTGAAATTAGTTGATATAATTAATGTTAAGCAGTGGAAATTCAGTTGTTGCTGTTAGCTGGATGGTGCAAAACAAAAGATTGAGAACACTGACAGGGCTCCTAAGAGCAGGCAAAATAACATACTAACTTTCACTCACATAGATGCCATCCCCACTAAACACACACATATTACAGGTCCTGAGTACAGAAAAATGGAGTAAGACTTTCAGTTGCCATCTAAAAAGGATTATTTGATTACTATAGTTCCATCAACCTTGAAGCAGACACACTTTCACTTACCTGGTATTTCATGCATACTTTGGACCCCCTGGTGGGGAAGGGCTGTGTGAAATGTCACCCACTATGCTGGGTGTGGGCAGCCCCCCAAATAAATAAATCAATGGAATCTACTGGAGGATTACGGGTTTTGGATCGCAGGTTTGACTCTGAAGAAGAATCCTCTGTTAGCCACAATGGATAATTTTGTTTGGGGTGTGGCCCACTGGCTGAGGGACAGACCCCACTGGAGACCTAAATAGGTTATAAGTTTTCCCTTCTATGTAGGTGTCAATCAGACCTTGCCGACAAGTGAAAATAGCAACCATTATTTTGTTTCTCTCTGTGGTCCATTCCCAGTGGCCTAGTGCCACACCTGAACAAAAGAGAAGCACTATTAGACAGGGGTGGGTCTCCCCTTTACAATGGTGCCACTCACCAAAGAATTCCTAATCAGGCTGGTTTAGGGATCAAGGACAGGCTTGTGATCCCTGAGCCAGAATCCTTTCACTAGGCACCAGTTCTTGCTTTGGTGCCAGAATAATGTTTCAAAGTTTTCATTTTGCTGGCAGGCCTCTCGAGTGCCACACCCCTCATAGGACCCCCAGGGAAGGGAGTGGTACCTCAGACACCAGAGAGAATACAGCCCCCATATTTTAGAAAAGAGGGGGCCTGAAGCTGCTCCTTAACGGGGAACAACCTTTACAACGCAACTTTTACAACGCTCTACACTTACAACGCATTTTTTACAACGCAACATACACTACAACGCATTCCATTACATCGCATGACACTACAACGCATTTTTAAAAACTACCTTTACAACGCATTCCATTACACCGCATACTACCTTTACAACGCATACCATTACAACGCATAATATTAAATTGCATTTAAGGTAAGTATTAGATAGTATAGGGTTAAAAATTACTATTCTAACTCCAGGGGGTGCAACAGTAGGGTAATTGTTGGATAGTATAGGGGTAAAAATTACTATTCTAACTCCAGGGGGTGCAGCAGTAGGGTAAGTGTTGGATAGTATAGGGGTAAAAATTACTATTCTAACTCCAGGGGGTGCAACAGTAGGGTAAGTGTTGGATAGTATAGGGGTAAAAATTACTATTCTAACTCCAGGGGGTGCAACAGTAGGGTTAGTGTTGGATAGTATAGGGGTAAAAATTACTATTCTAACTCCAGGGGGTGCAACAGTAGGGTAAGTGTTGGATAGTATAGGGGTAAAAATTACTATTCTAACTCCAGGGGGTGCAACAGTAGGGTAAGTGTTGGATAGTATAGGGGTAAAAATTACTATTCTAACTCCAGGGGGTGCAACAGTAGGGTAAGTGTTGGATAGTATAGGGGTAAAAATTACTATTCTAACTCTAGGGGGTGCAACAGTAGGGTAAGTGTTGGATAGTATAGGGGTAAAAATTACTATTCTAACTCCAGGGGGTGCAACAGTAGGGAAAGTGTTGGATAATATAGGGGTAAAAATTACTATTCTAACTCCAGGGGGTGCAACAGTAGGGTAAGTGTTGGATAGTATAGGGGTAAAAATTACTATTCTAACTCCAGGGGGTGCAACAGTAGGGTAAGTGTTGGATAGTATAGGGGTAAAAATTACTATTCTAACTCCAGGGGGTGCAACAGTAGGGTAAGTGTTGGATAGTGCAGTGTAATATTATGCGTTGTAATGGTATGCGTTGTAAAGGTAGTATGCGATGTAATGGAATGCGTTGTAAAGGTAGTTTTTAAAAATGCGTTGTAGTGTCATGCGATGTAATGGTATGCGTTGTAAAGGTAGTATGCAATGTAATGGAATGCGTTGTAAAGGTAGTTTTTAAAAATGCGTTGTAGTGTCATGCGATGTAATGGAATGCGTTGTAGTGGATGTTGCGTTGTAAAAAATGCGTTGTAAGTGTAGTGCGTTGTAAAAGTTGCATTGTAAAGGTTGTTCCCCATCCAGGCACTGTCCATGGGCAGATTAACTGATTTGCCCAAAATCACAAGATTATGCGCCGACGTCAAGACTCGAACCCGAATCCCCAGCTCCAGAGTCGACAGCTCTTGCCACTGAGCCACATCCTCCTACCAAATCAAATTCAGTTAACAAAACAAAATCTGTTTGTTTATAATAGTATGGACTAAGAGATGCATGTTAATACCAAAAATAGTTGAAATTAGTTGATATAATTAATGTTAAGCAGTGGAAATTCAGTTGTTGCTGTTAGCTGGATGGTGCAAAACAAAAGATTGAGAACACTGACAGGGCTCCTAAGAGCAGGCAAAATAACATACTAACTTTCACTCACATAGATGCCATCCCCACTAAACACACACATATTACAGGTCCTGAGTACAGAAAAATGGAGTAAGACTTTCAGTTGCCATCTAAAAAGGATTATTTGATTACTATAGTTCCATCAACCTTGAAGCAGACACACTTTCACTTACCTGGTATTTCATGCATACTTTGGACCCCCTGGTGGGGAAGGGCTGTGTGAAATGTCACCCCCTATGCTGGGTGTGGGCATCCCCCCAAATAAATAAATCAATGGAATCTACTAGAGGATTACGGGTTTTGGATCGCAGGTTTGACTCTGAAGAAGAATCCTCTGTTAGCCACAATGGATAATTTTGTTTGGGGTGTGGCCCACTGGCTGAGGGACAGACCCCACTGGAGACCTAAATAGGTTATAAGTTTTCCCTTCTATGTAGGTGTCAATCAGACCTTGCCGACAAGTGAAAATAGCAACCATTATTTTGTTTCTCTCTGTGGTCCATTCCCAGTGGTAGTGCCACACCTGAACAAAAGAGAAGCACTATAGACAGGGGTGGGTCTCCCCTTTACAATGGTGCCACTCATCAAAGAATTCCTAATCAGGCTGGTTTAGGGATCAAGGACAGGCTTGTGATCCCTGAGCCAGAATCCTTTCACTAGGCACCAGGTCTTGCTTTGGTGCCAGAATAATGTTTCAAAGTTTTCATTTTGCTGGCAGGCCTCTCGAGTGCCACACCCCTCATAGGACCCCCAGGGAAGGGAGTAGTACCTCAGACACCAGAGAGAATACAGCCCCCATATTTTAGAAAAGAGGGGGCCTGAAGCTGCTCCTTAGCGGGGAACAACCTTTACAACGCAACTTTTACAACGCACTACACTTACAACGCATTTTTTACAACGCAAAATCCATTACAACGCATTCCATTACAACGCATGACACTACAATGCATTTTTAAAAACTACCTTTACAACGCATTCCATTACAACGCATACTACCTTTACAACACATACCATTACAACGCATAATATTACACTACACTATCCAACACTTACCCTACTGTTGCACCCCCTGGAGTTAGAATAGTAATTTTTACCCCTATACTATCCAACACTTACCCTACTGTTGCACCCCCTGGAGTTAGAATAGTAATTTTTACCCCTATACTATCCAACACTTACTCTACTGTTGCACCCCCTGGAGTTAGAATAGTAATTTTTACCCCTATACTATCCAACACTTACCCTACTGTTGCACCCCCTGGAATTAGAATAGTAATTTTTACCCCTATACTATCCAACACTTACCCTACTGTTGCACCCCCTGGAGTTAGAATAGTAATTTTTACCCCTATACTATCCAACACTTACCCTACTGTTGCACCCTCTGGAGTTAGAATAGCAATTTTTACCCCTATACTATCCAACACTTACCCTACTGTTGCACCCCCTGGAGTTAGAATAGTAATTTTTACCCCTATACTATCCAACACTTACCCTACTGTTGCACCCCCTGGAGTTAGAAAAGTAATTTTTACCCCTATACTATCTAATACTTACCTTAAATGCAATTTAATATTATGCGTTGTAATGGTATGCGTTGTAAAGGTAGTATGCGTTGTAATGGAATGCGTTGTAAAGGTAGTTTTTAAAAATGCGTTGTAGTGTCATGCGTTGTAATGGAATGCGTTGTAATGGATTTTGCGTTGTAAAAAATGCGTTGTAAGTGCATGCGTTGTAAAAGTGTGCGTTGTAACGACATACATCCCTCCTTAGCACATTGTTTGGAAAGAGAGGCACCATTGGAAAGAGGAAACTCTCCCATTTCCAATCATGTCTCCCCCAAAGGAATCCTTCTCAGGAATCATGGCGAGGCTTGGCATTCCCAAGCAGGAATCCTTGCACTAGGCATCAGTGATTTCTTTGGCATAGGGGCTGACCATTCAAGGGAGCCAAATCGTTTTTGAACCTTTTCCCTTCATTAGAGGGCCGATTGCGCCTCCCCACTGCCCCCAAATAGGTTCCTTAACAATGAGAAAAGTAAACTAGATGCCAAGAAAAACGAGGTTATGATATTTTTTTAACAGCTGACCAGGTCCCGGTGCATGTGCTCTGGACATCTCAAAGTGTATATACAACTGGCTAACTCCTGCTTGGCATATTTAACTTAACTATTATTTTCAGGTATATGGCACAAAGTGTAACCAGGGCTACTAAGTCACACGTCAACAGCGAATTGCATCATGTTTAGTTCCACTTCTGCTGTGACAAAGTGAAAACATGGCTCTAGGTCTGCCATTGCATCATAGTAGGGCAACTCTGGGGCACATTTCAACGAATTGGCTTAGGGCTGCACCACAAGTCATTTTGCTGCGCTGCCCTATGCCAATTTGAAATGGCAGGAATGCACCGTATGTACATTCCTGTCCTTTCAGCAGGTGCTGGCACACAAATAGCAGCCATGTGGCAATGCAGGCACCCTTGCACAATGTTGCAAGCGTTTCTGGGGCAAATTTACAAAGAATTGGCGTAGAGCAGCACCGAAAGTCGATTTTCTGTGCTGCCCTAAGTCAATTAGAAAGGGCAAGAATGCACAGTATTTACAAGATACGGTGCATTCCTGTCCTTTCATCCAGTGCTGGTGCATAATCAAGCTATCCTGGCTGAAGAGGGGTGAAATCCCGAAACGGTCCTAGGATGCTTGTTTCCAGTCCAGGGAGGACCTGGCTTGGCAGTTCGTGTTGGACTGTTCCCATGAGGCACAGGGTCAAGACTGATTTGCATATGGCTGGGTTCAAACTGGAACGGCATGCTGAGCAAAAAAACGATGGATTTAGGCCCAGATCTCTGTACTGGGGTGAATGTATGACATTGTTCTGCATTCTGTCCATCAACTGTTGTTTTTGCATAATTAATAGCCATGTGCCAACTCAGGCCTCCTTGCACCATGGTGAAAGTGTATCTGTGCTGTTGGAGGCGTTTTCCTCTTTTCATGTGTGCTGCAGAATGTGAACTTCAACCTAAAGTTGGGGTCTCTTGAAACCTGTAAAATAAAGGTAAACATTGTGTCAAAGGAGCTGATGAGTGTTTAAAGAATCAGAAATAACAGCAAATACATTATGCATATTAACAAAATTACACATGTGGATGTGGAACACGTGTCACTGCAAAAGTGTCTCAGATACATATTTGAAATCCTTCAGTTTTGTGAGACCAGCTCACATTATTACCACAAGTCAGGGACTAAGTTTCAAGAAACCCCAACTTTAGGTAGAGGTTGACATAGGTCACCCTACAAGGTGGTAATATCGTAACCAGAAGAGGTTAGATATGAGCCCTAGATATTTCGTCCTGATTAATGCCATGGACCCTCCGGGCCAATATGGCAGAAACATGTTTATGACACTGGTGGTGATGGGGTACTATCTCCCCAAATCCCCACTCTTGATTTTTAATATCAACCAAACACCTAATCAATAAATATATTTTGGTGTTTACATTAGATTTTAACGTTTCACTTTATCACGGGACCCCAATTAGCTTTTAGAAGTGCCTCCCTGTCTCCAGGTGTAGAACGAAGTTTCTAGAGAGCGAGGACTGCCAATGATGAAGCATGACACCTGGTGATCTGTGAGGACAGTCCTTCACATTTTTTTAGATGCCCAGCATGCCACTTAATCAATTTTAGAGTGCTTGCCTTCATGCATAGCATCAGAGATTTTTTCAGGGTGGCTTCTTTTGTGTGTGCATGACTTAAGAATGCCCACATAACCCAAATTGTTTATTTTTAAGACCCTCCCAGGGACATATTTTTCATAATGAATAATAGTTGCATAACTGTTTTCGCATACCTTTACTAATGTTCCTACTTACACAAAGACCCCTGTGAACTACTGAATGGAGATTTGTCAGTTAGTTAGGTAATGAAGAAATTCACATATGAAGATGCAAGGTTTCTAAAGGGAACAAATGATGTGAAAGTCTAAGAGAATTTAAGATTGTACTGATAATAAATGTTTCACTCAACACTGCTGTCTGTGGACTATGGTATTCCTGTGAGAAGACAAGGAGTGATCCTATTTCCATGAATGCACTGGTAGCTGATTGGTCGACAGAAGAGAGAAAAGGCAACATGAAGATTGCAAAAATATTTTGTTTGTCTATAATAGTGGGTGTTCCTAGAGTAGATATGCCATTTGCCATCCCACTTCCCCATGTTCGCATCTAGTCCATGCTGGTTTGAGGCTCTACTGAGTTTTCTTGACCCTCCCTATATGAAAAGTTCTGCTTTGATTGATTATTGAAGTATTACGCTGTCTTTAATGCTGAAGCTTTATGCTTTACAATCTCTCTTGAACTAGAACTCTTTATGGGTTCTGACTGGCACACTTCTCTTCCCATTCCTGGAGTGGGGATTCTTTCCTTTATGGAAGATGTTTAATGCATTTGTATCATAATGTATTGATTACTTATTGATTTCTAATAAGATTCTAACAACTGAGATTGATGAAATTAACTTGTGTCCTTGACAAATATGATTTACTAAAGATTTGAATAATAAAACCCTCTAACTCCTAACAAACTCTTATTATTGACAAAAACATAGTTAAGAAGATAGTGCTATAGCTTATGTGATCTGCAGCTCCTTGTTAATGTTGAGTAATCAGCTGGGATTTCTCCTTGGATGAAAGTGGTAAAAATACCTCTCTTAGTAAACCAATCCATTTAAGTGAGATTCATGGTCCAAATAAATCTTTTTTAAATATTTGTAAGTCACTGCTAAATCAGGCCTTAGTAGCCTATATGGCAGGGTGCCATATATAAAAAAGAAGGACCTGTCAAATTTAAATTTTACACTTCCTGACAATGAAAATTTTAAACTGTTGTTATCACGGTGGTAAGGCTGGTAGTTCCATTGGGTAACAATGGGGTTCACTAGCCTGAATGCTAAGTACTAACTTCCATTTGGCACCACAAAATATAGTACCATAGTACTTAAAGGTATCAAATTAACTGTTACATTAAACCTGACGTATTGCTTGAGTTGAATTTAAAGTAACTTTCAATGTGAAGGTGACTTTAGAAAGTCGCCACTTTCTTTCCCCCAAAGTTCTACTAGTCATTTCTGATTAACTACAACACTTGTCACCTGAGGCAGCCTGCTGCCCTCCTGCCAAAAGCTGTGAAGTGCTCTCAGGAATGGGGAACAAAAGGAATACTGCTCATTTGTCATTCTCTGCTGGGAGCTTATATTATGTAATGTAGTGTTTAGAATGTTTAGATTAGAACTGCTGACCAGTTGGAGCTGATCTCTTGGGCCTTCTGGACCTGTACACTGCGCTCTCAATAAATCCTCTTTGGAAAACAACAACAACTCTTGGAGTGTACTTAACAATTTGGCGACAATCTTGGGATGTACTCCTGTTTTGAAAGGAAACCACAGTAAGAGGATTCAACCGGTCTTCATAACCAAGGTACTGCCCATCTTCATTTCGAGGGCCCAGGGATTACTACGCTTGGGACGCTGCTTCCCTGCAGCCTAGCTATATTTATCTCAAGTTAGTGGCTCCATGCACGTCTTGTTTCTATCGTGTGACGCTTTTCCTTGGTTGACAACCGTTGAGATTGCGTTCGCCTCTAGGCTGTATTTTATGCCCAGTCACGCCTGCTCTATCTTGAGCCACACCTCGGGTTCCCATTGTGGCTTTATGAACTACAGGTGCGCGGCTGTCTCAAGACTGCTTTCTGAATACAGTTGTGTTTGCCTTCGTCGAGTTCCTTCTCGCTCTCTTATCACTGCCTGGAAGCGCACACAAGGAGGTTGTGTGTCTGCCTTGATCCTGACCTGCTTCTGAAAGGTGTTTAAAAGGCTTCCAGCTTTCATTTGTTTTTGCCGGTTACATTCTTTAACAGCGCTTTCAAGAACCGCATGTCTGCTTCTTGCTGGAGTTAGTACTATTATTTAGGTATAGAAGGTAAGAATGTGTTTGATCACCTACCTGACTATACAGGCAATGCCAGTGAAGACCGCAATGAGTTTTCACTAGCTGTGTAACAAATGAGTACATATTTTGAAGGAAAAGTCAATTTAGTAGTGCATAGACATAGGTTCTTTACACGTGTTGAAGCACCCAATGAATTAATTGATTCACACGTTACTGCTTTAAAAATGTTAGCTGGGTATGGTGATTTTGAGAATTTCCCTTCTCAACTAATTTGAGAAAATCCAACAGAAACTATTGTCATGTACAAATCTATCTTTAGATGAAGCTATTGATATAGCAAAAAGTATTGAAAGCTCACAACTTGATGCCAAGCAACTACAAGTTTATGTGCCAATTGCAGGAGTAGCTAGTATCAATGCCACCACCAAAACCTCACACGTGTGGCACCAGTGGCCATAGTTCTAAATGGGTGGGCACTGGAGAAACTAACACCAGAGGAGGCATCGACATAACATCTGGACATAATGTTTCTAAGTTGCAATGCTTCAGATGTGGTTCTCCCACCCACGTTTCCAGTTTTAAAAATTGTCCAGCAGAGTCACAAGAATGCTGGAAGTGTAAGAAATTAGGGCACTTTGGCAAGGTGTGCAGCGGTGGCAACACATACCTATCAGGAGTGTACAAGATTGTGCAATGTGCTATTAGCAGGATATTGGTGAAAGAAAAGTTAAGGAGTTGCTTCTGTCTGTATAGTGCATAGAAATCAATAACATCCAGACTGGAAAGAATGTTGGTGATCCTCTAGTACGTGTAGAAATTGATGGGTGTGGTATCCCGCTGCTCATTGATTCTGGAGCCAGGATAACTATAATTTCAATTGACACATACAAGGAGTCTTGGTCTCAGAAAGTGTTACTACCTCCTGATGTAATCATCTCTGGGTTTTAAAGGAAGCAGGATTGAATTGGGAGGGTATTTCTGGGGAGATATTACATTTGAAAACAAAACCATGCATGGTAAAGTGTACTTAGCATTTAAATGCATTAAAGTGTTAGGATGGTGGCATCAAGCAGAGTTTGGAATGATCCTCAAACCAGGTCAGAAAAATGAGGTGTCCCTGGTTAATTCAGTATTTGACCAGGTGCACTGGAAGAAAAGGTTTGAGTGTGTTTTTCAGAAATAAATTGGGCAGGTCAATTTTTTTCTCATTTTATCAAAGTTGAAGAAGATGTACCCCTGTGAAGCACACATTTCGTAATGTACCAAATAGTATCAGGAGTGAATTATCTGTGATGTTAACAAAAATGCAAAATGAAGGGATTATTGAAAAAATACCACTTTGTCGTTGTCTCCTATTGTTTTAACCAAAAAGAAGTCTGGTGAGTTATGCCTCTGTGTGGATTTGAGATCCTATAATAACGCAATTTGGGGTGGAAAGCTAACTGTTACCATGCATTGACGATTTGATCACAGCTGTAGGTCAAGCCATATGGTTTTCAAAGTTTGATTTATGAGCAGCTTACCATCAGGTATTAGATGAGCTTTCTTGTGATTTCAGAGCCTTCATTACACCTGATGCTACCTTTGCCACATTCCATTTGTATTGGCCATGGTGTCCTCTGTATTTCAGAAGGTAATGACCAACATGTTCCAAGATATATCCAATGTAGTTAGTTTCCAGGATGATATTCTGGTGCACACTGACACACAAGAGAAACACAATGAGGTTGTTGAACAGGTACTTTTTATTTTACAAAAGAATGTTGTAACAATCAGAGAGGACAAATTCATTTTTGCTGTGAACGAAATTGAATATTTGGGTCACATTATTTCTGATGAGTGGGTCAAGCCTAAACCCAGCATTGTAGAAGGTATAACCAATAAGGAAAAATTAAGATCCTTTATGGGACTGTGTGAATTCTATGCGAAATTCATAAGAAATGTTGTTGATCTCACAGAATGTTTCAGAGACCTACTAAAGAAAGGTTCATATTTTATTTGGACATCTACTTTTCGAGAACATTTTCAACTCATTAAGAAAAGTATTTTAGCAACCCTGTCTCTAGGCGTACGTGAAGGGTCGGGATACTTATGTCACTATTGACGCTAGTTCTTATGGCATGGGTGCGGTGTTATCTCAGATTGTTGGAAACAAAGAAGTAACGTTAGGGTTCGCATCAAGAAGAAGGAAGGAGTAAGAACTTAGATATTCTGTCATTGAAAAAGAAATGCTTACTTGTGTTTGGGGTATTGAGATGTTCAAATCCTATGTTTGGGGAAGAAAGTTCTGGTTAAAAACAGATCATAAGCCATTAGTGGACATTTTGTCTGGTAATAAGATTAAGAAAGCTAGACTGGTACGACTATCTACCAAATTGCTTGAATTCAATTTTTCAGTACTTCTCATTGCGGGTGGTAAGAACATAAAAGCTGATTTTTTTGCCTAGGCTGCCCGTAGAGGACAATAATGTGAGTTCTAAGGAACAAGAAGATGTCAAAGGATGCATTAATGCGAGTGTGGAGGACACTGTGATTTGTCCTAATATGATTAAAGGGCAGAGTGCATTGAAGGTAGATCCCATCTTGAAACCAGGTATGGACTTTGTAGTTACTGGTTGGCCCGAAGTACGGTCCATTGATGTTGAGTTACAACCATATTGCTTGCGCCACCCTCCAAAGTAGCTTTTCAAACATGTCTCAGGCCTCTGCCACTGCAGGGCCTGCATGAGCAGACTGCTGCTGTGATGTGGCACATAAAGTGATTGCCAAGTCTGTAACTCCCCTTTTGCTACATATCAGTCGCCCCTAAGGTAGGTCCTAGCTAGCCCCATGGGCAGGGTGTGGTGTAGGTAAAAGGTAGGACATATGCCTTAATTGTGTGGCATGTCCTGATAGTAACAAACAGCCTATTTGGTTTTTCTCTGCTGTGAGGCTTCCTTCTCAGAGGGATGCAGTGGAGATCCCCTGATATGTGCTTCAGTGGTAATTCCTGATCTAAGAGGGGTAGCGTTATCAAGTTTGGTATGTTTGGAATAGTAGCGATAAATCCTGCGTAGTGGTGAAAGCAGATTTATTATTACTATTTTAGAAATGCCGCTTCTAGAAATGGGCATTTCTGTGTGCTAGCGCAATGTGTCTTTGAGCTTGCCTGATGTGTATTGACCGACTGGTTCTGACTGACAGGAGAGAGGGAATGTGCATTCACTCCAGCCAGTCCGTGGGGTGATTGAGGTGTGTCCTGCCCTGACTGGGTGACTCAGCGCTAGGCTGAATAGGCCTTGGCTGAATTTAGAGTAGCGGAGTTGTTGTCCCTTGCACATAAATAGGCCTGGTCTGCATTTGGAGTGGTGGGAGGAGTAGCACCTACACCTGAATAGGGCTGTGCCTGCCTTCCACAATGATGGCTCCGCCCTCTGTGGTGTGTCTGGAGCCAGGGCTTACACTTTGAATGGGGAGTGTTGCACACTGTTAATTATTTTTTTTTAGGTGCCCCCAGAACTGGTTTAAACTGGGCTCAGGGTCCTGGGCCAGGGCAGAACAAAGACTGTTGGTACTATGAGTACAGGGGCTGTGACCCCCTGTCAAAAAGACTTGCTGGGGGCTGAACCGAGAAGATACTGCGTGGGACTTATGACCGGCTGGCTGCTGTCAGCCTGGAGGAACTGCCTAGGGACTTTGCCCCTCTGAACTGCTGACCTGCTGCCTATTGGGCTCATGGGCCTTGCTGGTGTGTCCCTTGCCTTGAGGAAGCATAACCCAGGTAACACGCTTTCTGTGGGGTTGCTGGAAGCACTTGTGAGTGAAGTCCCTTTCTCCTGCAGCGGGGAAAAAGCATGTGGAGCACTTCATTATTTAATTTCCTGTGCCCCTGAGGTGCAGTGCCTACGCACCAGAAACGCGTGGTGAGTGTTGTGTTTCCTGAGGAAGAGGAAAGAGGCAGCAGCCAGTGCACCTGTCGGCACACGTTCCCACAAGTGTGGTGGCCACTCCATAATCCTGTGTGCCTGCAGCGAGGGAGAAGAACGGAATTTGACGGAGACTTCGCTACGTAGCTGCCGTAAGTCAGGCGGAGGAAGCCTGGTTGTGGGCGGGGCTCCAGAGAGGAATAGGAGAGCCCCACATGTTGCTTGGTTGTGGGTGGGGCCGGCAGCGAGATTGAGCCACAGCCTCGCAGACTCCTTGTGCAGCCAATGGAGACTCTTCCCGTCAATGAGAGCAGAGGAGGCCAGGGAGAGACCTCAACAGAGGTCCCTTATCAGGATTGCTCTGCATTGTCGCAGCTGCGCCACATGGTCGCAGGCAGCTGCCGTTTTACCTGCTGCACAGGGGGCATTGCTCATTAATAGAGGCAGGGTGACATACACCCTCGCCCCCTTGCTTGTGGCGTTGGGCTACAAAATGGGGTGAGACCTCGATGGAGGCCCCCTGTATCTAGAGTTACCGCATTTCCTGGATATAGGCAGGCACGTGGCCCAGAAACCTATAGAAAGGATATTAGGTACCGTCATAGAAGCTTGGGTGACGCGCCAACAGTTATTCTATCCTAGGATACTGTTTCCACTGAGGTGATGTACCCTGATAGGGATATCTAGGTGATGTTACATTGCCAGGGTTGGTATCACCTGTACAGTGAGGGGATGCTCCTGTTCTGATGTGTGCAATTTATAAGTGGTTATTATAGTGTACTGTGGATGTGGTTTACACCTAATGCTTTTCCCTAATGTGCGCACTGCTGCAAGTGTTTTGTAGTGCACCACTGATGATGGTGCTGGTTTTTACTAGGGGTGGGCGGAATTTGCGAAATTCACTTTCGCAAATTATCGCGAAAATGTTAAAAATCTCCGCAAACACGCGGAAATATCACAAAGATGCGGAAGTTTTTTTCCCGCCCGTTTGCGGTATTTTCTGCGTGGTCGCGGCTCGCCAACTTACCCATGCGGTTGCTCGCGGGCGCGGCCATCTTGTTTTCACTTGTCTCGCGGTGCATGATCGCGAGAAGAAAGACGTGATCGCGCGACGCATGACGTTACTGCGGGCGCGAACTGTTGCGAGACAGCGCAAATGGCTACCAACAATCCAACATCTCATGGAGAACGCAACCGGATCGGGAAAACTTGTCGGCGAACGAGGGGATTCAGGTAAGGCGATCGCGCGCACGCGAGAATGTAATATTTTACAGCGTGAGCAAGAAACAAATTATCACTAAGCTGCGGAATGCGGTAATTTTTACATTTTCGCGCTCTCCGCGGAACGCGAAAATGCCAAATTATCGCAATTTCCACGAACGGAACGGAATTTTTGCCCAGGCCTAGTTTTTACAAGGGAGCACTGTGGATATTTATGTGCTGCATAATGTGTTATGCTGAAAGGTGATCCTAGCAGTAGTTACTGGTTGTCCTAAATGTGATGATTGTGACAAAGGCGCGATCGGCCAAGTGATTTATGTAAATCCCTGTGACGTCATGACAAGTGCCTAGTGACACAGTGATATATGTGATTGTGTTCTAATGTGTTTTTATGGATAATACAATGGCTATTTTTATATAACCTAATGTGTGGAGTGTCTTCTGTGGTGTGCCCAGTGTGTTGCTGCTGTGTGAGTGTGTTGCGCAAACATTTTACACATTGTCTCTGGGAAAAGCCTGACTGCTCTGCCAAGCTACCAAGGGGGTGAGCAGGGGTTATCTTCAGCGTGTAACTTGCCCTGACTAGAGTGGTGGGTTCTGCCTGGCTTATGTCATTTTCCTAACCAACCAGAAACCCCATTTCTAACAAGGAGTTTTTAATTAAGGCAGGAGTGAAATATTTATGTACCCCATTTTACCACCCACAAGCTAATGGAAAAGTTGAGAGGTTCAACAGAGTACTAGTTGAATGCATCCAAAGTGCTGTTAAATCTAATGTTGATTGTGAAATGGCTGTTAGAGATGTAGTGTGAACATACAAAACCACTCCACACTTGGTTTCTGGGTCTCATCCATTTGAATTGATGAGAGGTAGGAAGGTGAGTTCAACGTTGAATCCTTTTTGGAAAATCAAAGCATTGGGTGGCGAATGTAATGTATTAGAGGAAGAAAGCAAAGCCAAATTCACTAATGATAATATAAATCGCAGAAGGTGTGAAAAGTTAATTGGTCACGGAAAGAGAAAAGTAGTAAATTTTTCGGTTGGTGAATAGATGTATGTCAAAGAACCTTTGTTGTTGCAAAAAGGTACTCTAAACTCAGGGAACCTGCCTCTGTTGCTGAGATCAAAGGACAAGCTGTGAAAGTAAGCAATGGTCAGTGGTGGAACATCTCCCGCTTATCTAAAGTCAAAGGTAACAAATCTGATGTAGTTGGAAGAAAAAATAATTTTGGTACACAAGTTTCACAGACGAGTACAAGACTCAGGAAATGCCTAGAAAATTCCATGACTATGTTACTACTTAATCTTTCATTGCTTTCTTTCCTCTTTTGTTTAGGTTGTTTGTTTATTCTTTTATTTTATTTTTGTTTTGTTTTTTCTTCCTGGAAAAAGGGGAGATATGTGATGTCTATGTTATTTTCACATTGTGGCTTATATGACAAGTTAGTGTTTAGAATGCTCATTTATCATTCTCTACTGGGAGCTTATGATATGTCATGTGGTGCTTAGTATGTTTAGATTAGAACTGCTGAGCAGTCGGAGCTGATCTCTTGGGCCCTCTGAACCTGTACACAGCGTTCTCTTGTTTGTCCTTGAACTTTTCCTCAGAGTTACACATCTCCTTATTTATAACCCCCACGGCATTACAGAGAGGAAATTTGCTAGGGAATTAGCTTGAGCACCTGTCTTTCCCACATTGGGGGTTCTTAGTTTCCTTTAGCCCATTTTCTGATGCCAACTGAACATTCCTGGCTCTGATGGTCATAGAGGGGCCCGATCTTGGGCAAGTCTCCACCCAGCAGTCACGCTCTGCACCACAGGAATTAGAAGTGCTCTAATGGTGCAGTGACGCTGGTACCCGCCTCCTCCTCCAAGTGTGACATAGTGGTATTCTGAGCATGGTGCGCCAGTACCCAGCAGCCCAGCAAAGACGTTCGTTGGAATGAATCAATTATGCATGTGTCCTAAAAGTCAGACATTAAAAGTCAAATATCACTTGAGAGGTGGCAGTACGAATAAAAAAGGATGTTGGTTACCAAAATCTGTGTTGTAGCCAAGAGGGGTTACCCTGCACTGCTTTTTCCTGGAAATGGCAGGTGAAAACTGGACCTTCTTTGGTCCAGTCTTTGCCCAGGCACAGCCCAAACATCTCTCTCAGCCGGTTGTAAACATAATGTGTATTTGTAAAGCACACGTTCACCCAGAAGTGTATCTTGGTCTTAAATATCAGAAATTTATTGTTACCCAACTCAATGGTATTCATTTAGCCGACCTCAGCAGGGTGAAAGGCTGTGTGGACCCACCTGAATTTGAACCTGTGACTATGAAGTTGAACAGAGAAGCCTACAGTGGACGCATTAGTCCACGAAGCCACCAGACCCAGCTTCTGAATTTGCTTTATAGTGGTGAGGTGGGAGGTAAGGGGCCCTCCTCCCCAGATAGTTTATGGGACTTGAAGTCTCTGCATGCCCAAGCAGCTACAAAAACTGAGAGCCCTCCTTTTAAGCATCCTTGTTTACTGAAATGGAGCAGTCAGTTTTAGAGTGTGTATATGGCTTTGAATCAAAAGGAACGGTTCTATACCTTCAACAGTTCATCAATGCATGTGCATATCCTACCTTTGAAATTGTTCCAACTGAAGTGGAAAATCTTAAGAATATTTTCACCTACAGAATTACCATGATACATAATTGTTTTTTTTCTTTTTCTTATAGTTGAGGCATGGTGTTTTTAATGACTCAAGTACATGGGTATAGGTAGGTCACACTTTTGACCTGCTTAATTAATAGCATTGCATTTCATTTAGTTAAGGACCTTATTCATAATTTGCCAAACAGGACCCTCAGTCAAAAACACAGAAGATGTTCCTTCCATCATATTGTAACTACATTATAGTTAGTGACACATAATAAGGTGATGAGATAATCAATATGTTTTCATGGATTATCAAGTCTACCATAATCTAAATAAGGGCCAAAGGCATTCTGGCAAAGTTTTTTAGTGAATTTAGCAGAGTTTTCCCCGAGTCCCAGAGATGTATTCGGACAACCTCTAATATTCTATTACTAAGTTGAAGAAGTTGGATTTCGGCAATTGTGAACTGGTTTATGTTACAGGTGCTCAGCCTAGACTTGTTATCACAAGTATCCCATGTGTAGGTAGAAGGCAGAAGGTCAGTTGGGAGTTACACACAGATCACTACAGCCAACTCTACTAACATAGGTCCCAACTTCAACCATACATGCAGGCCTGCTTGCAACCACTCAGCACCAGCAGCAATTGTGGCTATACAAATGCTAGACGTCACAATGGAAGGAAAACCTCCACGGCTAAATGGGATGATCTGGTGGTGGATCAGGCCACAGTATGTCTTTATTGTTATATAATATCTGCAACTTATTCCAGACAAGAAAATTACAAATAACACATAATAAAGTAGGAAATGTGCACCACTAGTGAAATTTCTTCATCTCTCTTTGGAGTCATAAATTACCTACTATTGAGGAATATTGCATAATCTAGCCTTCCCATACTTCTTCAGACTAAAAATGTACCTAACATGTATGGGTGTGCTTTTTGTACAGGAAAGGAAATGTCTGGAACCACAGCCATGTAAAGCTAATGTTGGCTATTGCAGGGTGTGGAATTGGATGCAGCAGATGGGTTCTGAATTGGTGGGCACTTGCAGAAACCTACAGTGGCCTGAGGTTTCTGAAAATTACACACTGGGAAGAGTCCAGAATGGTGTATCTTGAATAGATTTTGCTATGGTTTATTTCCCAAAATGCCCTGCAAGTACAATGAAAGTGTAAAAAAAAACTCAATTTCATTTCTGTTTCCATGGGAAAGGGATATTCTGCAGAATGTGTGCTGCGGGTCAGCCGAAATCTAGGGAAAAATATCATCCTTGTACATTTGAAAACTAGACACCAGAGGGGTAATGGTTGTGTGGTTTACATGAATCAACTACATTTTCTTACCTAGAAGGTCCTTCCAATATCAAAATTATGTCTAAAAAATCTAATTTCTTTCAGGATTCCATTGGAAAAGTTGGCAGTATTTGTGCCATGGAACAGCTGCCATTAAGGAAAGTCTACCACCCCCAGGCATTTCTGAAAACTAGATACATGGGGGAGTCCATGTTGGTGTGGCTTTTATGACCTAACTATGTTTACTTACCCAGAATGCCCACCCAATATTAAAACTAGAAGGTTGATTTATAGCTTGGAGATCTGAGGAAAAGTGTGCCAGGGTGATGGAGTCAATTACTCCATCGCCCTGATGAAGTCCCTGCTGCAAAATTAAGAAATGAATGCCAAGTCAGTGGTCATTTCTGAAACATTGGCAGGAAATGCCGTCACAGCGTTTCCAGTTAATGCTTTGTTAATGCTTTGTTAAGTTTGAGACATGGCTCTAAACCTCGATTTTATTTTTGAAGATAAAAAAGATAAAAAAACATTGCCCACCTCTACATGGGATATGTCCCAAGAGAGGGGCATTTTTTTTATTTTTATTGCCCCTTACCACCAGGGTTATCTTATCTGTGACAGGCAGTAAAAAAATGGCTATATGACCACCCATCTAAATTGTGATGGCAGACATATAGCCATTTCGCTGATGTAGCGACAGAGTAAGGGCCATCAGAGAAGTTTGGCCACGGTTGAGAAGAAGTAGAGTCTACTGTTGCCAAACTATGATCTGCCGGCATCTAAATTTGGTGGGCGGACCATTATATTGGCTGTAAGGATACTTTGTCACTGTTGTGATGGAGTATGCATACCTACAATATATAAATCAGGGCCTTAGTTTGAAAACTCTAATCTCCACTCTGGTGCCAAGGTGGAAGACTGTAGTATTTGGGCCATCCTAGAGCTGCCAAGTTTCCCAGGTCCATGAGTGATGTGCTGTGCAGGTTATTTTATTTGAATACTGGGATTTGTAGTCCTTTTAGATAATGGAATAAACATGACTACATGTCCAGGTATTGAAAAGTAAAGCCTGAACTGGAGCAGCTTATCACACAGGGACTCAGCAAACTTAAATGGGCTGTCAACTCCAACCTGGTCGATTTCCAAAAATAGAGACCCAGTGAAATCCTGGATGCAGTGCCTTGCATTCCTTCCTCCACATTTTGTGACTTAGAATTCCCTCAAATATGTTTGGAAATGTACATTTCCACGCAATTACGTGTCAGAAAAATTCTGAAACATACTGCCAATGGCAAAAGTCACCTTCCAGAATATTTACTATTTTCCTGATGTATTGGCATCCCATATTTGTGGGTAGCCGCATTGCCTGTGACAAAAATGGACCCAAATTGTAATCATGTGAAGATCGGAGTCACACTACATTAACTTCTTGTCTGTTACAAAAAAACACTCATAAATGTGGGGTACTGTTTTTATCACGGAAATTTGGGAAAATCTGAATGGCAGGATATTGACCACTGATTGCAAGGGCTGGAACTTTGTGTTTCATAAACATAAGGTCATTGAGCTTTTTTTTTCAATCTTTGCCATTTGCAGGGCACTTTAGTAAGAAATATGCTGAGATTCTTACACGCGACATAATGTGCACTTCCGTACATGCCTGCATTTGAGAAATATCTAAGATGCGTAGATTTCTCTGGGTAGAAGATGGCCCTTTGTCCAAAAAAGGAGCCACCATCATTGCCAGAATGATTGCTATTCAAAGAAAGAATATTGATGTTTCCACAATGCATTTTGAGGCCTTTCAAGTTGCATGTGATAAATTCAGACACACAAGTGGGGTACCATTTTTATAGAGATAAGTGTGGCAGTGCTTGATGGTACGACCTTCATCAATCCTTACATATCAGCTAACTTTCTCTCACTGAAATGTGAGAAACATATATGGTTTTAGCGGACAATCTGATGTATGCTAGGCATTTGTGATAGAAACACTTAGTGGGATCTACACAAGCCAGGTCTCCCCCAACTTCCTTGGTTGTCTAGTTTTCAGAAATGTTTGGGGCTTTTTATTTTTCCTTGTGTATTGGCTAACTCCAGGCCCAAATATTGCAGCTTCAGACATTTGCACAATTATCGAAATTTAAGGAACAAACCTTGATTATCTATGTTGGATATTGAGGCTTTTCCAGTCACAGGCGTTAGGCCCAGATACACAAGTGGGGTGACATTGTTATTTGAAGGAGAGTGGGACTGCAGCCTTGTAGGGAAGGTGTCAATCCCCATAGATTCTCAAACTTTTTACTCACAGCTATGTGAAAAAATGTCTGTGATTTTAGGCAAAGTTTAAGGTTTGCAGCACATTCTTGCAAGAAATGTAGTGTCATCTCCACACACCTCAACAAACTGGACTCCTCCTGATGTCTAGTATCTGGGGTTGGTAGGTTTCCCTTAGCGCCAGTGACCCTGGACCCAAATGCTTCAACTACCCAAAACAATTGACATTTGGTGCAAAAACCTTCATAATTTCATGTTGCTGTTAGGGACATTTCCTGTCCAGGCCCACCCACAAAAAGTAGTTATTGTTTTTATCAGGGAAAATGTGGGAACGCCAGGTGGTATGACTTTTATTGATCCCTGCCTATTCTGAAACATTTCCTCACAGCAATGTGTGGAAAATCTGTTATAAAATGTGAAGTTTGCAATGATTCTAGGTAAAAGAAAGTAGTGGAATGTCTGCAATCTAAACCACCTGGACTCCCCCACATGTCTAGTCTTCAGAAATGTCTGCAGGAGTAGATTACAGTAGGTGCTGTCATGGCTTGGATCAAACACCACATTTACTCACATCTCTCGAATGACAAAACTTCAAAACAAAAAACTTGATGCTTTCACTATGCATATTGGGACCTTTTCTATCCTGGCAATAGGTCCACCCACAAAGTGCGGTATTGTTTTCATAAGGAACAGTGGGAGAAGCGTGACATTGGTCAATCCCTGGATTTTTGGGAAAATTTCCTCCAGAAATGTGAGAAAATCTGTGATGTTAGGAAACGGTTGTCATTAGTAGGGCATTCTGGGAATGGAAAAATAATAGCCTTTACACAACCCACACCATCTTTGACTGCCCAGGGTGTCTGGGTATAACAGACGGTTTGGAGTTGGTAGGTTTCCTTGGGTGCCGGGTGGTCCTCGGCATAAATAATACAGCTACTCCCATATCCAGAATGATAGAAATTCTAAGAAAAAATCTTAATCTTGTTGATTCCACTTTGCATTTTGGGGCTATCCAATCAAACTGAGTAATGTAGTTATCAGGATAAGTGCGCGAGAGCTGGGTGGTAGAACTTTTTTGATGCCCACAGATTCTGGAAAGTTTCTTCATGCAATATGTTGAATATGTCAATATGTTAAATTCTGATATTTTAACAAAAGTTTGAAAGCATTCTGGGCAAAAAACAATTGGTATCAACTCTGAGGGGTGTCTAGTTTTCAGAAATGTCTTCTTTGATATGCTTCTTTGAATGCTGGGAGGCCCTCCCTGGTCCTCAAGCCCACTGATATTCTCATCAGAAGAATCAATGTAATTCAAATCAACAATCAAAAATATTAACATTACAATGGTCGGTCATTGGACATTTCTTGTCCCTGGCGATAGTGCCACTCTCAAATATTAGGCATGGTTTTTATAGTGAGAAGAGTGCAAATGCAAAATAGTAGAATGTTTGTAATTTTGTTTTGATTGTCTCTATATTTATGGCTTCCATCTGTACTCAATGGGCCAAAAAACACACATTTTGCAAAACGCCCTCAGGATCACCAGATATTATTGGTTGCCATAATGGTGTGAACAACTGATATCACAGATTGTAGGACACATTTAAAAAATAAATACCTTTCCATCGTACTCATTTTAGTTCACTATATTTTATCATATGAATTGATGAATAGATGAACAATATCAAAACAAACATTATGAGATGCAGCTCAGTTCTTGGCTCGGGGTATCATATGTTTTGTACAACTAACAAGCACTATCTCTGCGACTCAAAGAGTGTGACAAATGCAAAAGTACAATACTATTTTGGATTGGCCTTTTAGGCACAAAATGTGACAGATAAAGACCTTGTCAACTATTTCTAGTTGTTTCCTACTTTCACTATGTTTTATTTTATTTGAACGTTTCAACAAGAGTAGAACAAGAGTTTCACAGAGTAGAAAAGCCTCAGCAATTAAGGAGTTAAAGCACGATATTCTGGTAGAATTCTGGGTGGGTTGTAAATTGTAAACAGACCATAATGATTTTTGATAGCTACAAGCAAACCACCAGAATCGCACAGCACCACCTGGTGACTAGAACTGGAATCCCATGCAGCCATGAAAAGCTGCGTGGGCGGGAGCCTCGGCAACTAAAGCCTTCTGAAAAGCAGTTCCTGCCGCTCCGAGAAGGGATTTAGAAGATAAACCATTAATACATAATTGCATCTGTAATTTAATTTGAAGTGAAAACTAAAAGAATGCAAATAAGCCCACGGAGGCGGGGGTAGGCTTCGCACAGTTCATAAACAATATTTTTCAAGATCCCACTGTAATTAAGACGCTGCCTGCTTGCCTGCAGGCCTGGCTTAATGTGGAAAAGCCACAATACAGACTGACAATTTATGTGTAACTCATTAAGACAGTGTTAAGTATGTCGGTTTGGGGAAAGCAGATCTGACATTTTAATTTCCTGATTTTCGAGTTCCTAGGCCTGTGGTTGTTATTTCTGTCTGAAATGGACTGTGAGCGCCTTCCCACGGGTCTACTTCTCAGGGTAACTGGTTCTAGTGTAGGGTGAAGTGGCGCACATACAGCTCCTGTCCCTTGATTGTCCCTGAGCTTTGTCGATGTTTTTTCTACTGGCACGTAACAAATTCTTCCCCATTTAGGTGCCGATTCCGATGTCAGACAGACTCAGGTCCGTCCAACATCGGTCAGGAGCCGTAACCAACCGACCTGCTGTCGTCGGTTATGGCCCTGCAAGTACGATGCGACCGAACAGGGGTCGGTCACACTCGTATACTTCACAATGCAAGCATGCATTCCGAGCGGAAGGCATGCTTGCATTGTGAAAAGCAGGGGTACAGTTCATCCCTGCACCCTGTGGCCAGTACCCCAAGGTGCCTGCCACTGGGAGCAGGGATCCACAGAGGGGCACCATAGGTGCCCCCAGGCTGCCATTCGGCAGCCTCGCACCCATGGGGGCCCTACTGGGGACCCCTAAAGACAGTTTCGGACTGCCTTTTTGTGCAGGAAAGACCGTCACGAAAAGGCAGTGAAAAACTACCATCGTACTCCCTCGTCATAAAGAGGAGGCCGGGGGAGTACTGAGGGATTTCCGGACGGCGGACGGGCTCTCCGAGCCTGTCGTCACCCATCCGGAAATCCGAGTTGGATTCCTTTCCGACCGAGCCCATCGGAATGGCTCGGTCGGAAAGGAATCCGGCCGACATGTTCCAATTTGGTCGGAAGGGCTCCGACCATCGTTCGGAGCCATTCCGGCCGAAATCGGAATTGGCCCCTAAGTGTTGACCTTTTCATAGGAACTACAACAATCATGTCCGAGAATGCACCAATCAATTGCCTTTCCTCGTTCTTAAGTGCAGACGGCATGAAAGGGCTGCAGCACAGAAAGTTCACGCCAGGGTGTCCCCAGAAGAATTCTTCAATATTAGGGTAGTTAAGCCGCCACTGAGTTAAAATTCAAAGGCATGCGTTGTAGGTACAAAAGCCCTGTTGTACACCAGAATGGCAAACAAAAAATTACTTAGGCAGACCTGGCAACTTAAAAAAAAATCACCTTATAGGAAGATTGTGGGGCTTTGGAGGGGGCATGACTCCATGCAAAGAATGGCATGATTGGTACTTCTGACTCCTGCCCCCTTCAGCCCTCCACCTCTTACAAAAAAAAAAAACCTCTTTCACCATTGTCCTGAGGCGTTTTCACACACCTCAATGTACATCGGCTGCCTACAGCTTCTCCAGAGAGGAACTGCAAAACTATTTACTGCTGGATATTCCAGTCCGCTATCATTTCCACTGTCAAATACAGCTCTTCATCTGTTGACTGTGTGAAGAGAGAAGATATTGTGTGACACGCTGTGGCACTGTGGGCCTCATTTACAATATTTTGGCACATGGCAGCACAGCATTCCAGAAAAGGGCAGGAATGCGCAGTATCTACAAGATGCGGCGCATTCCTGTTCTTTTCCCACGCACTGGCACACAATGGGCTGCCATGCATCAAGGAAGGCATCCTTGTGCCACGGTGCAGAGGTGTCTGCCTAGTAGGGGTGACTGTTTTGTGCAGGAAGAGACACCTTCCTGCACAAAAACAATCATGCGAGGTGTTTTCCTGTTGTCATTTGTGCTGCAGAAGCACACATAGAAAAATAAAAACAAGGAGAGGCATAGAAATCTGACGCATTCCCAGGTTTGCAAAAACTTGTAAATCTGGGAATGCTTGAGATTCCATGGATGTTGGGTGGGAATACCCACAGTTACACCCATGGAACGCCCCTTTTACGCAGAGTAATGCGTAAAAGAGGGGCATATTCACAAGGCCATGAAAAGCCACCCAAGGTGGCTTTACATGGCCTTGTAAATATGGGCAGGCACACTCCACTGCCGGTGCGTCCAGAAAAGGGATGCACCGGTAGCGCAATGTGCTTGTAAATAAGCCCCTGTGTGTGATTGCACATCTTCTTTGGCATTAGTCCTTTGACTACCGACCTGCAAATATTCAGAACTCAGACACTACCCGCTCGGTTCCCTTGTTGCAGACACCGATCTTCATCTAAATTGTAGTCTGCTGGCCTATTTTTCTTGCTGGTGGCCTGCATACGGGTCAAGTATGCGCTATACAAAACTCGATAAATAAATATGTAGAATTTCAACCCCTAGAAGACATCTACAGACTGCACAAACTCCTGCGGGCGACAGTGACAAGGAGTTCTGCATTTCAAAACTAACATGCATAGCTGGTAAGATTCAGTTTTTAGGTCGAGCTCTAGTGGCAGTGCACATACGCTGCTTGCTCTACGACGCATGCAGTAGTCCAGTATGGGGAGACAAGCTGCTTTCACTCTCCTTCCATATTTTTGATTGGCTTCTGTGTTTGTTCTTTCTTAAATTCTGTATTCTGATTGATAATGAGGCTTGTTAGTCCTGCCTTATTATGCCATTTCATCATTTGTATCCTTTGTGGCTACTGGCCCCTTTACTTCAAGTGTTACGCTGTACGGACGTTTGCAATGCAATAGGTCTCGCATAAATGTGAGTCCTATTGCATTGCAAATGCTTTTTTTCCGTAGGTACCAAGGCAGTTAGTCATGTTACACGCATCGATCAGCGTTACTGCTCGAACAAAAATGAAGTGCTCGACCTCTCTCTGAGCCTGCGCAGGTAGGCAGTGTCTTGATAAGCTTTGACAGATGTTCCGGTCTCCCAAAATGCATTTGCAGTCTTGTCTGTTTCCACGTCTCGCCTATCTTAGTTTTCGCACATGCTCTTGAATTTCTGAGCTTTATACAGAGGCACGGGAGCACTCGAGGAACCCCTGTCCACACCCTGTGGGCACATATTTTGTGGCAGATGTCTGCACCCGTGGGCGGTGAAGCAGGGGCTCTGCCCACTGAGATATCAATGTACCTCTGTCCGGGAGCTGCACCAGGTGCAGCCTCTTAGGGACCTCATTCAGGAGCTGGAGATCAAGTGTGGCAACCGGGGAAGGGGCTGCAACAACACTGTCTGTTTGCAAGACCTGGACGAGCACTCTTGGCTCCTTGAATACAGCCCCAGCAAGTGCCCCCAGCCGGGCTGCCACGAAGTACTGAACATGAAAGACGTAGAAGGGCATTTGCAGGACTGCTGCGGTTAAATATCACTGTAGTTTGTTTTGTTAATGGACTAGTCTGGCGATTTAAGCACTGCAAAACCACAATTCACAAGGCCTTAAAAAAATTATTTAGCCAAGGGTACAGACATTGATACATTACTGAGCAGAGCACTAAACTAGAAATAGTGAAAAGGTGATAAATATATGGGCTGCTACAACATGTATCTTAATGTGGCATTTGAAACAGACGTTAAGCATAAGCACGTTGTAGGATTGTGAGCACTGCGGTGTAGACAATATTGCTGAATAATTCCATTCTTGCTGAGTGAAGATCAGAACTTGCCACACTCCCCATAATAGGGAAAGCTCGAGCAGTAGACAACTGCCAGCCACACCATAGAGGTGAGCAGCACATTAAATTCATAAAGCCTATCCGGAGCCTAGTCAGTATTCTGGGCTAGTTCAGCGGACCAGGCACAAGCCGAGCCATTGGCACATACATATACGGCACATCAAACGTCAAGTAAACTGTGGTTAAAGGCTCTTTCGAACTAAAAATAGATTATATCTTGAACGCTTCTATTTCAGTTTAGTGCATAAGAGCATATCACTGTATTGACATCTTTTAAAATTAATCGTTTTGAGGTTGAGCTTTAGCGGCAGCGCGCATGCGCTGCTCGCTCTGCGAGGCATGCAGTAGTCCAGTATGGTCGGCAAGCTGCTCTCACTCTCCGCCCATATTTTTTATTGGCTTCTCTGTTTGTCCTTCGTAAATTCTATCTTCTGATTGATAATGAGGCTTGGTAGTCCCGCCATGTCGTCATTTGTATCCTTCCCTGGCTACCGGCCCCTTTACTTCAAGTGTTACACTGTACGGACGTTTGCAATGCAATAGGTCTCACGTAAATGCGAGTTCTATTGCATTGCAAATGCTTTTTTTTCTGTAGGATCCAAGGCAGTTAGTCATGTTACACGCATGAATCAGTGTTACTGCGCAAACAAAAATGAAGTGCTCAAGCTCTCACTGAGCCTGCGCAGGTAGGCGGCGTCTCGATGAGCTTTGACAGATGTTCCAGTCTCCCGAAACACAGGTGCAGATTGTCTCTTTCCGCATCTCGCCTATCTTAGTTTTTCGCGCATGCTCTTAATTTCTGAGCTTTATACAGAGGTAGCTTACTGCAGTGCCCCAGTGCTCGTAAACAATCACAAATATTAAGGAAGAGCTGTTTGAGTCTTTCCGGGCTCTTAGGCAAGGAGCTTTGTGTTGCAATGACATCCAGAAAAGAAATGTACAGGCCGGACTCAGGCGAGGTACGCCGTGCTCTGTGGAGTTGACATGGCTCATTTTCAATGTGACCCATGTCACTTTTTTAAGGATGAGGGCTAAGTGTTTGTGGTATTGTACTCGGCAACCTGTTTCTTTTGATCTTGATACAGATTTCCAGCTAATCTGTATCCAGCTCCACTTTGGAGGAGCGCTACTGGTTACGGTTTTTCTTCTCGTGCTCCCTTGGGTTAGGAAGATTTTTCACTTGAAGGTTCAGTTATATTTACATATATGAATAATGTCATATCAATGTCGTTAACTATAATTAAAAGCGTTACTTTTTTTAATGTTGTAGTCACTGTAGTGAGTTCAAAGCTGACCTTTGTTGTTAGAGGAAACAAGGGGCATATTATCAAGGACGGCGTTAAAATTATCGCCGGTTTAAGCGGCGATAATGGGCTTGATAATATGCCGTGGAGAATTCCAATCGAAGCCCATGTTCACACCAGAACATGGACTTCTATTGGAATTCTCCAGGGAATATTATAAAGCCCATTTTCTGCCGCTAAACCGGAGATCATTGTTAACACCGTCCTTGATAATATGCCCCCAAATATGTAATTGCAGCGCCCTACCTTCCAACGTTTAACTTCGCATAATCCCATGTTCCTTGTCTTTATGCCAACTCGGAGGATATAGACGATTCAGATGATAATTATAAATTGTTCATATAAATTAAAATGTAGCTCTTGTCATCATGTCCTTTTCTGTTTAGGCACCATTTCATATTGCCTTAAAATGCAGTGGCTTGATTTTGACCATGATATGAGTTATGAACTTGGGGGCATATTATCAAGCCAGGCGATAAAATTATCGCCGCTTTAGCGGCAGAAAACTACCGCTAAAACGGCGATAATGGGCTTGATAATATGCTCCATGGAATTCCAATTGAAGCCCATGTTAGATACGAAGGACATCTAACCTGAGCTTCAATTGGAACTCCATAGAGCATATTAACAAGCCCATTATCGCCGTTTTAGCGGCAGTTTTCTGCTGCAAAAGCGGCAATAATTTTATCGCGTGGCTTGATAATATGCCCCATAGATTGCTAAAGGCGTTATTACTGGCTTTTTTTCACAATGGAAACCTTTAGTGCGATGATGAGCATGAATATGTGTGTCAGGCTATGGTTGTGTAAACGACAGGCATTTTAATTTGTTGGCTGTCTCAACATCGAGGCCTAAGGACAGATCGCAAGTAGGGTCTGAAGTCCATTTTATCCTCCTCCAAGGCTGGCACATATTGAATGGGTAAAGAGCCACGACTTCTCAGCATTGCCACTAAATATAGATTCTGCAGGACCAACACTTCTTTTTTTTGTATTCTTCAGTGCGAGAGCAGAACTGTTTTACTTTAAATTAGATAGATATGACAGTTCTCAGCAGGGAGGCTGGAGGATTAGTGGGGAATTAATTTCATGTCTTAGCATCGCTGTCATATTTTAGATTGAGGTAACATGGGCACTGCTTAGTAAGGTTTTTGAATTTTAAGTGGGACTGTATGAGCACTTCGCAGAAAGGTTGGTGAGCATTGACGTGGCAGTACCTACACTTCACAGCACCTCTGCTATATCCCCAGTGCAACAATGACAGCTCTCCCTTAAGTCCACGGGGCAGTGTCTGAGGGCCCGATTCACAGAAGTAATCTGAGACAAAATCCTAAACTTACTACTTTTGGTATTCACAGAGAGCATTTAGTAGTAGTAAAGTTAGGGTTTTGTCTTAAGTCTGTCTTAAGTCTGTCTTAAGTCTGTCCTACGTCTGTCTTAAGTCTGTCTTAAGTGTGTCTTAAGTCAAATTTAAGACAAAATCCTAACTTTACTACTACTAAATGCCTTCTGTGAATACCAAAAGTAGTAAGTTTAGGATTTTGTCTCAGATTAGTTCTGTGAATCGGCCCCCTAATGACTAAGCAGAAATGCTGTCCTTTTAGTGAGCTATAACCAACACCCCTTTGCAGAGCTGCCCTAATTCGAATGGGCCTTTAGTGGCACTTTTCAAAAGGAGTACTATTCACAGAAATGGACAGGGTCAAACTTCTCAGTGAGGATGATACATTCTTCAACAGTACGATAACTGCACAGCAGGATGGCTATTCCTTTACTTCTGAAGTACTGGAACGTCTGAACTGGGTTGTCATACTTTAGTAGTGAAACATTGATTACTGCTCACAGATTCAGCAAAGAAGGTATTATTTTAATCAACATTGTTTGGGGCCTCCACTTCTACACTTTTAAGCAGGTTTGAAAGCTAATAGTATGGTGTACCCAAGACATATTCAATTCAAGCTTTTCGAACAGAGTACAGTTCTAGCACAGGTATCAGTAGTCCAAACTTCTCAGCAGAGGTCAGTAAAATACCAGAATCACTTTAGCATTCTCAAGATTCCAGTCCATAGAAATTGTCTTCCACGAGCACCCATAGACAATCATATATTTTTCAAATCTTGTATTTTCAGTGATATGACTACCGAAGGCCCTGATTTTATATTAAAAACAGAGCTTTGGACTATACTATTTCCTACTGAAGGCCCTGATTTTATATTAAAAACAGAGCTTTAGACTATACCATTTCCTGCTGAAAGTAACCCTGGGCGGAGCTGGCGGAGCGGGACTACGCGGAGGTCCACGAAGTTGGGAACCAACTGCGCTCCGCCCCCTGCCTCCACCCCCCCGGCAAGAATTAAATAAAAAGACATGCACGTCCTCCTCTTCCTCGCCGTCTCCGGGTCATCTGCGCATGCACACGCACCCACGCATTTCTCGCAAGGAATGCGGGGGTGCGCGCAAATGCGCAGATCACCATGAAACGGAAAGGGAGAGGAGAACGGCAGCCCGGGGGCGCCTGAGTCAAGGTAAGTCTTTATTATTTTACCTTTAATGTCTTTTTATTTAATTCTTACAAGGGGGGGTGGAGGCGGGGACAAATCTCCGCATACTCCGCGGGCAGAGTGGAGCTCTCCGCCCGGGGCTAGCTGAAAGGCAATATTTCTATCCATGTGTTCCCATACCTGGCGTGCTCCGCAGTTTGGTGCTTACTTTCCCTCCATGTTAAAGAACAGTAGATGATTCAGCATGCAGGCTAATGTGCTGCATAGCTACATACATGTAAGGTCCCAAAGGCAAGACCAATTGCATTGCAGATGCTTTTTTGTTCGAGCAAAAGCTGGGTATAAGCGCGCAAGCCCTCAATTGCGTTTCTCTCCACACTCTTCTTTAAAAAGCTTCTTCTGTTGGAGTATTGGAAGGCTGCCAAACCTGCATTTCCTACATGTTGGTAACATCTATATTCTAAGTTAAAAGTATGGTGCCTTAAGTGAAAAATACGTTCTGGAAATAAAAACAGAAAGCCGCTTTTCCTATCAAACTTTGAAGACTGCAGAAAATAACCATTTCATATAAACTAAAATGTGTAATTTGCTCAAAGCAGAAAGCATTGAAACAGAATTTCTAGCTGTCAAATCTGATTTTTCAACGACATAATTTTTATATTAATCTTGCCCTTTATGAATGAAAAACACCGAACATCCCTGTAGAATGAAGATGCAATCTTTTACAGGTGTGGCAGCATTCTCGTTTGACTGTTAATTTTGTTTTATTAAATGCATTACTGTTTGGCCCTTTTTATTAGAAGTGTGATACAAATGATTAATGGTTATTTTTGTGCAAACTAGTATAACCAAAACAAATTTACTCTTTGTGGGTCAATTGTCGAGGAGTGAGAAATGAGGTGTGAGAGGGGGTGCAACGGACAGAATACGAGAAGAAGGAGAGAAGTTATAGGGAAGAACAGGGACTGCATGAGGGGTAAGAGGGAGAGAAAAATACAAATGGGCAGAGGAGTTAGAGGGGAGAAAAGAGAAGGAGAGATGAATAGAATGGGAATAGAGATGAGAGGTAAAAAATAGGCATTGAGAGAATGGTGTGAATTGAGGGCAAGGGGAGAGACAATGAGCAAGAGGGGCAAGAGAGAAGAGGAAAAATAAATAATGTGATGAATGAAATAAAAAAGGGAAAACAGGAGGGAAAAAGAGAAACAGGAAGGAGTGCAATGGGAGGAGAGAGAAACATGAGAATGGGAACACAGGAAAGGGGAAAAGAGAGGAGAGATTAGAGAAAAGGAGAGCTAGAAGATGGGAGAGAAAAGAGGAAAGATAGTGGAGGCATAAAGATTAGCTCTTTAGAGAGCCATCTCAGATTTAGGTCCAAGTGGAAGGTGTGTATTTTGTCTGACTGTTTCCTTGAGGAGATGTTTTCATAATACTGTAAAAAAAATGATGAAGTTCACGAACAAAGAGGCACATGACAATAGCGCCACAGGAGATAAAACAGAAAAAGACATCCAAAGAAATGCCATGCTCGAAGGGCATACCTGGGGGTGGTATCATGAACATGTGCTCTGGCTTACAGCAAAACAGAGCACCTCTTTTAGAGCACGCTTCGTCCAATGCACATATGTTTAACTTGGAATTTCTCTGAGTTAATGTACGAACTGCAGGCAGCACAGATTGGAAACAGAAGGAGGTAACCACTGCTCACTGTTTCCAACCAGGATCTGTAAGCTGTGCACTAACTCAGAGAAATTCAGTTTTATAAGTATGTGCTCTTCCATATTATAAACGCATAAAAACAGGTGCTTGATTTTGCTCAGTACCAGCGCAACGATTCATTATGCGACCCCTGAATGACACTTATCATTGCTGACATGTTGCAGTGCAGTGAAACCCCTTTACTTATATTTAATGGGTTTTCTGAGGACTGATGTTTATGCATCAGGGAATTATCCCTCTCACAATTCACAATTTATTAAACATACTTTAGCAATAATGCTTTGAAACTAGAACCTTATGGAAATCAGTTCAGAAATCTGCACAAGGAACAATGTGCCCCTGTGGAAAGCTCCAAAGAGAGTGAAATTAGGTCCTGGAGTTACTTTAATGTAAGGAGGTGGCTATTTACAAGGCAGCCTGCCAGACAGTACATAATCTCTGCTATTTACCCAGTGACCCGCAAAATAGTTCACAATCTCTGCTGTTTAAATAGCCACAGTTTAATGGTAGAGATGATGTACTACTTGACCGGCATCCAGATAAATAGTGTGAAAGAGTTCTTTTTTAAGCCTGCCCCGAAGTAAAAAGGGGCTCCAGGCAATGGTAGGGTGGTGGCAATCTTGTAATGGGGATGCAACATGTATGAAGCATTTTAAAGTAAGTGCATATACAGATGTACCATTGTTTCAACAAAGGAAAATGAATGGATTAAGCTAAGGTATTTAAAGATAAAAGAAAACAGAAAAATCAATTTTGAACAAAAACATTCATGTTATTTCAATACTCAAATAAGAAATGCAGTAATCAAACTTGTGTTTTAGGAACTTCAGGATATGGCACACATAGTTTGTGCTACAATCTCGAGTATTTGGCTGTCGGCAGAGAATAAAGTATGATTTTAAAGCATTTTGTTTTATTCACTCGTGAATACATTGTTTTTTAAATGTTCGTGATCCTGCTTTTGATGATTTTTGATGTATGGGCTCTCGTTGGGATTTTTATTGAAGGCCTTGTGCTAGCTTTAGGCTTTTTTTTAGGAGGTAGTGCTTGCTTAGTTTTTCAAAGTTGGAAACACAGCAGCATTTGACAAGCAGAAACAAAAATAAAATGCAGACAAATCTGGGCCACACAGGGAGGGCTATTTACAGTAGCCTAGTGATAGGCTGCACATTGCTTTGGGACAGTAGTAGGCGATACATTGAGTAAGACAATGTAATTGCTTGACTAAGGCAATGCACTCCAAGCCATCACCACCCAGAAACTTCCAAAAAACTGCAGAACATACAGAATGCCCCCAACAGACTCATTGTGAACATCCCACACTATGACCACATCACCAGCCACATGAGAGACATACATTGGCTGCCTGTCAACAAAATAATCACCTTCAAGTTCCTCATGCATGCCTACAAAGCCCTCCACAACGCCAGACCTGCATACCTCAACCATCGCCTCTCCTACACTGCTACCAGACATCTCTGCTCTGCACAACTGGCCCAGGCCACCATCACACAGATAGGCAAGACCACGGCTGGAGGAAGATCCTTCTCCTACCTCACTGCGAAGACCTGGAACTCCCTGCCTCTGTACCTCAGGCAATCACCATCACTGCCGCAATTCAGGAATGACCTCAAGACCTGGCTGTTCGACTGGACCGCAGACTCGCCCCCTCCCCACTTAGTGCCTTGAGACTCTTACGGGTGAGTAGTCGCTCTTTATAAAATTACTGATTGCTTGACTGATTGCTTGATGGGACTTTGCGGAATGGAGAAGTGAAAGCAGAAGACAGGTAAGTAATGGATTTGGGTGATTTACTCAGCTGCTTGCTTGCAATTCATGCAGGCCGCAATGTGTAATGCTCAATTTTAGCTTTTATTCATTCTTGCAATATTTTCACTGGTACATTATATTGCCTGTTCTAACCACCCTCATGTTGTCAACAGCCAAGGAGTCAATAGGTACAACAACATTTTGGCCAGAGGCTAGTCGCTGTTTGTCATGATGCAGCGACCAACACTTAATCCGCCACCAGGGAATAATAGAACTAATGGACTGATTGCAATAATGGCCACTTTTCGATATATACTGAATTAGATTCCCTTCACCCCTCTAAACTACTTTGTGTGGTGACCGTTTGATAAAATCGTTCACACAATGGGCATTACGCCATGTTCGGCACACCTATTGAACTTCACTCAAATATTCCAATATCTGAAACGCACTTAGACACAACATTGCAAGATGGCGAGACCATTGGAGCGAGTAAATGAGGTCCATATTTAGTCAGTCAATTATTTTAAATACTGCCAGCGTCTTGAGATAGCACTTCCGGAGAAACCTCGGCCATACGCTGCGCACTCGCAGGACGGAGGAACACGGTTACAGCCAAAACTCATGCCAGTAAGCTGCTAGTGTGCCCTATAAAGGAGGCCTTTGCAGCCGCTTGGGCACTCGCTTTGGGCAACTAAACACAGTATATTCATGTACATTTCTCTTAAGGATTGGGCACCGATTGGAAGCACCCATAATTCATAGAAATATAGAATTGGATTGACAAGACCTTTCTCACACCGAACCCAATAAAGGAAAGGGAGATCGTCTAGAGGATTTTTCGGGTCGGAATTATCACCAAATTCGATGTATGCCTTGACTCTGGGTCACAATTCCTTGATATTCACAAAGGAGCAACAGTGGGAAAAGAAAGCCTGCTCGCCCTCGACTCATCAAACATCAACACAACCAAACCAGGTTTCCAAGGCGCTTTTTATTAACCTTCCAACTTTCATCAACGTGTGTGAATTACTGCCATTTGCTCAGTTGTACAACTCTATTTTATATATATTTATATAGTAGGCACACTCCGTGTAGTACCCTTTCTTTTTTTTATTTAAAACAATTTTTTTTGGTTGGGGGGGCAACGCGGGGAGTTACTTGTTGGTGAGATATTGTGACTGTGTATATCGGTACGGATTGATTGGTTGTTATGTTCAGGCGACAGCAGAGATGATCCGATGCTTAGGCGCTATTAGGGAAAGTCCAGAGGGTACGCAATTTTCTACACTGAGGGGATCCAGCCATCGCGGGCCCTCGATACATGTCGACCCGTTGCTACCTGGAATTCATGACGATAGGGCAAGGGCTTAGACTTGTCACCTGGAACGTTAATGGGTTAGGAGACAAGATTAAGAGGGGGGTAGTGTTGCAATTTGTCCACCGCCAAGGGCTTGATATGGTGCTACTACAGGAAACTCATTTAAATGGGATCTCATGTAAGGCCCTAGATAGGAAAGGGTACCGTATGTTGGCACACTCAGGTTTCACTACTGGATCTATGGGGGTAGGAATACTCTTGCGGAAAAACTGTCCCTACGTGCTTCACAATACCTGGACAGATCAGCTGGGGCGATTCGTAGCGTGCACAGGTTTGTGGAAAGGTAGAGTTCTTAATGTTGTTTCAATATATGCACCTCCTGGCTTACAAGGTACGACGCTGACTGACGTTGCGACTCTACTTCTAAACCTACCAATGGGCAGACTAGTGATGGGGGGCGACTTTAATTTGACGATGGACGGACTCGTGGATAGATCCCCCTAGATGGGACCCAGCGCACGGTTCCCACCTACGCGACTTCGTAGAGGCCTTGGGGATGGTTTATGTCTGGAGGTGGGTGCATATCAGGGACACACACTTCACATTTCAGTCGGGGGTCCACGGGAGTCAATCAAGAATAGACTATCTGTTTACACACGCGCAGCATATCCACGACTTTACGGACTCACAGTGTTTGGCGTGAGGAGTGTCAGACCATTCCCCTGTGTTTACGGTCCTGGGGATGAGACACCCGCCGCAACCAGGCCCAATACAGATTCCACCCTGGGCACTAAAGGTCACTCACATCAGAGATACTTTGCGGAAAACACTGATTCGGTCACATCAGCTGTCACACTGTGGGGGGCATACGGTGCGGTGATCAAGGGTAGGGCGTTGTCGGTGATTGCTGGCCATAGGGCCGAGCGCCGTAGACAAGTGCTGGAGTTGGAAACAGAAATTATTCGTCTTGAAGTTGATAACTCTTGAGATCCAGATACAGACACTCAACACTTACTAAACACAAAAAGGCAAGACTATAAACAGCTACTACTGGAGGACGTTAATGGGAGAATGTTGGCCAGCCGACATCGTATCTATGAACAAGGGGAACGCACCGGAAAGTTATTAGCCTGGCTGGAGCAGAAGGAGCAGGCAGCAAGATGAGTGCACTCAAGGGTGCTGAGGATACTCATATCACAGACCCACGGGAGATCGCTGAAACTTTCGCTCAGCACTATAAAACAGTATATGGGGCTCCGGAAGCCTCCCAGGCGGCATGGGCGGCAGACCTTCTTGCCACTATCGAGGTGAGGGGTCTCTCTGAGCAAGACGGTATGGCACTAGAGGCCGACCTACCACTGAAGAAGTCCATAAGGCCATATAAGATATCCGCTCCGGAAAAGCGGCGGGCCCAAACGGCATCCCGATTGAGCTAATTAAGCCGATGGCCTCCATGCTAGCACCTCATTTACTTAACCTTTATAATGAAAGTTACGAGCACGCCCTTCTCCCAGAAGACATCCGAGAGGCCGATATAGTGGTTATCCATAAACCCGGCAAGCCAGTGGACGAGTGTCATTCGTATAGTCCTATTTCTTTAATCGCAATAGAGGCAAAAATATTGGCCAAGCTACTGATAAATCGACTGCTCCCCTACTTAACAGATCTGATCCATCCGGATCAATCTGGATTTATGCTAGGACGTAATACGGCGCGCAACCGGCAAAGGGTCAATGGGGTCATTGGGCAGCTGCTTACCCTGGTAGAGGAGGCTATACTACTAGCACTCGACACGCAAATGGCGTTCAATACCCTAGCATGGGAGTACCTGTTTGCGGTCCTTGACCGAATGGGCTTCGGCCCCAAATTCAAGAGATGGGTCCAATTGTTATATTCACAACCCAGGGCTCACGTCTTAGTGAATAATCATCGCTCCACCTCCTTCCCCCTTAGCCGAGGCACTAGGCAGGGATGTCCACTGTCGCCTTTTCTTTTCGCCCTGGTTCTCGAGCCATTGGCAGTTTGGATCCGGGGAGATCCGGAGATCAGAGGCATGAGATGGATGGAAGAACATGAAGACTGAATATCATTATATGCCGATGATATTTTACTATACCTTGCCTCCCCAGCGCGATCATTACGCCGGGTACTTCATATCTTTCATATCTTTGGGGCGCACTCTGGGTATCAAATAAACTGGTCTAAATCCCAGATGTATTCCCTTTGGGGAGAACCTCCTCGAAGTCCTCGAGGATACACTATCCCAGTGGCTAGCCAGGGTTTCCTCTACTTGGGGATATTTATCACCACCAATACCACATTGTTTTTTTAAAGGAATTTACAGGGGTTGCTGCGGCGGTTTTGTACAGATGTTGTATATTGGAAAACTCTCCCATTGAAATTGCTGGGTCTTGCGTCCTTATACAAGATGCTAGCTCTGCCACATTTCCATGCATTACATAATATGCACAATTCAGTCCCCAATTCCTATTTTTCGCGGATTGAGGCCGTATTGCGAGATTTACTGTGGGACAATAAACCGCCCGCATAGCTATGACTAAGTTAACAATGGGATGGTATGATGGGGGCATAGGATTGCCGGACCTGCGCCTTTACTACCAAGCCTCACAACTGACGGCCATTAACAATTGGGTGTTCGGGAGACATGATGATCCGAGCTCCCGCACGGACCATTGGTTGTTGGGGAAAGGGGGCTATAATAGAGTTCTGTATACAAATCATAAGAAATTGGGATTGACCGGCCCGACGGTGCGCACGGTGGAGGTGTGGCATGGAGCGCAGAGACGGATGGGATGGTGGGGACGACTAATGAAGGCTACCCCACTGTGGGAGCCGGATATTCTAGGGAGACTAAGCGCATATGCGGGGTTCGATAAGTGGGAGATGATCGGAATCTCCAAGGTGGGCGATCTATGGGTCAAAGGCAAAAAGGCATCATTCCCGGAACTTCAGGTCAAATATCAATCAGCTCCATCGGAGAGATTTCGATACTTACAGATAAGCCATGCCATAGAATCGGCCCGCCCTAAAAACAAACCCCTTCCGGACTCCTCTCCCCTGGAGGATAGGCTCTTGTTGGACCATATGAACCGTAAGGCCATTTCATTCACATACAAGAAGATGATCAACAACCGGGTGGATCCGATGTCGAAGCTCAGGGTGGCCTGGGAAAAAGAACTAGGGGATTTGGCCGATGAGGACTGGCGGGAGGCATTGTCCTCACCCAGAGAGGTGGCTATCCCAATGCGTCTTCGCCTGGTGCAGCTTAAAATCCTGCATCGGGTGTACTTTGATGTCATTCTGCTGCACAGGCTTAATAGGTGACCTGACACACTCTGCCTCCGGCATTGTGCTAAGACGGGAACATTCTTGCATATCTTATGGGGCTGCCCCCACATACAGAGATACTAGGCTAATGTTACCAGGCAATTGGCTAGGACATGTCTTAAGACAATTCACCCAACATCCACGCTATGTGTCCTCAATATCTGGGAAGCGACGGACCTCCTGCAGGCTGAGCAAGAGTGGGCCACAGTGGGGTGGGGTGTAGCTAAGCGGAACATTGCCCAGCGGTGAGGAATGGACAACATACCGTTGATGACAGATTGGGCAAAGGACATGGATCACGCCATGCTCGCCGAAAGTACAGTGTTTAAAGGGAGGGGGTGCCCGCGCAAATGGGACCACAAGTGGGGGAAATGGAATAAGAATAGAGGAGAAATATGTATCTATCCGACGATAGAACTCAGGAGGGAGAGGACGCTTGCAAATGAGGGGTGAGCGAAGGATTGGCTGGCACACAGGGTGAAGGGTCATGTATAGCCAGAGTGATATGCAGACTCCTGACCCAGGGACACGCAAGTGCTTATCAAGGGGAGCGACTGGCGACATTTGAATTTAGATACCCTGGACTCCAGCGAGCTTGAGGGTCGCTGAGATTGATTTGTAATGGTATGGACTTGCTTATCTACATTGTCAAGGTAATTGTCACTGCTACTGTCTTTGTTTCTAATAAAAATTGTTTATTAAAAAAAAACAATTTTTACAGAAGGCAGTCCTCCAATAACAGGGTTTCTTCAAACTAGCCTGATGTAAACCCCACAATCACAAACTGTGAGAAATAATACAAAAATTGTGGAAAGACAAAATGTGGAAAGGCAAAATGACCCCTCACGTGCGCACCACCAATGGCATAGCTGGTTGGTACTCACCAGTTTTGCCCACTTTTATCATCATTGGCAGAAATTTTGTTAAAAAGGAAACGAAAAAGTGTCCAAACAAAAGATTATAAAAATCAAGTGCAGTGAAGTGAAATAGGTCACATCCCTCGATGTAACCAAGAGTGATATTAAAATTGAGAAAACACTCACAGAGCAATCCTTTATTATTTATTGAGTGTTTTTCTCAAATTAAAATGAATAGGTTGCCTTTCATTCATACCTTTTCAAATGCCAACATGTTTCTTTGCCGCAATAATTTAGGCAAATTCATCAGGGCCAAAAGTACTTCGTTAAAGCACCCGTATTGGACACAGCGTTATGGAAGACCTCAGATAGCCAACGTTTTGTATACCAGCTTCACTTTTGAGGTCACCTACAGAACTCCTTTTATGAGTCCTCCTTGAAAATGACCATATAGTTATTATGTCAATTTCTCGGGGCCTCATGGAGCGCGTTGTCAGCTGACTCTCCTTAGAGACAATAAAATAGGTATCGTATCCCCACATTACCTTACCAGCCATCACTATTACAATGAAGTTGTATTACTGACAAACACGCTATAAGGTTACGGCATTGACAACATGGGGGTTTATCACCACAATATATGAGGGGGCACCTTGCTACTTAATGCAATACTGTGATGAAAATAGGAGCTATACCTTTTTGCTAAGGATGCACCTGGCTACTTTAAACATTGCAGTGATAAAAATAAGAAGCATGTCAGCGAAAGGAGATTTAATACAACTTAAAAGGGGACTATCCCGTGTCATAAAACCAATCAATGTTTAGGCTAAATAGAATTCATATTATGATTACAAATACACATATGGTTTTCCACAGAGCACATCAAAAGTTAGAAAAAAATTGCTCATGTCACCAAAATCACTAGGGTGTACAGTCTTAAGTGTAATTCTATCTATTCATGCAACAATCCTATATATTTGTATACTTCCTTAGTCCTGAAGAAGTTGCGGGTTCATCCCATGTAGAGCGACGAAACACGTATTCTCTTGGAACATAAGGAACTGACTGGAGTGTATATAGACTTCACCCACAGAAGAAAAAGATATAAAACATCTATGGAATGAAAAGAAATACAACTGTGATTTAACCCCTTCAGTGCCCGCCCCTTTCCCCGCCCTGTGCCGGCCGTTGCATTAGCGGGCGGGGTCTATGACGAGCTGGACTCGTCATGGGCACAGCGCAACCGCGGCCCATGACGAGTCCAGCTCGTCATGGGCACTGAAGGGGTTAAATGTGTGCTATATATCAAAATCGGCCAAATTTGTAGACATATTTCATCCAAGATGAGGGCAAGACTTTACTACTTCTATGGTGGAATTTGTAGTAAAACCACTTCTACTTTGCAATGCCCTGACAGCTTTTGAGCAAAACCTCATGGATCTTGGTTTTGTTTGTATTAACCTTTAGAAACAGAGCGTCTGAATAAGATAACAGGCATATATATATAAAATATATATGCATTTATTACTAGACACACTCTACTAATCTCTTTATGAGATTAGAAGTCAGGAACATATGCACAAATCAACATTTCACAACAAGTTAAGCACAAATATGGCTGGGGCCCTAGGGGCGTACCAGACCATATACTAAAAAAGTGACTTAGAGATAACGACTTGACAAGGGACAAGGCCTAGGGCCTTCAAAAGCGCTGGGGCCTCACTAATCCACCCAAGGCAGGTAAGTAAAGGATCCACGGGAGACGTATCAGTGTGAGAACACAGCCAAGGATCCCAGTTGACTTCAATGGAGCAAGTCGCGATTGGAAATTTAGAGTTTTCGGATTCTTCGGGAGAGTCTTCAAGCATGTCACTTACAGGGTAAGTAGTTCTAGAGCCAACACCCACAGGAGCACCGTAGTGCTGGAGTTACCTCACCCAGGGAAGCCGGGTGCATAGGTGTCTTTTGGTGTCGGGTCGCGGCGTCGTTTTCAATGGGAGCCAAAGAAGACTTGCTGCTTATGAAGACAGGAGAAGTGTCTGGTGGAATCCAAGCATGGATTCAGAAGAAAGAAGACCTGATAGCCGAGGGGACAGTGTTCAAAGTCACTTGGCAGTGACCCGGGGCAAGGAAGGGAGGGACTAGCTCTGTGACCCCACCTATGGGAGGGTCAGGGGAGTGGGTGGTTACAGTTTCTCGCCAGAGCAGGGGCAGGTAGCCCCTGAACCGGTTTGAGCTGGCATATGCACAGAGGAGCCTTCTGCTCCCCCAGTGCAGGACTTCAAAGCACTCTAGGAGTGCACCCACCCAGTCCCAATACACTAAACCCTGTCTGGGAGGTGACCACACCTCCCTGTGACAGGATGCCTATTGTTGGGCTTCCTCCAATGCGAGTTTCAGTCAGCACCAGGAGGGCAGCCCAGTGTCTGTGACTGGTGGCATCCATTTTGTGATGCCAGTGCTCTTCAGGATTCTACCGTGTTTCCACAGTGGGTACATATCTATCCCTCTAGAAGGGTGGGATCATACTCCCACACCAGTTACTGGTGTGGGGGTATGATTCCAAAGTTGTTGACACCAAACACGACATGTTTTGATGCAGACATTCCAAAGTTAGCATTTACCGCTAGGTTATAATGCACTTAAGAGTATATGGTTTAACCGCATCCACAAACAACTACAGAGAATGGACTCTGAGAGCTGCAGAGGGGCCCTGCTCAGACAGAGGCACCCCCTCACATGGAAACCAAGCACCCTGCCCTCAGGATTGATAGGGCCTGCCTTAGGGGTGACTGATAGGTTTATATGTGTGTGGAGGTAGAGATATAGTGTACCTATATCTCAGTGAGGAGTGCTAACACTACCCCACTCAGGCTGCAGTAGCAGGCCTGTGGTGACAAATTTAGTCTGCTTCCCAGGGGTGGCATAATACATGCTTCAGCCCCTGGTAGGCCTGTGAAGTACCTATACCCTTGGTACCATATACTAGGGGCTCATAAGGTACCACAGTATCCAATAACTAGTGCATCTAATATGCACTCCAAGTTGTTTAGAGAGAACAGAGAGGCTGGGGCCCTGATTAGCAGGGTCCCAGCCAGACTATAGCCAGAAACCAGTGTTAACATCAGAAAAAAAGTGGGGCAACATAAGGTGCAGATCCTACTCTCCTACACCCAGTCAACTGATCTGGGTTTAATCCAGCACCACAATTCAGACATGGCCATATGCAAATCAGTCTGATCCTGTGCCTCATGGGACCAGTCCAGCCCGAACTGCCCAGCCATGTCTTCCCTGGACCGGAAACAAGCATCCTGGGACCGGTTCGGGTTCATAACCCTCATCAGCCAGGCTATCTTGAATCCAGTGGAAAAGTGAGCAAGGGACCCACGTCTGGGCATACCCTGCCATCTTAGGGCAAACAAAGCGATACCGAAGGGGATGATGGACGGAGCGTTTGAGCAAATCAAACACTCAACCCCAGTCAACTGATCTGGGTTTAATCCATCATCATTCTTTAGCTCACTCCACCACCCCAGTTCAGACATGGCCATATGCAAATCAGTCTGATCCTGTGCCTCATGGGAACAGTCCAGCCCGAACTGCCAAGCCATATCTTCCCTGGACCGGAAACAAGCATCCTGGGAAATTTGAAATGATCAATCCATAGGTTTCAAGAATGAAGGTACCAAAATGTGTTTGCTTTGTCAATGTCTTATTTCTTACTATATTTGCAAAAAGTAAATGAATAAAACTCTGTGAGTTTCTTTTCTTCTGTGTCTTTCAAGACTGTATATCTTTCTCTAATTTATTTGAAAATTAATTCATATTCCAATGACATTCAGTTCAATAAATTATAGTTCCATTCCTTTGCTTGTGGGTCCAGGACGAAATACTTCCTCTTATGGCCAGTAGAATAGCAATCGTTGAAGGAATGATTTTATACCATCCACCTTATTTAGAGTAAAACCTTGCTGTGAAAGACAGGAAAACAAATAATGCCCCAGTCCCCTGAGAGAAAATCCCTAGCGTGTGGGACCATTAGGTTTTTTTTGTTTTTCAGAAAAAGACTCCCACTTTGGGAGTTTGTTTTTGAAAAACATAAAAAGTTTTTTAAAAGTTTGCCGACCCAGTCATGTCTGACAGAACTGTCCTTCAAACATTTCATGCATAGGCGGGAACCTGCCTTGGGAGTTTGTTCTAGAAAAAAAAAATTGGAAACACTTATTGGCCAGTTATCAGGTCTGAGAGCATGGTCCTTCAAACATTACATGCATAGACAGGAACTGCCATGACAGCAGTTCCTGTAAATGAGACAGAAATGAAGCCTCTCAATTACACTGTGTTGGTCACCTCACAAGAGCCCCCATGCAATTGTTTCTATTTTGATAAAATTACCCTAAATATTAGATGGCTGTATGTCATAGGGATACATTTCCAGTTCTAGTAGTTGCTCTCACAAATCATTTTCAGGTACTTTAGACTGATTTCTTTAATTGAACTGAACCAGAATTAAGAATTCCAGAATTGCATTGTTTTGTGGACGAAAACTATGTATTCTGATAACATGGAGCCTTTTGGAAATCCTATATCTGGCACTGATATATTTTAACTATCAGGTTTTGCAAAGGTTCTAATCATCTTTATCATTAGTTAGTTCTGCAGGTAAACGTAAAAGAGAAGGAGCTTTTGTTGAGCATGTGACAACTACATAAAGGTCCTCCCAAGTCGCTATGTCATGGCCCATGTTGTAATGGAGTGGGATTGTTTGCCATGTCTGTCAAAAAGAACCTGGAAACATTCAATGATTTTGGACCTTTCAACCTGTAATTCAGTGGCTGCATCTAAGCAAAGTTTGGCATCATGGGCCTGATGTCACCAAATCACAGGGTGTGGGACAACAAAAATGGTTAACATTACGTGCAAAATCCCTTTTTATGATTGAAAATTATTTTGCCTAGTAAAATAAATTTTCCAATTCTTTCCAAATTGTGAAAAGGTGGGCTCATGAAAGGGATTCCCTCCCTTCCCTTTCCACTTTGGAAAAAAATGTATTGCTTTGTTTGTGCGACGAACCATTGAGAAGCTAAGTAGAATGGGTCCCCTTAGCACCCCTTTCCCTTTAGAAATCATGTTGGTAGCCTTAGGGAGGAGACATTTTCCAAAACTGAAAACTTTGTTCTAAACCAGCACTGACTCATTTGAGGGCTGCTTAAAGAAAAAGTTTTCATTTTTGTAATGCATGCACAGAGACGCTGGTGTGCTGTCCCTAGCAGACCATCATCACTTTGATTACAGCCAATCACAGAGTGTTGCAAATTGGTATCAGTTTGGCAGGTTGCTCTGCAATCTCCTACGAATAAGTATTTTGTCAACTAACCAAACAGAACAAGGGTGGGTTTGCAAAATACTATTCCAGTCACAAAGATATATGCGAATGAAATAATAATACTTCAGGACCTTAACTTACATAAGGAGATGGATGCCAACAGTGTTAACTCCTTTTTCGCAGCTCTCCCTGTTGTAAGTACCTGTTGAAATCGGATGTATGACGTTACAACGCACACTTTTACAACGCATGCACTTACAACGCATTTTTTACAACGCATAATCCATTACAACGCATGACATTACAACGCATGACACTACAACGCATTTTTAAAAAATACCTTTACAACGCATTACCATTACAACGCATACTACCTTTACAACGCATACCATTACAACGCATAATATTAAATTACATTTAAGGTAAGTATTAGATAGTATAGGGGTAAAAATTACTATTCTAACTCCAGGGGGTGCAACAGTAGGGTAAGTGTTGGATAGTATAGGGGTAAAAATTACTATTCTAACTCCAGGGGGTGCAACAGTAGGGTAAGTGTTGGATAGTATAGGGGTAACAATTACTATTCTAACTCCAGGGGGTGCAACAGTAGGGTAAGTGTTGGATAGTATAGGGGTAAAAATTACTATTCTAACTCCAGGGGGTGCATCAGTAGGGTAAGTGTTGGATAGTATAGGGGTAAAAATTACTATTCTAACTCCAGGGGGTGCATCAGTAGGGTAAGTGTTGGATAGTATAGGGGTAAAAATTACTATTCTAACTCCAGGGGGTGCATCAGTAGGGTAAGTGTTGGATAGTATAGGGGTAAAAATTACTATTCTAACTCCAGGGGGTGCATCGGTAGGGTAAGTGTTGGATAGTATAGGGTTAAAAATTACTATTCTAACTCCAGGGGGTGCATCAGTAGGGTAAGTGTTGGATAGTATAGGGGTAAAAATTACTATTCTAACTCCAGGGGGTGCATCAGTAGGGTAAGTGTTGGATAGTATAGGGGTAAAAATTACTATTCTAACTCCAGGGGGTGCATCAGTAGGGTAAGTGTTGGATAGTATAGTGTAATATTATGCGTTGTAATGGTATGCGTTGTAATGGTAGTATGCGTTGTAATGGAATGCGTTGTAAAGGTAGTTTTTAAAAATGCGTTGTAGTGTCATGCGTTGTAATGTCATGCGTTGTAATGGATTATGCGTTGTAAAAAATGCGTTGTAATGGTAGTGCGTTGTAAAAGTTGCGTTGTAAAGGTTGTTCCCCGTTGAAATCTGCATAAGGCATAGTAAAACAAAACGTAAGCTGTTTAGACAGCAGCTGGGTAAATAGTGAAGTTCTGCTGGCCAAGTTATGCATACTGTCTACTTTTTAACCAGAGATCAGGTGAATAATGGACTTTATTTTCGAGTTATTTGCAAGGCCACGGGCAATACAGTACATCATTTCTGCTTTTTAGGCAGCTGACTGCTAAATATTGAAAGTTCTTTGGTACGTGCCAGGCTACCGGTCAGCAGCAGGGTAATGAGTGAAGATTTTTATTTGCTTGACTGTTGACCAAACAGTACAAAACCTCTGCAATTCAGCCAGTGACCAGGTGAATAGTGGCATTTCCTTGTTATTTGCATGGACACCTGCCGAACAGTGAAGAATTTCTACTATGTAACCAGCAGTCGGGTAAATAGTGAAGTTGGGGAAATAATGGTTTGTTTGTTCTTTGTATGGCCAGCAGCCACACAGTGCATATTCTCATCTATTCAGCTAGCAGCCTGGTACATAATGAAATGTTTATGCTATTTGTACTGCCGCCGACCAAACAGTGCTTACTCTCCATCCTTTAGACCGCAATCAGGGAAATAGTGACGTTTCATTACTATTTTCAATGCAGTCTGCCCCATAGTAAATAATTCTACTATTTAGCCCATGGCCAAATAAATAGCAGAAAACATTCACTATTTACCAAGAGGACAAGTAAGTGCCACTACCTTAACTCAAATGTAAAATAATAATCACATACAAGAAATGTTAAGTTAAAATGATCACAGTGACCATTTCTGAGGCAGAAACACAACACAAATAACTGACATTTTTAATTGTAGATTTGTTGTGGTACAGTTGTGCCCTCTTTGATTGAATTTCCTCAATGTGTATTTCTTCCCTGTGGCCTGGTCATAACCGAACTAAAAAAAAAAGGGAAAAAGCACATCCTCCTTGGAAGCCCATCCCTGCAACACAATTATAAAAGCTGATTCATTTGAGTGCAGCATGCCCTCTGTATTTCGATTCAAGGACCCCTTCACTAATCTAGAGAAACCATTAGCAAGTATCTCTGTTTGTGACTGACAGGGTGTGATACAACTAATTTCTTAGGTAATCAAATGTGGTTGCTACAAAGGATTGTTTTTGTATTTTATTGTATTCTATGTAAAGCTGGTACAGTGCATCTTTAACATATTATGAAGAAAACTAACAGGAAAGATTCTTGTTTTTTTAAAGTGCTTTATATTATGTAAGAGAAATCCACAACAGTGGGTTTTATAGAGGAAGAAAAATGGAGTTGATTTTTTGCAGATTTTGTTTAGCAAAATATTTTGCACTTTTCAGTTTTTTACCAACATATCTTTCCCGACAAAAATCAAACATTTATTTTTTAGGAGATTGCCCTTCCAAAAATATGGTCATTTGTCCAGAGGCATGTTTAAAAGAATGCATACTTCGATTACATTTAATGAATAATGAATTTCATTTAACAACATGGGCAGAAACTATGGGCCCGATTCACAGAACTAACTTAAGACAAAATCCTAAACTTACTACAATTTTCGTAATCCAGAAGGCACTTACTCATTTTGGTATTCACAGAAGACACTTACTCATTTCGGTATTCACAGAAGTTAGGAGTCCTAACTTTAGGACTCCGAAATGCCGTCTGTGAATACCGAAAGTCTTAAAATTAGGATTTTTCTCAGTTTAGGAGTCCTAAAGTTAGGACTCCTAACTTTACTACTACTAAACTGAGAAAAATCCTAATTTTAAGGCTTTCGGTATTCACAGAAGGCATTTAGGAGTCCTACAGTTAGGAGTCCTAACTTTACTACTACTAAATTGAGAAAAATCCTAATTTTAAGACTTTCGGTATTCACCGAAGGCATTTAGGAGTCCTAATCGATTGTTTATTGCAATCATATTTTAGATCGTTTCACTTCATTGCACCTTTATGACCTTTCTTTCCCCAATATACAGTAATATAGGAATATTACTGTACATTAGGGAAAGAAAATAGCAATAGCAATTAGGTATTGAACGAAAGCATGTTCCTCCTTTAAGATATAATTGTATACCTAGAATATTTGCCATGGGCAATTGTAGAAATCGTGTTCTTCAATAGTTTAGGGCACTGGTCGGATATTCTCCAATTTATTTAGAATTTACATTATTGTGTTATCATGTTTCAACCTCTTGATTGTTAGTAACATGAATTGAGTTACAGATAGGGGCACTGGCTCGTTATCTTTTAATCTTACTTTGCAAATGGATGTACAACATTGTGTTATCACGATTTACAAATTGATTGTCATGGACATGCACAGCCGTGATTAACTGATTGCAAGAAACTATGATAAATGTGATGTCACATACATCCACATGAGGAGTGCTTTGACCATGATTCTACTTCCTTTGGGATCATTTGTTACTTTAACTTAAAAGGTCTTTTGAATATCTGAATCATAATGTGCAGTAGCACTACAGTTTTTGGGGGGATTTTATTAAATCTTCTGTATTTTGTTATTATCACCTTCACTTGTATATATCTATTGTCACTCACAGAATATATGTCTTTCTTTTCCGCCTGATACTGATGCCAGAACTTATGATTAGATTCACTTATACATTTTAAGAGGTTATGACTCCTTTACAAGCAGTGCTATGCGTAGCGTGTGTTATTTTTTCTATGTCTATAGCCATGTTTGTCGAACGTGTAACCTTCGCAACATAAAATTACAGCTGGCACTCTAAATTGAATTAGAAAACAATGTGTTGCATGCTCAAATTGTAATTGAGTTTTGTAAGTTTCCTTAAAAATGATAATTAGATTGTTTGTTTAAGAGCTGTCTGTACAATAGCACTTTGTTTATGTTCATGTTCTGTCCATCATTTATTTCTACTTTGTGGGCGGATTATTCGAACTTGACAAAGGCTATGTTATAGCTGAAACACGTCATTCGTACCCTTCAATAAAACAGATTATTGAGCTTTTGGAGTGCCACGGATTTCTTGGCATAGCTATAAACCTTTGTTGGATTTTTGATGGGAGTGCATGCCATCGTGGGCACCCACATCATCAGGAGGTAAGCAGCCTGCTTGCCAATATATTTGGCACCGGTTGCCGAATCTTCCCGAAAATTTCAAAAATGATGGGACACTCTGGTCAGCTCTTGTCTTGAAAGTTTCCAGGTGATTCGTCGAGTGGGGGCCGAGAAATAAAGGGTCCCAAAATGCGTTTTCTCAATGTTAATTTCCATAGGAAACTTTTGTCACAGCTACAGCCTGAACTACTGAATGGAATTATACCAAATTTGGCAGAGAGGTAGCTCTTTGTCAGGAGTGCACTCTTTGCTTTAAATGGTGTAAATCCGTTTAGTAGTTCCTGAGAAATTCAATAATTAAAGTGGTGAGTGGTGGAGAAAGGGACTTGGCCTTTGACCACATCTCAGCAATCCAGCTGTGTGGGGTTTTCTGGTGGTAACCTCCTTCTGCCCCTTTGTTGATTCTTTCTGCACTGCTTGTGCATCTTTATTGTAGGAGAGTAGGATCTGCACTTATGTTGCCCCCACTTTTTTTCTGATGTATACACTGGTTTCTGGCTATAGTCTGGCTGGGTCCCTGCTAATCAGGGCCCCAGTCTCTCTGTTCTCTCTAAACAACTTGGTGTGCATATTAGATGCACTAGTGATTGGATACTGTGGTACCTTATGAGCCCCTAGTATATGGTACCTTAGGTACCTAGGGCATAGGTACTTCACAAGCCTACCAGGGGCTGCAGCATGTATTATGCCACCTCTGGGAAGCATTCTCAATCTGACACCACAGGCCTGCTACTGCAGCCTGTGTGAGGTAGTGTTAGCACTCCTCACTGAGATATAGGTTCCTATATCTCACCATATACACACATATAAACCTATCAGCCACCCCTATGGCAGGCCCTATCAATCCTGAGGGCAGGGTGCGTGGTTTACAATGTGAGGGGGTGCCTCTGCGTGAGCAGGGCCCCTCTGCAGCGACAAGAGTCCATTTTCTATGGCTGTTTGTGAATGCGGTTAAACCATATATTCTTAAGTGCATTAAAATGCTAACTTTGGAATGACTGCATCAAAACATGTCGTGTTTGGTGTCAAACAAACTTGGAATCATACCCCCACATCAGTCCATGATGTGGGAGCATGATCCCACCCTTCTAGAGGGGACAACATGTAAAGCGATAGAAATCCTATAGAGCCCTGGCATCACAAAATGGATGCCACCAGCACAGACACTGGGCTGCCCTCCTGCTGCTGACTGAAACTCGCAGTGGAGGAAGCCCAACAAAAGGCATGCTGTCACAGGGAGGTGTCACCACCTTCCAGACAGGATTTAGTGTAATGGGGCTGGGTGGGCGCACTCCTAGAGTGCTTTGAAGTCCTGCACTGGGCGAGCAGAAGGCTCCTCTGTGCATATGCCAGCTCAAACCGGTTCAGGGGCTACCTGTCCCTGCTCTGGTGCGAAACTGGACAAAGGGAAGTGGGTGTACCCACCCCCTCCCCTAACCCTCCTAGAGGAATGGTCATGAAGCTAGTCCCTCCCCTATCTTCGCTATAAGATAGCACGCTTTGCCATTGCAAATCAGATAACCCTGGATGACGCTCTACAAAGAAGAATCCTGGCCCTTAAACATTCCACTACCTTTGGAAGACAGAAGAATCTCCCTTGGAGTCAAGGAGTGACTCCCCTGCTTGGCAGGCACCAAAAACCTTAAACAATGGTTGCAAACTTTCCCACTCCCGCCAGAGTTCGAAGTCTCTGCTGCCCCGGAAGTAGATTTCCTGACTTCTTGATGGCTATTGTGAGTCTCCAGTGAAGCTGTGGCAAGTGGACCCCACGAGTAATGAGGAACAGCAATAACCGCGGACCGGGCACTATTGTCAAGTGCAAACCCTTCACGATGTCCTACGGACTTGTGCATTGGACCATTTGTGGCCCAAGCCTCCAGCAGGTTTTGCAGTGAAAATCAGAGGCCTACCCCGTTCCGAGTGACCATGCGCTCCTGTGAAGCATTTCCCAAAGAGGCATCTTTGCGATCACTTGCCCGTTGGATTGTGGGTCCCCCGAAGACTTTCTCATCAATTAAAAGGACTCCCCTGGTTGTGCCGGGCCTGCCCTGACTTACCTTTGCTGGGTGAGTCTCTCAGACCTTGCTGGTCTGCACCATTGACTTTCTTCAGTCTACACAAGACTTGCAGTTGCCAAGGCTTGTTGGCTCCAATCCGGTTGCCGACACTGCCATCAGCTGCAGATGTTGTGGGACACTCCGAATCCAGCTGCTGGTCATCACCAATCCCTCCTGGACCTCGTGAGCGAAGAGTCAAAACACCATTGATGACCTGAAATCACCCGACATCTGTGGATATCCATCTTCCTGGCCACCGGTCACTGGCAAGTGACCTTGAACACTGTCCCTTAAGTTTTCAGGTCTTCTGCATCTCGAATCCACCCTTGGATTCAACCGGACACTTCTTCAGTCGACGCAAGCAGCAAGTCTTCTTTGGTCTCCATAGAAAACAGCAACGCGACCCGACACCAAAAGACACCTATGCACCCGGCTTCCCTGGGTGAGGTAACTCATGCACTCCAGTGCCCTAGTGTGTGTTGGCCCTCGAAGTACTTACCTTATAAGTGGTTTGCTTGTAGACTTCCTCGAAGTACCCTAGAAATTTAAAAATCAAACCTCGACTTGCACCATTATTATCAATAGGGAACCCGCGGCTGTGTTCACACACTGTACGCGTCTCCCGTGGGACTATTACTTACCTGCTAACACTATAGTAGTAAAGCCCCAGTGATTCCCCAGGCCCTAGTCCTTGTCATTTTGCAAGTCGACATTCTTATTCCATTTGTTTAGTAGATGGTCTGGTACGCCCCTAGGGCTCCAGCCATATTTGTGCTTAATTTATTGTGAAACGTTGATATTTGAATGTGTACCTGGCTTCTAATCTCATAAAGAGATTAGTAGAGTGTGTCTAGAAATAACTACATATATATTTGATATACATACCTGTGTGGTGCCCTTTCATTTGGTAATTCAAGAGATTATAAGGTAAAACAAGCTGCTTTACATTCCTCTGAGACTTAGCCTGAAGGCTGCTCTCCACAGCTACCACTAGGATAGCTTTCTTTAAAAGGTTGTCTTAAACCTATCGACCATAAGAGTTGAATTGGACTGGTGCAAGGTGGCCACTATAACTAGTGACCAGCATATGCCAGGCCAACTTCTCACATTGGTGGGCAGCGTGTGGGATTCCAGCTTGCCATTGTTTTACCAGAAAATCTCTATTTGAATTTCTAACTGAAAACCACTAAAGGTACTCAAGGTACATATAAAGTCAAGCTTAGTATCAATAAGTTCTACTGAACTTAGAGCTGTTTGTGAAGGGGTAGCACACCCTTGCTACAGCTCAAGCAGGTTCAGTAGGCCACAAACAAGTGTAGGTAGTGCAACACTGCATAACACTAGAATGTCCTCAAGGGATGGAGCCAGTGGGTCCACCCAGCCTCAGTATGAGGACATGACCTACTTTGACTTGAAGGGCATGTGTGTTGCAAGATACCTGAAGCAAGGACAGAGTCCCTCCACACAACACCTGATAAATCTACTAGTAGCAGATGATCTTAGACTGACTCTAGAAGCTGGAGGATCTGGATCAGGGGATGGGTCAGCCATAGTCTCTGGGTCTGATGATGAAAATCAAGATGACCTGGACTCTGTGATTGAAGGGCCATACCCAGAAAGGTCTGAACAGGACAGAGGAATCCTCCCTAAGAGGGCTGATAGAGTGGAAGAGAGGCCTAGGTCCCCTTCAAGGGAATTTGACCATTCATATCACTCTAACAGAGATTCTGTCCATCAGAGGAACTCATACTCACATAGAGAGACCTCCTCTGAAAGAAGGTACAAGATGCTCCAGTATTAGGAAGCTAGGCTTGCCCTCAGAACCAAGCAATTGGCCTTAGATAGAGAAGCCTTTGAGCTCCAGAGAGCTTCTAGAAAAGAGGAGTTAGATACCCCTGGTGGCAGCAACAGTGTCCCTAGAGGTAGATAATTTATTCCAGACCATAGGCACCTGTCCAAGGTTGTTCCTCCCTACCAGAGTGGGTATGATATCCACAAATGGATTACTGCTATGGAGAGGGCCTGTAAAGTTCAACAGGTCCCACAGAGACAGTGGGAAGCAAACTTATGGCTCTCCTTTTCAGATAAAGGTAGAGATAAGCTCCTCACTGTTAGGGAAGAGGATGCTGATGACTGTGAAGCCCTGAAGAGTGCATTAATAGATGGGTTTGGCTTAACCACTGAGCAGTACAGGTTGAAGTTCAGAGATACCCAGAAAGCAAAGACTCAGGATTGGACTGACTTTGTTGATTGTGCAACCAAGGCTCTAGAAGGTTGGCTGGTTGGTAGTAGAGTTACTGATTTTAAGGGATTGTATAATCTTATCATGAGAGAACAGATCCTTAATAATTGCCAAAACCAGTTGTTGCAGCAATACCTGGTGGTCTCTGATCTGACCTCTCCCCAAGAATTGGGAAAGAAGGCAGACAAATGGGTCAGAACCAGGGTAAAGCAGAAAACCCAGAACCAAGGGGGTGACACCAAGAAGCAAGAGCCTAAAGGCTCAGATAAAGGTGGGGATAAGTCAAAAGACCAGAAGTCTTCACAAGGGCCCCAACAATCTGCAACTGGTGGGGATTCACAGTCTACAAAGGGAAAAGGCCAAAAGAAGCCCTGGTACAAATTCTGTAAACAGAAAGGGCACTGGACTTCTGATTGTACCAAGTCCAAAGACCAATCCACCACCACTCCAACCCCTAAGGCAGCTGTTCCCCCTAGTGCAGTCATTGGTGGAGGTGGTAACCAAAATAAGGGTGTAGTAGGGTTGACCCTGGGTTCTGATGTGGACTCTGGCCTATTCAGAGTACCTAGAACACTGAGAACCCTGAGGTCTGAACTAACCAAGAAAAGGAAAGGAAAGGTGACACATGAATAACAAACAAAGCCCAATTGACTAAGTAAAAGGGCAATCCCTTTTAAGGACGTAATCCCTCACTCACCCTGGGTGACATGCTTCATCATATGGGATTCTCCTCCCAGAGAAATATCCTAGTTTCTCTGGGGGCTACAACCCCCTCTCTGAGAGGGAGGAGCTCAGGGATGTTTTGGTGATACACTCAAGGATGGACTAAATCCATATATGATGAGCTAAATGGTGTGAGTGAGGAGTGCAGTGCTTGCAAACTAAGTGTACAGTGAGAAAAGTGTATTAAAACTAGTCACAGGACGGCAAGGGGAATGTGAAAAAGTGAGCTAACAAAGTTATCTGCTCACAGCCGTACCGAAGCTAGATTAAAATGGTGAACACCACTAGTCAACAATGTAGACTATGGTGATAAGCAACAAAGAATGGTCAACATGTTTCAGCCCACGCGCCTAAAAAGGCTAGGCTTTCATCAGGACCACAAGAGCTACTGCAACATAGAAAAAAACTGTGTGAATCCTACACAGAAAAAAGGATACTGTGAACACCCACTGAATGCTTGAAGGGTGTGCACCAGCTTGTCATCTGAACATCACCTAAACAAAGAAAACTAAGTGTCAAAACATAGTGGTACTTGATGCAAAGTACTTGAAAAACAGAAAATGTAATCATGTATCTTTTGCGTTAACCACTCACCCGTGAACACTGGGTGGGACCATAACCTCCAACTGGCAACCGCTCAGGAGGGGAACACCGCTCTGAAAAAGTGATGTAAGACAACTCAAAATTTGGTGCTTACATCTCATGAACGAGTGTTCAAGTGGAATACTAACTAAATGAACTAAAAATCCTAAGACAAGGGAGACTGATACTTCAGCTAACTTAATAAAGAAAAGGCATAAATTCTAAATCTGCCCCAACTCTAAAACACAATACACTCCAAAGTATGTCTTATACAGTGGAAAGCTTGCCACTGTGTCACTGTTAATAACATAAATAAATGCGAGGAAACCTCTAATTGAGGAACTGCTTTCAATTGTACTAAAAAAACAAAGAAATCTGTCACTAAATATAGTGAAAGTAAACTCAACAAGCGCATGTGCTGCATAACTAGTACACAAAGCGCCATCAAGAGGCACAAAAACGTCTTCTATATGGTCATAAAAAGCCCCTTCCTCAAATTAAGAGTCCATGGGAAGTATGACAAAAAAGCGCCAAATGTTGCTGCACGCGCTTACCTATCCGTCGGGGAACCGGGGCTTAAATGAGCCTGTGGCCGGAGGTCCTGGGGGACAGAGACATGTGAAATAAAAGCCGTCCGTGTCTAAAACGAGTGACGTATCAGAGTGCTCCTTGTTGAAAGACCAATCATTTGGTGATCACCAATCCCTGTTGCGTCTTTCTGCTCCTCTGCTGCTTCTTTTTGTACTTCTCTTGCATCCTTCTGCACCTCTGTTGCTTCTTTCTGCACTTCTCTTGCCTTTTTCTATACCTCTCTTGCTTCTTTCTCCACCCCTGTTGCCTCCTTCTGCACCTATGTTGCTTCTTTCTGCACTTCTATTGTCTCTTTCAGCACCCCTTTTGCCTCTTTCGGCTCCTCTGTTGCTTCTTTTTATACTTCTCTTCCATCCTTCTGCACCTTTGTTGCTTCTTTCTGCACTTCTCTTGCCTTTTTCTGCACCCCTCGTGTCTCTTTCTGCACTGCTGTTGCTTCTTTCTGCACTGCTCTTGCTACTTTCTGTACCTCTCTTGCAAACTTTTGTACCCCTTTTGCCTCTTTCTGCACCCCTCTTACCTCCTTCTGCACCATTGTTGGTTCTTTCTGCACTGCTCCTGCTTCTTTCTATGACTCTTTCATCTGTTTCTGCAACTCTCTTGCCTCTTTTTTTATTTCCCATGCCTCCTTCTGTACCCCTGCTGCTTCTTTTGGCACTTTTCTTGCCTCTTTCTGTGCCCCTCTTGCCTCTTTCTACACCTCTATTGGTTCTTTCTGCACTGATCTTGCTAATTTCTGCACCTCTCTTGCAATTTGTTGCACCCCATTTGCCTCTTTCTGCACACTTCTTCCCTCTTTCTGCATTTCTCTTGCCTCTTTGTGCACCCCTGTTCTGTTTTTCTGTACCTCTCTTGCCTGTTTCTGCAACTTTCTTGCCTCTTACTCCAGTTCTTGTGTCTCCTTCTGTACCTCTGTTGCTTCTTCTTGCACTTCTTTTGCCTCTTTCTGCACCCCTTGTCTGTTTTTGCACCTCTGTTGGTTTTTTCTGCACTGCTTTTGCTACTTTCTGTATCTCTCTTGCAAATTTTGACACCCCCTTGCCTCTTTCTGCAGCCCTCTTACATCCTTCTGCGCCTCTGTTGCTTGTTTCTGCACTTTAATTTGTTCTTTCTGCACCTCTCTTGGTTCTTTCTGTAATCCTCTTGCCTCTTTCTACACCCTTCTCCCCTCTTTGTGCACCTCTCTTGCCTCTTTCTGATCTCTCTTGCCTCTTTCTGCACCCTTCTTGCAAGTGTTTGTACCCCTCTTGCCTCTTTCTGCACCCTTCTTCTCTCGTTCTGCACCTCTCTTGCCTCTTTGTGCATCCCTGTACCCATTTTTTGCACCTCTCTTGCCTGTTTCTGCAACATTCTTGCCTCTTACTGCAGTTCTTGTGTTATCTTCTGCACCTCAGCTGGCTCTTTATGCACTGCTCTTGCTACTTTCTGCACCTCTCTTGCAAATTTTGGCAGCCCTCTAGCCTCTTTCTGCACCTCTGTTGGTTCTTTCTTCATTGCTATTGCCTCTTTCTGTACCCCTCTTGCCTCTTTATGCACCTCTTTTGCATGTTCCTGCCACTCTCTCTGCACCTCTTGTGCCTGCTTCTGAAAATCTCTTGCTTCTTTCTGCACCCCTCTTGCCTCTTTTGGTATCTCTGTTGCTTCTTTCTCCACTTCTCTTGCCTTTTTCTACACCTCTCTTGGTTCTTTCTGCACCCCTGTTGCCTACTTCTGCACCTATGTTGCTTCTTTCTGCATTTCTATTGTCTCTTGCAGCACCCCTGTTGCCTCTTTCTGCACCTCTGTTGCTTCTTTTTGTACTTCTCTTGCCTTTTTCTACATCTCTCTAGCTTCTTTCTGCACCTCTGTTGCTTATTTCTGCACCTCTCTTGCTTCTTTCTGCACCCCTCTTGCCTTTTTCTGCACAATTCTTCCCTCTTTCAGGACCTCTCTTGCCTTTTTTTGCACCCCTGTTCTCTTTCTCTGCACCTCTCTTGCCTGTTTCTGCATTTCTCTTGTCTCCTTCTGCAGCTCTGTTGTTTCTTTCTGCACTCCTCTTGTCTGTTTCTGCACGTGTTTGTTCTTTCTGCACTGCTCTTGCAACTTTCTGTACATCTCTTGCAAATTTCTGCACCCCACTTGCCTCTTTCTGCACCCCTCTTACCTTTTTCTGCACCTCTGTTGGTTCTTTATGAGCTGCTTTTACTTCTTTCAGCACCTCTTTTGCCTGTTTCTCTCCTTCTGCACCTATGTTGCTTCTTTCTGCACTTCTATTGTCTCTTGCAGCACCCCTGTTGCGTCTTTCTGCTCCTCTGCTGCTTCTTTTTGTACTTCTCTTGCATCCTTCTGCACCTCTGTTGCTTCTTTCTGCACTTCTCTTGCCTTTTTCTATACCTCTCTTGCTTCTTTCTCCACCCCTGTTGCCTCCTTCTGCACCTATGTTGCTTCTTTCTGCACTTCTATTGTCTCTTTCAGCACCCCTTTTGCCTCTTTCGGCTCCTCTGTTGCTTCTTTTTATACTTCTCTTCCATCCTTCTGCACCTCTGTTGCTTCTTTCTGCACTTCTCTTGCCTTTTTCTGCACCCCTCGTGTCTCTTTCTGCACTGCTGTTGCTTCTTTCTGCACTGCTCTTGCTACTTTCTGTACCTCTCTTGCAAACTTTTGTACCCCTTTTGCCTCTTTCTGCACCCCTCTTACCTCCTTCTGCACCATTGTTGGTTCTTTCTGCACTGCTCCTGCTTCTTTCTATGACTCTTTCATCTGTTTCTGCAACTCTCTAGCCTCTTTTTTTATTTCCCATGCCTCCTTCTGTACCCCTGCTGCTTCTTTTGGCACTTTTCTTGCCTCTTGGTGCACCTCTCTTGCTTCTTTCTGTACCCCTCTTGCCTCTTACTGCACCCCTTCCCTCTTTCTGCACCTCTCTTGTCTCTTTCTGCACCCCTGTTACTGTTTTTCTGCACCTCTCTTGCCTCTTTCTGCAGTTCTCTTGTCTCCTTCTGCACCTCTCTTGCTTCTATCTGCATTTCTCTTGCCTCTTTCTGTGCCCCTCTTGCCTCTTTCTATACTTCTATTGGTTCTTTCTGCACTGATCTTTCTAATTTCTGCACCTCTCTTGCAATTTGTTGCACCCCATTTGCCTCTTTCTGCACACTTCTTCCCTCTTTCTGCATCTCTCTTGCCTCTTTGTGCACCCCTGTTCCCTTTTTCTGCACCTCTCTTGCCTGTTTCTGCAACTATCTTGCCTCTTACTGCAGTTCTTGTGTCTCCTTCTGCATCTCTGTTGCATCTTTCTGCACTTCTCTTGCTTCTTTATGTACCTCTCTTGCTTGTTCCTGTGCCCCTCTTGCCTCTTTCTGCACCTCTGTTGCTTCTTCCTGCTCTTCTCTTGCCTCTTTCTGCACCCCTTGTCTGTTTTTGCACCTCTGTTGGTTTTTTCTGCACTACTCTTCCTGCTTTCTGTATCTCTCTTGCAAATTTTGGCACCCCTCTTGTCTCTTTCTGCAGCCCTCTTACATCCTTCTGCACCTCGGTTGCTTGTTTCTGCACTTTTCTTTTTTCTTTCTGCACCTCTCTTGGTTCTTTCTGTAATCCTCTTGCCTCTTTCTACACCCTTCTCCCCTCTTTGTGCACCTCTCTTGCCTTTTTCTGCATCTCTCTTGCCACTTTCTGCACCATTCCTACCTCTTTATACACCTCTTTTGTCTGTTTCTGCAACTCTCTCTGCACCTCTTTTGCCTGTTTTTGTAACTCTCTTGCTTCTTTCTGCACTTCTTTTGCCTCCTTCTGCATCTCTGTTGCTTCTTTCTGCACCTCACTTGCTTCTTTCTACAACTCTCTTGCCTTATTCTGTACCCTTCTTCCTTCTTTCTGCACCGCTCTTGACTCTTTCTGCACCCCCGTTCTCTTTCTCTGCACCTCTCTTACCTGTTTCTACAACATTCTTGCCTCTTTCTGCAGTTATCTTGTCTCCTTCTGAACCTGGGTTGTTTCTTTCTGCACTTCTCTTGCCTCTTTCTGCACCCCTTTTGTCTGTTTCTGCACCTCTGTTGGTTATTTCTGCACCTCTCTTGCAATTTGTTGCACCCCATGAGCCTCTTTCTGCACACTTCTTATCTCTTTCTGCACCTCTCTTGCCTCTTTGTGCACCCCTGTTACCTTTTTCTGCGCCTCTCTTGCCTATTTCTGCAACTTTCTTGCCTCTTACTTCAGTTCTTGTGTCTCCTTCTGCAGCTCTGTTGCTTCTTCCTGCACTTCTCTTGCCTCTTTCTGCACCCCCTTGTCTGTTTTTGCACCTCTGTTGGATCTTTCGGCACTGCTCTTGCTACTTTCTGCACCTCTCTTGCAAATGTTGGCACTCCTCTTGCCTCTTTCTGAAGCCCTCTTACCTCCTTCTGCGCCTCTGTTGCTGTTTCTGCACTACTCTTTTTTCTTTCTGCACCTCTCTTGGTTCTTTCTGTAATCCTCTTGCCTCTTTCTACACCCTTCTCCCTTCTTTGTGCACCTCTCTTGCCTCTTTTTGCATCTCTCTTGCCTCTTTCTGCACCCTTCTTGCCTCTTTATGCACCTCTTTTGTCTGTTTCTGCAACACTCTATGCACCTCTTGTGCCTTTTTTTGTAACTCTCTTGCTTCTTTCTGCACCCCTCTTGCCTCTTTTTGTACCTCTGTTGCTTCTTTCTGCACTTCCTTTGCCTGTTTCTGCATCTCTGTTGCTTCTTTCTGCACATCTGTTGCTTCTTTCTGCACCTCTCCTGCCTCTTTCTGTACCCTTCTTCCCTCTTTCTGCACCGGTCTTGACTCTTTCTGCACCCCTGTTCTCTTTCTCTGCACCTCTCTTACCTGTTTCCACAACATTTTTGCCTCTTTCTGCAGTTCTCTTGACTCCTTCTGAACCTCGGTTGTTACTTTCTGCACTTCTCTTGCCTCTCTCTGCATCCCTCTTACCTCATACTGCACCTCTGTTGGTTCTTTATGAATTGCTCTTGCTTCTTTCTGCACCTTTTTTGCCTGTTTCTGCAACTCTATTGCCTCTTTCTGCACTTCTCTTGCCTCCTTCTGCCTCTCTGTTGCTTCTTGCTACACCTCTGTTGCATCTTTCTGCACTTCTCTGGCCTCTTGCTGCACCCCAGTTGCCTCTTTCTGCACCTCTGTTGCTTCTTTCTGTATTTCTCTTGTCTCCTTCTGCACCTCTGTTGCTTCTTTCTATACTTCTCTTGCCTTTTTTTGCACCCCTTGTGTCTCTTTCTGCACTGCTGGTGCTTTTTTCTGCACTGCTGTTGTTTCTTTCTGCACCTCTCTTGCTCCTTTCTGCATCTCTCTTGCTTCTTTCTGTACCCCTCTTGCCTCTTTCTGCACCACTGTAGCCTCTTTCTGTACCTCTCTTGCTCCTTTCTGCACTTCTCTTGCCTCCTTCTGAAACCTCTCTTGCTTCTTTCTGCATTTCTCTTGCCTCTTTCTGTGCCCCTCTTGCCTCTTTCTATACCTCTATTGGTTCTTTCTGCACTGATCTTGCTAATTTCTGCACCTCTCTTGCAATTTGTTGCACCCCATTTGCCTCTTTCTGCACACTTCTTCCCTCTTTCTGCATCTCTCTTGCCTCTTTGTGCACCCATGTTCCCTTTTTCTGCACCTCTCTTGCCTGTTTCCGCAACTTTCTTGCCTCTTACTGCAGTTCTTGTGTCTCCTTCTGCATCTCTGTTGCATCTTTCTGCACTTCTCTTGCTTCTTTATGTACCTCTCTTGCTTGTTCCTGTGCCCCTCTTGCCTCTTTCTGCACCTCTGTTGCTTCTTCCTGCTCTTCTCTTGCCTCTTTCTGCACCCCTTGTCTGTTTTTGCACCTCTGTTGGTTTTTTCTGCACTACTCTTCCTGCTTTCTGTATCTCTCTTGCAAATTTTGGCACCCCTCTTGCCTCTTTCTGCAGCCCTCTTACATCCTTCTGCACCTCGGTTGCTTGTTTCTGCACTTTTCTTTTTTCTTTCTGCACCTCTCTTGGTTCTTTCTGTAATCCTCTTGCCTCTTTCTACACCCTTCTCCCCTCTTTGTGCACCTCTCTTGCCTTTTTCTGCATCTCTCTTGCCTCTTTCTGCACCATACCTACCTCTTTATACACCTCTTTTGTCTGTTTCTGCAACTCTCTCTGCACCTCTTTTGCCTGTTTTTGTAACTCTCGTGCTTCTTTCTGCACTTCTTTTGCCTCCTTCTGCATCTCTGTTGCTTCTTTCTGCACCTCACTTGCTTCTTTCTACAACTCTCTTGCCTCATTCTGTACCCTTCTTCCTTCTCTCTGCACCGCCCTTGACTCTTTCTGCACCCCCGTTCTCTTTCTCTGCACCTCTCTTACCTGTTTCTACAACATTCTTGCCTTTTTCTGCAGTTATCTTGTCTCCTTCTGAACCTGGGTTGTTTCTTTCTGCACTTCTCTTGCCTCTTTCTGCACCCCTTTTGTCTGTTTCTGCACCTCTGTTGGTTATTTCTGCACCTCTCTTGCAATTTGTTGCACCCCATTTGCCTCTTTCTGCACACTTCTTATCTCTTTCTGCACCTCTCTTGCCTCTTTGTGCACCCCTGTTACCTTTTTCTGCGCCTCTCTTGCCTATTTCTTGCCTCTTACTTCAGTTCTTGTGTCTCCTTCTGCAGCTCTGTTGCTTCTTCCTGCACTTCTCTTGCCTCTTTCTGCACCCCCTTGTCTGTTTTTGCACCTCTGTTGGATCTTTCGGCACTGCTCTTGCTACTTTCTGCACCTCTCTTGCAAATGTTGGCACTCCTCTTGACTCTTTCTGAAGCCCTCTTACCTTCTTCTGCGCCTCTGTTGCTGTTTCTGCACTACTCTTTTTTCTTTCTGCACCTCTCTTGGTTCTTTCTGTAATCCTCTTGCCTCTTTCTACACCCTTCTCCCTTCTTTGTGCACCTCTCTTGCCTCTTTCTGCATCTCTCTTGCCTCTTTCTGCACCCTTCTTGCCTCTTTATGCACCTCTTTTGTCTGTTTCTGCAACTCTCTCTGCACCTCTTGTGCCTTTTTTTGTAACTCTCTTGCTTCTTTCTGCACCCCTCTTGCCTCTTTTTGTACCTCTGTTGCTTCTTTCTGCACTTCCTTTGCCTGTTTCTGCATCTCTGTTGCTTCTTTCTGCACATCTGTTGCTTCTTTCTGCACCTCTCCTGCCTCTTTCTGTACCCTTCTTCCCTCTTTCTGCACCGTTCTTGACTCTTTCTGCACCCCTATTCTCTTTCTCTGCACCTCTCTTACCTGTTTCCACAACATTTTTGCCTCTTTCTGCAGTTCTCTTGACTCCTTCTGAACCTCGGTTGTTACTTTCTGCACTTCCCTTGCCTCTTTCTGCACCCCTCTTACCTCATACTGCACCTCTGTTGGTTCTTTATGAATTGCTCTTGCTTCTTTCTGCACCTTTTTTGCCTGTTTCTGCAACTCTATTGCCTCTTTCTGCACTTCTCTTGCCTCCTTCTGCCTCTCTGTTGCTTCTTGCTACACCACTGTTGCATCTTTCTGCACTTCTCTGGCCTCTTGCTGCACTCCAGTTGCCTCTTTCTGCACCTCTGGTGCTTCTTTCTGTATTTCTCTTGTCTCCTTTTGCACCTCTGTTGCTTCTTTCTACACTTCTCTTGCCTTTTTTTGCACCCCTCGTGTCTCTTTCTGCACTGCTGGTGCTTTTTTCTGCACTGCTGTTGTTTCTTTCTGCACCTCTCTTGCTCCTTTCTGCATCTCTCTTGCTTCTTTCTGTACCCCTCTTGCCTCTTTCTGCACCACTGTAGCCTCTTTCTGTACCTCTCTTGCTCCTTTCTGCACTTCTCTTGCCTCCTTCTGGACCTCTGTTGCTTCTTTCTGTACTTCTCTTGCCTTTTTCTGCACCCCTCATGTCTCTTTCTGCACTACTGTTGCTTCTTTCTGCACCTCTATACTTCTTTCTGCATCTCTCTTGCTTCTTTCCGTACCCCTCTTACCTTTTTCTGCACCCTTCATCCCTCTTTCTGCACCTCTCCTGCCTCTTTCTGCACCCCTGTTCCCTTTTTCTGCACCTCTCTTGCCTGTTCCTGCAACTTGCTTGCCTCTTTCCGTAGTTGTCTTGACTGCTTCTGCACCTCTGTTGCTTCTTTCTGCACTTCTCTTGCCTCTTTCTGCACCCCTCTTGTCTGTTCCTGTCTCTTTAAATGCAATGAATTACATACATTTTTTTGAAAGTCACAATTGCAAACTTGTTTTTAATTCAAAGAAATACCTTTCATGTGCCAAATGTTTATAGCCAATCTAAAAATTTGAGAAATTGAAAACAGACTAATAGATGTATCTTTTTGGACATTCACTGGCAAAATGAATGCGTAATTGACGGCAGAAATACTGCTGTTTCTTCACACCCTGTCTCCATCCCCACTCCCTGTTTAATTTGGTGAGTATGTTATACCCTACATAATTGTATAAGATGTACTCCAGCCCTGCTGCCTCTATCTGCTCAGCCAGAGCGTGAGATGGTAATGGAATGTTGGTGTGCCTGTGATGCGTGGAATGCCTGGGTGTCTGAGTGGATGAGTGTTGGCAGTTAGAGATGGGCTGAGCAGCTAGGCAGGCTGCTCCTGGTGGGGCTGGTACCACACTAGGCTGGACTCTTGGTACATCACAGAAACTAAGGAACTACAAAGAAATTACAAGAGAAACCAAGAGATCCTACAAGCTACTACATCTACAAAACAAGTATTTCCAGGCAAGCCAGCGCCAGCCCCATCAGTGTCCTAACCAACGGACAGCCCCACAGAGCAGTGTCATCACAAAAGGACACTACAGCCTAGGAATACTACAGCCATCTAAAGGACTACAGTGAGTTGGAGGAGTAGTTAAACTACAGCCACATCTGGTTTTCCAGCCACATCATACCAAAAGGATTACAGTGAGTTGGAGGAGTAGTTCAACTACAACCACATTTGGTGTTCCAGCCACAAAAGGATTACAGTGAGTTGATGGAGTAGTTCAACTACAACCACATTTGGTGTTCCAGCCACAAAAAGGAAGAAAAAGACAATTTGGGGTTTTTTTTTGTCATAAAGATGTAAGAATACACAATGTGCAGTGGATGCACAGATGGAGAATTTTCTTTGGGTGCTTAATTGACACCTGCAGTGATTTAAAGTGCCTTAAAGACCACAGTGACTTTAATTAAAAAGGTACTATGTCACAACGATCTCCGTGCAGCAGTGGCACAGATGGTCAATGTTTGATGCCTGACAGGACTTACAATCTAGGCGAGTGACCAGTATTTCAACCAAAGTTAGTATATATGCAGCTGCATGTTTGAAGAAACTAGGGACCTGGCTCTACTTCGTCAACCTCTGGATGTCTACTCTAGAGGCGAGGTGCCTGCTCCTTGTCTTTGGGCACTTTTTGGTGTCTACACGTTGGTTCCTGTCCACACAGGGTCTTTATCTGGATTCCGCTGGCACAAGGTTAGTACATGTTGTCTTAAGGCAACGCTTGATGACAGTCAAGCATTTGCATCAAAGTGTGTGACTTCAAGTTCAACTAAAGATAGCACAACTACTTTGGACTCCGTGCTACTTTGGAGAGTGCTGTTTAAGAAGGTGAGGGTCAACCGCTTTGTTTAGACATTTAACAGAAGGTGTCATGATTCCTGTCCGACGTTTCCCGGCCATCCACTTTAAGTGTGCAAGTATGGGGGAAAGCCTATTTCTCAATGTTTACGGGTGGTGGCTGCCCCATGGCCAGTTCAACCGCTCTCCTCACGTTCAAATTTTAAAAGTGCCTGCTCGTGCCACTCACCTTTGTTCGGTGTTGCGTGAGGCTGTTGTGGAACTTTGGTGATGCTTCATCCAGTTTGCTGCTCGAACACCTCCTATGGACGTTTTGGTGCACAGACGCACCGTGAGCCACTCTGCAGCGATGTCAACAGCGTGCCGCCATTTTGTGGTTGGCGGCCGCTATTGCCTTTCCCCATTGGTGGTTACAGTTTGCTGTAGAGTTACCGTCCACACAGCTTCCTTCTACCAACCACGGTGTTCGTATTTCTGTGAAAATAAAGTTTTCTGGAAGTTGACCTGAGGGCCGGGGACAACGCGGTGCCTTCACAACTTCAACTTCATCTGCAATTGTGGACTCTGGAATCTTCTTGTTGTGATCCTCCGTTTCATGGATGTCGGAGGTATTGTACATGGTTAATTGTTCCCACAGTTGAGTGCATGCTTGCCACATGGTACATCCACGTTCTCTGTTACGATTAGTTTTTCTGTCCCCAGCTACTCTTTAAAATCAGCTTAACTGTTTTGAAGATGACCCAAGCTTTCTTTTGAGTACATTACGCCGCAGAATCGCTGCAGTTGCGGGCACTGGGGTACATGCCTGCATGCTCCCACTGTTGACACTGAACACTTATTGGATATGGTGTTGTTCCCAGCAAGGCTTTTATTTGTGAAGTGTTGAAGAATTAACCACAGGGTAGACTCTTTGTTTCTTGTTCGCATAAGCAGACTTTTTGACATATTATGGTAATTTCAGTGCTTGCTATGTTTACGTTAAAATGTACTCCAATTGGTTCTGAGATCGCTCACTGGTGTGGGGCACATTGCACCAGTGCTCTACAGTTAATGCAATTGCAATAGTATATGCGTTTTAATAGTTTCAAATGTTGTGATGCCATAGGCTTTAGTTTGACTAGGTAAGGTTCTTCCATGATGTCCTGTGGGTGGTCATCACATTGTTCCCATAGATGAGGGAAGGTTGTGGGTACAGCCCTTTGTTTAGTCATGTTTGTTACTCCTACATGGGGGTATGTAACTTCCACAAGGGGTCAGGAGCTCTTTTCTCAGTTTTGTTTTGTTACTCCTACATGGGGGTACGTAATCTCCACAAGGAGGTTGGGACATGGCTTTAGAACCCATATATACACAGTACCTAGGTTAACCCTTACACTGGGTTGGGATTTGGCTTAGTCCATCAACAGTTGCGCGCAGTACTATTGTACATCCCTTCATGGGTGTTTTTATGGGTGGTGACCCATATACATGTTTGGTTCCCTTTCTCTTGGGATTGTAGTTGCAGGGTATTCTACCTTTAGCGCTTCTCTATGTTATGCTTTTGGGCATTGGTGTTGTGGATTTTTTACCCTTTGTGTTATAGAACATTAGATCACAGTGTATGATACAGAATGCTACGAAATGTATTGCTTGTAATGTTACGCTTTTGCTTACGCTGCAAAATGTTAGATTATCTCTATTTAGGGGGGATGGGGGATATTGCTGTTCAAATGTATGTATCTTATCCGTCCTTTCTTGCTTTATTGGTTCTTTCTCTTGCGATGTTTTGACTTTATTTCTGCATCCGAGAGATTTGTACCATTATTCATTTTTCTTGTTTATAGTTCTTGCTTGGTGTTATATTACTTCCATTTGTTGTTTTCTTTGAAGAAAAAGGGATAATGTTATACCCTACTTAATTGTATAACATGTACTCCAGCCCTGCTGCCTCTAGCTGCTCAGCCAGAGCGTGAGATGGTAATGGAATGTTGGTGTGCCTGTGATGCGTGGAATGCCTGGGTGTCTGAGTGGATGAGTGTTGGCAGTTAGAGATGGGCTGAGCAGCTAGGCAGGCTGCTCCTGGTGGGGCTGGTACCACACTAGGCTGGCTGGGGTCAAGACAGATGTGACCTGTACTGGAGACTGAATAAAGAATACTTATTAATACCTCCTGGCTCCAGGTGTCTATCTTCATAGATCACAACAGAGTATTTATATGTTTTTCCCTATTTAAAGAACTTCTTGCAAATAATTGCTTTCATGGAACAGTGGGTTCTGTCTCTTCCAACCCTGAATTCAGAGGTGAATAAGCTTCGAGAAATGTGAATATTTTTTTAACACAATTGGGCCTATTCATAAACGTAAATATGCATGTGCATATTTACTCGTATGTATATTTACTACACTTTTTTGTTTTTCATCATTTCCGAGTGTAGACTTACAAGTTTCTTCAACCTCAAATTAAGGGTTTATGAGTGTAAAATGACTACTAGTAACTTTGCACCCATCGGTGGAGATTTCCACCACAGTGAAGGAGATTTCCCAACTGGAAATGTATGGAAAATGATTAAAGAATTTAGGGGCCGATTACGATGGCAGATGGCCCGCCACCGTCATCGAACGATGATTCCCCACCCGCCAAATTAGAATGGTGGGGGGATTGGACAACAACCGTGGCAGGCGCAAAGACCGCCCGCCAAATATCCGCCACAGGCAATCATACCGATTGCCTGGGAGAACGGTCTGCATCTCTAAAATTGTGGCGATGCCTAGCAGGCATCGTCCTCCAAATTACGATGCAGGCTGTATCCAGCCTTTTAATTGCAGCAAAACCACCATGGAAAGACTGGGCGGATTGGTTTCGGGGGCCCGTTGTGGTCCCTCCTTGTGTTGGGGTGGGGTGATGGTACACTGGGGGGGTACCCCCCTGCATTACACTAAACTAAGTGGCAGGCACCGCATGGTGCCTGCCACGTAGTGCAGTGAAATGCAGGACATGCAACTTTAGCATTGCTGCAGATGCTGCAGCCAGCAGCACCCGCCACAATTTTACCATAATAATTCAATAGGATTCTTTAATCGAATAGCAGTTGGTCATACTATAAGTTTGTATGTACAGGCAGCTTTAGGAATAGAGTTGTGATCAATATTATGCAATGGCGTCAAGGGCGGAACTGGAGGGAGGTCAGGAGGAAAGTTAGGATTCATTCAAAAGGATTGGAGAGCCGGAGATATTAATTCCTATTCCTGTAAAAAAGAGCTTGGTAAGTTACATTATGTTTGTAATTGGGAGAAAGGTATAACAGAATTCTATCTTACCAATTTTATTTGCAAATACAATTCCCTTTTCTTTCCAATGTTTAAAATAAAATTACTTCCCGTTAAACTTGATAAACTACAATAATGTTAGAATTATCAATGGACTCAAATTTTATCTTGATGTTATGCCAGAAGTCAGGGTCAGAATGGACTGGGCCATAAATGTTGAATAAAGAAATCTTTTTACTGTGAATTATAGCTTCAACCAATACCCATTGCCCATCACTATCATGTTCATTTGCCACAATTTGTACATTTAATGATTTATAAAAAAAGATTGCAACACCACTCTCTCGGTTAATGGCTGGTGGAAAAAAAAACTGGCCTACCTATTGAAGTTTGAGTTCAAGCAAATCAACATCATTACAATGAGTCTTCTGTAAAAATAAGTAACATGTGAATTAAGTTTTGACAGAAGAGAGAGAACCTTTTGTCTTTTGACTGGATGTCCCAGACCATGAACATTCCATGAGACAACGATAAGCATATTGGGGAATAAGAGTAGGGAGTCAGGAACATGGATGACAAGCTGCAAACATCGAAAGGGAAACAAAAAGACATAATTTATTTATAACAATAAAACAGAAATAAATGCAAACATCATAATATTTAAAGACATGCAAGCTGTCACATAATCATGGAAAAAAGAAGATGAGGGCAGAAAGAAGAAAAAGAAGGTAAAGGGAAAAGGATGAAGAAATAGACCAAAGATAGGAATACAGATCTGAAACAAAGAGTATGAAAGATGAGCATGAGACGTGTCTGCACCAGAGCAAGAACAGCAGCAGGAAAATAAAGAGTAAAGTACAATTGCGGAAGCCACATACACATGAGATTACAAAAGGCATTGAAAAGAGAAATGTGTGCATATCAAAATTCAGTAGGAACATTGAACAACAGTATTCATATGATGAGATGAAATATTTTAAAGAAATGTTTTAGTTTAGCCGGATCATCAAAGGAGCACAAATTGCCTTTGTGCTTAATTTTGCAGAGACATGGATGTAGATGCATAGCAAATATTCAATTGACTCATTTGAGGTTGCAGGGCAAGGAACTCCTTTCTTCTGGAATTTGTTGTATTAGAAAGATCTTCAGAAATGAAGATGTTGTGACCAGACAAAACAAGCCAGGGATTTTCTTTGACAGCGTTCAAAACACTTAAAAGGTCAATGAATTGCACAAATAGCACAATGATACCTCTGGGTCTACGCAAATAAGGTTCAAGGTGACCAAGACAGTGTGTACGTTAGATATTAAGAGGAGGATTATTCAGAAAACCAAGAAGATCAGGTAGAAACTTCTTCAGAAAGACAAGCAGGTCGGGCCCACAAGGTTCTCCGGTAATCCATATAAGCAAAGATTATTCTTTCTATTTCTGTTTCAAGGTCCTCAGTAAGGAGTTTTAGTTTCTGAATTTCTTGTTTAAGAAAGGGAATTTTGGTGACGGCATCTAGGAGACTCCTAACACATTGCTCCATTTCAAACACTTTACACTCCATAACTATCCAACAGTCCTCTATTTGTTGGAGTTTTTCATTAGTAGTACACATAAAAGGTTTGAGGCTCCTCACCTCCTCAAGTATAGTGTCCAAAACAGGATTGTGAGAGTACATAATAGGTGACAGAGGATACTTTTTTGCCCTTTTAGGTTTCATGCCAGAAGAAGTAGGCTTAACAGAGGTAAGAATGTTACTAGCCATATTTATGTAGTAGAAAGATTGATGTTGAGATCTTT